>NC_138027.1:46004043-46698830 GCF_964106645.2 Podarcis pityusensis
AGAGTATCTGTGGGATATGTGTGGCTGTGTGTCTTTACATTGCATTTACAGTTCTTTTAATAAGTAAGTACATAAATAAAGAAAATGTTCATTGCACTGTTTTAGTGTCATCACTTCCATGAGTTCAGACCTTGATGGCCCTTGAGAGCAGCTTGAGATGTTTCTGTTCCAACTACTCTGTTAAACAAAAAGCAAGAACATTATTATGTTTTAAGATACTTTACTTTTAACTTCTATGCATATTTCATTCAGACATATATTCAGACATATATTTTACAAGCAGACCATAAAAATCATTAACCTTCTGATTGGTTCAAATGATAACTTTTGTTAAAGTGAATGCTATTGTCGGGACTGTTTTTTTTTTTTACAGTATTCATTTTTGTATCTGAAGAAGTGTGCATGCACACGAAAGCTTATACCAAGAACTAACTTAGTTGGTCTTTAAGGTGCTACAGGAAGGAATTTTTTTATTTCGACTATGGCAGACCAACACGGCTACCCATCTGTAACATTTTTGGAATGTAAACTGTAATTGTACGTTTTCCAATTATTTTCTCAGTGAATGCAGCACCAAAATGTGAAGTTCTTCATAGAACAGCGATACCTATTACCCTCCTGACACAACACAGCATAGCTGTCTTTTAGAAAGCAAATGTATGTATGCAGAATTTTACCTCTTCTGCTTTTTGTTGAGGAAATGTAAACTGCAAGTGCTCAATGACAATGCTTTTGAAGGAACCCTATGAATTGTTCAGTTAGTTGTCATTCAAATGGGGAATCTGAGTCTGAATTGCTAAACTCCAGGTTGCAGATGGAGTGTCATATTAGTCAGTGTTCTGTTATGTGAAAAAATCCCTGCATATAGAAGAGTTCTAACCTAGCTTGAGCCCTCAAATGCCAGCTTTCTGTGTGGAGGGAATTTTTTTGTTTTTTGTGTCACTGGAGCCTTCACAATTTAGTCTGTGTAACCTCCCATACATATGTGGGGTGGGTGGGAGTCCTTGTTTGGCTGCTCTTTTATTCACAAAATATTTTATTCCTTTTCTCTTTCACACTGCATGATTTCCAGCTTTTAAATGTTGTATCTGCATTTTGAACACCACTGCCAGGAGTAGACACATGCTTTCCCTCCCTGAATGTGCAAGCCACAGTTATAACACAGTAAAGCTAATCTGTCTGCCCCCCCACCCGTCTCCTAGCACTGGTGTTCCTTATGGTGATTTTTGGTGAACTGTACTTTTATCAAATGTGATGTAATAACAAGAATGTTTATTTTATTACCTACCCTTCACACTAAGGTCCCAGAGCTGGTTACAACATTAAAACACAATATTAAAAACAATTTAAAATCACTTACAATCATGAAAATAAAAACCTCTCAAAAGTCCACAATGCATAAAACACAGTTTGCTGCCCTGGTTGTGGTTGCATTGACTCAGCCTCTCCTGCACTGAACACTCTCCCCTAAATACAGTGGACCCTCTGGTTACAAATTTAATTCGTTCCAGGGGTCCGTGCATACCCCGAAAAATCTGTATCCAGAGGCGCCACTTCTTCGAACGGTGCAATAGAGCAATTCTGCACACGCGCGAGTGACGAAACCCAGAAAAATACTTCCGGGTTTGCTGCTTTCGTAACCCGAAGTTTACGTTACTCGAGAGTAACGTAACCCAAGGGTCTACTGTATGCCGACATTTCATTGGATGACAGGATTGGCAACTCACTCTTCTATCCATTCTGAACGGAGAAGACATCCCTCTGTAAGTGCAGCAGTGGTTGATGTAGGTGTCTCTTCCCCACAGAGATGTGGGGGTGATGTGGTGCATGACTGCATGGTTTTACAACCCTGGTTCTTTTTTCTGTTTTTTTCGGTGTGGCAGTAATTTTGTGTTATGCCCTGCCCCCCATAGCAGCCATTTTCTGTATGGCTTTCTCATGGAAGTTATTTTTAATTGGTGCCCACAGGATCTTCCCAAGATTCAAAATGTGCCTAAATTGTAGAAGCTTTAAAATTATATATATATATATATAGAGAGAGAGAGAGAGAGAGAGAGACATTTTGTATTGCATCTCAAAAAAGGCTTACATAATTCGCCAGAAAACTGTCCTTGACTGCTTGATCCAACATATCCTACGTCAATGAGATCACTGGTGTTACGTTGGTGACCTCCCCACATGACCTCGCCTTTCCTGGGTCCAGTTGATCCTTTAGAAGATGCTGTACCTGAAGAGCTATGTCCACCTGGGGATGGGAAACTAGGCTTGCTATATGGCACCAGTGCCTCTTCTGAAAATACAAATGGTATATATTATATACATATATAAAAGATACATGGGACTGGCTTACTCATGGGAGATTAAAACTTGTTGAATAATTTTACACCACCTAAAAACCCGAAATCTTACATACCATCTAAAATGCTGTATTAGAAAAGTCTGAACATTGGGAATAGGTATGTCTCACTTTGAAAATGGGGACTTGAGCAACTAAAATTTGGTGGATGTGCACACTGATAACTAGAAATTTATGAAATGGAAAACTTAGTACTCCTCTCCCTCGAAATAGGAGAAATAAAGTATACCATAAAATGGTTATACAGTATTTTCACTGGAAAGCTACAAAGTGGAACACAAATAAGAGCAAAAGGAGTGGTTGACACGAGTGAAGGGATTTGTGGAGGCAAGCCATGTCATCAGCAACAACGCAGAAGCCAGCTATGCATTGATTTTGAAGAGCCTCTGTATGCATAGATACTTATGTACAAAGGTTTCTTCTGTGCAAAGGGAATTCTTGGGCTAATCAGGATGCTAGGTGATAAGTAGAGCTACTTCATGTGACTTGGAATGGGGTATGACCAGTTTATGCCTCTTTGGTAAAGGTTGAACTAGCTGCACTGTCCTTAACTCCTTCATTTCAACATGTGTACATACCATATTCTGGTATAAAAAGTATACCACGATAAAAATGGGCATTTTGTGATAAAATACATTAAACCTACATGTATTTTTGTGCTTTATGTGCAGATTGATGTGGAAGTGGGTTGGAACACATATGCATTCCATATGGACTGGAAACAGGCTGATCAATACATCTCCAGATGTGTATAAGGTACGTCAAGAGTGTTTACTCCCGAATTCCTATAAAATTTTTGTGGGAGTTGATGTGATAGAAATCCAGATTTGATGATTTCGAAAATAGAGCTGTCCCACATGGTGGCAAAATACAATTTGAAAATGGGGACTATTTGCCTACGTTGGGGAACATAAAATGTATTGTTTCATAATGTTGGATTTATTTATTTTTAACCCCCCCCTACCAATATGACAGTTGATTCAATGTGAGTTTAGTGTTTGTTGAGCCGTTGATAAATACAGGTTTCAACTACATATTACTGGAATAAGTAGTTCACATGGCTGAACGATTGAGAGCTCAATCTTAGCCCTTCCCCAAATGTTGATTTGTCAGTGGTAGCAAACAGAGAACTCTGAAATGGGAAGTTTGCAAGGTGGTGGAGTCTGAACCTTTACTACAAACCTGGAGGTGCCATGCTGTGGTAGGGTGGATGGCAACACTTTGTGCTATGGCCAGTGTAAAAATTGGCAGGGCTTGGGATGTGACCGTAGATCTATCACACCATTCTCATCTCCCCCCACACCAACCCACTTAGGATTGATCTATCAGCTAGCAGTGGAAGACATGCCTGACAAATAATGTAAATGAAATATACACAATTACCGTTTGTATTTTGGTATATAAGGATCTTTCTATTATTGACATATAGAGAAAAGTATCAACTTGTTTACAGTGAATTTGGAAGCTAAGTTAGATTTTGAATGAAACCATTTTTGCATGCATATTGGAAATCACATATTATCATATCTTCATCTAAGTTTATGAATTGGCATGTCCTAATTATAAAAAAACCAAAATTCATTATGGAAAAAGCATGATGAATCATAGATTACTTAATTAAATGATACATAAACGATTTGCAGAATAATAAGGCCAAAATTATAGTTTCCTTTAAGCTTGCTGAAATGCTGCTCTTTCCCCCTCACTTAAATTATGGTAACATTATTTCAATCAATTAAGATAAAGAACTATAGAATCAGCTAATTTAATTAGCTTCCTGGTGTTATTTCCAAAGATATCAAGCACATGGGAAATTACTTCATTGGTTTATATTCTGTATAGGGAAAATCTTGCTTGACAAACAATTCCTGTCCTTGAGAACAGATTGCTGTCCTTGAGACCCAGGTCCCCATTCACTATATGCGAGCAGAGTCTACGGGATTTCTTACAAACTGGGAGAAAGATTCAGCCCAGTTTAAGCAGTTTTGCAGGTACTGATTTCAACAGGAGACGTAACTTTCTATTGATTAATTTTGCAAGTGCTTAACTTTAGCTAGATCATACATCAGGTGTTGACCCCCACCAGGACTGGCCTACTCTCTTAAGAGGTGCTTGAGAGTTGAGGAACAGGGGAAGCTGCTTCTGCTTAGACTTTCAGTCTGTCTAGCCAAGCAGCTTTCCAAGGCATCAGACAGAAATGCCTTACAGCTCTGAAGTACAAATTTGTGAAGGTGCTTGATAATGAACCTGGGACCTCATAGTGTAAAGGACCACTAAGCTATAGAAGGACCAATCGCACCAGGAGGCAGAATCAGGCAGCCTTCCTTTGATGCAGAATGTGTGAAGAATGGACAGCACAGGGCACCAGACTCTCAATGATTAGCTTATCATTATATTTTTACCACTTTGAGTGGTGTAATTTGAAGTTTTGACTCAGTTACCCACACCCAAATGTTATTAGCTATCTCCGCTTAGAGGAAAATTGACATACTCATATGGTCAGAGGCTTTTAAATCAACACAGTTTAGCAAGGTAATTATTTTAGTCAGTGCTTCTCAAGTGAGCAAAGCACTGGAGCTAACCTAAAATATCAGTACAAATTTACCAATGAAATCTTTTGATTTTGGTGATATAGAAAGCTCATTACCCACAAGGGGCAAATATATTTCTGCTACCACATCGGAAAACTCATGTTCCCAGTCTAGGAAGTAGTGCGTGAAGTTACCATGTTGGAATCCAAGATGTTGGTAATGAGTTCATATTTGGCCAATATGTCATCTTACCCTAGGTAGTATTTCAAAGTACAAAACCAACACTGCATGAACCAAGGAGAACAGTCATAGCAATTGCCAACATCATCATATTTGGAATCAAAGATGACTGCCACAAGTAAGTTACAGTTGTGTTCATTATGTGATACTCAAGAAGTTTGCAGAGTTGCTGTTCCAACAGCAAAAAGGGCAAATTTCTTGTTCTAAAATAAATGAAGCTGCTGGAATTTGGGAACTTATTCAGCTTCAAACTTGTTTTGGCAGAATTCTTTACAGGTTGTGCCTTGAGTTGATCCGTCAGTGTAACATTCTAAAAAATTCACTTGGCACAATTTATGCTAGTTACTTTATGCAGAAACAGAAACAAGGTGGAAGATGAAGGGAAACCATACCACCAACAGTATGTGAAGAAAGTGCTAGGATATCAAGTTGATCATCTGTTCTAACCGTCCTTACATGTGTGTGTGTACGCAAATACACACACACATGTTCTGTCAAAGGGTGCAATCCACAAGGGATGGGGAGGAACGTGAGAATGTAGGAATGCTCTGCAGTCCTCAATCCAGTTCTAGGTTTGAATTATCTTGTCTTTTTTACTTTTAAAAGCTTATGTCCCTCACATTGTTTCCAAATAATAAAAAGTATTTTCTTCTGGCTTGGGGGTGCGGCAGAGAAATGTGGGGGTTTAGGATCCTGGCATACTTTCCTTTTTTTGGCCCTACCTGCATCTGAGCTCCAACATTGGTTGAGCCACAGCTTTGGCAGGGTTCATAGAGTCAGAGAGGGAGACGTCGTTCTCCCTCTGCAAGCTCAGATCTCTGTCTCTGGAATCAAAATCCATTATTTTGTATGGTTTCTTGGACAGTCTCCTAGAGCCCACAGGATTGCAACCCCCCCCCCAATCTTTTCATTTGAACAACTGAATGCAACAGACAAGCTGACAAAGAATACTTGAATGGTTTGTTGATGAATACCTAATAGCTGTTAAGACATTTAATGATTCTGAGTGCTGGTGTGAGGGGGGAAAGGAATAACGGGTGACAGTCAGCTGAGTTTTACTCAGGGTAGATCTATTCAAATTAATGGACCTTAGTCATGTTCATTCAATATTTACTGTTGAAGAAGGTGTGGTGATCTTTGCTGATTTCCTCTGCTGCAGAAAATACGATCCAAAGAATGGAGAACCATCCAAAACATTATAGTTCAGGAAAGAACAGAATGTAAGTTGTAGGGGGCAGGGAGAAATCAGCAAAAATCGTCTCACCTCTTATATTAGTGGAGATGTTTGCTGCATAAAAAGCTTTTTCTATGAGCACAGCAGCAGCATTGGATTTCACCCAGTATTCCTACATTGATTATGTTAGCAGTGGTGTCTGCTGGATGAAAAGCTGTTTTGCAAGCAAAATGGCAGCATTTGATTTCACCCACCGAGTTTATCAATGAGAAGTTCCATGTTTTAACCCCCCCCCCAAAAAAAACCCCACACACACCTATGAGTCCAAAATGGCTTGATTCCGAGCTTTTTGCAAGGTTACAGACATAAATGTGAGTACTGATGAGAATGCTGTTAATACAGGTGGGAGGTAAGGATGTTTGGTGCACTATATGCATGCAAAAATCCATTCCAGTGGGTTAAAGAAAAATACTCACAGCCAGTGTGTGTTCCATATGTATATATTCCTTGCATAAGATGTCAAGTACATTCCCCCCCTGCTGCATATAGCAGCATTATTAACTCCCAAAGGCATGCGTTCAGAATTTTAGTAGTTTAGGTGTATTCAAAAGCTTCACCATTGCAGGAGCAAACATTGAAGGTCAAATGTTAATAACAATCCTTTGACTGTTCCAATGTAAGCCTTGACCTTCACCGCCTGTAGGGGATCTTATAATGGAATATATTTAGGAAACTGCCTAAGCTGCTTTGAGAGGTGCAACTACACACCTGATCCAAATGCTTGTTTTTGCTGGCTTTGAAGTTCTGTGGAGCTTATCCATTCCTGGGTTTGCCGCTGCCACTCTAGTGACGTTCTAGCTTGACGATCCAAAGAGCTCTTTGTTTCATCTATGCTGGATGTATGCTGTCGTTCTAGAGAGCTTCCTTTTCTCTCTGTCGATCCTCCACGTTGGCCAGGGCCTATCTGCTGCCTTAAACCCTGACCAGGGGGTGGGTCTGGCGGTGGTGGAAGATCTAAAAATGTGAATAGACTCAGAATTTCAATGACATATTAGTTACATTTAAATTTTAGTGGAAAATGAAAGGATTGGAAAGATTTGACAAAATATAGTTATCCTACATTTTTCACTTGGTTTTAGACAATTGCTAGATGTTTTTGGCTGTAAATAACTGAACATGCCCTTCACCAGAAGAGTAATTTTTGTTGTGCTGCACTTGACAAGGTCAGTAAAAAAAAAAAGCTTTTATTTTCAGTAGATGGGGGTTGTTTCCTTTTTCATCCTGTTTGCTATGAAATAGTTTTGAAATATATATATTCAAAATGCAGATCACATGTACCCTATCAGTTAAATTAAAAGTGGCTTCATATGAAAGGTTTTCTAGAAGTTTTAACATGCACTCAAATGTTGAGTGAATTTGCAAATTGCTCTAAATATGTCCAGATTATAACACAACAGATTCTGGGAGGGTGGGGATCTTCAAATGCAAACTACTTTTTAAAAAAGAAGTCACCAGCCTGTGTTTAACTTCAAGCAAACTATACCCACGATAACATATATCAAATGTGTATGAGTTTTCCTTTATTTTTGAACCTTGCAATGGTGAAGAGACATTAGTAAGCACGATTTTTCAACATTTCTTAGTTGCAATCCAACATTCTGTCCATGCTGTTTCAAAATAAACATGCAAGACTATTTACATACCACTGCTCACTAAATCCTCTTAGATAAACACAGGATTTGCAATGCTTTGAATCATGCCTCTGTGAAATATTTTCTGTGCATGAACTTTATAGTTCTTTCCTTTTCTGAATTGGGGCTATAGCAGTACTCTCACATGTGCATGCCAGTTAATTTCTTTGTCCATGCAGCACTCTTGACCATCTTTGAGAAGATGACTGTACCATAGTTGGAACCACATGTGACTATGGGGAATCAAGAGTCTTCTGGTTCTATCCATCTATAGTTTGGTATATGCGGATATTTCTGCACACAAATCTATACCCAGGATGGTCAGTAGGAGTAAAGTGGATGTGAAAGAAACAGCTGGTGTTAATACTTGTGAACCAGCCCTAATGGTGGAACAGATACTCGGGTATTTGGAGCATGACAACACCATTTTGTCTCATGGAGGCAGCTGTCTGCAGTCTAATTAGTTATTCAAAATAATTGAGACAATAAATCTTCCCCATGCCTATCCTACATGGCAATTTTCTCTTTGATTCATATAATGCTGAAAACACTTGTGCCGTTCATTCAAGCACTTTAACAATTGAGGTAGTAACTTGACATTCCATATTGCCTAATATCCCTTCATATGCAGTGTTTTCAATGAAAGTTGTTCACACATTTAGCCACCAGTAATGTACACTTGTATTCAAGTTTCCCTTGCTCACTGGGACTGGATGGTGCACCTGGAGGAGACTAACCTTAATACAACGAGGAACTTCTATCTTGATGTAAATAGCAGCTTTATGGAGGGGGTGAAGATTTGCATTGGAACTGAAGCAGAGGGGGGAAAGGGTTTAAACTCCACCCCTGCCTCCTACAACCCCCACCCAGAGAATCTCCATACAGCTGCTATCTGCATTCCTAAAGTGTCACGTAACTTAAAAAGCATCACGTGTAGTTGGGCCCAAGAGGTTCTGAGGTATTTTTGTTTTTCAGGTTTGGTGGCAGGAGCTGTCTGGGGTCAAACTGGAAACCTTAGGGGTGGCCTGTGTGCTGCTGCCCCATGTGGTGAGCCACTGAACTGCAGATTGCAGCATCTTTCTAGACGGATTAGCATCCTAAGGCCTCAGGTAAGTTTATTTATTTATTTATACCATAACATTTATATGCTGTTTGAGTTATTAAAAAAATTATTAAGATGTTAACAAAAAGAATAGAACAATGAAATTATCATGAAGAACAACCATTTAAGACATTCGAAAGATAATTAAAATAAATGATAAACTAAAAACAGATTAAAGTACATATCAACATTCTACATATATGGGTAGGCTTGTCTGAACAAAATGCTTTTAGCTGATGGTTTTAGGTAGTAGTTGGTTCCTCCTGGAGAGAAAGGACGATAGGCAAGCTAATGGCTCACCATATGATGCAGCCACATACAGTCCCAATGGTTACCCATTTCAGCTTCATAAGCTATTGACCTCTAGTGAAAAGGATTTGTGGATAGTACCTCTTTGACAATAACAGATTTACTGGATAGACTACTCATTTGGTCAGTATTCTTGCTCCCACTCGTGTAATGTAAACATGAAGAGGATCATAATAATTTGTAGTTTTTTCTCTGTGGTGCTTTAAGAGTCTGTTTGTTGCTTCAACCAAAATTGTGAGACATTTCTTATAGCATGATATATTACTACAGTGACTTAGATTTTCAGTGCATTTTGAAATTGTCTTTCAATTTACTTTCCTTTTCTCCCCTTAGTTATTCTAAATGTAGAGTGACAGAATAGGTTTTTGGATTCAACCTATAAAAGGTAGTTTAGGATACAGGAGAGGGTAAACTGAGTTTCCAGGGCATGGGCAAATATTATTTGTAACCTGTCAAACAAGGCGTGTCAAATTATTTCCTGTAAACGACAAATGCTGAACCATAATATATGGGCATGGAGCTCTGGCATATTGCACATAACCGTGCATCTTATGACTATCTTTGGTTGTTCTCTTTCAGTGAGGTTTTATCCCCATTGGGGTTCATATAGTCGGTAAAAACATATTTGTCTGGAACACCTAGAATTTGCTGACTGCTCCTTGCATTGGTTGGAATTCAGCCAAGTCATCAGAAGCTGCATCTAATGACAGCACAATTCTGGAAAGAGAAATCTGCAAGCCAATTAGTACATTAATGTAATATTATTGGAGAGTGGTGGCTTTTCTCCCAATTCAGTAATTAGGGAACTGGGGATTCTGATATTTCGTGACAGCAAAAAACCTCAACTGAGCCTAAATGTGTTCCCATTTGACTCACCTTGGATTAGTGTGAACAGTGTGAGAGATTACCCAGTGTGACTGAAAACAACAGTTATTAGTTTAGACTTTTAAAAGAGCTTAATGTTGCTAACTCTCTAGCAGTGCACTTAATGGAAATCTCAATTAATTGCAGATGATACCCAGGGAAAGAAATTGTGAATAAAGAAAATTGTTTCATGTTTACTTGTGAACTGGACTATGTTTGGGCATTATATGGTTGACTCCCCTTTGCCCCTCAGTCTATAATGTAATCAATCTAATACTTTTGCCACTGATTTTGATAGGATGGTTGATAGTAAAGCATAAGTCGCCAGAAAGAAACTCTGATTATTTTCCTCATATGCCAGTCTTTCTGTATTTGGCAACCTGATTGCATTCCAAACTATCTGGAGGGCTTTGTGTCAATGCATGAGATTTCTCTCCTTCCTACCTTTTGTTCTGTTGTTTGGTAGGGTTGCCATAGTTCAAGGAGTAAAAATCTGGGCACCCTCGAAGTTGTTCAGCTTTTTTATCACCTTTCTCAAGGTCCTTAGCATTTAACAATCAGTTCTTCCTCTCCATTTCCCACCATCTGCTCCATAAGTAGGTCGTCCTTCCCTTGAGTGCAGATTTCCCTGTCCCCAATCTAGATTGCAACTCTAGCATGGGACTAGGAGAGTTTCAGTCCTGTTGTAGTCTCACTTCACATAAGCCCCTCAATGCTTGCCGTTTGCACTGCATTATAGGAAAAGGTCTCACTTCTGTCAGTGTGATGTTTTCCACAATGCAGATGGCTAATGGCGGACAAAAGGTCACTCCCAGTTTGCAATTCAGATTGCTGCCCCCCGCCCAGCACTGACAGTTTGTAAGAGGAGGGGGGAACCCTCACATGTAGTGCGACCTTTATCATCAAAGTATATAGTTAGGATTTATATACATGGATATTAATCCCCAAAAGACAGCGGTCCTGGAATAAATTTGAAACAAGCCAAAATTTGCTATACTGTATAGTAGCAGCGTGACTTACATATTAGGTCGCAGTAGTCATTATGCAATATAGAAAATGAGTGGGCTCTGTACAAGGATCATTATTTTGGTATTGCAGCCATATTACTTCAGGCAAGCAGATGTGGAAGATAATGTTTGAAAACTATTCACTAGGTGAAAGCACTTTTGTTTGTTCTATTTCACATTGTGATACTGTAACAGCTAGTAACAACTGTAAATTAATTGTTGTGTTCTGTTTTATCATTACAGATGGTGTAGAGATGGAAAAAACTTGCTGTGTAATTTGTGATGGTAATATGCAGAAAGGCAACTGTTGTGGAACGTGTTCTAGAAAAAATTAAGATAAAATGCAGGAAGGGAAGTTGGCCTAGTTAACATATGGATGTGAAACTGCACGTTAAGTGTTGTAACAACATGCACTGTGTATAAGCATATCCATTGTTAGAGATCTCCTAGGGAAGTACTACGTCCCGCCCTCCAGCAGTTTTATGTTTGAACATTGCTGCATTTAACTTCAAGACATACGGCATCTTTATAGTTAGCTAGCAGCCAATAGCTAGCAGCTAGGGAGAAATAAGCAGCTTGATTGAGGACTTGATTGAGGTTAATATGGTCATCACAGTGCAAATGATTCAGTCAGGGAACTTGCAACAAAACAAGGCAATGAATGGATTTGTACAATACAGGTTTTGTTAGACAGTGTAATAGTTCCACAATCATTGCTGCTACTATACCTGTGGCGTGTCAGAACCCCTACACATGAAACAAGGAATCAATTTAGTACAACTGGATGACATATCAATTCGGAAAAGTCACTGGCATTTGAGAAACTGTGCAAGTACTCTTAAAAACATGATGAATGCCAGTGCAGTATCGGTGAGTTAGTTGACAAATTGAAGGGGTTATCCCCCTTCTCAGGCAACACACAGCGAGAAACATCTCATAAGTAAATTAGAAGGTGCCTTTGGGGAAGTAATGTCTGCTTCATGTGCTCCAGGATTGAACAAAAAACAGCTTTGATATAACTGCAACATACTTTCGGTACAACATTGACAGTACAAATAGCAGCAGCAATAATTTGGGAGGAGATTTATTTAAAGATCTATAGCTGTGACAGATTCAAGACTGGTGAGGTCGCTATAGCTATGGCGTGTGGGGCAGAAGCTGGGAAAAGTCTACATGAGAAGATGTACCACCTGTACAAAAAACGTTTAGCTTACCAACCATTACATGCAAAATTTGACTTCACAGCCTTTTTACCAATGTCCACTGCTGTTAGGCAGCATAGTCTCAAGCATTTTCTACTCCTGTTGTGGTGTTGACCTATTGATTACTACATAATAGTTCTATTTATATTACTTTATCTAATAACAACTTGCACATTGCCTTGTAATATTACAGATGTTCCTAAAAATGGCATATTGACAACCTTATTTGTCAGCTGTATCAATGAGCTGCCAAGGACTATCAACACACTTCCATTTACAAATTTTTCACACACCTTCATCTGCTCACATTTTCGACCTGATTGTAGACATTAAAATATTGGTAAAACCCATGTTGTGGTGGTTTTACTGTTTCAGCAGCCTTATTTGTAACTATATCTTGGTATCATCACAGCTAGTGAACAAGAAATAGGGGTGGAGGTCTCAGTGGAATATTTGACACCAAAATCATGGTCCTTGCTGGTATAAAATCTGCATTACAGTAATTTCCCATATTCATATTTTTGCCATGATTATTTCCAAGGTGGGGTTGTTAGGGACAACTAGTCAAGCTGCCATTATGTTTCAAATTTCTTCTTGGTCACATGTCCTACCAAACCTGGAGTGTTTTTCTAGTTTGGGGGGGGGGGATGCATCTGTGCAGTAGATTATAGCCTAAAACGCTGCCCAAGAGCCCAGTCTTTAAGGTGCCACAGGACTTATTGGAAAACTGGTCATTCTTTAATTTTTGTTATAAAATATATTAGAACATTAAAGTTACTGACCAAATTCCACCCTTCCCCCACATTTTGTGGTTGTATCAGTAAACAACAATGTGAATATTATTTACTGTTTGAACTTGCACCAAATGTGTAATCTTACGATTTTGAAAGGAGCAAAACCTTGTTAAAAGCTGTGGAATGAAGCTGAAATTTTAAAATAACACGAAGCAGCCTATATTAAGCCTAAGTTACAGAATGTCATCAGACATATGTGTGAGGATAAATTCATATAATATTGCTTTGCTGTCCTGGTGGGACTGGATTTCACAGCTCAGTAGGAGAAACTAATGCTTGGCTAAATAGCCCAGCCATAATTCATAGCCTGACATAGATCTAACATCAACACTGACTGAAAGACTTGAAAGTAACAAATAGCAAGTGAAATGGAATCACAACATCCATCTTGGTTTCACTATCATCAATTAAAATGTTTTTTGATAAGAAATTTGAGAGATGAGAAAATGGAAAATAAACTGACCACCTTTGAGATAATCAAGTTAGTAGAGCAAAACATTGTTATGAGAAACATATCAATTACTTATCAAGACAGAACAGTGACAGAAAAGATGTTTGTTTGTTTCAAAAGGGAAATGATGCTAGAGGTGGAAAAACAAAATGAAATCTAGAAGTCTGCTTTTCCTTGTGGTCCTGCCATGCATTTCTTTAAAAGAGAGTAATTTCAAAATACTGTACTGTGCGTTTTTAACAGCACAAATTTGTTCAAATTAGAGAGATGCATGTTGGAGGGTTGATAAATAAGTGGCATATTCATGCATATCTGGTGTAAATATAAGAAGATGAGCTCTTTTTGGAATGATATGCATATGAGACAGACATTTGGATCCATTAAATATAATGCAACATTATTCTGTAATTTTTTCTTTTGTAACTTCATTGTACATCACTTAGAAACTATAGTGTTAAGTGGTAAATAAATTGTTGAAATAAGTAAATAGGTTACTTGAGAAATAAGATACATGCAGAACACATGGAATTGGTAAGATACTAACTACAGCAAAAGTTTGAATTGCTTATAAACAAAAAAATTCTACTATGGTAACTATGAATAAATGGTTTAGTAGAACCAAGTTTGCTTAATGGAAAACTTGACACAATTTATGTAGTTAGGAGAGGGAAGTAAATTGACAGGAACTTTCCAGAAAGAATGGACCCCTTTTACTTCATATATTTAACATAGATCTTAACACATACAAAGCATTTTCACCACTGTCTTAAACAGAAGTATAAGATAAATTATAATTAATGAACTGTGAGAATCTCTATGTAGAAGTCTATATATTTTGAATATTATGAATGTAGAACTAAATACTTGTGAAAAGAAATGTGACAAAAATAGTGAACAAACACAATTTAATATAAACTTTCATGTAACTTAGTATACTAATTTGGAAAGTACCATTTTACAGTTAACATGGAAATGACTTCTAACAAAGAACTTACCATCTGTCATTCCTTCTCTACGGTGAGGCAATGGAGGCTGGTCCACTCTGCCTCCCTTGTGTTTTTTGGTAGGCCTAGGCCTCTGACTCTGGGCTGCACTCGTGTTGCTGTCAGTAGAAAAGGGGCTGGTTGGCCGAGGCCTCTGAGAAGAGGAATATGGTTTGCCTACAAACAAAAATGGAAATTGATACGTTATTATGCTTACATGCCTGCTCTAACCAGCTTCAGTTTCTTTATTTGCAACACCTCACATGAAAACTCATGACGACTGTTATTGACGGCACCACCAGCAAAGTGACAAACTCAGTGTTGGAGTTTACTGTTAAAGTTTATTTGAAAAACATTTTCACCATTTGCTGACCATCTTTTTTGTATGCTAAACAGAAATGCGTAACTAATACATTTAAAAAAAAAAAAAAAAGACTGGAAGCAACATTTACGCACCATGACCTCTATGGCGAAAGCATGTGTTCTGGATGAGGAGTCTAAACTCAGCTTTGCCCAACACATGCTGTATTTTTATTGCATAAGTAACCACATTAGACAATTTATTCTGGGGCCCAAACCATTCAAGAACAGGCTAATACAGATAAGATTTATCCATATTTCATTATTTTGTATGCATGCATAATTTCATAATCTTAAACAAGCATACATTAAGTTCGGTTTTTCAAAGCCAATGGAAGAACACATGATTTGTTGGCAATAATCTACTTGATTAAGAATACTTTAATATCAAGTCTTAGGATTTATGTAGAATACTACAGTATATTAGTCCTTCATTGTTCTTGATGAGATTGCAATCTTATAAAGCCTTCCTCCTCCTCCCTGCCTCCTCCCTGCTTTCAGTGACAAGTGCACTGCTCCCTTACAAGAGTCTATCACACAGACCACTTGTGATGTTTGTAGGAGAAACATGCATGCCAGAACCCTTACAAAGCCCGCTGTTTTATGTACAGGGTGGTTTAAATTTTACAACCATATGATAGCCACCCCACATAGTTGGTGTTAGGAGTTTGTTATGCTGTTGAAGTTTCTTGATCTGTATAGTAATCCCTTTGTGTTATAAACAGGCCCAAGAGTAGCCTGGAGCTACTGCTCTAAATGTATCTCTGGGCACTTCCACACCATAGTTCTCTGGAGACTCTGCTGCTCGTTCATGCAAGTTTTGTGCAGCATCCACATGACATGATCCCCATCAAAATGTCATCCCATATTCCTTCCTCATTTAATATGGCTGTATTTTTGCTGGAATTTTACTTACTCAGTTTTCCACGGAAATAGAACAAGTGGGAAAATAACACAGAGCGAAACACTGTGTAGGGGCTGCACAAAACTTTCATGTAGGAGCTACAGAGTCCGCAAACTGCCATTAGGAAGTGCCCTCTGCTTCCTTAATGCACAACCATAGCCTACTTCTAAACATTTTATGTACTTTGACTCATCTTTTTTGCAGAGAAGGGAAGAGCAGTAACCACAGAAAAAATAAAATAGAAGGTTGCCTTTATCTGGCATTTGAAAGCCAAATCAGAGTCACTTTGTTTAAGCAAGGCAACTAATTTATTTAACTAGATGCTGTCCTTGATACAATTTTAATTATAATCCTGCTGTCAGACACAATAAATGATTGGATTAAGTGCCTTAAAAGGCAACCATTTAATAAGGCTGTTAAACTGTTGCATTGTTAGAGTGATAAACTTTCACCAACTCACCCCATGCTCACAGTCTTCCCAGAAAATACATTTGGCAAGAGAGATGCAAAAGAGAAGCAGTAATGGAGATAAAAGCTAAGTGTGCAGTTCTTCACAAGAAATATTATTGATTGTGAGAAGGTTTTGCAAATAATAAATCATCAAAAATTGCATGGCAAAATTAGCAGTCTCCTTGAGGCCGTATTAAAAGGCAGTATGTGTCGGTGTCAGTAAATCCATAGCAGAGTCAAGAGAAGTGTTAAAATGTCTGTGCACTGCACTGCTTTGTTTCTGCTTGAAGTACTATTAAACAAAAAACAAAAAACCTAACAGGCAGAAACAAACCATCTGCTTTATATGCATGTTAGGCATATTTATGCTGAGGTTTTACTTTTCTTAGGAAAGGAGGAAGAAAGAAAAGACAGAGGCCCACATCATGCAAAAAGCATTAGCTTTGTGTCTACAAACCTGTTCTTGATAGGCTGGTTCCATCCAGCCTAAACCCAGCTTTATCTGCTGCTGCAACCAGAGCTTGTGCAAAACTGCCGCTGGTAAAGATGGAGTCATCTGAGGAGCTACCTACACTAGATCTATGACTAGAAAAGTTACGGTCCTCATCAGACGCAGAACCCCATCCATTTACAAGTGAACCTAAAAACAAATGTAGGGGGCTAGTGAGTTGCACACATGAAATAGCTTAACTGTTATGTAAATTCCAAAGGGCTATTAAAATACCTCTTTTCCTTCTACTTTCAAATCTCAATTTTGTATTTCTAGAATAGGGAAATTCAGATAAAAATTCATTGCAGTTTTCCCCAGCACCATGGATCTCAGCCAATGGAGAAGTTCAGATTTTGTCAGGTTTTTTTAATAAAGGATCTTAAAGTGGACATTTCTTATCTCAGAATTCAAAATAAGAAAAACATGAATGCATTGTATCATACAATTATTACCGGTACCTGCTGTCCTAAACTTAAATTTTTAAACTCTTTACTTGCTGTGGTATTCAACTAAGTTTTACTCAAAGCAAACCCACTGAAACTAATGGTCATATCTTAGTCATGTTCATTTTAATGTGTCTACTCTGAATAAAACTTAGTTGTATACCACCCTTAATCACTACCTTCCATAGGTTAGTGTGGCACGAGTAAGTTTTGTGTGTAGAAAATTCAGGAATGAGGCAAATCCAGTCAAATGGAATTTTTCCTTTTGCATTTTGCTTTTCCAGGTATGAGCACTCTGCTTTCAGGGATATATAAAATGTATAAAAATTCAAGGCCTTAAAGTTTGGAATTAAAATCTCAGCCTCTAGTCTTCAAGGTGAAAAGTTACAGATCACTCTTGAGATAAGGCTGCAAATGGCACCATTCAAAAATGTTCAAGTTCTGAGGATTTTCAAGTCTCACCACATACTGGGAATTCCTGCTCATTTAGACTTTTAATGGAAGAAATAGAAGATGTAAATAGGGCAGATGTTGGTTTGTTGTTGAAAGTGCTGAGAAAAGCTGCATCTGATGACATTCCCTTTTCTACTCCACTACTAAAAGTAAAGGTGCTCTAGTCACTAGTTTATCCAAACTCTAAAACACAGATATTTTCAGCCAGCCCATTGCAATGAGCACAATGATTATAAAAGTTGTTTGGGGCATCTCAGAGTCTCAAACTTCTAGTCTGAAACTAGAAGCACAGGATGCCTACGTGACAATTCAAAACATCCGTGCTATACAAAACCATAGGAAATAGCTTTGGTGCCAATTAGCTTTCCAAAACAATGAAAATAGTTTGCAGTGCTGGAATGACCAAATCTTTTAGCATCAATGCAGTGGTATGCTGTAATAAACAAGTTTCTGCACTCCAAGATACAAGAACAGAAGCTGAAGGAGTCGACAGAGATTTGACAGGCTGAAAGTGGGTTAAGCGCAACAGAGACTGACAATTTGATTCTGCTTGCCAGAGGCACAAATAAAATTGTTACTTTCCAAATTGACTCTGCCTGACATAGACAGATGTAGGTAAGGCAAGATAACAGCTAAGGCAAGCTGGGGGAAAAATGAAAAAGCCATTTCTTAAAAAGTAAAACTACATAGACTTCTGAACAGAGATCACTACAGCAGGCTAGCTGAAGAGATTATTTGTGCATAGAAATGTTCAGGATAATGATTTAAAACAAGCCTTGCTTCATTTGACTTGGTGACCATCATTTGAAGAAAGAATGTCAACTGCTCAACATATATACTTTAAATGAAAAAAAGGTTTAGGAGTTCTGTAACCAGGACATGTATACTTTAAATGAAAATCAGTTTAGCTGTTTTGTGGGATGTAACCAGAACAACAACAACAACAACAACAACAACAACAACAACAACTCAGCAAGCAAGGAAATTACCTAAACATGAAGTCTGAGCTTTGCTTGCTCTTTTTGCTGCAGCATTTCCCACTGGTGAAGAGACCAGCACTGATTTTCATTTAAAAAAATACACCCCAAACAGAAAACAAAGTGCTGACTATGTACACAGATCTCTTACACTAACTGATATTTTGTTGGATCATAGCCTGTTTATAATAATAAGCTGCATATTGAAAACAAGATCTAAATTATAACATGTTGATATTCTGAATTGCTTAAAGGTCGTTATATTGTGTGTATGTCTATATATCTGTAAACACACACACACTCTTTTAATGTATTTCCTTACATATTTTTTTCAAGGACTGCAGAATGTGATGAATCAGCTGGTCTATGTGTGTGTATGAATAATATTAACAGCAATGTTGTGAGTTGCTCCACAAGAATGGTGTCATAGCCTTAGTTCAGGGAGGCAACTCATCCTTTCCTAAAATCCCTTGTATGATATAATAATGCGGGATACTACTCGAGGGATGTTACTGGAGAGCAGAACTGTCAAAAACTTTACAGACACAACTAACTGCACTGTCAAATCAGACTGCACATTTCAGCTCTTTTTAAAGTGTCAGAAATAGGAATTCCATCAGGGCAATCAGAAATGTCCCTGCAGTTTGTGAGAGACAACCCAAAAGAACAGCTTGTTTTTTGTGAGAAGGCCCAAACTGCCTTTGGTGATGGGGATAGTCGCTATTACTGTGAGACAACATTGTTGGGTTGCCCTTATGCAGTACCACAATCCACCAACTAAGGCTGATAGAACCAATATCAGACCATTCTGACCCAGGTTCAGGTGCTTACTATGACATTTAGGTGTAGCGTATTCTAGCAGGACAAAGCATGGCACAACTGTGAACCCATATGGTTCTGTTTTCATAAGATTATAAGATTATTTGGAAGACAGAAATTCAACTGGACAGAGTGGGAAAGAAAGATGAACTGCAACATTACAGAAAATATGGGAATATTTTCATATGAATATTATATATAAACCAATTTAAAAGAAAATCACTTTAAAATTATACATGGCAGAAAAGATGACAATTAGACTCAGGAATATGACAATAATACAGCATGGCAAATGTTAGAGGTGTCAGCAAACTCATGTAGATGATCTTCATGTCTTGTGCACCTCCAAAATTACTCTTTTTTGAAAAGGAGTAATAGCTATCTATTAAGGAAATAATGGGAAAAGTCTGGTTTTTATATTAAACAGCCATTTGCAGCTTTGCTGGTTTACTTAAGACAAGACCTTGTGATTAATATCCAAGTTTTGAAAAGGGACTTAAAAGGGAGTAAGTCTAGAAGTAGTTTAAGCTCAAACTTCAGGTGTTGCTAGACTTCAAATCCCATCAGGCTCAGCCAAGTGTGGCCAATGGATGGGAGTGATGGGAGCTGTAGTCCAGCTTTAAGCAATAAGCTCTGATTTTCATTGGGTGTTATTGGGTTGTTGTTGCTTCTTTAAAACATACAGAAAACCCTTTCTAACCTGCAGTGACAATATATATATTTGTAGCTAACCCACACTAACAAGACATCACCAGATGATTGTTTTTAACTGCAGTTTTTAAAATCAGGAATTATTAGGGGAGGCACAACATGCCCGCCCCCAATATTCTCTAGCTTCACTTAAGTCTCTTCCTTCACTCAAAGTCCCTCCAATGATCTGCTTGAGGAGGAATCTGCAAATTATTTCCAAATTTTGTTTTAGGAGGCATCTGTTGACAATATAGGGATGTACAGAATGCCTCTTGGAATTTTTTTACAGGCCTGTCAAAACTCTCTTTTTGCCTGCCATCTGTATTAGGACCAGTGCTTTTAAACTTTTCTGTAAATGATCTGAAGTCAGGAGTGAGCAGTGTAGTGGAGATGACACCATATAATTCAAGGATTAAACAATAAGGGATCAAGAGGAGCTTCAAAAGGATCTTTACAAACTGTGTGAATGAGTATTAAATTGCTAAATGAGTTTCAGTGAAAGTGTAAAGTGATGCACCCTGGAGCAAATAAAACTCCCAAAACTCACATATACACTGAAAGGGCCTAATTTGGTGGTGACTGACTAGAAAAGAGATCTTGAAATCATGGTGGATAACTTAATGAAAATTTCAAATAAGTAGCTGTGAAAAAGTGAATTCCATGTCATGGATTATAAGGAAAGGGATAAATAAAATAAAATAAAATAAAATAAATCTGATAATATTACAATGCCTTTATACAAATTACGATGAAGCAGTTATTTGATTACTAAATACAGTTCTGGTTTCTGCAAAAAAAATATTGTAGAACTGGAAAATGTGCAGAAACAGGCAACCAAAATTATCAAGGAGCTTTAGCAACTGCCCCATCAGAAAAGGTTACAATGTGTTCTTTACTTTGGGCTGGGGGAAGCATCATAACAGATGTTTTTAAAAGTATGTATAGTAAGGATAAAGCAGATGGAAAGACAAATTTCTCCCTCTTCATAATATTAGAACCCAATACCAGCCAATAAAGCTGAAGGATAGAAGATGCAACACCAGCCTAGATTGCTTTAAAATGGAGTTAAGACACATTCACGGGGCATAATTGTAGGAACGGGTACAGCCATAATGAATCATAATGAATGTGGCTGCCTTCAGGATCAGAGGTACTGTGCCTCATCAGTCACTAGGGAAATGCAGGAGAGGGCTATTGTGCTCATATCCTATCTGTGGGCATCTGGTTGGCCACTATGGAAACTGGAGTAGATAGGTCTTTGCTCTTATCCAACAGGGCTTTTTTAACGTTCCCTTAAGATTTGAGCACAAGGATGAGCAGCAAATTTGGTTTAAATCTGGCTTTAGGAAACTCCAGATCTAATTTTGTCACAGATCAGCTGTGCCTTTTTCAAACAGGATGAAACAGGCTCCAAGCAGGTGTCCATTTCATACAATACAGCGCACTCTATTTTCCAATAGCTTGTTTGAATTCCCATGCTGTCTGTCAGCTGCAATTTTTTCCTCCTGCTGAAAGCAGCAGTAAGCACTTTATCTAGAACAAAATCCACTATTTGAAAAAGCTGAATTCTCTCTTTATTTTCCATAAAAATTTCAAGGTGCTGAAGCAATCAAAAAGTTATAAATAAAAGAGGAAGTGGGGGCTAGACTCACAAGTTTGTTCCTGGACCTTAGTATTACCAGATGTTTTTGCAGGTAAAAAAAGAGATGAATGTCATTCTTATTCACATTTAGCATTCTGTTTCTTGAAGCTAACAAGCCCATGAAACAGTAATATGCATCTATACTGCACTCTTTTAAATACTAGTCTTTTTATTCAGGTGCAGTTATCTTCTAGTGGTTCTACTTGAAAGAATTGATTTTATACACCTCAGCTTCAAATATGAAGACTCTGGCCTTAAATGGATGCTATGTTGCAACAGAATTTATCATGACAGTAAGAAGAAATGAAAACCAATGATATGTCTATGATTCTACAAAGCTGGGGACCATATTACATCAGAATACAGGCAGGGTATGTTCACACCTATATTCCGAGAAAGAGACCCATGGACTGCACTACTGAACATTACTGAAAACCGAACCTCAGAACATGTTCTACCATTTCAGAAGGGCATAGATAAATTAGTTGACAGTGTTCATTTGCATGGGTTTTTGTGACCTATTTCTATATAAGAAGTGGGCAACCTTTTTGTTCTTGAGAACCGAGTTATCTGTGATGCGACTGGTCAGTTAGCGAAGTATTTTTATTTATTGATTTAGGGGGGAGCAACTGGGCTACTCCCATGAGTGAGGGTGCACATGCAAGCGGTAAGCGGAACAAACACTGGTGATGGAAAGAGTCAAAGATAAAAGTGATCTGGCTGAACTAATCTGGAATGCATATGACCCTGTTTAAATTTTTGCCTTGGCTTCTTCAGATTAGAATTTCCAGTCCTGCATAGGTCTATGTAGAAATTAGTCCTGCTTGTTTTGATGGGTTACTCTCAAATAAGTAGGTAGAAGTTATTTTTTTTGTTTTTGCTTTAAAAAGTACAATAGGTCGATTCTGCTACTTTTCTGGAAAGCAAGTGGAAATAATCCCTTTCTACTTTAGTGTGCTATATAAACACATACACAGCAGAAGCCTGCTTATTTGTTCTCAGAACCCCTCTCTCCCAGCCATAAAACCAGGAAACAAGTAAAACAAAAATTAAAGTATTTTTATCAAATAAAATGTTGCTCCTTCCAATTATTTTGAAACCACATGGGGTTGAGAGGCAAAAAGCCAGGAAAAATAAGGTGGAAACCAAACTGAAAGGAAGGGAGAAGTATGGGACAGCTTCAGGTGGTGTCAAGGGCCACGTAAACTGAGGTCCAAGTCAAAGGTTCCCCACCTGTGCTATACTTTCACACATGCACAGTGTACTATTAAGCTGCTGGAATCTAGAGGGAAACAAATCTTACAATCACAAATTATTTTATGGTCCTTCAAATTCTGGCCTTGGTTGCACATGTTTTGCAGTCTCCAAGGTGCTGGATGAAGTTCTTGGTTTTGGCTAGACTGAGACTGAACGCACCTCATAATCTATGGCTGTCATAGGACAGAGGTCTGACAGAGCCCAATGTGAATTATGTTTTATTGAGTTCAGTGCTACATACACGTGGGAATGTGTGTGTATGAGTGTATAAACATGTAAATTTCATTTTATCTCAAAATGAATCTATCTTTCATAGAATTTCCACAGCAAAAGAAAGCCAAAAAGCTTTATTTTCACTTCAGCAATTGCTGCCCCCCCCACTTTGTTTTAATAGCTTAATGCAACTTCAATTTTTGTCTGTGTTTTGCTGTTTAATGTGGTAGACATATTTACGAGGTGACAATATGCCATAATTGCAGTCTGAATATTTTAGTGATTTTTTTATACAATTAGATCCCCAATGTACTATAAAGACACAAAAGACAAATTAAAGAGTAATAGAGCCTTGTATTTAACCCTGGCCCTAGCCACAACTGACAAGGAAGTGTGTGTAGGTAAGTGAGCAGGCTGGTGGAAGAAGGAAGGGGTGCTTCACCCGTCATCTACATCCAGCATAGAACCAAGTCTCCTGCCAGAGGAAAAATGCTCCTCCTTCTTTTGGCTCATTTAAAAAGCTGGAGTGGTGTGCTTTAGGTTGAAATGCTGCTTATTATCATCATAAACAGGGAGACTCATAAAACAATGCCCACACATAACATTTTCATTCTGCCAGAAGTTCTGACTATATCTATGTTAGCAGTGGCCAGATTTTTGTTCTTTCTGCTTTATATCTGGGCCATACTATGCTATAAAATAGATTGGACCTCCTTTGGTCAAGGATGATTTTTTTTAAAATGGAAAATTGTAGGATATACTTCAGCAGCGTAAAAGTTGAAACAAGGACAAACACCTGTTACTTTGGGACTCTTGCCAGACAAGTTGCGGTTAAATTGTGGTATAACATGTTTAGCATTGTTATCTAAAAGACTGCTTGTGGCATCTGTGAAATGTTTTCATAATTTGGCTATGCAAGAGAGTCTACTTCTTAATCACTGCACTGGCATTAGCCACAGGAAGCAATGACATCAGCAGTTGTGACAAGGACTGGCACACGTTACCTTTCTTCCCTGCCTTGTCACTGCGATGTCAGTGGCCAAGTAAATGAACCACAATAATGTCCTCTGAAGAATAAATCAGGGTTGCACCTGAAAGTAGTAATATAGAACACACAAGCACATAGCACAAGGGAGGGAAATCTGTCCTTTTAATTATTATTTTTTAAGCATTCATTTTACTGTGCAGGCAGTGTGGCAGACTTCATTTAGTGGAAATAAGGTGCTCATGGCTTAATATGAGCTCTGAGAAGGGGACCTGCTAGATTTTGTATCTCATAAAAATGGTAATGCAACAATTAGCAGGGTCATATTATAAAGCACAGATTTTACTCTAGCTTAATGGATCTAGGGATACACATTCATCAGCAAGGATGGATTTCGCATAAAACGACATGTAAATGAATTGATGACTGATCATAAATTAATTTTAGTGCTGAAGATGTAATGGAGGCACAGCAAGATGCCACTTTATCATAGTATTTTACTGCTCAGCAACATTTGAACAACTACTTAATGTTCTATGTGCATGCTAACAGCTTGAATAAATTTGACAAAATTTTGTGCCTTTCAGCAATATGGAGGAGAGAAAAAGATTGCAGGGAAAGATTGAAATTTCAAACAGAAATAAATTTGGCTAAGTGGCATAAATTCATTTTTCATTAATGTTTATAAATGCTTTGATGATGTTTGCATCTATAAAAAGTGTCAAACTTATATATTACTTGCATTTTGTTCATTATAATGTTCTGTAAAGGAAACAAGTAAATAAAATATAGATTCCACCTTATGTTTAAATGTTTAATTTTCATTGGGATACTGTTATTCATGTATGATAGACGGTTTAGATCAAGGTCTAATTACCCAGTATTAGTAGTGCCTTTCTTTTATTCTTGTATTAATCTTTTAGCATATTTCCCAAAGTCTGTTGGCTTCCATGTATGAAACTCCCCATATTTGCTTCCGTAGTAATTACAGCAAAGATTTCACGTTATTGTATCCAAAAATGACTTCACAACGTCCACAGAATCTATGTTACATTGTGCTTAATGCATGTCCCAATATGTCTTTCTTGGGGGGGGGGGGGAGATTTTATAAAACTTTTGATACTTAAACTGGATCTCCTATTTACAATGGTCTTAAACAGATCATAAGACAAGGACATAGCCTGCTTCCTCCACAACTCGAAAAACCGTGATGAGGGGGAAAATGGAAGTCCTTCTGCCCAGCAGAGCGGCAGAAGGAATCTTTTTGCCTCCAAAAGGAACTGTTCTCTATGGACATGGGCTATTAGAATCTTAATGCCAACCTTCAACTTCTTCTCTGGCCTCTGTGTCTACACTTCTGAAATATAGTAGGGAAAAACAGACAGTGATAATCTTTGATCTTAAGGGAAGGGGTTTAGCTTAGAAGTAGAGCACATGCTTTGAGCAGAAAATGTCCCAGGTTCAATCCCTGATATCTCCAAATGGAAATATAGTCCTGTCTGAAACCCCATAGAATCTCTGCTAGCCAATATAGGTAATATTGAGCTAGATGGAGGAATGGTTTGATTTGTTTTAAGGCAACTTCTTATGTTCTATTTTGCCTACCATATTCTTCAGCAAATAAATAAATGCTGAACTTTGATGCATTTGAATTATCAGAGACAGAAGGGTCTCTGATCTATTATGTAAATGAATAATCGCAGTGCAATGGAAAAGAAAGCATTCATATACATGATTCAAAAAACAGAAAGTCAAATAAGCTAAATGAAGAAAATGTGTGGGATATTTCTTTGGCAACCAAGATTGGGATATTCTGAGTCTCCTCCTCCATCTTGGACCTGTCAACTTCATACTAATGGTAACGAAGAGAGTTCTTCTTCTTTCCTAACTTGAACTTCACCCTTTGAAAAGGTGATTCTGAATCACGTTTGCTTTCTTTTATGATCACTACTTCTATGAAAACAGGCACTGATTGTGCTTTCCTACAGAAAGCATAAGGAGGCAGAAAAGGATACATAAGAAGATATGCAAATCCATTTGGTGTTTGCCTAATTTTTTCACCCCTATCACTTTGTTCCCTAAGGGTTTGGCACAATAACAAAGTATTAGCATTTTAAAAATAATGACATAGGCAACTGAAGGCTTGAATGAGCAGTGTTGGTTTTTAAAAACCAGAATTTGTTATCAATACTGTATACTTGTACATTGCTAGGAAGAAAAGAGACAGTGACTTATAGAAAAGCAAATATGCAAGTCATGCACGCGTACACACACATATAAAGACTGACATATTAATACATATAAATGAATAGTATTTTGGTAGCAGGTTTTAAAATACGTATTATCACTCTAGGACCTTCGATGGATTGCTACAGGAATGCTTCCCTAGACACATGCAAAAATGCACAAAATTACAGCCAGAAGGAGATTATGCTAAAAATTCCAGCAAATTCAGGTAAAGTGGCTTAACATACTTGTGCACTAATAAGCCAATCTTCCAAATTCAGAGACTTAAACTTGTAACTACAAGTCTTCAGTTGGATCTGGATTTCAAATCACAGCAGTCAAGCTACAGTTCTTAAATCTTAATTAGCTTGGCAAGCAGCCTGGCCCCAGGGCATGGGGAAGGGAAACTGGAAAGTGGGAATAAAGCACCATTTCCCTTAATTCAATGACACAGAGAGGGAGAGAGGGAAATCCGAGGTACTGATGCTTCATTACTGTCATATTCCCATTCTAACTGGAAACTGCAATGTGTTTTCATAGCTGCAGTGTTTAGATAAGGGCATAAAAAACCCAAACTCAAAACAACTTGCAAGGCACACAGAAGGAAGGCAAGTATTAAAAGACGCTGCATTAATCTGTCTTCAGCGAACAGAAATTTCATGAAGATATATTCAGAAATTAGTACTGTCCCATAAAGATCAACAACTGAAGAGATGTGCAATATTTTTAATGAGCTATATAGACCATGCATGCTTGGGCTTCAATAGACCTCAGTCAACCTAGATACAGTACGTTAAGTACAGGTCCAACATCAGTTGAAATGAAAGTCTGCTGAAGCCTAGAATGAGGTCATGATATTCATGTAAGAACAGCACTTTCTCACAAAACGGAATGGTTGTCTATCTTCTACCAACAGCAGTTTTATTACCAATTCAGGCTGGGCAAGCTTAGTTTTTCCCCAGGTTTGACTTTGATTATTCTAGCTGTAACATCTCCAGACATGTGAGGAATAAGAAACAGTCAAGCAAAAGATGTTCTATTAATTAAATGGGATTTGGCTGAAAGGGAAGAATGATTAAATATGTAGTGGGCACAAAATAAAGGTGTCACCACATAGCTGTTCTTTCATACTGCAACTTGTTCTGAGGTTATTCAGAAAAAAACGTCTTCCGACATTCATCACTTTTACAAAGCCCCAAAATAAAATAAAAAACCTAGAAGCCTTTTTATAGATGTCAGCTTTTCATGTTGTTCCTGAGATACAAAACATTTTTTTAGTCTAGCTGCTTTTGCCCCGCTCCACCACACATGTAATAAACTTGCTTTCCCAGTAAAGTGAACTTTCTATGAAAGCTGGGATATAATTGATTTTTCTTTCATGTTTTTAAAGCTTTTTAAAATTCATGAATTTTCTTATCATTTGCAGCAAAGCAAAAGCATTTTCAAATCCTTTAACAGTTGTGAGCAATATTAACACAACTTTTTAAAATGCCACAGAAATAGAGCAGAATAGAATACCCTTAAACATTATTTTATTTAGAACACATTTTACATCTTTACTAAGCCGGTTCATTCTTAATTTTGTTTGCCTACCTGTCACTGAGCTGTCTAGATTGTCCATGCTAGAGCCTGGAGTATGCTCTAGTCCTCTCAGTGGTCTTGTGATTTCTAAAGCTTCTTCAATATCATCTTCATCTTCATCCTCTGGAATATCTGTTTCCAAATCTGATATTAGAGATCCAGACACATATCCTAATGGTGGAAGTGGAGTCTGGGGTGGCTGAGTATTGCTTTGAATGTGCCTAGAACAAAGGGGGAAAGGCAAAAGGGGAAAGCACTTTAAAAAGCTACAAGCATGATCCAGTCATAAGCCATATACTGGACTTAGCTGGGAATAAGTCTCATTTAACTCAGTGGGACTTAAGAGGTTTTAGGGGAGGGGTAGTATCTCTAGTGGGGAACACACCACGCTCCTTCTGGAGTAGTTTGCTCACCTTTGGTCCCCACCCTGCACGCAACTCTCACCTGTGGTTCCTTGAAGCTGTCAGCCTGTGGCAGCAGCCAAATTCCAAGAACGGCTTTAACTGGCTGGCTAAACCAGGTGAGGGTAGCCAGTGGCGTAGCGTGGGTTGTCAGCACCCGGGGCAAGGCAAGTAATTTGCGCCCCCTAACCTGGGGCAAGGCAAGTAATTTGCGCCCCCTAACCCCTAACCTGCCGCCACTGCCAGCTTCTTCTTGCTGCTGCCTGGTCTGGTCTGGTGTGGTTCTCTCCCGCGCTCAGCGCTGCGCTGGGCAGCCGCTGCACTGTCCCTCCCCCAGATAGTCCCTCGCTCTCTCTCCGCAACGCACGCCTGGCACCCCCCCCTCCACAGTGGGCGGCGACCCGGCGGCTCGGATAGGATTCGCACAGCCAGCACTGCAGTGAGAGAGAGTGAGTGAGCCAGGTAGGGGCAGAGAGCTGAGAGTGTGAGCGCCCCCCCCAGATGTTGTGCCCGGTGCAGCTGGCCCCCCCTGCACCCCCCACGCTACGCCACTGAGGGTAGCTAATTGGCCTCAAACCTTTCGTGAGTTAGGGACTTGCATATGAAGACAGACTGCAGCGGACTGAGCAGACAAGACCAGTAATGGGTTAAATGGTCAAGAAGGTGGTTTCTGCATGTGCTGTGGAAGGAAGTGAGGGGCAGATGGGGCTCATTAATCTCAGAAGGTAGCTCATCTAGGAGAAGGAAAACTATTGACTCTAAGCCTTGCAGGATATCTTCAGGAGAAGAAAAGGCAAAGGAGTAAGCTCTCCACAAATCTGGAGTGGATTTGAATGGTGCCTTGTATGCCTCCTTCAGCAACTTCTGCAGCCAAGCTGGTGCCCTGCTTTCCTTTGGACATCAGTGAGGTTGAAAAGGGGTTGTTGTTTTTTTTGCCATTTAGGTAGTCCAGGACCTCCATACATACTGTCCAGGCTTGTGCCCCAGGGAGGACACTTCAGTGCTGGTAACGCAGCAATTTGACTTCACCCCTGGAGGCACACTCCATTGTTTCTTGAGACAGACAGATGCCAAAAACAGAATAGGATTAAGCTGTTGAAACTCCATTTATAACAAATCATGAGATTTAGGATGGTGGCACTGTGGGTTAAACCACAGACCCTAGGACCTGCCGATCAGAAGGTTGGCAGTTCGAATCCCCGCGACGGGGTGAGCTCACGTTGCTCGGTCCCTGCTCCTGCCAACCTAGCAGTTCAAAAGCACGTTAAAGTGCAAGTAGATAAATAGGTACCGCTCTGGCGGGAAGGTAAACAGTGTTTCCGTGTGCTGCTCTGGTTCGCCAGAAGCGGCTTAGTCATGCTGGCCACATGACCCGGAAACTACGCTGGCTCTCTCGGCCAGTAAAGCGAGATGAGCGCCACAACCCCAGAGCCGGCCACGACTGGACCTAATGGTCAGGGGTCCCTTTACCTTTACCTAACACTTTCACTGAAATCTCTCAGATTTCTATGTGCCTTTGCTGTCCTTTAGCCCATCATGATCATCACAAATAATACAGGGTGAGTCTTTTAAAAGAGGACTCACCCTGTAGAAGTAGAAGGGGGGGGGAATGTTTCTGAATAATTTGTGGGTAGCCCTAAAACAACTTCACTCACATGACTATTTCCGCATGGTAACCAATTGTTACCATGGATTCTACAGTATTGTATGCCAACTGGTACAAAACATTATGAGGAAATGGAAACAGTGGTTTTATCTTTAAAATGATGCTAGGGTCATGAATGAATAAGTACTATGGAAGAGGCCATTCCAAAGATATCAAAGAGCTAATTTCTAATATATGTTAGATATATTAGGCTAGAAATGTCAAGCCAGATATACAGTCCAGAACCCATATCATTTGAGATTTTATCTGACCTTATTCTTACTGGAATGCAAGAAATGACTACTTAAACAAATCAAACATTTATATAGCAAGTTTGTGTTAGTTATCTTTAAGTAGTTGCCACATATAGTAGCTTAATTCCTGGGCTACTTTGACCAAAATTGTTGAGGCCATTTTCCTAACTCGATAGTAATTAACACAGTCTTCCACGTTGTAGTGGGAACTAGTAGAGTAAAAATACTGAAATGACTGGTGACAGGAAGGAAGGATGGAGAAGCACATGAAGGAAGAACAGCAGAGACCTTAAGGCTGCATTCTAAAGTTCCAACACTTTTTTGAGTCATAGGACTGGGACAACTGACTCAATCTTCTCACATTAAAGCTGAAATAATCTTGTATATACCTGATAGGAAAAAGGCTTGATATATAAATGGGAATTTCAAGATGAAAAATCTCTTGGAGAGGAAACAATTCTAGCTCAAATGCTGTGCTGCTTCCTTTAGTTAGGCTAGATCAGGGGTGGCAACCTAGGGCAAGCATGCCAGAGGGGGCACTCAGAGCCCTCTCTGTGGTCCCAGCTGCCGTCCCAGCACAGAGCCAGCAGCGGGCGAAGGCGGCGTGTTGAGTCTCAGCTCAACTTGGGCAGCCGAGCAGCCGCCTTCTTCCTCCTCCTCCTGCTGCTGCGAGGTTGAGGCAAACACTGAGAGAGCTTGCCTAGACTTCACACAAATTCCCCAGATACAATGCAGTATGGTAACCAGGTACTTCTTTCTTAAGGGCTAAACAGAGGTCAGAGTAGTGACAGCTACTGCAGATTATGCACCAGTTCAGGTTAAATTGCCATGTTGGCACTTTGCGATAAATAAGTGGGTTTTGGGTTACAGTTTGGGCACTCAGTCTTTAAAAGGTTCGCCATCACTGGGCTAGATCAAAGATGGTTATGTTGTAATTAGGTTCCTGTTTTGAAGCTGCATAGCTTCCTAGGATGAAGAAGTCATTTGTGCATAAGGTTATCTCTAGGTCAAACTTCACACTGGATTTTACACAAGGTATCCGGGGGGGGGGGGGAATATATATTTCTACACTAATTCCTCCTTAATGACATATTTTTAAAACAATAATCTATATTGCATGCATTCATTTACAGAACAGCCCTGATAAAATATTCAAGCCCATTCACTGGGAAATATCGTTGCTATTTCTTAAGGTGCTGGCATTTTTATTTTTATTTTGCCTGTAAGCCTTTTGAAAATTATGAATATCATTGCATTTGGTTATGGTCATTTAAGAGTACTGTATCGGCACAAAGTCAGTTTATCAGATACAGCTAACTGATACAATTTATCCAATACTGAGTGTGTAATTCCCCATCTTAAAAGCACAGATTACATAATGAGATTCATGATGTTAACTGACACCCAAAGTTGCACCTGCAGTTTGTATGCCACCACAGGAAGCGTAACAGCTGCAAGGTACAGGCTGAAAGCATGCCAGGGCATGCATCTGTGTCCTGCCTGGCACAATTATACATTTAACCTAGACCTGAATTAGCTGATGCCTGGGCTTCTGGCTTGTTACATAAACAAGCTATATCCCATGGAGGAGGTGGCCTAAGCACCCTGTTGATTGGCTGCAGCTTGCAAACGAGGTTGGAGTACTGAAAATTGTCCAAGGAAAACAGCTGGCTTTGGTATTGGCAGAAAATTCATACAAGCCTCTTTGACCTATAATAACTCTTTCAGTGTAAGTTGTGGCCTTTGTATGTCAGGAAACATTCATTGGCACTATGCCATTTAGCAACTTTATGTCACTTAACAGCACACGGTTTCTTGTCCTGCTGAAGTTTTCTTTAACTTTTAAGATAATATTTCTACACGTTAGGATGTACAAAAAGCCTGTGACATTCTATTCTATAGTTTGAGTCGGTTTTGCTCTGTTTTTCAGTCCCCAAACAGCCTCTCTCATATAGGTGAACTACTTTGGTATCGTCTTCTCCCTTTGAATACCAAACAAGAATTTGGATTTATGCTATGAATATTTTTAAGCAACTGCTTCCATAATCTCTTTTACTCAAATACAGCAGAATTGGGAGGTTATACTTGTCAGTCCTTCAGCTTTCCCAGAATGGGATCTGAAAGTTTTAATTCTACAGTTTCTTTACTAATACAACCTGAAAGAGACATTAGGACTTCCCTCAAGAACAAGAGTGATATCCAGTTATGACTGATTTCAAAAAGCTTAAATAACTACTGGGTGAGATCCCGTGGTCAGAAATACTCAAAGAGAAGGAAGTCTAAGGTGGTGGGAGTTTCCTAACGGTGAAATATTGAAGATACAAATGCAGACAGAACCATCAAGAAAGAAAAGTGGGAGGCATTTAAAGAAACCGGTGTGCCTGCATAAGGAAATTTACAGAGGAGCCGAGACGTAAGAAGGGCATGTATAAGAAATGGAAGAAAGGACAAATCACAAAGTAGCCAACAGCTGGGTGACAAGGGAGAAGGCAGAACGGCTTCACACCTACTTTGCCATTGTCTTCACCCTAAAGGAAAGCAGTGCACAACCTGGTGAACACAGAATGATGCAACGAGGGAGTTGCAGCCTGCTAGGAAAATAGGTGGTAAGGGAACACCTAGTTACTTTAAATGAATTCAAATCTCCCGCGCCTGATGAGCTGCATCCAAGGGTACTAAAGGAGCTTGCAGATGTCATATCAGAAACTCTGTCTATAATCTTTTAGAATTATTGGAGAAGGTGAGATCCCTGCAGACTGGAGGTGGGCATATGTTGTTCCCATCTTCAAAAAAGAATTATCCAAATACCAACCAGTCAGCTTGACAACAATACCAGGAAAGGTTATAGAACAGATAATGGTTGGTCTGTGAGCACTTAGAAAATGATGCTGTGATTACTAAAACCCAGCATGGGTTTCTCAAAAACAAGTTATGACAGATGAATCTCATTTCTTTCTTTTTCTTTCTTTGGGATAGCATTAGAAGCTGGGTGGATCAGAGGAATGCTGTGGACGTAGTATTCCTTGATTTCAATGTGGGTAAATTTGTTTTGTGGCATTGTGGTGTTTATGTTTCTAACTGACAAAGTCCCCCACGATATTACTGCGGACAAGCTGGTAAAATGTGGGCTGGACAAGTTAACTGTTAGGTGGATTTGTAGCTGGTTGACTGACCAAACCCAAAGAGTGCTCACTAATGGTTTCTCATCATCCTGGAAAAAAGTGACAAGTGGGGTGCTGCAGGCTTCTGTCCTGAGACCGTTGTTTTCAACGTCTTGATAAATGAATTGGATTCTGGAATTGAGGGGATGCTCATCCAATTTGCAGATGACACCAAACTGGGAGGGGTAGCTAGTACTACAAAATACAGAATCAGGATTCAAGATGATCTGAAGTGATTGGAGGACTGGGCCCAAACTATCAAAATGAAGGACTAATGTCAGGTTCTACATTTAAGCAGGAAGAGCAAGCTGAACAAATATAAGAAGGGGAACACCTGGCTTGCCAGTAGTACATGTGAAAAGCTCTAGCGGTCTTAGTGGACCACAAGCTTAGCATTTGTCAGCAGTGTGATGCAGCAGCAAAAGAAAAGAAAAAGCTAATGCTTTCTAGGCTGCATGAACAGAAGTCTAGTGTCTCAATCAAGAGAAGTAATAGGCCCGCTCTACTCTGCCTTGTGAAGAGGAGACTGAGATGAGATATGGTTGTCATCCTCAAATATTTAAAGGGCTGTCACAATGAAGATGTAACAGGCTTGTTTTCTTCTGCTCTTGAGGCTAGGACCTAAACCAATGGCTTCAATTTGCAAGAAAGGAGATTACAATTAAATATCAGGAAGGACTTTTTGATAGTAAGAGCTGTCTGACCATTGAGTGGACTCCCTTGGAAGGTGGTGGACTCTTTTTCCTTGGAGGTTGGATGGCCATCTGCCATGAATGCTTTAGGTGAGATTAAGAGCCTGGATAGCTCAGCTGGTTAGACTGTGGTGCTGATAACATCAAAGTTGCAGGTTCAATCCCCATATGAGACAGTTGCATATTCCTGTATTGCAGTGAGTTGGATTCAGATGATCCTCAGGTTCCAACTCTACAATTCTATGATTCTATGAATGGACTTCCACTGGAGCAATGAGACCTCATTCCTCTATTTTCAGATGCAGCCCCCCTGCATGCTATCCAAATCTGCTCCAGAGGGCTGGGGGGACATTCCAGGACAGATGCAGAAGGTTACATCAGGAAGAGAGGTAAGGAATGCCTACTCAAATGACACTGCATTTCACCCATTGACTTGTGGGCTTTGATGGTTGTTTTTCATCAGTCAAGATAACTTGATGTTATAACATCCAGAAAATGGGTGTGTTTTACTGTATGGTTACAGAAGTCTTCATTAAATTACAAGTTCCAAAAAGTACAACTTAAGGTATAACAGTGCTTAGGTTCACGGCTTGTATAAGATAATTATTTTGAAGAAAAGAAATGCTCTGTGTGTGTTTTGTAAAAAGAAGCTAACTGAGCGAATCTTAAAATATTTCATGCATTTTTAACACATGGTCTAGGAATGGATTTAGTAAAATATATCTCTGTTGATAACTATTATAAAAAATACAGATTTTAAATGCCTCCATAGTTATCAATATCCAAGGAATGTTCATGAGTTCAAAATCCAGCAATGTGACATGCAAACTCTTTCCCGTCAGGCTGCAAAGGAGTCAGAATCTACATCTGACAAAATCTTTTTGTTAATTGGTTACTAAAGGCACAGGCAGATCCTTCAAGATGAGAATTACGTTCTCAAGCAATGTGACTTCTGATGTTTTTCATTTCCCAAATAGTATCTGGGTCTGCCACATTTACCATGTTTGCTTTGTATCTCTGAGGACAGCATATGAGAACCTGCTAAAAAGAAAGAAAGAAAGAAAGAAAGAAAGAAAGAAAGAAAGAAAGAAAGAAAGAAAAGAGACTTCGAAAGACAGCAGTGGCTTTGTATCTGCCACATTTACCATGTTTGCTTTGCTATATCAAACTGATAGGCCCTGGTAAGTTCATCAAGGTGGGCTTGAAGCATAGGTTGCATCTCCTCCCGTGGAGAGGGCGTGAGCGTGGCAGTGGACTGCTGCCCAAAGGAGATTGCCGGGGAAGAGGCCACTCCTCGAACGGGAGGTGTAGGAACTCTATCATCTTCCTCTTCAAGCTCATCCTCCATTCCCTGATGCAAATATGTCTGAACTGGTAAAGGTGGGCACCAACCATCACTGTCATACCTAGAATAGAAATGGTTTAGGTTTAGGTTATATATAATTCATTGAAATAATGATACTGTATATTATACTGTATGTACAATGGGGAGTCTATTTCGTGCTATGAAAACAACAACTAAGAAACTTGAATAACCTAAATAATACCTGACACCATAAAACCAGGCACAGACTCCCCATTTATTTCAGCAAAGCTAATACTTAATTTCACTTTATCTTTTTGATAAAGGGCAAAAAAGGGCCCAACCAACAGTGATACCTAATAAAATCTATTTGTTAATCTCATTTCTAAATGAAGCAATTTTTTTCAAGAGCAAAAGAGTAAAACAAAACAATGAACATGTCATTTTCAGTACCAGTTATTATATATTATGTTGGTATTCCAAAAATCTCTAAAGTTAAATCTGTGCAATGTGGATAAAAGGATACAAGAGGGCTGATCAAATCTGATCAGTCCATCAATTTCCCTGTTTCTGGCACACCACCTTGAAAGCAAGTTCCGCGGAATACATGGGACTCACTTCTAAGTAGATGTGCAGCTTTGGGTTGCAATCATGAAAAGGTTTGTTATAACAAAAAAACTCAGATGGAATTCTGCTGTGCAATCAGTTACCAAGCCTTATGCAACAGTTTTCGACAAAAAATCTATCTGCTTCTTTTTTTTAAATTGATACAGGAAAAGAAGAAAAAGAAAACACAGATACAGAATTACACATGAGAATAACAATAAACACAAAATTTTCTTAACAAACAATAAAACATAAGTTGGTCTTAACACTATAGACCCGACCTCCCATCTATTCCTTATTTCAGTTTCATATTACTTATTACCAATATACACTTTTATCATAATTTAACTTTTTTGTAATTAACTCTTATGTCTAACTTGCTGAAGTTCCTCAAATGCTGCAACAGAGTTTAAACTACTGTAATTATATTTCATATATTCTTTGGAAACCTCCCATTTTGAAACAAATTCCTGTTTTGGTTTATTCTTTATTTTTTCTGATAGACCATCTAATTCGGCATATTCTGTCAGCTTTTGGATCCATTCATGTAGAGAGGGAATTTCAATACTCTTCCATTTTGCCGCGATGAGAACTCTTGCTGCCGCCGTAGCATATAAAAAGATACCCTTCCTCTTTTGTGGAATATTCAAATCTGTAACTCTCAGGAGATAGGCCTCTGGTTTTTTCTTAAAAGAGACCTTTAGCATACCTGTATTTTCTTACATAACCACCACATGTGGTAGAAAGTTCCTGAATTATCACCGCATCTCCAGCAATTACTTGGCACATTTTTATACATTTTTGAAAGTTTCTAGGGTGTTAAGTACCATTGGTGTTGCATTTTTAGAAAGTTCTCTCTAATAGTATAACAATTTGTGTATTTCCAATTGTTCTTCCACAAATTTTCCCATTGGGACATAGTTATTGAACGGCCAAAGTCTTGTGACCACCTCACCATGCCCGCTGTTACCTCCTCCTCCTTGATTTTCCAGTCAAGGAGGAGTCGGTAAGTTTTGGAAAGAGTTTTTCTTTTAGAATTTACAAGATCAGATTCAAATTGGGAAATTTCTGTTGAGAACCCCTTTTGTTTATCAGATTTAAATTTTTCAAATATCTGGTGGTATTGGTCTGAGATGTATTCTCTTATTTCCTTGAAGCTTTTTAATTTTGGTTGGTTATCTTCGTATTTTAAAAGTGTTTTATATGTTGGCCAACTTTCCTGGGTATTTTTCCTTTTTACAGATGTGGCTTCTATTGGAGAAGTCCACCAAAGGACTTTAGGCTCCATCAGATCTTTATATTTTGCCCTTAATGCAAAGAGTGATTTTCTAATTCAAGTCATATTAAAGAAGATTCTGACTGAACATCAGGAAGAACTTTCTGACAGTAAGAGCTGTTCAACAGTGGAACAGACTCACTTGGGAGGTTGTGGACTTTCCTTCCTTGGAGGTTTTTACGCAGAGGTTGGATAGCCATCTGCCATGGATGCTTTAGTTGACATTCCTGCATTGCAGAGGTTTGGACTAGATTATCCTCAGGGTCCCTTCAAACTCTAAGATTCTATTATTCTATTTGAGGAGGTGGGAAGCTCCAGTAACAATTACTGTCATTTGTCCTTACTGCTCCCTTCCAAAGTGTCTCCATCATCATTACTTTGCTTTACTGCCAACCTTGATCCTCAAACTCTTCTTAGTTATTGAAGGGAATGGGGAAGAGAGTTTTCATTTCTACAAATCGTTCTTTAGGTAAAGGGATTTCCATGATAATGAAATATAAGGATATTAAATTGTCTTTTTTCAAGAGAGCAGCTATAAAACTTGTTGCTTCTATTTGCAAATCCTTTTGATTTTAAATAAAACATTGGCTGATTTGGTTAGCAAACAAAGCAAACAATGCATTCCATAACTTATTTTTAGTGATCTCCATTACAGTTTGAAAACCCCACGTTTAGGAATAACAGAAGCATAATGGTGATGCAACAAGCAAGCAGTAGTATGGGGTGGAATGAAAGGAAAGCATTTCTGGTGACAACCCTTAAGCTGTTGTGGCTACTGAAAGGGACGTAGCAGAAAGACCAAATTGTATTTTGTGGTGCTTAATACTTCTGGCCTTCCCATTTCTTCTCAGGGTCAGGCACTGGCATCTAAATGCTCTGATCACACTGTGACCAGGAAGTAGCAGCCAGCTGAATGTCTTGCAGTATGGGGCTGTCTGCCTCTCCCACTTACCTGCTTGTTACACAGGTATTCTTTTAATAGTCACATATTACTTGCATATATTAACTCTTTCCCTCATATTTAAAAGTCAGTGGAATAAAATGGAAAAGCTTCATTCTTCCTGTGCAAACTTTCCTTATTTTTTCCCTATAAGGCACTTGCCTTTTCAAATTTAGCTTTCTTCTTCTAACAATGCACTTTCTGGGGCAGGGAGAACTGTGCTCATTATCACTGCAATATTATAAATAACTGGAAAGTGTAATTGAAAGACAAACATTGTAAAAGCTATGGCTGAGCTGTGTGAATCTTGAAAGTATGCTGTCAGCATCACTGATTACTTAGCTTTAAATAACCAGTGTTGTCTTGGTGACAAATAAAATTCTCCCCGCCAAATAATAGATACTATACACAACTGAGAAGCTAAGACCTGTGTCACAAAGGTTTCTCTACAGATAATGCATCAATTTACCTGTCTTATTTATCATTGTGGTGTCTTAAAAATATATGGGAGTTATTTGTCTTTTATTGCACAATTATCTGAGCTGAGAACAGCAAATACATTAAAGTGCAGATATCATTATTGAGGGTGGTGGTGGGGAGAGAGAAGATAATTATTAATCAGTACCACTTGAAGCAAAGTGTCTTTCTTTGTGTGTAGACCAAGTGCCCTCTTGAACAAAACATTTTAAGGGCAAATAGGAATCCTGTTAGTAGAGTATTTTGGGGTGAAACAGATTCTCTAGAATCATTTTAATCAGAATTTAGGCCTGGCTATGACACTGGGATTGCTTTGTGACCCTGAATAACTGATAACCTGTGCTGAGGGAAAGACAAGGTTTGTGTACCTGTTACCTGATAACTTTTTGGCTTTCAATACCATTGACAATGGTTAACTTCTGAAGAAGGAAGCCGGGTTGGCAGTTGGGAGGAGCTGCTTTGTGGTGGTTCCACTTTTATCTAGTGTTTGATAGATGTTGCTTGGTTTTGTGGAGTCTAGTGTTCCATCTCACTAACCAAGCTGTTTTAACATCTACATGAAGCTGCTGAGTTGCATCATCTGGAGTTTTGGAGTGCACTGTTTTTCATATGCTGATGACATTTACCTTTATTTTTTTCCCTTTACAGCTCAAGCAGATGTAGCAGTGAATATACCGACACCAGTGTATGTCCTTGATAATGGATTGGATGGGAGTCAGTAAACTGAAGTTTAATCCAGACAAGACTGAGACACTGTTTGGGAGACACTGAATAGGATGCATTCTGCTCTCGATGGGCCACACTCCCCTTGAAGGAGTAGGTGTGTAGCTTGGGGAAACTCTTTGATCTGATATTGTCACTGGAGACCCTGACACTCCATGGTATCAAATACATCCTACCAACATCTGCTGGTAGCCCAGCTGCAACTTTATAGGTATAGCTTTGCTTCAGTTGTCTATGCTCTGGGCTCCTAGGCTGGATTATTGGGACGGGGGAAGGGGCTTTGGTTTTCACTACTTTAAAAAAACAACAGCTTCAAAGTTCATGGTTCTTCCAAGTAGCCCTATGTTGGTCAACCAGCCAACTTACTTAGCTGCTAGTATGTATAATTAGTGTTTTTTTTATTCCTTTGGCAAAAAAAGACAAGAAGTGAACCCATTCACAGTCATCAAGACTGTAACACACAGCTGCTGCTGCTGCTGCTGCTGCTGCTGCTGCTGCTGCTGGGATGTTGCATTATACAGGGACACAGCATTTTCTACACTGACTGCCAGCAGCTCTCCAGAATTTCAGACAGAAATCCTTTCACAAGTTTTCTTGCAGATGCCTGGGATTGAACCAAGAAACTTTTGCATACAAACCATGTGCTCCAACAGAGCTATGGTTCTTTCACTAAATGTGTATGAATAAGTATGATGATTAGTGAACTGGGAATATTCTGTGTTAACTGAGCTGAGAATGTGTTGCGTTCTAGCACAGGAAATTTATAACGAACTATTGTTTCAAATAACACACCCATATTTATAGATCCTTTCTGTAAAATTTAAATTCTACTGGGGTTTATTTTCACAAGTTCAAGAACAAAATGATGCTGAATTACTGCCAAAAAGATGTCCCTGGCATCTCTTGCAAAACAAGCACTAAGGATAAGTTGAGTTACACAGATTTTCAAAAGAAAAATATTTCTCTCTCTACAGAAAATCTCCATGAACACACAGACATACAACGCACACCCCATTTCAATTACAACTAGTTTAATACTGGCACAAGCATATATCAAACAAAAGAAATTATTTCTCCCACTCCCTAAAATTGCTTAGCTTTTGAAAATTTCAAGGATGTGGATTATCTATTAGGAACTATGGTGAGAACATAAAGAGAGGAGGCTGGATCACAGATATGCTTTGTCCAAGCTACTAGACTTTGCTAATAGAAAACTATAGGGAGAAAGTTAACCCAAAGCCAATGGACAATATTTGGCCAAGGTTTTTTTTGTCCTCCCCCCGTCCTGCAATAATGTGGCTGCTGTATTAGCAATTTTCAAATAGCCAAGCAGGAGATGGTGTTGTTGAGTCCCGTTGAAGATTATTGCATTGTTTTCGCTAGAGTATAGTGAAGGGACTTTGGCAGTGTTCCTCTCAGTGTATGGCCCACCATCCAGTGCAGTATGGATGTCTGAGATGGAACCTTAGCACATGAGGGCAGGGACAGGTCAGCTGCACAATAGTGGGGGGAGGCCAGGAGCACAGCCCTGCCCCACCGCCCCTTCCTACATTGTCCTTCATGTAAGCAATGCATGAAGGGGCCTTTAAACTTTGGAAAACTAGGAGGGATTCAAACAACTATATAGTATGAAAAAGGAATGTCCAAATTTTACTGCATTGTATTGCAGGCCCATTGAAGATTGCATTATCTTACTATTGGCAACAGTGTGTACATGTGAGGGTGCATCCGACAATTGTATTTTAAAGCTGTTTGCTGAGCTACACCTAAAAGGCCTTCTGCTCCACACATATTAATCCCCTCATATCCAAACACCAGAATATGATTGGGGTAAAAGGCCTTACACACCTTACACACCACTGTTGTGAGATATTGCATTCCACTACATTCAAAATGGTCCTTCCCCCTCAAAAAAAGATACATTACCCTCCTTCTTGCTGATCCACACCATAGTGTTCTAGTTCTGTGCCTGGAAGAGGCTGTATTGGAGGGGGTGGGAGTGGAACGTTGGCCCAGTTAGACCCATTATTTTTCTGAGGTTTGGAAGTATTTTTGTTTTTCTTTTTCTTCCCTCCTTTCCCACCTGAAATCAAGAAACATTACAGAAGTATGAAGAAACAAACTTGACTATTTATATTTCCTGAAAGAGCTCTGATTCCAGATGGTACACTCAAAAAAAGAAAAAGAAGGGAGAAGAGAGGAGTATTTTTATCTTAGCAACATCAGCAGCAACATGTTATAGTTGTCATAAGGTTATAAATAATAATAGGGTGGAATGGAATGAAAATAGTCTGTATAATTGCCCGGAATTACTTCTTTTTATTTCACACACTCCATATAGCTTAGTCACAATGAAGCATGCGCTGAAAGAAAGTTAAAATGTACTTGCTATATCAAAACTATATTTATTGATTTATTCACGTCTGCTCTAAGCCTCCGTGCAGTCATTGTTGGAAAAAATAATAGACTGCAGCAAACTCTTTCAGATAGCAAATCGCAGTGTATTCATAATACCATTTTGCGTAATCTCTCTCCCTCTCTCTTTGGAAATGAGTTGTTAAGGACACATCCAAAACTTTACTGTTTGAGTTTCTTTCTCTTTTCATTCACAAGGCCAAATGTAGTTGAGAAAAATGTAAATCGCAAATGTAACTGGTTTCTTACTGAAATCATATTGGGACATTCAATTGAAAAGTATGGATGAGTTCTTTTTGTAATATTTTATGCCCATGTAATTCAGTGGTCTTTTCACTCTAGAGAAAAATGGAAATAGATAATTGGAAGAGGATCAAATAAACCAACACGGAAATGAAGATTCAAGGAGAAAAGAGATAGATGAATAAAGGATAATTTTAGTTAACTTATAAAACAATGTGATAGACAATTAGGGTTACGTAATGAATCCTGAGGAGGAAGAAGGCAACAAGGAACATGAATATAAATGACCACGCAGTGGAACATGTATATGTATATGTATATGTGCGTGCACATTTGTATGTTTGTAATAAAATAAACCGAACATTTGGAATAGGAACTGAAAGCATCACAGGGACTTATAGGGAAATAAAGCAGAAGAGCAAAGGGGGGGGGGAACAGTGCTGGAATGGCAATAGAGAAGTTATTGTAAACTAGCCTCATATTTTTAGAATGTATTAAGAAAATGGCACAATTCTGCACAGAATAATTTAACACAGAAAATTTGCTGCTACTCTTAAAGCTAGGTAATCCATTTTGCAATGGCAATGTGCAATAATTATAATACAGCATGCAGCATAATACCTATACTTTATGCTTGTAGGCAGCTCTGAAACTTTTAGAATGATCACTATCATAAGAAGCTTTTCTATCAATTCCATTATATTGCTATGGGTGGATTTCTTGATACGCAATAGAAATATTGTGAAATCTCAAAGGAGTTGGGGGCTTCAATAATGATACAACCAAAATATTAACTTCATCATGAAGCTCCTCAGAGAAGGACAGTGCTGTAAAGTGAAGATTGATTTATGAATAAAGTCAGCACTGTGCCAGAAAACTGAGAATGTTACAAAATAAAATTTCCAATCATGCTGAAATACACAGGGTACAAAGGCTACAAATATTTTCTTATTATCTCTAAATGGGTTTCTTGTTCGGTTAGGGCAAATAAGGCACACTTCTTTTTTATCAAGCTCATGGTTTTCCAGATGATCGTGACACATTCACATGTGTCTAAATGGAAGGCAAACTGCAATATTTGAACACAGGCTCTGGGTACAGTGATCATTCTTCCAAGGTTATAATTAGTTTGCGTTTTTTTAAAGCTTCTTACAAGCACAAACACTTCTCCTTACACACATTGTATTGAAACCAACCTGAGAGGCTGCCACTTCTTTCTGAGCTGTTGTGAGAGCTGGTGGTGCTGAAATCCTGTGACTGGTTGTGTGGCATTCTATTAGACAATCCCTCAGCCAATCGGTAGTCAGGGATGTAAAGTAAGGCTAAGGGTTAAAGGGCAAAGGTCACAGTGCCATCATGTGATTAGTTTATAGCACATGCACAACATGCAGTTAGCTGGTAAACAGTGGATGTGGCAGGACTGTGAAAAATATTTAAGTTACTATATTCTAATGGTAGCAGGGGTGGGGGAAAGATAAGCTGTGATACTGGCAAAAGCTAAAGCAAACTAAAATCGTAACACAATATAGTTTGTTGCATAAGTATAGGATACATGCAAGGTATGCAATTAGTTAAGGGAAATGGGAACAAGGAAGGACAATTTTCTACTGTGCACAAGAGATTCTTACAAACAATTGTAATAAGAAAAATGAGAACTAAAATCACCATTGTTGCCTTTGTTCTGATCAGGCAGAGAATAACCAAATCCCATTAGGTCACTTTTTTGCTGAATCGAACTTTTCCACTGAGGATCTGGTAAATCAACTGCTAACTCGTGGATGCTGTTGGAATGCAGTATTTGTGTTGTGGCGTATGGGGTAGCCTGTGTTATTTGGCTGGAACTGTTGTAACTAGTTTTGGTAGTGAAGTCAATGCTGCTGTAAATGGCTCCATCAGAAAGCATTGTGGCAGTTTTATCCCCTTGACCTGGCACCGGAGGCAGCACATCTGTGATGAAAACAGGGGAATGAAACAAATCAGCATGGGAAAACCCCAACAAGAAGTTTTAATATAAAAAATAAATGTGTCATTCTGCACGTTTGCATTTCAGCTGAGACAGTGTCCATGAGCCAATGGAGGGAAGATGATGTACAGCCATCGCCTCGCTATCAGCATCTGTGACAAACTTTCCACTTGTCCTTCACGTCTCACTGCCTAAAACCATCTTTCTTCCATACCTTCAGCTGTGAAAGTGAAGTTTGGAATATTTCTGTCCTGAAGAATGTTTTCAATTGTTCATTTCATGTCAGAGCCAATGAAACTGTCTGTGCTCCAGGGAAATGATGAAAGGAGTCACTCCACAAATCACAGAAGAAACCATCTCCCTCTGCTTTCCCCCACCATCAAGAAAACACCTTATGAGTATTGCACAGAACTGAATGAACATGGAACAATCCTCAGATAATTCTTTTCAAGGTATGCAGAGCTTAAATGTTTTTTCTTTTTCTTTCTTTCCTGCTGAACATTATCTGGCTTTATTTCTGAAGTTAGCCAGACATTTTTTTCCTGACAATACAGAGGGGCGAAGAAGATATGAATAAATCATTTTGAAATGTGTCAAGATTTCAGCAGCTCTAAAGAGAATTAAATGATCAGTCAATTATTTTGCTAAACTAAGCCTTTGAAACTGAAGGGCAGCTTCTCTGGGAAAAAAGTACATCTAAATTACAGTTAAGCCATAAAAATATTAAAATACATTTACATGATATCTAGTAAATATGTCATGTGTTGAACCAGGAAACTCCCTCACCCATTTATCTATGTCAACCTTCCCCAACATGGTACCCGCTCCAGATACTTTGGACTACCACTCCCATGAGCCATAGTCAGCACAGGGAAGGCTGATCTAGATAAATTAATGATTTTAATCTTTTGGCGTGCTGAAGACCTGATCATGTATCTTCACAGTGGCAATCTCTGACACCATCTCTGACACCAGGTTCAAAAAGTTAATGTTCCTGACTAATGAAGGTATACCAGTTGCATAAGGCTCAATGAAACATCCAGTGCTGACAGAAATGTTGAACAAATGCATGTATCAAGCTTCTGAACAGTGGACAGAGCTTAACTGTTGTGTTTACAGACTTTAATGAATACTACACGATTATATCAGATAAGAGGATTATTTTGCAAGTTGGATGTTAAAATAACTTGGTTTGGTATTTGCCTTAAAATGTTACTTAAAGGAGGTTCCTATTTCCTTTCACAAGTTCTCTTTCCTGCACTAAGCCAACAGCCCATATTTTCTCCTTCCCCATCTACATGCAGGTTTTTACAGAGGACTTAGTTTGAAATCTCCCTGGTCAGAGACACTCCTCCTTGTGAACTACTGCTAACAGTTGACAATCTGGCTCCAGTTTTCCAGTGGAAGTGCTCTGGGAGTCTTCCTCTCAGCATCAGCTGCCTGCAATTTCAAAGTCCTGTTGTCCTAAGCCAGGCATAGGCAAACTCGGCCCTCCAGATGTTTTGGGACTACAACTCCCATCATCTCTGACCACTGGTCCTGTTAGCTAGGGATGATGGGAGTTGTAGTCCCAAAACATCTGGAGGGCCAAGTCTGCCTATGCCTGTCCTAAGTTTTCATTCCTTGGACAGCTAACACTTGCTGCCACTGTAGCTTCTGCTGGCTTCTTTAGCGCCAAACTCAAGACTGACTCTTGAATTGCTGTGTCTGCCTTTTTATACCCTTCAGCCGCAGTGTTACAACCAATCAAAACCTTCTCTCTGACAGTTAAATGGAACATCCACTGAAGGATCTATCACAGACTGACCTTTTTGATCCCACTGGCTCATATAAAACAATGGTCTCTAATGCCTACTGACATACCAGAAAAACTCAAGACACATATTCACCTTCTAAGTAACTGTATCCGTGTAATGGTTTCTTGACAGACCAACAGCTGTAAGATTGCCTGTACACTATCTCTTAGGCCTCAATTAAAGGTAATTTGCCAACCTTTTACCTTCATTGAGTTAACTACTCACAAACCAGATGCTTTTTAAAATGCAATAATACTATTACACATACATTTACACGTTTACTATTACACATACACATAGTAAAGGTACCCCTGCCCGTACGGGCCAGTCGTGTCCGACTCTAGGGTTGTGCGCCCATCTCACTTAAGAGGCCGGGGGCCAGCGCTGTCCGGAGACACTTCCGGGTCACGTGGCCAGCGTGACGAAGCTGCTCTGGTGAGCCAGCACCAGCGCAGCACACGGAAACGCCGTTTACCTTCCCGCTATAAAGCGGTCCCTATTTATCTACTTGCACTTAAGAGTGCTTTCGAACTGCTAGGTGGGCAGGAGCTGGGACCGAACGACGGGAGCTCACCCCGCCGCAGGGATTTGAACCGCCGACCATACGATCGGCAAGTCCTAGGCACTGAGGTTTTACCCACAGCGCCACCCGCGTCCCTATACACATACACATACATTGCATTTATTCAACTTTTACTTCGCAATTTTGCTGCTTGTCCAAAACTGGCATTGTTAAGTAACTTTGCATATATACAGCTTTCAACCAGGAAAAATAATCTCAAAAACTAATGTAAAGGGCAAATAATAATAGTAATAATAAGGCAGACTTAGTAAATGTATTTAAAAATAGCATGAAAAACATGTTATAAATTGTGGAATTGATTTATTGGTTTGACGTGACCCCCGCTAATTGATTTGCGATCCTCAATTAGCTCTTTATGGCCGCCCGGCACGCCTCCGCTCTGAGCTCTCAGTCACGCCTCAGCAGAGTTGAACACAGCGGTGAAAACTGTCACGTAGCTTCACTTAGCTTCAGACAAACACACACAGAGTCCAGGTTTGTCCATTTCAGTTCTTTATTCCGACATTCCCCAGGAAATCCCTGGGCTCACCGCAGCCATGACAAACCTGCGTCTTTCTCCCTCAAAGACCAGAGGGGAACTGAACGTAACTCCTCCCAGCTCCTCCCAGCTTCGAAAGCTGACGTCAGAATGTTGAGGCATCATGGGAACAACTTAACCAGTTAAGTTCCAAACCCAACACCCCCTCTTGCCGAAAATTCTGACAAGACCTTTTTTGAGTTCAACACCTTTCCCTTTGCCTTATGCCACTTCCCGGCATCTTTCCCAGGCACCTGTTGAACCCCTTCAACACTCCCAGAATCACACTGTGCGACACTTTTCCACGCACTTGTGACCTGATACCCTACTGACCCATTTGGGCCAGCAGTTGTGTCTTCTCCGTCAGATCCTTCCCCCTCTGACTTGACACCCTGTTTGTGAGCTTTCTCCATTACGCTAACCGGAGATGAAGCCTCACATCTGGACACTCCTTTCACAACCTTTGGAGATGCCCAGACCTGCCCTGAACCCTGATCTTGGACCTGGTCCCCATCACCGGGTTCTGAACCCTGATCCTGGACCTGGTCCCTATCACCGGGATCAGCCTCTGGCTCCCTTTCCTCCTCAGAATCAGACAGACATTCTGAGAGAAAATCAGGACCATCCCTGAGCCTTGAACACCCATCCTGTTCCCAGAACTCAGCCTGCTTACTGACCAGCAGCTTGGTTTGATCACCCTCTGGGTATGCAAACTTCCACCCATTGGTTGCAGGATCATATCCACAGAAGATCATTTCCTGAACCTTTGGACCACCTGCCTCAAAGAGCTCAAAGGGCTCTTTGGCTACCCTCCCAAACCCGGGAAAACCATGTACCTGTGCACCCTTGCATGCCCTGCACCCTAGGGACCTCCCACATTTCCGGAGTTCGCACCCTTTTGTGCACCTGTGCAACTTTTGCACATGACTGGGAACCTTAGCACACTGCGCCTGTGCTTTTCCAGCATTCCCACCACCCTCCAGAGGTGACTCCAGAACAAAGAGATTGTTCTGCCCCCTTTTCACGTTGGCCACTTGTTTCCCCCCTCTGAAAATGGAACAGGTGTCATTTTCAAAGCAAATTTTGTATCCCTGCTTCATTAGAGCTGATACAGATAACAAACAACAATTCAGACCCGGCACAACGTAGACCTCTAGCTCCTCCTGTAAAGGAGAAAAAAAACATGTTAGCCACACCAGAAACAGATTTTCGTGTTCCGTCAGCGAACATAACAGTTGCTCCAGTTGAAACAGCCCTGCAGTTCCGCATTTTGCCAGCAGGCTCGCTTAGCAGGTGCTGACCAACAGCAGTATTCAAAACCCAGCGCGTCACCGTGTCCTGGCTGGAGTTGTTCTTCACAGTTGCCATAGAAGCAGTGATAAGAAAACAACCCTCCCCAGCGTCTGAACCACGTCTTTCCCTTGCGTTCCCACGCTGGCCTCCTCTCCGAGACTGGTTCCCATGAGAACTCAGCTGGTTGACCTTGGGACCTTCCTGCCCAGCTGTCTCCGCTCTCCATGGGCAGCAGCGACGCAAGTGTCCCGTTGCATTACACACGTAGCAACCACGAACTCCAGTGGAAAAACACTGCCCGGGGCTCCTCCCAGCTGGCCTCCTTCTCCTTCTTCCGGAAAAGCACTCCTTGCCAGCTCCGCCCCCTCTGAACCGCCATTTCATTCCAGCAGGTACAGTGGAAAACTTTTGAAAGTGGCCTTTGGAATCCTTCGCCCCCCCGACCTGCTCACTAGCACTCCTTGAGGCTAAAGCATCAGGAACAGGGGCACCGGCCATCTTTAGGCTTTTCTCAATACTTCTCCAGGGCTCTGGTCTCCTGCTGAAGCTTCACAGCAAACGCAGCACATCCCCAGACAGCCCTTGCTCAACTTCTTAGAGTGAGCTGTTCAAACGCAATGTCCTCCAAGACCTGGCTGCCTGCCATTGTCTTCCGTTCTCCCAAGGGGCCCAAGCTTACTTACAATCAGTTTCAGCTTCTCCGGCTCTCCCTTCTCCGTGGAGAAACGATTTTCCAGCTGCTCTCTTAGCTCCGCAGCTACTCCTTTGCCTCCTAGCAACAGGCAAAAATCTCACCACCTCCTGCCGCAACTTCAAACGCATTCCGGCACTTCCGTTGCTCTGAACCGCAACTTCAAAGCGTTCCTGTGACAGTTTTTACGATCGGTGATTAAGGGTCCATAACCTGTGGAATTGATTTATTGGTTTGACGTGACCCCCGCTAATTGATTTGCGATCCTCAATTAGCTCTTTATGGCCGCCCGGCACGCCTCCGCTCTGAGCTCTCAGTCACGCCTCAGCAGAGTTGAACACAGCGGTGAAAACTGTCACGTAGCTTCACTTAGCTTCAGACAAACACACACAGAGTCCAGGTTTGTCCATTTCAGTTCTTTATTCCGACATTCCCCAGGAAATCCCTGGGCTCACCGCAGCCATGACAAACCTGCGTCTTTCTCCCTCAAAGACCAGAGGGGAACTGAACGTAACTCCTCCCAGCTCCTCCCAGCTTCGAAAGCTGACGTCAGAATGTTGAGGCATCATGGGAACAACTTAACCAGTTAAGTTCCAAACCCAACATAAATGTTAAGTGGGAGGGGCAACGAAGTAGCATGGGGCAGGGGAGTGTGTTTGATGGAGAGGGGAATGCAAATTTAATACTTACATTTATTTATTTTATTTAACGAAATTTATATACTGCTTTATAGCAGCAAAAATGATTTAAATGGGTGCTGAAAAAATACAGTGAAGGTGCCTGCCTGATGTCAATAGGCAAGGAGTTCCAAAGTGCAGGTAGTGCCACACTTAAAGAACAATTTCATACAAGTACAGAACAAGTATGGTGTGGCACCTGTAACGGTGCCGGTTCAGCAGATCAAAGCAGTCGAGTGAGCACAAAAGGGGTGAATTGGTCCCAAACTGTTAATGGCTTTATGTACCAATAGTAACACCTTGAACTTGGCCTGGTAACAAATCAGCCAGAAGGGGCAGGAGTCAAGTGGCGGGTATAGCGGCCAGTGCCTGGTCCACATCAACTGACTGCATAAGCTGAAATCAATTCCATCACTGACTCTGCCACTGGAATTGCAAGAAGTTCAGAGTCAAGATCACTTTGATGTCAAGTGACTTTCTCTTCAAAGTGTGTAGCCAGTTGGCCACAGCAGGTCCTCAAATGCTCCAGAAGTCCCTTTCCCACAGTGGAAGTCTCTGGATCATCCAAACTAACTCTGTGAAGAGGCGTATGTGAATCTGAACTTATGGTATGGTTTACCTCTGTCGAATGTGGGATGTATAAGATTGATATAGCTCTAATATGACATGACACTCTCCATTATGAGCTTTGGTGACCCTGGAACAATCCTGGTTCCAGCCCTTTGCCAAAGGGGCATTTGGGCAAATCCTGAGTTCACCCTCAACTGACCTAAAGATTAACACATGGAAATTTAGTTTTCAAATACAGGATACTCAGCTCCTCAGCGGTAAGGTGATTTGAAAGCAGATAGCAGACAAGGATACCCAGGTTCAGATAATGGTTCAATATCAAAGTCTTTCACCCTTTTGTTAAGCAAACAGGATGGCCAGCTTTAGCCATTTTTCAAGGTGAGGATTTGGCAGGAAATTCTGGAAGGAACTATGGAAATTGTAGAAAATTACTCAGTTCACAGCCCTTTCCCCTCTCCACTGGCATGCCTTGGCAAAAAGGTATTAAAAACCCATTAGATTCAAAGGTTAGTTAATTTTTCCAGGTCCAACATGACAGCGTTTACCCAGCGCTCTCCACGATTCAGCACACTTCTGCTTTGCTTTAAGGACAGGTATATTTTCCTTCTGCCCCCTCCCCCCCCCACCTATTTTTACGGCACTTCTTTACGGCAAAATTGTTATGCTCTTTTACTCTTTAATGAAGGTGTGTTTATATTGTGTGTTTATATTGTAGAATTTGCTACCTACTTAGACTGTAACTTTGCTGTCTGAAACAGCATTTATATACTGTTACTCTTATTTTATATAATAAACCAAGCTTTCCTTATTCCTTCTATAACAAGTGCATGCCATAACTCCAGCAGAAGATCGTAAACCTCTCAGCAGTGTCTATACGAACATACATGAGTGCTGGCTGTGGAAAGGTGAGTCTAGGTACACACTTGTAACAACTTCTCCGGCTGACTACCAGAGGATTCAAGCTCAATTCAATGGATCACATTCAGTTCTGCATAAGCAAAGTAGGATTTCATCTTCCATTCCTCTCTCCTGCAAGTCTCCAAAATCTGTTTTGGATGGTATGTGTCCCAAAACCTGTTTCACTTGTGCAACAGCAGCACAGGATACAGCCCAATATAATGAATGTGTAGCATCTTATGAAACAGTTAAGCACATTAAAATAGCATAGTCATTCTGCTAAACTATTTCATCTGGTTTAGAAACAGTACTCAAGTTCTATGGAGTAAATTCAAAAGGAAGACTTTGCAGAACCATAGACACATGTCCATAACCCCTCCCCCTAAACACTAATATTCAGAGGGAAATGTAGATTTCCTTTTTTTCTTAATTGATGGTCTTGTTTTATTGCTATGTGGTGTTCTTCCTTTTAGTTATCTATATTTCCAAATGTATTCAAATACCATTTCATGTAAAAAATGAATGGATAGTCCTGCAGATTATTATTATTTTTTTGCTAAAGCACTATGAACAAACCTACCTCCACGTCCAAAATTTCCAAGATCATTTGGTCCACTAGTGCTGTTGTTTACAGGCAGGCTGGTGGCAGGCCAAGAATCTGCTAGCCAAGGATAACTCGGGTCACTTGCATTTAACAGGCCTGGTCGACTGAAGAAAAATGAACATCGAAATACATCTGTGAGAAACTCTTTACAACTGCAAACTGAAGAGATGTTATACATCTCTCATATTATACAAAAATATAATTTAAAATATAATTTAAAATTTATTTCATATTAAAATTGTGAAGGCTTTCTTGATATAAATGATTCCACAGTTAATTGGAGCTTTACACAAATTAGTACTGTATGTGGAAGTGGAATCAGTTACAAGTCTGCTAGAATCCAAATGAATTCTGTAGTTCATTTCAAAATAAGGAATAGGCTGTACCATTGAAGGATCCTAAACTAGGGATGAATGATAAATTACCACCTCAAGGGAACAATCACTCAAAGTGACTGTTCTGTATCAGCCATTTCCAGGACTCTGGGTGAGTATTCCTTCACTTCCTGCATCCCAAATGTATGTCTGTCATCCACAAGCTGCTAGCTCTTCCTTTGAGCAGCCTTGCGTGGTTTTAAAGGCAAGTAGGTTTGAGTGGGATTAATGAAAAGTTCAAAACAGCATTTTTATCTGTGTCAACAGACTTTCATGTTCATATAATTTGAAGAACAACTGAAGACTGAGCACTTTTTATCTGAAAGGAACTAGTCATTAAGACGTTAGAATTTGGCTCAGTGGGCACGTTCCTAAAACTGGGAGAGATGAATAGGAGAAAGGTGGGGGAATAGCACATTAAACAAATAAGTCGGAAGCTGTACTTGATTATTAGTACGTGTAAACAAACAGCATTGTGGGAAACAAGATACTGGTCTAGATCTGCTTTTGGACTGATCCAGCAAGGCTCCTTTTATGTTCCTTTTTAACAGTTATTGTTATTGTATCCCTTCCCACCCCCCATGAATCCCTTCTGGCACAATCCCTAAGAGAAATGTGGGTTTCTATGGAAACAGCAATAAGAAGATCTAGCAGCATTCTTGCCACATCTATGAACTCTCATTAGGCCTAATCTGTGTGTGTGTGTGTGTGTGTGTGTGTGTGTGCGCACACACACACACACACACACACACACACACAGATATTGATTAAATAGGAGATTGGAAGTTATTACCAGAGCTTAATTACAATCTCCATATTGGCATAGAGAAAATAGATGAGGATATATGGCTCTGTTATCAACTTTTATCAATTTCAATTGAGTAGCCAAAGTTGTAGAATCTAGTCCTATCAATCTACAACCTATTCATCTTCCCTGAATCATTTATTTTGTGATCGATTGTGTGTAATTGTTCACTCACAGCAATTTAGTGGGAGCCAATAAGGAGTCTTAAACAACAGCAACTTCATTTACTAATGCCTAATTAATGCAATAAACATCCTGAAAACAAATGAACACATTCTTTCTGATACTTTCTACTAATTTCTTCCTGGGCATCTGGGAGATATGAAACATCTGGACTTGATTCCCCTCAAGTGTACAACAGATCATTAAAATCTGGTCTAAGCCATTTAATTCCTCCCAGAATTGTCACTCTAACAACTGATCATGTAGTAGTCTGTCTTTCTTTTTTTTTAGTTAATAAAAAAATAAATCTGATGGGGCTTAAATATGACACAACCTGAAACTGAATATGACCTTTTCAATAGCAGACATACCTTCCATTGCTCATAAGTCCCCCATCTCCTCTTTGGAAAGTAACTGGTGTGGGTTTTCATAAATAAGAGAGTAGGAAAAGTCTGTTAGGCATAGTAAGTCATTTATATCAAGCATATCACAATATACAATATAATGTGTTAGACAATATAATCAAGTATAGGTGGGAAAGCAAAAATTGCCATATCCCCCAGTTCTCTCTAGACAATATTGATTTAAATCAATCTTTCTCAGTCACAGTCCCACAGGACAACTTATTTCTGATCCCTTGATATTATGGGTTTTGGGGGGAAATTCTCAAATCAATAGACCTTTGGCTTCAAAACGTATGAAGCTAGAGACCCCTGAATCATGCAGATTCCAATGAAAACATTACCTTCATATCTTCAAACTAAATAAAATGAATCTGTGCTCTCTTTAGAACGTTAGTACTTTAATAAGTAATTAACAATGACCTGGATCTGCTTATCATTACAGTAGGAACAAAAGTGAACAATTTGAGGAAACTGAAATGAGAAAAAAATATTCAAAATACATTCTCATTTTATATTCTAACCCCTTTTATCCATGCCTGAAGTGTTCTTAACAGAGTGAATGATGTAAAACCAAAGCCATACTTCCTAGCTAGCAGGACTAGTAGGAGTTGTAGTCAAACAACAGCTGGGAGCCCAAGTTTGAGAAACAATGATGTAAACTCTTAATTGCCAAGATCAGTCTTGTAATCTCAAACAATTATGAATACTTTTCAAACATAGTCTAAACGCACCTACCTTACAACAAGATATTGTTATAAATTTAGGGTCTTACATTGCTTATAACTGTGACAATCTCTATGTTGTAAGAAGTCCTGTTTAAAGCAGTACAGTACAGTGGATAGTATGGCCAGACACAGTATCAGTGTTCTGCATAACATACAGCAGCTTTTGTCAGATAGTTTGGACTATGATGATAAGAGTTGTAGTCCAAAACATGTCGTGGGCACCAGGTTGGTAAAGGCTAGGGTAAAGCTTGGGACGGGGGTGGCTATTTGGGTTAAACCACAGAGCCTAGGACTTGCCGATCAGAAGGTCGATGGTTCAAATCCCCGCAACGGGGTGAGCTCCTGTTGCTCGGTTCCAGCTCCTGCCAACCTAGCAGTTCGAAAGCACGTCAAAGTGCAAGTAGATAAATAGGTACCGCTCCGGCAGGAAGGTAAACGGCGTTTTCGTGCGCTGCTCTGGTTTGCCAGAAGCGGCTTAGTCATGCTGGCCACATGACCTGGAAGCTGTACGCCGGCTCCCTCGGCCAATAAAGCGAGATAAGCGCTGCAACCCCAGAGTCGGTCATGACTGGACCTAATGTCGTTAAAGCTTACATATTGGAACCCCTGAACTATCTTCTCAAATGACAATTGTGTGTGTTCCTGTGACTTAAAGTGATGCAACCTCTGGCATCCACCAAGAGATACCACAAAGTAAAGAAAACCCTGGAATTTCAGTGCTAGCTGTCAAAAAAATGAAGAAAGTTTGGAAAACCAGTGAAGGAGATTGAGAAAGTAAGGGACATGGGAGAGCTTTACATGTGTAACATTGCACCAGGAATCCAAAGGGGATAAAATTGGTTTCCCCCCTATTTTGTCCCTTATATCTGTGGGATAGGTTTGGCTGGGGTAGCCTGAGTTCAAAGTCACCTAGTGAGCAAAGTCACCCATCAAAATGTAGTGATGGCGGTGGTGATGATTACCTGCTCTTTACCAGCAGGTCTCAGAATAGGTTACAACAATTTAAAATTTAGAATCAAAACCAGTTAAAACAAATGATCTCATCAAGTATACCACACTGGTTTCAACCATCACACAACCACAATCCATGTTGGAGTATAGTCACTGGTCTTTTTGTACAAAGCACCACATGAGATGCTTGATGCAACTCACAGGATTAACTGAAATGATCAACCATCCTGGGAGATCATATGCATCTGAAAATTCCACAAAAATGCTTCTCCATTAATACAGAAACACTTCAAAATTTATAACACAAAGCAGCTTTCTCTTGATCTCTTGCCATACACTCCGCAATCTCAGTTAAACAACTGTACAGCATCAAGATGGAAATGCTATGATCAGCAAAGACACTGACATATAAAGCAGGGTAGCTGCAGCTTTCTGGTGATACATTACATTTTTGCTGTGTTATCAGTTCCACAAGTGGCTTCACAATGCACGTTCAACTACAATGAAGACAAAGAGGATCCCTTTGGGATCCCATATAGAATGAACTTAGGAACTGATGATTAATTGCCTATCACCACTGTATGGGCAATTATGGTTGCTAGAAAATCACAACAGGCATATCACAAATTAAATGCTTTACCTATTTGGAAATGAATTAATGCTAATCACAGTGAAAGTGTATAAAATATTAAATACAAAGTATACACAAGCATTCTAATGCTTCTTAATATACTAAACAATCATAACACATGCTAAAATAGTTTAAGCGAAATTGGGTGGATATTGTACAGCAATCTGCAGGGAAACAATGGGTGCAAGTTTATTTATTTGTAGCTGGCATTGTAGCTGTTAGAAAATGTGTGACTAACATCTACATTGGAATATCTCACTTTCATTTCTGCATCTTCTTCCATAACCTTACAAACATAATTTGAAACTTGAAACCGAGCACTTATATTCTACATTTTAAAGTTTAAATTGAAGACTTATAATTGCGTTTATACTATGCCGAATACTATGCCGAAAGTGTGACAGACAAATGGCTTGCTGGGGATAGGCTTCGTGCAATGAGTTTGTTCTCTTGAGGCAGTGAGGTAAGGGATGAGGCCTTCTGGGAATGAGGACGTCCTAGCAGTATCCCACTCCCAGGGTGAAGGGGGGAAGAGTGGATTGGTAAAGAGGAAGTTGAAAGGTAAAGTCAAATATCTTCAGAATGTGTGGGTGTTATTAGAAACCACAATACTGGAAGCTCAGCCTCAATACAGGTCAGGCAAGGTACCACCAAGGCCAAGGGACTACCAGCAAGCTTAACAAGCAAACTATGAGAGATCAGGAAGCCTTTCTTCAGAAATCGAAGTCTGGCCCAAATAAAGAGAACAAAAAGGAACACAAACATTGCCAACAGAAATGCAAACAGATAATAAGGGACAAAATGAGCAAATTCAGGGAGGGCATTTTTAGAAACCTTAGGACCACAATAAAAAAGTTATTTAAACACTTTGAAAGCAGGAGGAAACTGGCTAGGAAGGCAGTTGTATCTTTAGATGACAAGGGAGTCAAGATGTACTAATGAAGGAAAACATGATTATGGAGAAGCTGAATGAGTTCTTTGCATTTGTTTTCACTCTGGAATGCCACAGAGGATCCCTGTGGCTGAATTAACCTTCTTGGAAAGGAAGTCTGAGGAACTGAGGCAAAAACTGTTGACAAGAGACATTCTAGGCCACCAGATCTCAAATTTTAAATTGCTGGTTTTCTAACATAAACATGTAACTTGTTCTGAAGACTAGCATTTGTACCTGAAGAATAGAAACTGGCCAATGTAATACCATTTTTTAAATAAAATAAAATGATCATTTATGTAAGCAGGTGCTCACAATTAACACTTCTTCAGAGCTTAATCCTACCCCCTCCCCCAAGAAAGGAGTCAGATATAGAGGGATTATGTTCCCCTTTTGCTCACTAGTAGGGCTATTAAAAATAAAGTATTCCTAATACAGGCGGCCAAACTTTCAGTCACATGAGAAGCTCCTAAATAGCACTTTCCATCTTGTCCCCATTCTCTATGTTCTGGGACATGATGTCCGCTTCTTAATAGCAGCCAAGATTTTGCAACAAAGCAAGCAGTTGGACAGAATGCTTAGCTACAGGAGCTTTCCTTTCACTCAGATTGTAGTACTATAGCAGGGGACAGGAGGAATGGAGTTGACCCTGCAGTCTGATTTCTGTAGGCTTATACTGGCACAGTTAGGCAATCCCGAAAGTAAAGTAAAGAGTGTTGGCAGAGTGGTGAGAAGAGAATACCTTGGCAATAAGAACCTGAGACCTCCTATGTTCTTATGATTCTATGAACTGGACCGATGTGGTTGTCATTCTGACTGCTGGAGTTATTTTCTCCATCAAAAACAAAGTCATGTTTCTTTATGATTTTTTAATGGTTGCTGGGTGTTATAAATAGTTCTCATATGGTGAGGTTATAATGCAATATCTGTTTTCAGTAGCTGCATTTCTTATGGAATTATCTTACAGCCTTTGGGGAACACATTTATAAGGAGAAGTAACCACAGAAGAATGGATGCTGCTTCATTATTACATCTGTCTCTGGAAATTAATATAATTTTCAGAGTGACAACTGTTATCCTCTCAGAGTGACAATTGTCAAAGGATAATAAGTTTATAATATTGCAATAAATGTCTCCCTCCTCCAAAAAATATCCTCCCTTATTATTTAAGTTATTTTATTTCCCAAAGCTTCATACAATCCACAATAAAAATGGCTGGGCAAGCCAGCAAGAGAGCATCACTCTGAAAGGATCAACATTCTGTGGAAAAGGCAGCAAAAGTCACAAATGATAGTTAGTCTGCCAAACTAAGCACTATGTTTATCACTGTTACCATATGTTTGTGTCAGCATTTTTGCCTGCAGTTTGATTTCTGGAATTGCAAAACACGCCTAAAATGCTGAAGGGAAACATATTTGAATACAGTAGACTACAGTCCTTACAGACATATCGGGGGGGGGGGGGGTGGATCAGCAAAGCTGATTTAATTCAGGGATCTAAATTTCAAAAAACTGCTGAGACATTTTGAAAGTTGAAAAGGAGATGAAAGACAAATTCCATCTATTATCACAAAGCAGCATTTTTTAAATTAAAAACTGTTTATATGATTATGGATCTTATACAGATTCTTTAAAAATCTGCAGAATATAAAGGGAGGAACACGTTTTAAAAATATGACGTACACAAAGATGTACTGAAAGAGGAAATGAGAGAGGTTTGAAGAATCTTTGTTAACCTGTGTTGCAAGGTCTATACAAAAACATGCACAATTAAGCCTCACACAAAAATTGAAAAAAAACCCTCATATACCTACAGTATACAAAGATACTATGGTACTAGTTGAACTATTTACAAATACTATCTGGCAAGGTTAAACCCAATCTTCATGCAGGCTAGAACCAAAAAATAGAAAAACACACTCAGCTGACATTTTGAGGAAATAAAGCTTTCTGTGTGCCTATCTCTAGTGGGCCACATTTTCCTAGTACAAATGAAAACTTTAATGTTGCCAGCCAAGTCTCTTCCCTTTTTCTGATAAGCTGTTCCTCAAATATGAATACAGATTAATCCTCTTTTAATAAGCATTAACTCAGAACAGATAATCAGCATATAAAAATTCTATCAAATCTTCCTGCATTTGGATGGTTCTGTCAAATAATTTATAATAATCTACCACTGTTAGGACTTGCGCGTGAAATGTTTAGTTTGCCATTTGTAATTTGTTTTTATTTACTCAGTTTCACAACAATCTTTAATCCCCAAGCTTAGTATTTATAAGCAAAAATGTATGGTTTTTCGTTCAGGCTGATAGTGTATGCAGTTAGAGGAACATGTCTGCATTCCTGCAAATGGATGCACACACACTTAGGAAACTGAGGCCAGATGAAAGATGCATTACATTTTTCCTGTTTCAGTAGATGGATTTCTATGAATTTATAAGAAGCATTTTTTATCCACAGGATGGATAAATGTGATGGGGTACTCCATAGCATAGAAGGATTCACCTGAGAAAATGGATTCTTTTTTATCATTCTTATGGAATCTGAAAAGTTGGTATCTGCCTAGAAAAGAGGTATGTGCTTTCTGTCAGCTCACCTTTCTTTCAACCATGTTAAAGCCTGCAGTGTATGTTTGCACAAGGAGAATTCGGAAACTAACCATGAAAAACATAACAAGCACGATTATACCTACCTGAAGTGTTGTTTTTCATTCCCTACGATGAAAGGTCAGCAGATTGGGTTGCTGGTTCCGACCATGGCCCAAAGCGGGCAGTAATGTTTTGGGGGTGTAGGGTTCCAAGGATTCAGTTTGCAAACTCTCCAAGCTCAAGGGAAAGACAGACATTAAGAAGGAGAAAAGTATATCCTACATCCCAGAAATAAAGGAAGGAGCTAGCCTCGAGGGTGGGGCCCTGCTGACCTTTCACTGGGAATGGAAAACTATGCTTCAGGTAGATACAATCATACCTTTTCCCATTCCTTCAATGAAAGGTCAGCAGATTGGGAGATACCAGAGCTATCCTAATCTCAGACAGCAGAGAGGCTGCAGTGTTATGGAGGGGAGAGAACATTTTGTAATGTCTCATGAAGGTGCTGTGGGAGGACCAGGTGACTGCCTTGCATATTTCCAGCAGTCCAGCATTAACTGAAAATGCACTGCAGGGAGCTGCAGAACAAGAGGAGTGAGCTATGATGTGCAAAGGGACAATAAGTCCCTGAGCTTTGCAGGAACAGGCCTTTATCCATCTAGCTAGAGTGGCAGAAATCACTTTCTTCCCTAAGGAGAAGAGATGGAATGAAACAAAGAGTGAAACTGTCCATCTGAGCTCTTTGGTTCACTGAATGTAGACTTTTGAAGCTCTACGTACATTGTGTGAGTGCCAAGCTTTTCCCCTGTGGTCACTAAGGAAGGGCAGAAGGAGGGAAGACCCAAGTTCTTGTTGCAAGTGGAAGTTGGAGGTGGCCTTAGGAAGGAAAGCTGGTTGGGAGAGAATGGAAGAGAGTGTGCCTGCTTGTTGGGTGAGGGTGTTAGGGTGGAGGCTGTTCGGAAGAAAGCAGAGAATGGTGGCAATTTCCACTTTCTAAAGGGAAATGTATAATAATAATAATAATACCCTGTCCATCTGGCTGGGTTTCCCCAGCCACTCTTTGGGAAGAAAAGCTGAGGGAGTGGGAACAATCTGTAGGAGACAGACTGGATTCACAGTTGTGAACAAAGCGGTGGAGGAGAAGGCTGAAAGCTTGGAAAATCTTCATCCCCATTGGAGGAATGAGAAGGGTTAATCGCATGATCTAGGGCAGACATGTCCAAGAAGTCTATCGTAATCGACTTGGAGATCCTGGGACTGATATTGGTCAATCGCAGGCTGAGAAAGAAAAAATATTAAAAAAAATGTCCAGTAGTACCTTAGAGACCAACTAAGTTTGTTCTTGGTACAGTGGTACCTCGGGTTACATACACTTCAGGTTACATACACTTCTGGTTACAGACTCCGCTAACCCAGAAATATTGCTTCAGGTTAAGAACTTTGCTTCAGTATAAGAACAGAAATCGGGCTCCGGCAGCGCAGCAGCAGCAGCAGGAGGCCCCATTAGCGAAAGTGGTGCTTCAGGTTAAGAAGAGTTTCAGAAGTTCTGAAGTTTACTATACAGCGGAAAGGAGCAGCCAAGCATACTAGGACTCAATTTCTTGACTTTAAGAAAGCCGACTTCATAAAACTTAGGGAAGTGCTGGGTGAGATCCCATGGACAGTAATACTAAAAGGAAAGGGAGTTCATGATGGCTGGGAGTTTGTTAAGAGGGAGATAGTAAAAGCACAACATCAGGCAATACCAATGAGACGGGAACATGGAAGGTGCCTAAAGAAGCCAGGGTGGCTATCTAAAGAACTTTTAACTGAGTTAAGATTAAAAAAGGATGTGTACAAAAATGGAAAAGGGGGGAAACCACCAAAGAGGAATTCAAACAAATAGCCAGCACGTGTAGACACAAAGTCAGAAAAGCTAAAGCACAGAATGAACTCAGGCTTGCTAGAGAGGTTAAAAGCAACAAAAAAGGCTTTTATGGGTATGTTCGTAGCAAAAGGAAGAACAAAGAAACAGTGGGGTCACTCAGAGGAGAAGATGGTGAAATGCAAACAGGGGACACAGAAAGGGCTGAACTCCTCAATGCCTTCTTTGCCTCAGTCTTCTCCGATAAAGAAAACAATGCCCAACCTGAAGAATTTGGAGCAAATGATTCAGCAAAGGAAACACAGCCCAGAATAACTAAGGAGATAGTACAAGAATACTTGGCTAGTTTAGATGTATTCAAGTCTCCAGGGCCAGATGAACTGCATCCAAGAGTATTAAAAGAACTGGCAGAGGTGATCTCAGAACCACTGGCAGTCATCTTTGAGAATTCCTGGAGAACAGGCGAAGTCCCAGCAGACTGGAGGAGGGCAAATGTTGTCCCTATTTTCAAAAAGGGGAAAAGAGAGGACCCAAATAATTACCGCCCAGTCAGTCTGACATCAATACCAGGGAAGATTCTGGAGCAGATCATTAAGCAAACAGTCTGTGAGCACCTAGAAAGGAATGCTGTGATGTCAGCATGGATTTCTGAAAAATAAGTCATGTCAGACTAACCTGATCTTGTTTTTTGACAGAATTACAAGCCTGGTAGATGAAGGGAACGCAGTGGATGTAGCCTACCTTGATTTCAGCAAGGCATTTGACAAGGTGCCCCATGATATTCTTGTAAAGAAGCTGGTAAAATGCGGTCTTGACTATGCTACCACTCAGTGGATTTGTAACTGGCTGACTGACCGAACCCAAAGGGTGCTCATCAATGGTTCCTCTTCATCCTGGAGAAGAGTGACTAGTGGGGTGCCACAGGGTTCTGTCTTGGGCCCGGTCTTATTCAACATCTTTATCAACGACTTGGATAATGGACTCAAGGGCATCCTGATCAAATTTGCAGATGACACCAAACTGGGAGGGGTGGCTAACACCCCAGAGGACAGGATCACACTTCAAAACGACCTTGACAGATTAGAGAACTGGGCCAAAACAAACAAGATGAATTTTAACAGGAAGAAATGTAAAGTATTGCACTTGGGCAAAAAAAATGAGAGGCACAAATACAAGATGGGTGACACCTGGCTTGAGAGCAGTACATGTGAAAAGGATCTAGGAGTCTTGGTTGACTACAAACTTGACATGAGCCAACAGTGTAATGCGGCAGCTAAAAAAGCCAATGCAATTCTGGGCTGCATCAATAGGAGTATAGCATCTAGATCAAGGGAAGTAATAGTGCCACTGTATTCTGCTCTGGTCAGACCTCACCTGGAGTACTGTGTCCAGTTCTGGGCACCACAGTTCAAGAACAAACTGACAAACTGGAACGTGTCCAGAGGAGAGCAACCAAAATGGTCAAAGGCCTGGAAACGATGCCTTATGAGAAACGGCTAAGGGAGCTGGGCATGTTTAGCCTGGAGAAGAAGAGGTTAAGGGGTGATATGATAGCCATGTTCAAATATATAAAAGGATGTCACATAGAGGAGGGAGAAAGGTTGTTTTCTGCTGCTCCAGAGAAGCGGACACGGAGCAATGGATACAAGAAAGATGATTCTACCTAAACATTAGGAAGAACTTCCTGACAGTAAGAGCTGTTCGACAGTGGAATTTGCTGCCAAGGAGTGTGGTGGAGTCTCCTTCTTTGGAGGTCTTTAAGCAGAGGCTTGACAACCATATGTCAGGAGTGCATTGATGGTGTTTCCTGCTTGGCAGGGGGTTGGACTCGATGGCCCTTGTGGTCTCTTCCAACTCTATGATTCTATGATTCTAGGTACGGACCTCCAGAACAAATTAAGTACTTAACCCGAGGTACCACTGTATAAGCTTTCGTGTGCATGCACACTTCTTCAGATACCTGAAGAAGCACACAAAAGCTTATACCAAGAACAAACTTAGTTGGTCTCTAAGGTGCTACTGGACAGTTTTTTATTTTATTTTATTTATTTTTACTGCGTCAGACCAACATGGCTATCTACCTGAATCTGAGAAAGAAAAGCCTTTCTCCACAGCCTGGGACACAGCAGCAGCAGTCACTGCTGCTGCCAGTCTCATGCAAGCCTGAGCTCCTCCTCCTCCCTCCTTCTAAAGCCAGCTTGACTTCCTTCCCGCTGCCTGCTCTGCGCTGCTCTCGGGGGGGGGGGAGTAGAGCTCTGGTGATGGGGGGAGGGGGATGTGGGGGGGGAGGCAGAAAATGAAAAGCTCTGTGCCTGCTTGCCTGCTAGTTCAAATGCAACGGAAGGAATAAGAAAGGAGCCCCCTGCCCCAACAGCGAGGAAGGCAAAGAACAAAACACATGAGAAAAAGCCCCCTTCGTGCTCCATGAGTTTGAGCGAGGGAAAGGCTTTAACGCAACAGTAGGGGAAAGAGAGGTGGAGGAAAAGGCGTGGGAATGCTGACACAAAGTTAGCTGCGATTTAAAGCAACAGTAGGGGAAAGCTGGAGAAGCCTGGCACACTCTGACTGGCTCCTCAGATCTGTGTAAACTAATATAAAAATATAGTTTGACTTTTCTCACTTGTTTAGTTACTTGACCATCTAACAACTATTTGGATCTGTCATGATGATATCCAAACATAACTACTGTAACTGTGAAATAAAGATCCATTCATACATTCATTTTACTTAAATTACTTCAGAGGGTGGTAGATCACTGCCAGTTTTTGATATTGGATTGTAGATTACAACCTACTCGAAGTTGGACGTGCCTGACCTTGGATATGTTGGAGGTTGTCCTGACTGCCTGAGCCTCTACCTCTCTCTCCTCCTAAATGCCTGATTGGGGTTAGAGGCAGCCATTTCTTCAAGGTATATAGCCCATCTAGACTTCCTTGGTTTGCACTGAAGCAGGGACTTATGTTTCCCTTGAGGATTTTTCTCTGCTGTCTTGTCCAAAGGGTGCCATTTGAAGGAGGCTTTTCAGCCAGCAGGGTGATCATAAGCTCCAGAGACCAACAAGGGGGCAGAATCCATCACTGGGAGTGTTAGGCTAATAGGTACTATAGGCACAATGCAACACACCCGCTCTCAGGAGAGCAGCGTGGATCTGGTAGGCCAGGTGAGAGTGTAGGACTGAATCAGAGGCTTAGCAGCTATGTGGAAGCCTCAAAGAGCTGAAGAAAAAAGTTGTTGGTGTTCCAGACCTCTGCACTGAAAATGAAAGTAGAAGATCTGGTTTTTGCCACATAGGCAATCCTTCCCATTGTTTATGCTCGCCTGCTATAATGCTGGGCTTCTCTGGCTAAGTACCCGCCTGAGGGGGTGTCAGAGCAAAGATGCGTGATGAAAAAGGGTCTGCTCCTGTCTTCCTTCATTGAGGCAGATAGCCAAGATTACGTAGGTAGAGAGGGTTTTTTATTTTTTAAAAAAAATATTTTAAGCAAGAAGCTGGGTGGTGGTGGGGAACAGGGAGAAAAAAGGCTTCTGTAAAGATAGAAGGTATAAGTCAGGAGTTGGGGGAGGGTTTCCAAAGAACTGGAAGAGGAAGAGGAAGTAAGCCTGATAAGAGAGAAGTTGGGAGCAGGTGGTTGGTGATCTGGCTGCACTGACAAAGGCAACAGCAGAATTGAATCCTGGGAGCCCTACATTCCAAAACATTGCTGCCTGCCTTTGACCGTGGGTGGAGCCATCAATCCAATCAGCTGACCCTTCATTGCAGGTAAGGGGGAAATTAGTGTTTATTCTAGTAGCATGAGTTGTATATGTTTGCATGTAACTCTCCATGCGTGCATCTGTGCCCTTGTCCAAACATCACATGAATAAAAAGCCATAGCTTTGTGTAACAGTCAGAGGGAACTGAAAACTTTTCAAATTGATATTGCAGGCACATAACTGATAAAGCAGAATGTATGGAGGATAAGGCTCTCGAGGGCTACTAACCGTGAAGGCTATCTACTACCCCCAGCATCAGAGACATTATGAATCTGAATCCCAATTGCTGAGGATCACAAGTAGGGAGAGTGCTGTTGCACTCACATCCCGCTTGCACACTTCCCATAGGCACCTGGTTAGCTACTGTGATGCTGAAATAGATGGGTCTTTGGTGTCTTCCAGCACAGCTCATCTTATGCTATCATCAGTGTCTTTTTAACTTCTGTTACGTTCCAATCTATCTTATATTAGTATTCATGAACACAATTGAAACTGTTGGATTTACTGATCCTAATGCAGAATGGCATTTTGCTGCACCCTGCAGGTTTGCTGATATGCAATAATATGCAGCTGCAGTTATACCATTCCATACTTTCCTGCCTCATGTATCTCCAGAGTTTGACCCCACACTTTCCCCCACCAAACAAGCATGTCAAGAGTCCTTGGCAAAGATAGTTCGGTGTTTTCATACCTTGTCATGGGGGACTGCAAGGACCAAAGTCAAAATTATTGTGGTAGATATCCTGCCAGCTGCCTCTCTCAGCAGGCAATTGTGGCCTCCTGCTGAGCTTTGCAAGAGAGGCAACTGAAAGAGGGAGAGAGAGTTCTCAAAGCCAGGTGCTGAAGGAAGCAGCTGGCAAAGACAGAAAAGGGGTGGGGTTCTCTGAGAGGCCAGGAGTAGAGCAGCCTGAACATGAAAGGTAAAATGATGTTTTAAATAAGTTGAATAAAGGCTGGTGAAATAGGAGAGAGAGAGAGAGAGAGAGAGAGAAGAGGTTTAATTTTTGAATGAAGGGAGGGAAGGGAAGGGAAGGGTCAAGCTCATTTAAGAAAAGGTGATCTGATAGATATGTAACAGGGGTGTAACAGGATGCCTTGAACAACAAATGTGACATGTGCACACAGCAAATTAGGTGAACAGTCTATAACAGGGATAGAAGAAGCACTCTTGTTGCATGAACCTGTTTTGAGAAAAACAAGGAGACCCAAGTCTGAGTCACTAGAAATTTGTTTGAATTTCGGTTGATAAAACCTATCAAGGTGAGTGTGTAACAGAAGTGGGGCGAAAGGTGGTCACACAGTTGGTGCAATTTTTCTTGGAATATCTTGTTTTCATTTGTCAAAATGTCAACCAAAAATAAAGTGCATTCACATCTTCACAGTAGCTGCTAAAGTATTCACAACTGTGCTTATTTGTGAGCAAGCTTAATGCTGGCAAGGGTGCTGCTGATATTTTCTAACAATAAATTTTGCTTGACAGATTGTATCAATCATGCAGATGTTGAGGTAATCATATTCCTGCACGATGAGTATTGGCAGAACAAAAATATATCTTGAGAGTCTTGCCATTGCATACAGAATTTCCGTCAAACTGGGCAAACTGGATAGCAAATGAGTATTTGCTCGCCAATATCCTTATCAAAATGGGTAAGAAATGCCACCTTGGAGATTTTGCCTAAACCAATGTGGACTAGGAAGAGGCACGCTGTGGAAACCATAGGATAACTATTTGTCTTAATAGTGGCTTTTAACTGTACTTATTACTTTCCTTGTCCACGCATATGTTGGGTAGGTTGGTTCAACCTGCCATTTCAGCCACAGTTCATTTACTTTTCACATCACTTTAATCACACTAACTATAATAGCTAGCTTTATGTTAGGTCTGCTAAGGAAATGATAATGGCAGAGTCATTTCAAGGTTTTGTTTTGCAAATAGGTTTGGTCTAAATGAAAGCTGTAGAAATGTGTGAAAATATGTTGCTTTAGAATGGGCTGTTTATGCATTAATAATAACTCAACCTGTATTGAGTATTAAATTTATGTGCATGGCTTTATTTCTGACCATGCCTGGCATATGTTCAAGTTCAGGAAGTATCTACAAAGAAGCTAGGATAAGTTCTGCTTCTCTGACCATCAGTAAATATCTTCAGAAATTTGCAAGTTAAGCGTGGAGATCCTTAAGCATAAAATTTGGCCCTTTGTGATTAAAGGCTTCATGTGGATAAATATATTATTTCAACCAATGTGCTACAAATTACCTTTCAAAACAGAGTAGGTTAGAAGGGCAGGGTGAGTGGGCAGGATGCATAATTATAAAGAAAGGTTTATTACTTTGTAGCCTTCTGCTGGAATCACTGGTACAGTCAATATCACATTAGTGTAACTGATGAGCAGACAGAGTGCTTCTTCTTGCACTTGAGTGTTAAGTCTTTGTATAATCTGAATAATTAGAAGGGGTTCAACCACTATATGCTGCACTGATATGTTGCTGGGGTAAGAGACAGACTAATGAACAGTACCTGCAGGGGTGAAGGTGAAGGACTGAACTGCAAAACAAGAAAAGTAAATACATGTGAGTTATAAACTCCATTAAGAAGTGCGCCAATTAAAGGGCACAAGTGCCCTTCAGAATTGACTTATGTATGTAGCTCAAAATCTTGTGCAGATTATAGCAATTCAGCTTTAAGCACTAGCCAGCCAGCAGCCCATGAAAAATAAAGGATTGAAAAGAGGTGGAAGGCGATTTTGACAATTATATTGAATAATAACCGGCAACATGGACATGCAATCCATCTCATAGATGCTATGACCAGCTTTGAAATGTAACTGCTTATGAGATTTTACTGTCAAACAAATGCAATGTTTGAAAATTAATGGACAACCCTGTGTCACAATACAGCAGCCAGCCACATACTGAGGGGGTCACTTAAAATGTCATGAATGCCAGTACCATATACATAACTATTTGGGGGCAATGAGCCTTCTAACTTAGACATTCCACAGTTTTGGGTGCTGACAAATGGATATGGCTGTCAGCTAGAAACCAAATTTTCTACATATTTTCTGCTGCATAAATATTTACATATATGGTAAAATCACATCTTGTTAGATGATACAAGCCTGTTCACAGAAACATGCTGTTATACATAACACAAAGGCCAAACAACTGAAGACATGAAACATTTCATTAGCAATTAAGAAGTATACATGTGTATTTAGCACATCTGATGTATACAGAAATATAGCATAAAATAGTGAATCTACTAAACCCATAAAGTCTTATTAATAGCTGTCTAACGTAAGGAGGTGACAACACATTGCAGCTTTCAGTGTCACTGATCTCGATGTATCTAACTTCTGAACAGAGTTTGGTGATTTGTTTAAAAAAAATAATCAGAGAAAGTAGAAGCTACCATCATATATATGCACATTAATTAAAAGGAAAGGAAGAAAAACATGTGCAAACAGCATAGCCTATGAATAATGTAGCTTCACCACCGTGGTCATTCAGGCACTGTATATAATTAATAAGAAATCAACAGGATTCCGGAGTCAGATTTGTGTAGCACACAGCCAGAAGTAAATCTGCTTGAATTGCCCTGAGTGCATAAATCATTAGAGATATTTTCTTTATCAGAAAAGATGGCACCTAAACTGATGGTTGAACTTTATGGAAATGCAGATTCATTAATAAGAGTTTCTGATTCAGCTGCCATGGAAAGCACGGCTCTAGCACTTTTACTACACACAACAATATATAAAGGGGGGCTATAGGTAGGAAGGGTTGTTTTTATAATAAAAAACTGTTGCTTTTCTGTTGGTTTCAACACAGCTGTGAACTATGTGTTTACGCCCAGAACCACACTGCAACAAGTTACTACTCAACATGAGACAAAATTCCGAGGAACACATTCTACAAAGCCTTTGCTTTCATAACATGGATACAGAACTTAATCTGATCCAAAATAATTTTCACACGGTGAAAATTAAAGGATTTTGAGGTGCCTATGCATCTGTTTCTTTTATGAGCTATGGAATGCATTATGCATGCAACAGGAAAGCCTTATATACCTCTGGACCGTTGTATTTAATACAAGAGAAAGGAAGGCTTACTCATGAAGTGATTGAGGCTCTGAATCAGAGGTATCCAGTGTAATGCCCTCCAGATGTTTTGGACTACAGATCCCATCATCTTGGGTCTATAGCCATGCTGACTGGTGCCAATGGGAGTCGTAGTCCACCCCTGGAGGGCATCACGTTAGCTATCCCTGTTGTAAATACCATCCAGCTCAGTGAAGCCTTAGTGAACACAAAGTTGGGACAATGTGATGCACTGGATCTACATTTTCTATATTCCTTTTCATCAATTCATACTATAAGACTGGATCATGCCTTAATTATGTTTGCTTCAAAGAACTAAAACATAATGGTTCTCATCTAGTTACAATTATTCAAAACTGTGTGACTAAAACCAATGGAAGGAAGTAATTCTTCGAAGAAGACTCTGTTCTAAGTAATTTAAGTGAAATAGGTGCCATTTTACTTTGCTTGTTCATGTTGCAAGCTTCACAATCCTCTGAAATACTGAACGTGGAAATACATACGCTTCTTTTCACACCAGGACCTGAATGAAATAGTGCATCTAAGATTCCTGAGTGTCTTACATATATCAGATGTATTCATTATGGGAATATTAATTTTTTTGCAGTAATGTGGTGCAGAGCATTACTGAGCAAGCATACAACAATCACCAATTCCACTCTTCATTTCATGAGCTAGCAATGTTTTGACTGAACATGTGTTTAGAAAACAGCTCTTGTTCTTACCTGCATAATTGCTGAGGCCCTTCCTCTTCTTTCTGCGCCAGTACAGCCAGATGCTGAAACCCATGAGTATTACCCAGCATGCACCACCAATTCCAGCTATAAAGGCAGGCTGCTTGACAACATCCGTTATTTGCTCAGTGATACTATTGTTGTTTTCTGTGATGACAACTTCATTACGACTTCCTGCTCAAAAACAAAACAAAAACAAAACTGATGACACCAAACATTATAGATGCTTAAAGACAGAGGTGATGAAGGTTCTTAAAATCCAGGGGGAAAATAGCCAAAATTCTCTCACACAGTAACTATACTTTACAACAGAAATGGTCTGCTGGATTAAGACTTTACTCTCCCTCTCCACAAACTGTTGGAGAATGCTGGATGAAATTCTGTGCCTAGATTGGAAGCTAGAGCTCTCAATGAACAAGGCTCATCTTCCCTCCTCACCACGGTGTTCTCCTTGTATGGTGTTGGAGTCTGTCTGCCTGGCTTTAGACAGATTATTTTCTAGCTGTAGATTGAAACAAATCACTGCAAATTGATTTTGGGTCCACCTGATGCTGCTCTGTCGTGATCTGTAGCTGTCTTGACCTGATCTGGATTTGGCACAAGTTGGACCAATTAGATTCATGATTTGGACAAACTGCTCAGCCCTAATACTACAAACCTTTACTAAGCAACACAACTAATACGTAGCAGAAAGAATATGCTGACTGGCATTGTTTGAAAAATTGCTGCTTCTCTGCCTCATTTCTTCCCTCCTTTTAGTGGAGAAAGTAGCCATGGGTTAAGCCACAAACCAAAGACCCAGTGTAAATATCTGCTAGCAAGTCAATGACATAGTGTGTGGCCTGTAAACTGGCAAATGCTGTAGTTAACTAGCCGTTTGAATGGCTCAGCAATATTAGGCTCCGTTCCAAGTTCTGCCACAGAATGTGAACAATTGTGTAATTAAAAGGTCTAATCCAAAAAATAAATTATTTCCCTTACAAAATAATCCTGCATTTTGGAGCATGCTATCCCCAATTATACAACAATTTAAAGCCCTCTGATGTAGAATGATTGTATTTCTGTAATTTATTGGAATATAGTTGCCAAGCTATGTAATACTTGAGCTCCTTAGCTTATTTCCTGTCATATTGCTGTTATTTTTGGAAGCAAATACTTACTTAAAGCTATAATCTTACAGAATGTGTGTGAAAACAGTGACCACATAATTGCACAGTGCAAATGGTTATAATGTTATATCATTGTGCCTTGCTTTGAAAAACAAGCAAACATGTTTTTCCTTTTCAGAATGATTAAAATTGTAGTTCATTTTTTGGAAGGAAGCAGAGCTATGTCAGCATATTTATTCAAGCCTCAGGTAAGTAAAAATAAGGTCATTTGTTAAACTGATTGCAAATGACTAAAGGCTAGGTGTGTTATTTCCGACTCCTACCCTTTCATTGCCAGATAAGAGAATGAAAATTGCATTCTGTAAATGGTTATCAAAGCCTAGTAACATCTGCATCCATTTTATTTTATTAGATTATGCATCCTTAAGACCTGCTCAGCCTGTGTCAGCTTCACAAATGCAATTCCATATTGTCTAAGCAAAAGTAACCCTCACATTCTTACTGAAACTACAATTTCACACAGTAAATATAAATGAATTATACTTGCAAAGGACAAGAAGGAGCTTGTTCCACAGTAGATAAGGAAATATCAGGTTTCTCCACTTGCCAATCTCAAACTTTAACTTGCTGCCACTATTTAAAAAGATCCTAGCTGCTGCACTGTATCAAGTACCACTCTATGATGGAATCAAGTACCACTCTATGATGGTACTCTATGATGGCATACCTTCCAACATTTTGTTGAATAAAATTATAACATTTATAAAGGGTGAGTCTTTTAAAAGAGGCCCCGTGGAACATGTGTTCTCTGTATCCACGGGGCCTCTTTTAAAGGACTTACCCTGTAATAACCCTGTTGTCAAAGGATGGATCACTTGTCTTAGTCCCATCTACTATTTCACAGTACTCAAAGTTGCAATTTTGTCTCAGTATGAAATATTCAGTAAAGGCAAAGGACCCCTGGACAGTTAAGTCCAGTCAAAGGTAACAATGGGGTGTGGTGCTCATCTCACTTTCAGGCTGAGGGAGCCAGCGTTTGTCCACAGACAACTTACTGGGTCATGTGGCCAGCATGACTAAACCACTTCTGGCTCAACAGGACACTGTGACGAGTGCTAGAGCACACAGAAACAGTGTTCACCTTTTTGCTGCAGCAGTACCTATTCATCTACTAGCACAGGTATGCTTTCGAACTGCTAGATTGGTAGGAGCTGGGACAGAGAAATAGGAGCTCACCCCATCATGCAGACTCAAACTGTTGACCTTCCAATCGACAAGCCCAAGGGGCTCAGTGGTTTAGACCACAGCGCCACCTGCGTCCCTACAATATATTCAGTTACTCAGCTATTGCCTGCCATTGACCAATTTAAAAGGCAGGCTGTATGCTACATGGTGTCTTAGCGTTCAACTGCACTCATGTATGACCTCCTACTTTAAGATTTAACTTCTGTGGGCATGGGAAGGGAGCTGAATGCTGAAGAATGAAACATTTAGTAACCTATATGAAACATTTTAGTAAAGGATCTCCAAAGCACCAAAACAGGACTGTGATTTACTAAGATTAGTGCAAAACAGAGTATATATGATAGGGCTGTCAGTAGGGATGTTACTTTTTCCATGCATTGTCTCAAAAAAGTCCTTTGAATGGCTCAGCACTAGAGGTAGGTATGCAAGTTTTACCACAGTGAAACATAGTATTTGAGCATAAATAAATCAAATTTATTGAAAATACAGTCACTTGTGGTTTCTGACAGACTTCAGGAAATTAGATTGGCCCATTACAATATACTGAACATACTTCACTGATCCCTTTTATTTTTAACTTTTTTTTAAATCAGCTAAGTCAATGGAAACACACACTTCTGATTCCCACTGACCTAATTCCTCCCTATCAATTTTAAACCATATCAGTGATGCTTCACCAGAGCTCAACATTTTAATTGAAGGCCCCTTGGCCAAATTTTCTAAACAAGATGAAAGTACAACTTTTCTAAACTAAAAGTTTGGTCATGAAGCTACATCTACTAGTACGTTCACAGACTGTGGGCTGTGGATATCCTTTTAACACAATGTGGCTAATTTGATCTGATGTCCTTCAGTGCAGCTTGGCAAGCCTCATACTTCAAGTTGGCTTAACTGCTCTGATGTCACAGGAAAAAAACAACCCAGGGCAATCTAAGCCTAAGAAGCTAAGGGGCAACTAGCAGACATCTGAATTGGAATCGGAGGGTAAATAAGCAGTGTGTGTTAAATAAACAACTTCAGCATTGCATGGATACTATGGGATTCTAAATTACACTTTGTTGGTTCAAATCCACAAAGTAGTTCTGAAGCCTTTCAGGGGAAACAGAAAACCTCTTCCTGCTTATAGTATGTGACAGAGAAGGAAATACTTGAAATCCAAGGGGAATGGCACAAGGCTGTAACAAAGAAGTCACTGTAATTTGTAGTGTCCACATTACAGAATGCATTAGGTTTCTCCTGACAGCCTGCTGAGTAGTGACTGTGGCTCTAAGTAGCATTACTTTTCCTTTTCATTACTTTCCCCCATTCCTGTAGCCTGCACCCATGCTAGGCTGGTGATGGAATGGCATCTTATTCCCTGTGTGCTGTGCACCTTAAAACTGCACCATCCACATCCCCTAAGAGTTCAAAAATGCCTTTTCATTTAACTGAAGAGCTGAAAGAAAAAACTTCAAGGGAGTTTTAGAGGACTGCATAGCCTCCCACAGGGTCTTCCTTAAGAAAGTGTGTTTCCAAATTAGGTCAGCACACTTTTAAGTTAGCATTCTGGCAGCCTGTTCTACCCTTCAGTGCCTTGCAATTACATGAGCAAAAGTAATAATTCATTTAAATGTCAGAATAACATATGCTTTGTGATTTCAGCAGCTGAACATAAATGAATATGGATGTACATTTCCCATTGATGTTCAACAGAATTAATGTAAGTGTTAAGATTTGGAGAAAAACTGCATTAATTTGATATTTCTTTACATTATATTTAATCAGAAGATAGATAAGATAAGATAAGATAGATAGATAGATAGATAGATAGCTATAAAGCCAGGCAAAGTATCAGTGTATTGCTTCATATACTGCAGGTGTTTCTATAACAATGCTGTCAGTTCAGCTAATTAAAATACAGACGAGGTATGTGTGCGACCTGCAACGCTCCATTGTTTCAGCAGACAAAATATAATGAAATATAATGTCTTCCTCCCATTGGAGAGTAATGAAGAACAAAACTAATTTGCTGGACCAAAAATTAATTAGACACATCAGATTTGATTGCACCTATTACTGTGAAAGTTTACAGCTGTTTCTGATATTATTACACCAACGATTGAGTCTATGCACAAGTTAACTGTTAAGTGAAGTAGCAGAACCTTATGAGGAGCCATCAGATTAGGTTCTTCTTTTTTATTCCTGATTCACTTTGATTTTATCCCTCCTTGACTGTAGCCTCACAAAACTATGATCTATTAAATTAATGGTTTGCATTTACTAACATGCCTTCTGCCATAGCTTCTCCTTATTTCAGTACTTTGAATTTTGAAGGATGTGGTGAGAGAGTAAAAAGATGCCTGCATCACAAACTACCGTGCCACTTCTGGCCACTTCTCTCTCAACTTCTTCTTTAATCTCTTTTGCATTTTTCAGTATACAGTAAACCCAAACTTACGTGGGGATTACTTTCTGGGAATCACACCTGAAATCAAAATTGCATATAATCAAAACACATTGGATGCAATGGGGATGGGATTGCCAAAGTCTTTCCCCCCAGACTCTGGCCCGTTTATACTCCCTTTTTAATTTCTGTATGTATTTTCTGTCAAGTGCGTAAAGCTGAATGCACACAAGTTAAATCACATAAGTTGTGGGCTTACTGTATTATACACTGTATTGCATGGCCTTTTGTCCACCCAACATCTATCTAATGTATTTTCAGGGTGTTTTGGGACATAATAATAATAATAATAATAAAAATTATACCCCGCCCATCTGGCTGGGTTTTCCCAGCCACAGTGGGCAGCTGCCAACAGAATATTAAAAACACGACAAAACATCAAACATTAAAAAAATTCCCTAAAAAGGTCTGCCTTCAGATGTCTTCTAAAAGTCAGGTAGTTCTTTATTTCCTTGACATCTGATGGGAGGGTGTTCCACAGGGCAGGCGCCACTACCGAGAAGGCCCTCTGCCTGGTTCCCTGTAACCTTGCAGGGAGGGAACCGCCAGAAGGCCCTCGGAGCTGGACCTTAGTGTCCAGGCTGAACGATGGGGAAACATTATTTCCAGGCAAGTTGTAGGTCCTCATCATAGGGACTGTGCTCCATAAAGTGCCATGTTACATGTTACATAGTAGTAGCAGTAACCAACAGTAGATGCAGAAAGACTTTTGAGAATGCTGAAGAGAATGTGGAAGCTGTAGTCTTGACTGAAAGCAAATGACATGTGCTGCTACTTTCCTTGTTTCCGTGCAGCATGAGCTGTCTCTCAGCAATATAGACATTGCAGAATAACACCTGGTTTCAGTGTGGTATAGCGGATAAACTACTGAGATCAGAGCTGTACGTAGGGTCCCTTGTGCTCTTGGCAAGGAGCTGTATTGGGTCCCCCCGAAAAAAACCTCCTTACTGCAATAGTCACATTAGAAATTACTACATTTTACGTGACACGAGTACCTGAAGTGTCTGGAATAACAATGAGGTGAGGAGGAAGGCAAAAAAAATAAAAAATGAAAACAAAATGCATGCATTTGTGCCACATTGTGATAAGGACAGGAAGCTCCACATTTGATGTTCTGCAACAGTGGTGGCACGTCACCGTGCATGTACACACTGTACACTCCATCCAGGTGATTTTTGCTCCCCCCCCCCTGTATCCCCAGCGGGGGCTGATTTTTCCAACTCCTAGGTACACCTCTGACTGAGCTTGGATCAGAATTGAGTTCAAATTCTCATCCAGTCATGACACTAGACTGGTCACTCTCTCTCAGCAGAAACTATCTCAAAGGGGATAAATATATACTGCCATATATCCTGCACCCCATGTATACTGCATACATAAGTGCTCATTACTCAACAGAAGAGCAGGATACAAGTAAGGGATATGCAGCTTTATCAATTCTGTCTCAATCCACTTTATATAGAAAAATATACGTATAATTAAAGCACATCAAATTGGCATTAATTTATGCATCAAAAACCATCATTTTGTAAAGCCCTCTTGAGATTGCACCATTCAAACTGCAGGTGTGGTGTTCTGCTTCAATGCTATCAACATTTTTAAGAAAGATCTTCCCTAGATGTAGACAACTAGCACATCAAACCAAAGGGTAGAGACAATATTTTTCTCTCTCTGATATGCTAGTTTTAAAAATACATATAAGTATTTTTTTTTTACCTGAGGGAAAGTTTAAATATGCAAATCACCTTCTGTAGTACCAACAGAACTCTACATATGATTATTCCAAATTTATGGAGTTGTTCTTTTTTTAAAAAAAAATGCAGATTTTCTATATTATAAATATTTCCAAACAGCAACGAAGCACACAACTGAGTGCAGTTTTACTGCATATTTCATACAGACAAAGCATGCTTTTTCCAATTTATGCTTGAGAATTTTCTCAGAAGGATAAGGTTCTAGGTTTGCCTTAGGTTATGAAATTAATTCAGCATGGAAACTACTAATAAGAAAAAGGCAGTTCAAAGAAAAGGGATAGTATTACCAGTTTCCCTCTCTATTTTGGACTTGAGAATCTTTGTGCTTTGGCATAATATAGGATAGATCATCTGCTTAGAATAGCTGATAAACAGTAACCCACAAATGCTACAAAAACAACCTTTAAACATGGCCTTGGGCACCAGCAACCTAAGTAAAGCAATAATCTAGCAATCTTAACAGGCTCAAGAGAAAGCTTTAGTTAGGTGTTCTATAAATCTATCAAGCTGTTGCAGTGATAAATTCATAATGCAATATTAATTTCACACAATAATCTCTGTTTGTTAAACTCAGGAAAACCAGCCCTTTAATCTGTTTTCATTTTGGAAACTTTTCTTAACTGAAAGAGTAATTCAACTATTTTATATTTTCATTTACGACTGCAGAAAGGTATTGTAATATGCTAAGGACACAAAATACAACTGCAAGATAAATAATCACTTACCAATTATTATGGGCTGAGGTTCACTTTTCACTCCAACACCAGCACTGGTACTTGCTGCAACTTCTATTCTGTATTGAATACCTGGATACAGGCCTCCAATGACAACAGATCGAATGGCTGCATCTACAGTCTTGTTGATATGAAATTTTGTTTCATTACCCAAGCACCAGATCTGAAAGAGGGAGGTTGAATTATGTAGATACAATTGATAATACCCCTTTGAGAATACAAGGTAGTAGCAATCCTAATTACAAAAATAAATATACATAAATCTGAATTGTTATATTTTGAACTTTTAATGAAAGAAATATTAATACATGCAACATCATCATTATTATTATTAACTCTAAGACAGACTGATACTAACAATATTGTTTTTACTTAGGGGAAGCAGCATGTCTAATGGTCCAGGATGATGGAAATCATAGCCAACAACATCTGGAGAGAAACATTTTGGCTGTCTCTGACTAACATTGAAGTTATTCTATGCTACTAACAAAGTACTGCTTTGGGGGGACAGGGGGCAGGCGGATGTGTAGGACTCCCTGGTCCTGAATGGGGTAACTGTGCCCCTGAAGGACCAGGTGTGTAGCGTGGGAATCATTTTGGACTCCCAGATGTCCATGGAGGCGCAGGTCAGCTGTGTCCAGGGCAGCTGTCTACCAGCTCCATTTGGTATGCAGGCTGAGACCCTATCTGCCTGCAGACTGTCTCGCCAGAGTGGTGCATGCTCTAGTTATCTCCTGCTTGGACTACTGCAATGCGCTCTACATGGGGCTACCTTTGAAGGTGACCCAGAAATTACAGAATGTGGCAGCTAGGCTGGTGACTGGAAGTGGCTGCCAAGACCACATAACACTGTTCCTGAATGACCTACATTGGCTCCCAGTATGTTTCCAAGAACAAATAAAAGTGTTGGTGTTTAGCGTTTAGGCCTTTAAAGCCCTAAACAGCCTCGGTCCGGTATACCTGAAGGAGCTTCTCCACCCCCATCATTCAGCCCGGACACTGAAGTCCAGCTCCGAGGGCCTTCTGGTGGTTCCCTGACTACAATAAATGCGGTTATAGGGAACCAGGCAGAGGGACTTCTCAGTGATGGAGCCCTCCCACCAGATGTCAAGGAAATAAACAACTATTTGACTGTTCGAAGACATCTGAAGGCAGCCCTGTTTAGGGAAGTTTTTAATGTTCAATCGCATTTTTAACATTCTGTTGGGAGCCGCCCAGAGTGGGTGGGGTATGTATGTATGTATGTATGTATGTATAAATAAATAAATAAATAAATAAATACCCTTGAGGAGAAACTATGAGCCATCAAATGCCATCACACATTGATTTCATTTAAGAATCACTTTCTATTATAAAATACAAAGTCATTTGGCAATAAAATATAAATGATAAAAAACATTTGAAGACCAATACAGAGTAATACATAGAGGTGGGTATCATCAGTGTACTAATGACATGCCATTCTCACATCTTTTATTGACTTCTCCCAACTGTTTTATATAAATATTATAGTATTGGGGACAAGAAATGATAACTTACAGTGCCCTACAATACAGCTGCCAGGAGGCCAAAAATACCCTAATATATGAAAGGGAAGGAGTTCTTGTAGGTGCTAATACATTATCTGTCTACTTTCTGTTTCTCTTATTGCTGCCATTACTGAAATTGTTTAGGAATCCAGGTTTCAGAATCCAGGTTTCTTCTTCTTGCTATAACTAAAGAAATGCACAAAAGGCCCCTTAAATACCACACATGTGTATTTAAACCATCACTTTGTGGTATGGAGTTGATTATAGTCATACCTTGAGTTACAGGCGTTTGAGGTTGCGGACCGCGCCGAACCTGAAAGTACCGGAACGGGTTACTTTCAGGTTTCGGCGCTTGCACATGCGCAGAAAAACTAAATCACGCTTTGCGCATGAGCAGAAGCGCCGAATTGTGACCCGTGCGTGCGCAGATGCGGCGCTGCGGGTTGCGAACGTGCCTCCCACACGGATCATGTTCACAACCCAAGCGCCCACTGTATAACCATCCAATGCATTACTTTGCAGCACCAAACAGATTATTCCAAGGCATTTATTTGTTTCACTTATTTATTCATGGGGTTTTTTTTTGAGAATGCAGGAACTTGAGAAAATTGCAGGAATTCTGTTTTAGTAAAAAAAAATCTTGGTATTCAATTATTGTAATAGTGCAGAATCCATTAACTAGCACTCTTGGGACCTCAAGCAATCATGTATTCATCTGTGAAATTACAGTACCAAAGAAAGGTGATGCTGGTCAAATGTTGTAAGTGGTGTTGTGTGTTATTCCTGTTCAGAGCGATCCTGTTTCTTATGAAAACAATCAAACGAATCTCTATAACAGGGCCTTTTCTTGTACACTGGAGGCACTGGAACAGGCTATATGCACTCAGAGGACTGAGACAGCAAAAATCTCTCAGACTGCATCTTTATATATATAAAAAAGTGGTGTGTGCTTCTGGCAATATGTACACAAAAGGTATTACATTGCCTTTTCCCCCTTCTGGCTTCTACTTCTGGCTTTTACTAATAGGAAGCACATTGCTATAATAAATGTCACATGTCAAGGGCATTCACCCATCTCACAAAAATATTCTATGTTCCTCATATAAAGAATAAAAATAAAGGCTATCTTCTGCACTGATGCAATCATGCCTATCCATTTAACAGGTAAATGAACTATCAATGAAACATATACAATCACTTGTTATAATGCATACCATGCCCTTCAGGTAAATAGACTCTCATTGTAAAAATCATGCAGATGTTTCTACTTAGCCAAATAACTGGAGCAAATTAGCATTAATTGCCATGTATGCTAACTAAAATTCTCTTAAACTGAAATCCTTAGGGCATAGTAAGCAATATAGGTAAGAAACATGGAGAACCTACAACCCATGGAACAAGGAAGTTATTGTAGATAGTCTAGTTATGAGAGGCAGCTTAATATAAGAAGGGTGAGTTCTACTCTGGTAACAGTTGTGGCCAGGTGTCTGTTAGTTTTACAGTTCTCTCTGCATGCCCAGTGTGGTCTTTGAATGTTGTTTTCTAATAGTGGCTCGCCTTTCCTGAACCACAAGCAAAGCAGTCTTACCATGAAGCAACATGAAGTGGTTGCTTTGGGCAACAGATTCCAGAAAAGGTGCCCTTCTACTACCTCCTCTGACCTCCTCTCCCTCTGTGTGATTAAAAAACAATGAGTTCCAGTCCTAAGCAGGATGGAAGGGGTGCTGCTGTCATTTTTATTTTATTTTATTTTTTTGCTTTGGGTGCAAAAATGTCAAAGACTGGGTCTGATCACAAGCTCTTTTGAAGAGCTTCAAAAACAGTTTTCAATTCAGTGAACTGCTAGGGAAAAAAAGTTTAAAGCCTCAATTGGAGAATGCAAACTCTTGTGTGTGCCTAGGGGGAATTGCTTCTTTTTAGAACAGCGATATACCTAAAAGGAAGGCTGAAACTCTCCTGCAGCTTTGGCTCTGTCAACGACATTGGCTTTGTTACATCAAAATTGAACCCAAGATTTATCAGAAGTCTCACCTCTTCCATAATAGCAAACAGACACCTTTGTTCCTCCAGGATGTTGGAATTCTCAGTAAAAGATCATACCACACTCCAAACCTTATACTACCAGTTACATAGATGTTTTTTTCAAATCTACAAAAAGGATTGCTGTTGAGCTATCTTGTTATTTTAAGATACGCACGGCTGGAATAGCAGAGAGTATCTGGGTCTCCAGAATCAACTCTCTGTTCAGCTATATAAGCTCACTGGAGGGTATTGAGCTAGTAAGCGCCTCTCACAAATTATAAGTTGTTTTAAAGATAAATGAAGACACAACTGAAAAGCCAATTTCATACTGAACTGCCTGAAAAAAAGACTCTCTTTCAGTTCCTGTATTTGTGACATGGGAATACCATGAGCTACACCACAGCAATGTTACGGGGATGATTATTGCAGAATACACTTTAAAACTAAATGCTGCTACAGAAATTATTTATTAATACAATGAACAGAAAACATACATTATATTTTGAGATGCTTTCTCCCTGCTACATTTCATTCCTACCTTGTATTCTTGAATGATTCCATTCTGGTGATCTGGGGGTGGAGGATCCCAGGAAATACTTATACTGGTGCTGTTGTGGTTTCCAACTGTGAGAACAGTAACAGATTGTGGTGGGGCACTTGGAGCTGGAGCAGAGATGTAATAAATTGAAGGAAAAACACTTCGTTAAGTATTCTAAAAGCTTATGCTCACCACCAACATAGTATGTACAGGTGTGCAGCACATACTGAATGACAGTGTGATCTTAATTTATTTGCCCCTAATCCCAGATGTCTGTCCTATTCAGTAGTGTGGGAACAGCAATGTATGCAAATGCCGTCTTTCCTTTGCTTCACATATTCCAGGGCTGAGTGTCGTGTCAAATTAATACCCCAGTGCATTTTTGTTTGTTTTGCCATTCTGAACCTTATTCATGCCAGACTAATATTTATTTAGGTTTATTTTCATGCAGAATATTTATTTAGGTTTTTTCATGCTGGATATTGACATTCAGTTTTAATTTTGGGCTGCTTAGTCTAATTTCTTTTGATATCATTTAAACATATACTGTAAAGTCTGTTTTTATATGCCTTACATCACCTTGTACAATTTAAGCACTCTAGAAATATTGATGATGATCTCCGAAGGCCCTAAAGGCACATGGGTTGTGACCCAGAGAAGTGTGCAGCTGGTTTTGATACACAACATACGTTTCGTGTCTGCTTACTTTCTGGCTGTTCCCCCACACCCAGTGGAGAGGTTAAATGAGAAAGAAAGAAAAGAGGCATTGCAATTCATGTGCAACCCATATTGCATGGCTAAAAAGACTCGCTGCATCATGGCAATTTATTGCAAAATAACTGAAAGAGGGGAAAGCAACATTATTCCCTCTATTTCTCTTTTAGTAGCCAAAACGCACCATCAGTGCATAAGAGAGGGGTTTTGAGGTGTACAGAAGTACAAAAAAAGTTTAGTAAAACAATCAAAAACAAAAACTTCAAGGGAAGTATCCCAAAACAGGCAATGAGAACTGAACTTTCTGAATGAGTAGTGCTAATTGACTGTTAACCGTGGGAGAGGAGGAGAATGGAATGGATTATCCTGAAGGATAGCATTGCTCAGTGACTGAAGTACTGAAGTATGCTGGTCCTTACCTAGCACAGCGATGCTGCGGGCCAGTGCTGCTAGCCAGCTGCAACCTGATCTTTGAGTGACAACCATCGGCCACCAGAGGCTTGCAGCTTACCTTGATGGCCCTGGCTGTGGATCCTAGACCTGCCCGCAAATTGGCCTATCATGGGTAGGCTTAGAGGTTGGCCAGTCCGAAAGGAAATTAATAATAATAATAATAATAATAATAATAATAATAATAATAATAATTTATTATTTATAGCCCGTCCACCTGGCTGGGTTTCCCCAGATACTCTGGGTGGCTCCCAACAGAATATTAAACCGGGTAAAACTTCAAACATTAAACACTTCCCTAAACAGGGCTGCCTTCAGATGTCTTTTAAGAGTCAGGTAGTTGTTTATTTCCTTGACATCTGATGGGAGGGGATTCCACAGGGCGGGCTCCATCACTGAGAAGGCCCTCTGCCTGGTTCCCTGTAACCTCACTTCCCACAGTAAGGGAACTGCCAGAAGGCCCTCGGCACTGGACCTCAGTGCCTGGATGGACGATGGGGGAGGGAGATGCTCCTTCAAGTATTCTGGGTCGAGGCCGTTTAGGGCATTAAAGGTCAGCACCAACACTTTGAATTGTGCTCGGAAACATACTGGGAGCCAATGTAGGTCATTCAGGAACAGTGTTATGTGGTCTTGGCAGCCATTCCCAGTCACCAGTCTTGCTGCCACATTCTGGATTAGTTGCAGTTTCCGGGTCACCTTCAAAGGTAGCCGCATGTAGAGCGCATTGTAATAGTCCAAGCGGCAGATAACTAGAGCATGCACCACTCTGGAGAGACAGTCTGTGGGCAGATAGGGTTTCAGCCTGAGTATCAGATGGAGCTCGTAGACAGCTGCCCTGGGCACAGAATTGACCTGCGCCTCCATGGGCAGCTGGGAGTCCAAAATGACTCCCATGCTACACACCTGGTCCTTCAGGGGCACAGTTACCCCATTCAGGACCAGGGAGTCCTCCACACCTGCCCGCCTCTGGTGCCCCCAAAACAGTACTTTGCTTCAGGATGAGAACAGAAATCATGCAGCGGCGGCGCAGTGGCAGCAGGAGGCCCCATTAGCTAAAGTGGTGCTTCAGGTTAAGAACAGTTTCAGGTTAAGAATGGACCTCTGGAATGAATTAAGTACCAGAGGTACCACTGTATAGGGTTTATCAACGTACACCCCTACATAACACTGTATGCATACACATTATGGAACCCATCTATCTTCATTTTTCTACTTAATACACCTACAGCTAATGACTTCTAGCTTTTCTGCATCATGCAACTGAAAAAAGCAGCAAAACAATTACATGATTTTAAAGTCTACTAATAAAATGTTCAGCATGCCATGTGAGTTTTAAGGTCTAGAAAATACACAGGAATCTGGTTTAAAGCTTGATTGAGTGAGAGCATGGTGGAACTGGAACTATTTTTACATCTACATACTTGCACATATGCCTATACACACACATATATGCCAATACAATATGTAATCTATGTAATCTAACTGTTCTATCTTCATCTGTATAATACCACTGCAAGAGTTGACACCATAATATAAATTAAAGCACTTCCCTGACAGTGTTGCAGTTATTAAATGGACCACACTGAAAAATAACATTTTTAAACTGTTTTCTCATTTCCCTTGCTGCTGACTTGTGGAGAACACCATGCCTGATTCTTGACAGGTCAATTATTCCAGTGCTCAGTTCCTTCCCACAGATATTAAAGCACCAAAATCACTGCTCATCTTTTCCAGACACAACCAAACAGAATTCCATTTGTTACTTTCACAAGGCCAAAGAGGTAGGAGATGAATGGATACTGAATTGTGACAAATGTCTGGACTTCAGGAAAAGGGTAGGTGGGGGGAACTGTGATAAAATCGATTTTTTGAGTTAGGCCCCAGAAGAAACATTTCCTCTGATACTCAGTTCCGTGAAAAATGAGATATACTTATTTTAAGTATTTCCCTGACTAAAAATACACATTCTGAGACTGAAAAAATACAGTACTCATATCATATATCTAAAGCCATTTCTAAAACAGGTTTTTCTTCTATTGAAATGGTATTCCCTTAAGCAGAATCATATCAATGCATAAAATATGACACTTTTAAAAAGATTGCCCTTTTTCTCTGAGAAGTGAACCATTTTCATTAAAAAGATTTCTTGCGATTATGTCTAAAAAAAGCATAAACCCAAGATAATTACAAAGATAATTAAGGAACCAAAGAAAATGGCCATGCAATGACAGTTTGTGAATGCAGTAGTTTTTGCATGTAAGCCTATAAATAGTCTCCTATACAAGCAGATACTTTAACCAAAAAACCCCCCCAGCATCTGACATTTAACTGTTGACAGTACAATTTGTTACAGTCTTTTTCTTTCTTTCTTTTTTTATACTGAAGGAGACACCAAGAGGCAGAGTGGCTGAAGGTTACATTAATCTACACAACAGTTTAGGGCCCATGAGTTTAACATATCTATAGGCAGGGACAGTCTAAAAGCCTTCGCTCTACAAAGAAGTAGCCTTCAGAATGTGCAATACCCTGGCATACACTACTGGAAAATAACAGCCATTAATGAAACCATCACTCACTCTTCAAGAAGTCTACAGAATTGTAATAATAAAAAAGATATCTTTTTCATTTAGCAGTTCTTATTTTTTATTTTACTGGGAGAAAACTAGAATAAGTTATATTAACAACAGAAAATATGCAAAATAATAATAATTCAATCCTACTTGGGTGACTGAGTTTGTCTAATGCTTGTTTTGTTAAACCATTGCTTAACCTTATTTTTGTGTGCCTATGAAGACACGCATAACTAGTCCAGCCTCTTGTCTGCAACAGCGCCATCTAGATGCTTCTAGGATCTAGAAGACTTTTTCTGTTGTTTGCCTCCCAGCAAATGGTATTCAGGGGAATATTTCCTCTGAAATTTCATCTAGTTATTATGTTTATTATCAGTGAATATACCTATAACTTCATCAATTTGTCTCACTTTCCTTCAAAACCAGCACCCACCCAAACCATCTCCACATTTGTGATTTATAAAAGATTATGCATTGTGCAAAGAAGGATGGCTATCCTAAATCTACATTCCATCAGTTTCATTGAGTGCCCCCAAGTGGTTGTCGAAATAGAAAAATTCCTTCCTGTAGCACCTTAAAGACCAACTAAGTTAGTTCTTGGTATAAGCTTTCGTGTGCAAGCACACTTCTTCAGATACACTGAAACAGAAGTTACCAGATCCTTCTATATATTGAGAAGGTGGGGAGGGGTATTACTTAGAAGGGTGGTGGGAATCGGAGATTGGCAGATAGCTGAGATGAGCCTGTTGACGACTCTTAACGACTGTAATAGGTCTTACAGGAAAAGGCAAGGGGTGAGAAGGTGAGAAATGGCTTAGTCATGTATAATGAGATAAGAATCCAATGTCTTTGTTCAAACCAGGTTTCTCCATTGTTTTAAGTTTGGTAATGAGTTGTAATTCAGCAGCTTCTCTTTCCAGTCTATTTCTGAAATTCCTTTGTAGTAAAACAGCTACTTTGAGATCTTGTATAGAATGTCCTGGGAGATTGAAGTGTTCTCCTACTGGTTTCTCTGTTTTGTGATTCTTGATGTCAGATTTATGTCCGTTTATTCTTTGGCGTAAGGTTTGGCCTGTTTGTCCAATATAGAGAGCTGAAGGACACTGTTGGCATTTGATGGCATACACAATGTTAGACGAGGAGCAATTAAATAGTCCCGAGATGGTATGTGTGATGTTGTTGGGGCCAGTAATGGTGTTGTCCGGGTGTATGTGGCAGCAAAGTTGGCATCTGGGTTTATTGCAGGCTCTGGTGCCAGTGTCCGTGTTAAGTCTGGTTGTAGTATTATTGTGGGTTAGGAGTTGTTTAAGATTGGGTGGCTGTCTGTAGGCAATGAAAGGTCTTCCTCCCAGAGCTTGAGAAAGAGAACTGTCATTGTCCAGGAGAGGTTGTAGATCTCTGATGATGCGTTGAACTGTTTTAACTTGGGAGCTGTATGTGATGACTAGTGGAGTTCTGTTATTTTCTTTTTTGGGTCTGTCTTGCAGCAAGTTCTCTCTGGGTATCAGTCTGGCTCTGTTGATCTGTTGTCTAACTTCATCTGCTGGGTATTTTAGTTCTGAGAAGGTTTGCTGTAGATCTCTTAGGTGAGAGTCTCTGTCTGTAGAATTGGAACAGATGCGGCTGTAACGTAGTGCCTGGCTATATACAATGGACTGTTTGGTATGTTTGGGATGGTAGCTAGAGGCATGTAGATATGTTTGTCGGTCAGTTGGTTTACGGTATAAGGTGGTGTCTATGTGTCCATCCTGTATTTTTATAGTAGTGTCCAAAAAATGTATTTCTTGCATAGATTGATTCATTGTAAGGTTGATTGTGGGGTGAAAATCATTGAATTTCTGGTGAAAGGTGTCCAGGGTCTGTTGACCATGTGTCCAGATGATAAAAATATCGTCAATGTATCGTAGGTACAAGAGAGGTTTGAGTGGGTAGGAGTTTAGGAAACGTTGTTCTAAATCTGCCATGAAGATGTTGGCATACTGTGGGGCCATGCGGGTGCCCATTGCTGTGCCGCTGATCTGAAGGAACAGGTCATCACCGAATTTGAAGTTGTTGTGGGTAAGGACAAATTGGCAGAGTTTGGTGGCAAGGTCCGCTGTGGTTTTATCTGAAATGGTGTTCCTTATAGCTTGTAAACCATCGTTGTGTGGGATGTTGGTATACAGAGATTCCACGTCCATAGTAGCTAGTATAGTATTGTTGGGAAGATTATTTAAAGATTGTATTTTCCTCAGAAAATCTGTGGTGTCACGTACATAGCTGGGAGCACTGATGGCATATGGTTTCAGAACAGAGTCCATATAACCGGAGACACCCACTGTAATAGTGCCAATACCTGAAATGACTTTCTCTAAGAAGCTGCTCAAACATCTGATCAGCGTTCTCTACTCTAAACAGAAGCTAATAAAGGAGGAACTCCTTGTATTAGACAACTCTATCAGGAACCACCAAGCTTGGCAAGAGTTCCAAAAGGAAAAACAAAACATTTACCACTCTCAACTGGAGCTACTGAAGAAACAGAAAAACAAGAAACTCTCTAACCTTTCCAACCTACAGGCTACTAATCAAAACAAGATCAACAATATTGTCAATCTCTCACAGCAAACACTCAGCCCAGCCGAGGAATCAGTCCTTTCACGTGGACTGTCATTCTGCCCTGCCAAATCCCCACACATGATCCAGTTCTACGGGGACTTGGAAGCATTTTTCCGCCGTTTACGCCTGAAGGAGTATTTTCAACACACACAACAACAAGACAAATCAGAACAAACAACAACTTCACAACACAACACCTCTCAACCCACTGGAGAACAACAACCACCCTCCCAACAGAACACGGACCACCAACTACCACTGAAAAAGTGTTACACAAAAAGGGACTCCACATGGACCCCTCCTGATGGACGCAATACCACACTGGACTTGTACATTGACTGCTTCCGCCACAGAATCCAAACAGATGTAACCAGAAAACACCATCGCTTACAACAAAATCTAAACCATGCTGAAAGGAGAGCCATAGATAATCTCAGAAACAACCCAAACATTATAATTAAAGAAGCAGACAAAGGGGGAGCTGTCGTCATCATGAACAAAACTGACTACATTCAGGAGGCTCGCAGACAACTTTCCAATACCGCCTTTTACACAAAATTGGACTCAGACCCCACACAAGAATACAAGAAAGAACTGAACAAGATTGTTAAGGAGCTACCCCCACACATCCAAGAACAGATCCTCACCAACACACCAACAGAACCTCGACCAGGAACTTTCTATCTTCTACCTAAAATACACAAACCAGGAAATCCAGGACGCCCCATCATTTCAGGTATTGGCACTATTACAGTGGGTGTCTCCGGTTATATGGACTCTGTTCTGAAACCATATGCCATCAGTGCTCCCAGCTATGTACGTGACACCACAGATTTTCTGAGGAAAATACAATCTTTAAATAATCTTCCCAACAATACTATACTAGCTACTATGGACGTGGAATCTCTGTATACCAACATCCCACACAACGATGGTTTACAAGCTATAAGGAACACCATTTCAGATAAAACCACAGCGGACCTTGCCACCAAACTCTGCCAATTTGTCCTTACCCACAACAACTTCAAATTCGGTGATGACCTGTTCCTTCAGATCAGCGGCACAGCAATGGGCACCCGCATGGCCCCACAGTATGCCAACATCTTCATGGCAGATTTAGAACAACGTTTCCTAAACTCCTACCCACTCAAACCTCTCTTGTACCTACGATACATTGACGATATTTTTATCATCTGGACACATGGTCAACAGACCCTGGACACCTTTCACCAGAAATTCAATGATTTTCACCCCACAATCAACCTTACAATGAATCAATCTATGCAAGAAATACATTTTTTGGACACTACTATAAAAATACAGGATGGACACATAGACACCACCTTATACCGTAAACCAACTGACCGACAAACATATCTACATGCCTCTAGCTACCATCCCAAACATACCAAACAGTCCATTGTATATAGCCAGGCACTACGTTACAGCCGCATCTGTTCCAATTCTACAGACAGAGACTCTCACCTAAGAGATCTACAGCAAACCTTCTCAGAACTAAAATACCCAGCAGATGAAGTTAGACAACAGATCAACAGAGCCAGACTGATACCCAGAGAGAACTTGCTGCAAGACAGACCCAAAAAAGAAAATAACAGAACTCCACTAGTCATCACATACAGCTCCCAAGTTAAAACAGTTCAACGCATCATCAGAGATCTACAACCTCTCCTGGACAATGACAGTTCTCTTTCTCAAGCTCTGGGAGGAAGACCTTTCATTGCCTACAGACAGCCACCCAATCTTAAACAACTCCTAACCCACAATAATACTACAACCAGACTTAACACGGACACTGGCACCAGAGCCTGCAATAAACCCAGATGCCAACTTTGCTGCCACATACACCCGGACAACACCATTACTGGCCCCAACAACATCACACATACCATCTCGGGACTATTTAATTGCTCCTCGTCTAACATTGTGTATGCCATCAAATGCCAACAGTGTCCTTCAGCTCTCTATATTGGACAAACAGGCCAAACCTTACGCCAAAGAATAAACGGACATAAATCTGACATCAAGAATCACAAAACAGAGAAACCAGTAGGAGAACACTTCAATCTCCCAGGACATTCTATACAAGATCTCAAAGTAGCTGTTTTACTACAAAGGAATTTCAGAAATAGACTGGAAAGAGAAGCTGCTGAATTACAACTCATTACCAAACTTAAAACAATGGAGAAACCTGGTTTGAACAAAGACATTGGATTCTTATCTCATTATACATGACTAAGCCATTTCTCACCTTCTCACCCCTTGCCTTTTCCTGTAAGACCTATTACAGTCGTTAAGAGTCGTCAACAGGCTCATCTCAGCTATCTGCCAATCTCCGATTCCCACCACCCTTCTAAGTAATACCCCTCCCCACCTTCTCAATATATAGAAGGATCTGGTAACTTCTGTTTCAGTGTATCTGAAGAAGTGTGCTTGCACACGAAAGCTTATACCAAGAACTAACTTAGTTGGTCTTTAAGGTGCTACAGGAAGGAATTTTTCTATTTCGACTATGGCAGACCAACACGGCTACCCATCTGTAACTGGACCCAAGTGGTTGTGTTATGAAAGCGGAAGTACCTTCTTCTGCTTCTTTCTTCAAACTGGTCATAATTTTATAAATGTCTGCATAGTCTTCCCTTAGCCATATTTTTTCTAAAGCGAGAGAACCAAAGCACTTTAGCTTTTCTCTGTAGCACAAGTGCTCCAACTTCTTGATAATTTTAGTTGTCATTTTCTGTACCTTTTGAAGATCTATAACATTTTTTTGAGGCTGGAACTATTTGAGACCACAACTGGTGTTTGCAACCAGAACTATTTATACACAGTATTCCAAAATTGTCCACAGCATGGGCTTATATAAAGGCATTATAATACTGTTTTATTTTTAATATCTATTTAGTGATCCCTAACATGAATTTCACCTTTTAGTTACACCTGATTTGGAGGTTCAGTGGACCTCTTCACTGTCACCCTAAAGAATTTGTTGTCACCTGCAAATTTCGCTTTCTCAGTTAATTTATGAATTAGCAGAATAACAATGGTACTAATACAAATCCCAGAGACCACACCATTTATTTCTCTTCATTTCAATTGTCTATTTACTAACATTCTGTTTCTTTTATTTAAACAGGTACTGATACATCCTGTAAAGTATGACTGCTATTCCCCCCCCCCATTATGCATAGAAATATAATGAACGAAAACACAGTAAGTGGGGCATATATAGTCACAAAGATACTGGTAATTGCAATTGACTGGATAGCTCAGTTGGCTAGACTGTGGCACTGGTAATGCCAAGGTTACAGGTTCAATCCCTGTAGGGGACAGCTGCATATTCCTGTATTGCAGGCGGTTGGACTAGATGATACTCAGGGTCCCTTCCAATTCTATGAGTCTATGACTACTGTGGAATTCTGGTGTACACATGCAACTTAATTGAAGAAAACAGGCTAACTCCTACTTGTGGAAAGCCCCGTATGCATACTGGACAATGTGTAATTAACTCGCCAAAACACACAAGCCTATTATTACTTTAATAGTTTTTATTTACCTTCTTCAGTGGTACGGGCAGATTTTGATTCACTGTCCATCCCTTGAAACTCATTGAAGTATGGCCGAACTTTAATTTCATAAGTAACTCCTTTCTTCAAGTTGACTAGAACAGCACTGCGCTCTGTGGGAACTTTGGCCTCTAGGGTCTGCCATGCAGAAGGGGAAGGTAGGCCTGATGTTTGGCGATATATGACTCGATAACCTTGAATAAATTGTGATTGGCGGTCAACCTGCAATAATATTAACAGAAACATTTCCACCATCAGATGAAGAAGGAATTTTACTTCATTTTCTCTGAGCTTCCATACAGAGATGATTTTGTTCTGGAATAAAACCCATCCACCCTGGCTCAATAAACAAAACTGCCAAATTGAATGCACTCGTCCAACAGTTATTACAAACACTGAAAGTGGGGTACAGGGATGTTTGCACAAATATGCTGCTTTGTTCTAAAAAGTGTTTGCTTTGTGGTCAAGCAAAGTGCCCAAAAGAATAACATACAAGGCATATTTAGTATATCTGTATACAGCTGGCTGAATGGTTAATTCTAGCCAGAAAGTCAAGATTCGACAAAGTAGGATTTTCTTCACTCTCTTGACAGCTTGCTTAGCTCATCAAAGATTTCACAGAATTGAGAGTTATATTGGGCTATATCAAAAATGAATGAGTGCAAGGTTAAAGACCTATGCCATCTTACTAATATCAATTACCTTTACTAAATTCTCTTTACACTTCTCATTAACTTCTTCAATGGGGGATCAGGTTCTTATTATAGGAAAGCACACACAACAAGCTAAACAAGGAACTGAAATAAAATTTATGAGATCAATGCATAAATATGTTTCATCAAAACTGCCGTTGTTAAAAAACCTTGCAACATATGTTACAACAGCATTAAGCTTGCATTTTATAAACTTCTCTAGATACACTTTAAGGGAATTTATGCACTGAAGGAGGGACATAACTCACAATAATAGCTTGTTAATACTGAAAGAATCAAGCTGTGTTTTTAAGAAGAACATTAAGCAGCTGCTTCCAAATGAAGGGGGTTTGTAAATCAGGACAAATTGTTTTTATCCACATTTGAGTTTCATTAATTAAATGCTTTACGGACATAGATACTTTATGAACCAAGTGTTTACTACAAAACACACTTTCAGTTACTCTCTATAGTTTGTTATATATAGCCACAACCTATAGTATTCAAGGTATATGGTGCAGCAATAAAAGGAATATTTTGTTTTTCCTTACATAGTAGTATTTGACTTTGATGGCTGTGAAGTTTTCCTGTCTTACCACATGTGGAAAAGTATTAACTTCAGGCCACAGACTTGGATTGCATTATTATATGTAAAGAAATGGATGCAGAATAAAAAGTGTCCAAGACTCACACAGCAGCAAACATAGATGAAAGAAAAACCCGCCCCCTGCTCTCTCCCAGTTATCAATGCTCAGCAGCCCCCATCCTTCCACAGAGACTTCCTACCAAGACATAACATGAATAAAGCTACATGACTTAAGATAGTCTTGTTTAAGCCACCAAATTTAAGCTTTAAAAATGGTCATATCTAAATTATAGTAGTGGGCTTGAGTCCTTTGCTCACACTCAGAGGCAGGCTTGCAAAAATCTGGTGGCCCAGGTGACAGTGCTAACTTAAAAACTGGTCTTGGATGCTGAAGGCAGAGGGTGGTATTCAATTAAGTTCTACTCAGGCTAGACCCAATGAACATAGCTGCCAACTTTCAGATTTGAAAATAAGGGATCAGCAGCCTCACCTGTCCCGGGGACAGTCTATGGGATATCTAACAATCCGGGACAGCAGCGGGAAGCAGCGGGAAACAGCGCTGGAATAAGGGAAGGTTGACAGCTATGCCAATGAAATTAATGGACCTATGTTAGTCATGCCCATTAAGTTCAAAGAGTGTACTCTTTGATACTGCACTGAATTGCTGAACAGGACAGGAACCAAGTATCTTCTCCTCCCACACTTGCTCCTGAGTGCAGGGCCTTAACGCCTCCCAATTTCCCAACACAATTCTCTCATTTGTCATCCTGCGCTCTCCCCTCTCTCATTTCACCATGCTTTAATTTATCAATAACTCTGTTGCTCTTTCATATTATTGTTAACCTCAACCTTCCCCCCTTTTCTCATTTAAACAAAATATTTTAAACCTATTTGTTCCTCTGCTATTTCCCCCCATCCTTTTCCACCTTTCTTTTTCTGTATCTTACTTCCTCTGCTTCTCATACATACACATCCCTTCCCCTCGTTTTTTCCTCTTCCTAGAAGCAGGGCTTGATTTGACCCTGAATATAGTACCAATGTTTCTTTCAATGAAAGAACTCAACTCTAGAGAATATGTGGTCCAAATGCTAAAAGTGGCTTTGAAGATATGTAGAGTAATTTTCCATCATCTTTTATTAATCACACCCAGCAGCCATTCATTAGCAGAAGAGTTCCCAAGGAAGGTCGATATTTCCAGGTAGGGTTGTTGGAAGAAATCAATCATGGTCATTTCTAATAATACAAACAGACCTGATCTGCAGTTCCTGGACTAATGTTATCCCAGTGAATTCTGTGCTTCCTGACCCTACTTAGTGTCAACATGTGTTTACAAATGTGTGTTCTGAGAGAAAACACACTTAGAAATGTGTATTTGGAGAAAGTATGTTTAAAATATGCATTAAAAATTATTCAGATCTTAAATTTTGCAAAAAATAAATAAAAATATTTATACCAGCAGTGGACGGCGTGGTGAGACAGTTGGGCTCACCTGACCTCCCATCATATGAGTCACTGCTATATACCAGGAACTGAAGAGGTGGGGGGGGGGTGTCAGAACTTGCCAGTATAAAAATATCAGCAAGAGTGCTGAATTGGTTCCACCAATGCATTTGCACCATACTGACCTCTGTTGCTTCACCTCTCTATTTTCTTCTCCTTCTTGATAAGTGGCAGTGACTCAGCTGCCAAGAGGTAAGGTAAGCTCTGTTGCCCTGTGACACTGTCCACTCCTGATTTGTACCTCTGTTCATAGTTACATATATCAGTTATGTATCCTGGCCACAAAATGAACAATGTGCTGGGTTGAAGCAAGTTTTGTTGCATAGTTCCTAGATCCCAAATGTCACTTTGGTTTCTAAATAGTAGCTAGGTACTATAATGCTGGCAGCAGCAGCAATAATTGCAAAGAAGTTTACAACTGTGGTTTGTCAGCACATTTTTGATGTGTTATAGTGACATCTGTTCTTATATCCAGCCCTCATAAAGGTCTACAGTACCACTGGATGATACAGAAATGCTGCCTTGCAAGAAGATTTCTTAAAAGGTGGGATATATGAATGAATGAATAAAATAAACATTCCATATGGAAAAATGTTGTCACTGATATAAAAGTCCAAAAACCTTTTTTCCAATTAACAATTGATTAATGTGTGATGGATTCAGACTAAATTAGCTGAACTTAGTTTCCTTCAATGCAACCTAAAATCATGACTAAGTTTATTGATTTCAATGGTACCTAGGTTCAACTATATCTGGTTCTGATTCATTCTCACTATGTGTCTAATAAGTCATTCTGAGAACATTAAAGGAACTCAAATTTGCTTAGTAAGGCGTGTTCTGACAGTCACAGGTGTTCTATGTTACGCTTAAACATCGTTGAGCAAAAAACTATCATATTTGCTAAGTATACTAGTAACAACGGTGTCCTATATGAAAACAGAGCATGGGCAATATCTAGGGATGATCAAGATCCTGCTTAGCCCACTAGTAAGGCAGATGGCAGACTACAGGCTGACAAGACTCACTCCTGTTTCAGTCAGTGCAACACAAGAATGGTCATGCTTTAAGTCTTGGTAATATGTATACCTTGATAATATGTACACAGAATAGCATCCACCCTGTGAACTCTCTCCTTGTTAAACACAAATGACCATCAAATAGCTGTCACACATCATACACATGATACACTGAAAGTATACACTCCAGAGACTTTCAAGATACTCCAGTTTTAATTAAAGTATGCATTTTAATGAACTACCTTACATGTCTCCTTATGAGGATGAAAGGATTGCAAATAATACTGTATACTAAAAAGTGCTAATAAAACTATTGGAACCAGCAACGAATTCAAGCAACAGCACTGTCACAAGAATTTGTAAGGTCAAAATATAATGGTAATCGAGGCCGTTCCCCTCTTTGTTAATATTTTGTTAAATGTACCTTGTAAGCTATAGAACAGTTGCCATCATTAGATAATGTTTAATACTCTATCAATAAAACTCTACATAGCCAGAAGCTGATGCCAGATCTCCTAAACAGTCTTGCTAAGATTACCCAATATAGTTGAGAATAACCACTTTCAGACTTTTAACTTCTGGACAAATTTCAAAACTTTTAATTCATATATTATGTTCCTGCAAACAAATATTATTATTATTATCATTAAAGGTTAATTTCTGTGGCACATTGAAATTTGAAGAATTCCTCCTTTATTACCGGCACATATTTATTAATATCATAATAAAGATAGTAAGAACTATAATGCAAAATTCATTAAAATTGCTATGGATGAGCAAAGAATCAGAAATTTAAAAAAATGCTGTATTGGGCATGGTTAAACCCATGAATACTATAAAAACAAAACAGTTTTAAAGACTCATCCACTGTTTCAAAATGATTCCATACTTTTGGTGGTCTTTGTAATAGACTGAACTAATCATATGTCACTCTCAGTAACTATTATGTATTATCCAAGGCAAGTTATAATTTCTGTGTTACTGAAAAAATGCGAGGCCATGTGTTATCGATGCTGTTCTCTAATTAAGTGGAACAGTGAAGCACGATAGATATGAATGTGACTGATTTTAATTTTGGCTTCTGTAAATACAAGAGAAACATGAGCTGACTTTGTTAGCAATTCTGTGTTGTCACATTGTCAACTGTATGATCACATTGTTGCTATGAAAAGAAGCCTTACAGAATTTCACAGTTGGCTCTGCCATTTACAATCCAGACATTATGCGTGAATAGAGATTATGATGTGTCCAACTGGAAACCTATCATGGTATCACAATAACCACCTGGTATGGTCCTCAGAACTTGTCCTACCATGTGTTGAGAAGAATCTTAGAATTCCCCTAGATTTCTGATCAGGACAGATATATGGTAAGTCTCTTCACCACTTTACCTAGAGCTAATTTACCATGCAATCACTTTGCAAGCTAATCTGCCACTTAGCAAGGCAATCATAGACCTGAGCAAAGCTCCAAGCCAGCAGGGGAATACTAAGATTTTCCTTATAATCTAGCAAGGTAGTGCAGATAACCAGTTTACAAGTGATTACATAATGGCATACTAAGTTTATTAGCCAAGGGAGGAATTTCTTTCAAGTGCATAGGCTCTTCCCCTTCCTCAAATCCTAATTTAAGAAAGCCGTTTTGACTGGGCTAGATTGTGGCCATAGCTTATAGTGGATGCAAATCTGTTCCTTGATAACAGTTCATCAATGGTGTGAGGTCTAGGCATACAATATGACCACCTACATCAGAAGAAATAGACAAGAGGTGGCAGGAGGAAACACCAATTAGCTTGCTACTCAGATTCTCCTACAAGATTGGCTCCCTTTGCGAATGTTCATTCCAGGTGTTCTGTTTGGCAAACTGCAAAGTAGCTTATGAGAGACAACCAAGAGGCAACTTTCAGAGATTTTGGCAGGGGAAAAAATGTTTCAAAGTTACTAATACTACTATTACTACTACTAATAATAAATCTGACAATTTCCCATTCCATTATAATCTTAGTGGATGAAATAGTACAGCATTCTTTTTTACTTTTAAATTAAATAAAAATGCATACAATGGGAGGTAACAGTATTTTAAAATCTAATTATAGGAATGTATCAGAGTGGAAAGTTACTATAAAACTGCTGCTTTTGTTTTGGGCATAAATTAAATTATCTACTTTTTTTAGAATAAAAGGGCCTTGATGGTTGATAGTGTCATTTTTCAACATCATTTCCCTCCTATCTCGTTAGCTTCATGCTATACTGTAGTTATATAGAAGGTATTTATATTTTCAAACAATAAAACTTTGCAACAGAGGGGAGAATTTCCAAATAACTGTTGACAGAAATAACAAGAGTAGAACAGAAAGTGGGAGTGGCCGAAAGTTGCCTGCCAGCAGTCAGACTGCCAAAAACATATTGCCTGTCTCCTGCCTAACCAAATTCCAAATTGCAAAAGGTAAAAACAAAGGGTCATTACTCATCTGGCATTTGCCAGCTACTTGTACTGGGTCTTTGTGTTAAGTTAATAATCCTGGCTTCACTCTCTGGATAATATGGATGTTATTTTGGATACTGGATAATTAATTGGTTTTGTCCTGGGTGCTGGAAACTTTTTAATTAGCTGCTCTGACTTTTCTCTTCCTTTTCTGTTTCCTCCCTGAAGCAATTTTCACATGTCTCTGGTGGGTATTGTGTGCTGCCTGGCTGGTAGTGGGTCACTGCTTTTCTCCTCTAGCATGTAAATTGGAATTAGTAATCATAATAATTGTTATTTTGCTTTGCAGTAAGAAATATGTGTCCCTTTTCATTGTGAAAGAACAGTAGCAAAAAGGGAGATTTTACTCACTTCATTTTGGTTCTCCCTAACACATACTGCTTGCATTGGACTTCTTAAGATTTGGTATTTCAGCGGACTGTGAGCAAATGACCTCTATAAACTCCGCTTCAAATCTGCCTAAAATATTAATATCACTTCAATCACTTAACAAGGCAGGATTCTGCTAAATGAATGGAATTTGCTTTTATACCAGGCCCATGTCAGTGCTGTAGGGGCAACTGTAAGTAAGCTACTCAATGCTTTTTGCTTCTACCTCTATGACACACCTGGTAATGTCTGTCTGTCTGTTTGTTTTATATGCCACCTTTATCTTCCAAGGATCTCAAGGTGGTGTACATGGCTCCCCCCCCCCCATTTCATCCTCACAAAGGCTTTGTGAGTTTTGATGAAGGTAATGAAGAATGAATGAATGCAGGACTGAGGTACAGGGTGCCCAAATGTTTTGAGATAGCCATAGCTGTAAAGCACATAATTATATCATTTCTTTCATCAATATAACATATATCCCAAAATATTTAGGTTTCACATGTCTTCCCCATGTTTCATTGCTCCTATGCCTATAGCAAAATTCATATTGCAAAAATATATTCCTTGTTGCACTTTGTGCTTCCTTGGCGAATTAGTCTTGATTTCCCATCTGTGGTAATCCCCCCCCCCCCGCTACCCCAGAGGGAAATAGCCTAAGGACAGAGCTACTAATTTTGCGGTCTAGATAAGTTTTGCTTCTATGGTTACAAATTCCTTCCCAAAAGTAGTGGGGAAAGAAATGCTACATTTTGAAGCTTTGTCTCTAATAGCATCAAATTTACAAGCATCATTGCTTGAAAAGGAATGTTGTAGGTAATGCCAAGATGATAGTGGCTTTGATACCACTGAAGCTCATACTACAGAATTAAATACCATTCTTTACCTTAGGCATGAATCAGAGAATGCCTTCTAGGAAGGCATGAATCAGAGAATGCCTACTACAAAAGGTCATTAGGAAACCGAGTCTTCTGGGAAGAAGGCCCATTGCATGGAACTGGACAGAGAAGTATTAAAATATCACTGTATAATTTTGATCACTCAGCAGGATATCTATGCTGAAGAATCTTGTAAATATCACTTCTGCTTTACAGCAAGCTTCAAGAGACATTCTGCTAAGACATCTTTGTTATAAGAAAATAAACATGTAGTTAAAATTCTGTGTGCTGTACAGCAATGTCATGGAAACTGTCGGCCTTCGAAAGAGTAATATAACTGTGCCAGTGCAGTGCTTTTCATTCACCTGGATCTTTTCAGGTTAAACAAAAACGTATATACAGAAGCCCTTGCATGATTCTCATTGTCTAATCATAATCACCATAAAGAATTAAAAATTAATTGGATTTTTCTTGGCGGCTGCATGTATGGTTATAGTAACGATCTGGAAGGACTGAAAAGGTGTGAACTTGAATGCTTGGCACAAGAGTATGTGGTGCATTGTCCTTATGGAAAAAATGACTCACAAAATTAAGACTGGCAAGAGGAACAAAGCACAAAGATACCTTTGCAGGAGAACGGTGGAGCTTCATTTCATTTGCAAATGCTCCAGAAAATCAACAACCAGTTACAAAGGTTCACACTAAACTTGTGGATCACTTAATAGGTACATATTGTATAGAAGCATACTGTTCAATCAGCCTTAGATATTTTTAGATACATTTCTTCTATTGAGTGTACATCTTCAGGTGATCCCATGTCTGTGCATTTCACTTTAGAACAGCTCTCTTTGACTAAAATATTAGATTTACCAGGGCAAACAGAATACTATATTAACCCCCACATTAGAAACATACACACACACACACAGAGAGAGAGAGAGAGAGAGAGAGCGCACGCGCAATGGCATACTTTCACTGTAAAAGCCAGAAAGCATAATTCCAAGAGCAGTTACTGTAAAAGTTGCTGAGTGTGCGGCTGCTTGTTTTTGTTACTACGCTTCTTAAATTACTTTTCAACTTCAAAAACAAAATATGAGCATTTATTTTTATAAGTTGTGCTGTATGTACGGGGATACATGCTTTCATTGTGCATTTTTGGGGGTCTCCAGGGAAATAATAATAAAAGGAATTAAAAGGAAAAGAGTAGAGCTTTAGCTGTATATTCACAAAAATCTTACCGTCCAGGTCACTTGGACAGTGGTAGGGGTTAGCACAACAGGATTATGAAGCCGCACAATGACATCCCCAAGCTCTTTTTGCACCTGCCTGTGATCCACGCCTTGCGCTGGTGGGCTGATATCTGTTGGGTCAAAAACACATGAGGAAAGCCAATCAGAATAATTAATTCATTATGATGACTAAAAAGCTTAATGAATATTTAATTCAATATCCTTACTGGAATTAGTTAGTAGGTTTTCAATTAATGCAGTGGATGAGACTGAACTGCAGACCTAACAGGGCATGGAGGAAACATTTTGTATTTTCACATATGGTAATATATGAAACCTATTCTAATAACTATTATAGATACATTCTTACATATTTTAATTACCTAAAGATGTATGATGTGAAAGCTTTGAAACACTAAAATAATAACAGCCTTGATGTGCCATGAACTGGCAGGCCAGATTCAAAATTTAAGGAAATTATTTTCCCCAATTAAAATTGTGTGCATTACTTGCAATAATATTTCAGAGTTTTATTAAAAGGCCTTGAAACATAACTGTAGAATTCATAAATACTCATATCAATATATAGGCTTTTGCCATCTGAGATGTATATTTTTAGGATCCACCTTATTTTTGTGATTGTAAGTTGTTTTAAGTTGTTTTTACATTGTGTTTAATTGTGGTAACCTGTTCTGGGACCTCATGGTAAAAAAGGGATGGAATTAAAACAACCATAATGATACTAATAACTTGTGCACAACAATTTCTCTATAAAATGTTACCTGTGTTTGTCTCTGTGCATTTGGCAGTGATGTAAAGTGCATGGGGGTAAAACCCTAATCTTCCACTTGACTGGATTTATTCAGGCCAAAATGTGACTACTACACAGACTACTACGCAGAGCACTAAGTGGCAGTGATAGCTGCTGGTGGTCCTCACTGCTGTCCCCACTCATTTGCCCAAGTGGAAGAGTGGGTAAGGATGGGGAGCAGCAGCAATGGCTCCAGGAGTGGGACATCTTGGAACACTAGGGTCTTGGCCAATACCCAATAGTGTCTATGAGTATATAGGGTGCTTTCATTATAATTTTTTTTTGTTAAAGGTAGGCAGCCGTGTTGGTCTGCCGTAGCCGCAACAAAATAAAAAAATTCCTTCCAGTAGCACCTTAGAGACCAACTGTTTGTTACTGGTATGAGCTTTCGTGTGCATGCACACATAAAGGTAAACAGTATTTTGTTGTCTCCTTAATCTCTTGTATAAACCCAATATAGTATCATGGTAGGACATTTCCACTATACGGTATACACAAAAAGAGGGAAGACAGATCACGTATTCAACAATGATGAACAATTACCATTGATTTGTATGTTGCCAATCATAGCTTATTTAAAATGGCTGTCTTTCTTTTACAAATTGAATGACCAGAACCTTTAGCCATACCAGTCAATACACTGCAATGGTTCTGCCTAGCATTTTCCTTCATCTCAGTTTCAAATTTGTTGTATACAGTAGTTAGCAGACAAAAATTGACAATTGATTTAGAAAACATTCCTTTAGGATATTTAAAATCAGCTGATTTTTCAAAATAACCCAAATTAGTATTCCACTTGTTAGTACCATGTTTAAATAATATCTCCACCCATTTTAAAAATGATCTTGTAAGTCCAATTAGTAATCCAAAAATATGCCCCTAAATCTTAAAAACCCATGTTCTACCTATATGGAAGACCTGGATATGATTAAGACCATGGATTAAAAATAGAAGAAGTCAATACAGACAGATGTGGACTGAAATATTCTTACCTGAGGCTTATAGTACTGAATCAATATATAAAATAAGACATTATATCCAGCTTTTAACATTTACCTGGGTAAAACCAAGATAAAGGGAGACAATGGGCTCTTATAACTGTCTTGTTATTTCATACCATGCATGTCTCTCTATTAACTGATCCATCTGTATTTAATTTTCAGTCTCATTGCAAAAAAAATATATATAGCCATGTTTGGATAGGCTAAGGTGACTTTTCTCTTTCTGATTATGGAAAGACACTCATGATTCTTTGCCCTCCCAAATAAATGTAGGAAACATTTTCTGTCAAAATTTCAAAGCTTGTATGGGCACTTTTTGTAACTAGTACTTTCTCCAAGACAAAAATAAGCCTTGGAGATACATTCCTTTTATTAATGACAGCTTAGCTGAACCATGACATTTCTATTGCCAACAATTTCTTCTTCTTTATTTATATAATTATTGTATGGATCAAATGTGTGGTTCTGATAAGTGATGGAACTTCAGTTGCAGCAGGACTTGAGGGATTGTGGCTACAGTGGGACTTGGGAAGGACTTAGTATGCTTTTGTACTGAGAATGACGGAAATTGTTTGGTGGGACAGAGACCAGTTATGGCGCAATCAGACTCAACGTATCTCTGAAGGGATCAGAGCAATCTGCTCCCACACAAGGCAACCTCACAACAGCTCCAAAAAGAAAAAGCGAGATGAGCTGCATAAAGGAGAAAATGGAATCTGACAAAAACAGCCCTTCCATTACTAAGCTACAATTTTAATTTGTTGGTATAAAAGTAACCATAATATATAATTGTATTTGCTAGAGTTATTTCAAGACACTAAGGCCTGTGGTCATAGATACCTATTGCAAATGATATCATGCATCAGTGCTTTTAGCTGATTCTTTCCTTTGTAATGGCTAGTGTGAATAGGCTCTTTCCTTGGATGTCAGCTTTCTTTGTAAGGCCAGGCTGGATGAGAACCGCATTTGAAATTACATCAAAACATTATGCTAAGTGTCATTTGAATTCATTATTTAATTTCGCTAAACTATAGGATACCACAAAGGCTGTCAGTGTTATACATGCTGGAGCACATGTGGCTGGCAGACAGCTTGTGAAAATAGAAACTACAACGCACGCAGAAAGTAAAGAAAAGAACTGTTTTAATGAAATAAAATCTTTTGTCAGTCTGTCAGGTAAAATCTGACATACTGATGCAAAATGCGGTCTCTCCTTGCAGAGCTGGATGATATTAACAACATAAAGGCCAGCATGCTGAGGCACTCATAGTGAGTCCAGGAAGCAAAGGAAACGGGCTACATCTGATTTGCTGAATGGATGGCAATAATTTGAGGCACTCCCCTAACACCCAAACCCAATGCAGCACACGGGGATTAGGAGCAGGGGCCCGTGTGCAATTCTGTTTCCTCCTCTAAATATTCAAAGAATATGTGCAGTAGGTGATCACTGACAAAACTACTTAACTGCGTATGTTATCCCATACATGTATTATCCCTTTATATAGTCTTCTGTACTAGGTGTGTATGTGTACATGTCTCTGTCTCCAAATAGACACATGGGGCTAGATGACTGCATTCTTCTTGAAAATAAGTGAAAACTGGAAGATTTCCTTCTTCCTTCACATGTGATTTAAAAGTCACAGTAGTAATGAATAAACTGGGGTAAAATATGTTACTGATGAGCTATACCTCACTGGCCTGGTTTGTATAACATGTAAACAATGGTTTAGTGGGACTGCAGGAACATGTGAGCTCCTGAGAAGTTTGCAGCTGCTTTGCTCCTCTCTGGTCTCAGGTACTTCCATGCCACACGGAGCTAAGTCAATAATAATAATAATAATAATAATAATAACAATAATAAATGCCTTTGAATGGAAGTGTGTCCAAGAAACAGAGGCTAGCTAAAGCCAAAATAACTGCTTTGGTTTGTGCTTTTGCCTGTATTAACTTACTTAAAAGTAATACATTTGGTGGTGTATGCTTCTTATTATAGTAACTAGTTAGTGCCCACCAATATGTAAAGAAGGAGAGAGAACCCATAGCTCTCCAGGTCCTTGCTGCAGAGGCAAAGAGGAAAGGAGCTGGACTCAGATTTATCATCATGTACATAAGGCATGATGGGACGCGGGTGGCGCTGTGGCTTAAACCACAGAGCCTAGGGCTGATCAGAAGGTCGGCGGTTCAAATCTCCACGACGGGGTGAGCTCTCGTTGCTTGGTCCCAGCTCCTGCCAACCTAGCAGTCTGAAAGCACACAGTGCAAGCAGATAAATAGGTACCGCTCTGGTGGGAAGGTAAACTGTTTCCGTGCGCTGCTCTGGTTTGCCAGAAGCGGCTTAGTCATGCTGGCCACATGACCTGGAAGCTGTACGCCGGCTCCCTTGGCCAGTAAAGTGAGATGAGCGCTGCAACCCCAGAGTTGTCTGTGACTGGACCTAATGGTCAGGGGTCCCTTTACCTTTACCTTTTTACATAAGGCTCAGTGCAGCTTGTTTCCCATTGCAACAAGACAAAAACACACACACATTCTCAGCACTTATATGCATACTGCTTTCATCATTCATTATTCTCTGCCCCAGAATATCATTCATGGGATGCCTGAATGACAAAAGGACAAAAGTCAGCAGCTTCCATACATTTGGCCTTGGTGACATGTTTATAAAGCTCAACAGGATGGAAACAGATCCTTTCCCCAGCCATCCTTTCCTATTTCTCCCCGCTTCATCGCCTGACCCTGCCACTTGCTCTGGTTACTACTATGGATGTCAAGGACAGAGGCTTACATTAGTGATATGAAGGGCCTAAGATTAACAGGAGAGAAGGATTTAAGTGGCATGGCTTGCATGCTGCAAAACAAAACAAAACAAAACAAAACCATATAAAGCAATAAAACAAATTATCTAAAATTAACAGATGTATGCAAATCAATGAGAGAATCTTCAAACATTAATAATAATAATAATAATAATTTGTATAGTCCCTTTCATCCAAATATCATAGGGTGGTTCACAACATAAAAATACAAAATGAAAACACAAAATACATAATAAAAACCAAAACACACCAATAACTCCCCCCTTCAAAAAACCACACAAAAAAACACAACTCTTTAAAAGGCCATAGAATGTTCATTAGCTAAAGGCCTGGTTATAGAGAAAAAAATTTGCCTAGCGCCTAAAAATATGTAATGAAGTCACCAGGTGAGCATCCCTGGGGAGAACATTCCACAAACAGGGAGCCAGCACAGAAAGGGCCTGTTGTCGTGCTGCCACCCTTCAGACTGCTCATGGAATGAATAATTCACTACACTCATTTCTTCAGGATTGTCCCCCTTTTTCCTGGCTTTGGTTAGGGAAAATCATGAATCAAGTCCTTCTTCCAAAGATTTCAAGATAAACTACATATGTGGATTTCTCTTTCTCTAGAAAACATCACAGCTATTTCTGGTGTTTTTTTCTTGCTCTGGATGTGGATATCATGTATGTTTGTATTGTTATACTATATATTTTAATGTACAAGTTTGTTTTTTTACTTATCTTAACCATTGCTTTAGGACTCATTTCAGTTGTGTGAAACAATAAATAAATTTAATAAATAAAACTAAACAGCAGCAAAAACCCTGAAAAGAAGATAAGGTTAACAGAGTGTCTGGCCCAATCTCACCCAGTGAGTTTCATAGCTGAGGTGAAAAGAGATAGAAGCAGACCCAGCTGAATTCGATAAAGAGTTCATGTAGTTCAGTACTCTGGTTTCCAACACTGCTCAGTCAGATGACTTCTGGGATGACAGCCCTCCCCTATTTGTCCACAGCATGTAGTATTCTCAGGTGAACTGCCTCTGAACATGGAAGTTTCATTTCTATCCATTTTCTATACATGTATGCTACACAATGTTGTTTAACCCGTTTTAAGTCATCTTAACCAAAAACTTGTGACAGAAAATTGCAAACATTAATTGTTGTGCAAAGAATTACTGTCTTCTGTGAGTCCTGAATTTCTTGCCAATCAGCTTCACTAGGTGATGGTGATCAGGCAATCTTAAGAAGCTCCACACCATTCACAATTAGTAGTATGCTTCTCTGATAGAGACAGAAACCCGGAACTGAGTGTTCCAGTTTCTGAGCATTTGTGAAGTCAAACCAACTTCTAGAACGGATTCCGTTTGACTTCCAAGGTACGACTGTAACTTCCTAGACAGAATTTGGCTTTTTCACTGCTGCCACAAACTGAATCAACATTTGCTTCCAGTACTCTTCCTTCTGCATAGCCCTGTCCTGGGTTCTATTTCTTTGGCATGCTAGGTCGTGAAAGCATATTGGTAGAGTGTGACAAAGAGAGAGGACAGCTACTTTATATATTACTATAACTGCAATCATGCTCCTGAAAAACAGAATGAAGTTACCTTGTGTTCGGACAGGGTCTGACATGGTGCTGGGATCACTCAAACCTTGTGAGTTGATAGCTCTCACCATAAACAGGTAGATGGTGTTTGGACGGAGTCCTCTCACAGTGTAAGGTGTCGTTTTTACATGGTTAGCAACTGTTTGCCAGCTATTGCTCACCGACTGACTGCAATGAAAATATATTGGAAGACTATAGATCAAAGCAACACAAAGTTAGAAAACGCTCAGATCAAGTTTCAGTCTGCTGCCACAGAAGGAGGGGGAAAGTTTACATACACTATTAAGATCATTAATAGTTCTGATTGTTTCAGCTGAATCAATCAACAAGGAGTACAAAACCAAAGCCACACAGCTCACAATAAATGCTGATAATGTTAATAGCCTGTTAGAAAAATTCCTGTAAAATAGAAATGAGATGGGGGAAGAATGTTGAGAAGAACAAATCTGCTAAAAGAATATGGTTAAAATTCTCTTGTCCTCTTTGCACAAAGTTTACAAGCAAAATTACAGCTGTTCCAAAGCACATCTGCAAAAGAATATTATTGAATGACTATGTTTCCAGTGTCTAGTTATTGAACTGGTCTTCTGTAGAAATAAACTGAGGTCATAGGCTTTTGTTGTGCTACAAAATATCTCTTAAATACACGACACCTTTGAAAGCCTGATGGGATATTACTGTGGTTTACTGCCAGGTCAAAATGGACATTACGAAGGTTAGAGAGCACCTTTCCCCCCCTCCAGGCTTTATATTATTTAGAAGATGAATGTATGGAAGCCCAACAAAATGTTATCAATAAAGAATTCTATCTGCTTTTAATGATACTGAGAATTACTGATAAAAACCTAGTGTGAATGACAGTGCTGTGTGTTTGTATTGCTTCCAAGACAAAAGCAGACTCTGGTCTCAGCTATACAGCTGCAAATAAAATGTTTTAAGTGTGTTTTCAGTGCAATATACAATGTGACACTAGATGGTGACGGTGAGCCTTATGGAAAATTCAATGTATTTTTTTTTTTAAATACTTTAAGAAAAAGAATTTTCACAGCAGTTTTTATATGTGTCTAGATTCCACCTCAGTATATATTCCTGTAAATCCAACAAACCAAGTATGTTTTTTGAAATATTCCTTTAAAACAGAAGGTTCATAAAATTTTAGAACGGAATTATCATGTCTTTACCTTTCAAAATGAGTTTGTTGAAATGTGCAGATCCCCCTAACTGTATCAATGCATAAGGAAAATGGAATTTGTAACATACCTAAAAGCCTCAATGATATATGCACTAGTTGGGAGGTTTCCAGGGGTGCCTGGCTGCCAAGACAAGGTGACACTATTCTTAGTGACATCCATGACCTGAGGCTTGGATGGTGGTCCAGGGAGGTCATTTGAATCATAATTTCTGCTGACGGCTGCTCCTCCAGATTCTGTGGGAGACAAATGCTTACATTTTGAAAATAAAATCTGTTTAATAAAGGTGAAGTAAAAACAAAACATCAAAAACATATTTAAAATACACAGTAGTCCTGTTCAGACATCCAACTCATATGCCCAATGAATGCACCCATAGAAAAGGTGGCAGACTCTGCCCATCCTCCTCTGCCCATTTATTGAACACTCAAACAAAGGGTGGAATTCAACATTCCACTCTTCCAATCATTCCATCTGCATAAGCATTTCAGCTTGCCAGACTGAATGTTCTTATCTCTCCTTGCCCCATCAACATTTCTGGGGTTTGTCCTGACCCACCCTGAGCCAATTTTGAGGAGCATGTGAGGAACGAGAGACAACATTGTTACAAAACTGGAAGTCCTTGTGCAGGGCTTATTAGGTAAATGTGCAGATGGGGCTTATTAGGTAAATCCCACCCCAAGGTTATGTATTTATAGCTGCATGGGTGGAAGCCTTTGTTCATGTAAAATGGGATACAATTTCTAGTAGGGTTCTCACATGGAAAGAGTCTTCTGCACATACAGCTACACATGCAGGGGCTCTGCTCGGGTGTTCAATGAACATGAATACTGTAGAGGGAAGAACAGAGGTAGCCATTTCCTAGGTTCACTGAATGTGCAACCTCAGCATCTGAATAGGCTAATATGATAACCCAGTTTAGAATGAGCAAAGAGAACAGCATAAAGATGAGGTTGTGTGTTTCAGGTTTGGGGAGAAATTTGATTATTTCACTTTTTAATGTGAATATGTCTAATCCACACTTCCAGAACCAATATGGAAACTAAAACACAGCTATTCTTCAAAATTCACTCTTCATACAAATTTTCCTTGTAGTCAGAAGATGTATATATTAGGGGGAAATAATGTACAAAAATGCACTGCATCGGTAAAGATTGCTTGCAAATAATGCACATATTAGGAAAAATCACATAAAAAATGAGTATATTGGAAGAAATTTATCTGCATTTTTATGCAAAAAGGGAATGTACTAAACTTTAGAAACAGAAAAACTGAAATGGATATATTTGTTATCTCTAGTGTGTTCTCTATGAGAATGTCTGCTTTTCATAATTATTTTAACTGTCTAATAGATTTTATTCTGTTTTTACTCTATTTTATGTATTGTATCTTTTGGAATGGCTTCTAATGGCTAGACTAAACAAACAAACAAACAAGTCAAAAGCTGTCAGTGCTACATTCCAAAAGCTAGCAGGTCTGGATATGCACACCATCACATGCCCTTCAAATACACACATGGACATACAATATCTCACTCCCCCACACGTAACACATGCACAATCTAACACATGTACCCACACATAAAACACTTTTGTTTTATTTTAAAAAATAGCTCGGTATGGCTTACCTGTCACATCTAGCACAGCACTCCAAGACGTTTCCCCGCTTGAACTTGTTGCAACACATGTGTAGGTGCCAGTGTCTGATATCTAAACACATGGAAATGTTTGAGGACATTCTGGTCAAGCCTTTTACATAATCTGTTCATTCAGTTTTCCCAAATGTTTCTCATTGCAGATAAACAGGGATTAGTTTACACTTGGAATCAGAATAAACGGAACCAAATATTTCACGATCAACAACTGAATAACATCTACCTGTAGTAAATTATGACAACATTTGTTAATCCTGTTTGATGCATTTTCAAGTTTCCCCCACAAACTATTATGTATCTGTTATTATTAAATTAAATCTGTTTCAGTATTCACAAAATAAACACTGATTTCAACATGCTTTACTGGTAGAAAGCGATCTTCATTTTAGTTTTTAAAAGATCTTAGAGCAGAGCAAAATAAAACAACCCAAATGTGTCTGGCAATGAGCTGGCTCTGTGGCTGCTCAAATGGCCCTTAGTGTTAGCAGCTTCTCACTTTGTCTTTGCTTTGCACTGCATGTAAACGATGCTTTGGGTGAAAGCTGCATCCACTTGGCCAGTGGTACCAGGCACTGCTGTTATACCCACAGGGAGCCAGATTAGGCCAAGAAAAAAGGTCAGGTTACAATACCGGTTGCAACTACAGTAGTAATCAAAAATATTTATTTTTCAACTTATTTATTGTACTGCTGATGCATGCCCTCCTTATGTCAGTACTCTATGCAGTTAAATTCCCATTAAGTGCAGAAATTATTGCAGGTTGCCTCTGCAAATTCTTTTGTAGTTTGACATTGGTGGATGGGGGGAATGGTGACAGGATGAAGAAACTCTTGCATAAATGAAGTTGGACAGAAGGATTAATAATCATTACTGAATGTGCATTTGAAGAAACATTCTATTTAAAGCAATGGAATTGAAGGACAGGATCCACATCTGAATGTACATTGAAATGATATCTACATTTCACCGAAAGCAACGGAATAGCTAGACAGTCTTGGCATTGGGACACACATTGTGAGGAACTTCTGGTTTTTGATCATAGCTCCTAACAGAAATGGTGTCTGATAGAGTTTGTGTAGATATCTGTGGTGGAAAAGAAGAACACTGTAGAATCCAAGACACAAGTCTGATATATCCCTTAATTGTGTCATTTAAGCCCTCATTCTTGCTTTGGGACTGCTTGACCCTATGTGTTCCAACTCCAGAAGGCTATAGCAAAGGAGAAAACCCTTCTTGTCTATTTGACTTGATTTATTATCCCATAGCACAGAAAAAAAACATTAATGATATCAACATCTTTAAAAACATAAGCGTATTATTATTAAAGCTTCCACAGATACCATTTTTCACCAGAAGACCAAACAGGCCATTTTTTTATATTCACTACCATTATAATTGTTTTGATATACTTTCATGAACTTTCACTAAAAGATATGTATCTCTGACACATTTTCCAGGAAAGGAAATTACATGTTAAAAATGGTTTTAATGGGAAAATATACAACATTGCATGCTAGTTTAATCCAGTCTTCTTATCCATCTTCTATCTCATTTCTCTTCAGTGGTTCTTATTTCTTCAATGTTTAGTACAGCAATCTCAAAGCAGAAATCCAAGTCTGAGATCGTTCTCTGGTGGAGTGAACACCTGTAACAAATGTCCTCCATATACACTTCCAAATGCATGAACAATAGGTGGTCAATGTTTGTTTTTTAATATGGTGGACACTGCCTACTTGAATGCATTTATTGTTTGGAAGTTGAACTACCCACTATGGTGTGTGACCAACCCCAAATATGTCTCTTCCAAGTAGGCCTACAACTAGAATCAATTGACTCCTGGGCTGAGTCTAGGCACATGTCCAGACTGCCAGTGACATCAGGAGTGGAAGCCTCAGAAATTATAGGGTCTGGCATGGCAGATATCAATCAAAGTGTAGGTGTCACTGTGATCGACAAAATTAGAGAAAATCAAAACACTTCATGTAACCATTTTGTCTGTCCTATGTGTTCAGTTTTGGATTTTGCACAGATTGCTCAAGTAGTATGGTTGCAGAGTTTGCAAGATTTGTTGTCATTGTTACTGGGAATTCTCAACTCAGTATTATTTCATTTTTTTAGTTGTACAACTGTTATACGTATGCTAATGCAACAATTTGTGTAATGTTCAAAAGTCTCCATACAGACTTTGCACACGTGTAGGCTTTTGTTACTCTACATTGGGCTGTATTGGTGCTCCAGGTGATTTATGTGTATCTATATTGTTTTACTAGAAAATGCTCAATAAAGCTGTGCTTTCTGAAAAATTGCAAATAGTGAATGTTAATAACTTCCACCATATTTGTATGGGTTTCTTGAAGCATCATTATTAAAATAATTATATTTATTTATGCCCCCACCTCCCCCCTGATAGGATTTGACCCCAAAATGGATTGGTGCAGTTAATTTTTCTACAGATGGATAGTTAAGGGAAAATTTAAACCTTGTGGTACAAATATATCCACATTTGTTTAACTAATATGTCACGATCACCAATTTTTCTCATATTTTTCTGACTGAACATGAATGTTAAAACTATTCACACTTTTGTTGATATTCTATTCCATTTTTAAATGGGAATATTTTTAAAAATTATGATTTTAGTCTTCTATATAGCTCATGTGTCTCTAACAAAGCGATTAATGGACTTGCATGACTGAACACACATTTAGCTGTTTCCATAGCTGGATGCAGGCTGGTATCCCACAAGCTTCTGGCATGTGTATTCTCACCAGAAGCTCATCATCAGTACTCTGAAAGTTTGTTTGAAATCACCAAGCTCCCACCTTTAATTGCTGCTTTCTAACACTACTGGGGAATCTTGACTATTCAAGCGCATTCTTTAATCCAGCTCTACAGTAAAAACGCATTAACCTTCATGGCCCAAACCTGCCTTTAGCCTTGAGAGAGAGGATAAATTGTTTACTCAAGGAAAGCTAGCATACATTTTTTAATAAATTCCATTTTGTTCCAAGGAGGTTAACAATTCATTTACGAGCACTGATGAGATGGTGGCAGGAAACAAAATAGCCTTTGATTTTTTTGATTTTTTTTTGTACACTAAAGCTGCCTATTTATGAGATGGGGAAGGGAATGAGTGATAATAAAATTAAGTGTTAGCACTACTGCTGACACAACTAAAGAGTACTTGCACTAACATTTTAACTGTACGTGCAGTAACTATACTTACCTTTCTGAGTTTTATAGGTGTGTATATTTATGTCTTTAAAATTGTATCCAATATAATTTATTTGCCACTAGGTATACAACAATTACCAACCACACAGCATATACTTGGAACACAGCAGACAGAAGGATAGCCTTAAATATAAAACATAATTCTATCTTCCACTGCAGTGTGATAAAACTGATGCTATCTTTTATACAGCATCCATCTGAATCGGATTTAAATTTTGCTCTGAATTTGCTGAGCAGAAGGCAGAAACAATGGGTTCATCCTCTTCTTCCTTTTATACATGACACTGCTTTGCTACTAAGCACAGTAAACAAATCAAGATTCAGCAAAAAAAATTGCTGCAGCCCCTCAAGCACATTATATACACTGTAGCCATAGCTAGGCAATTTGGGAACACCTACATTAATTATGATTAGCTTCACATATTAATTATAATTGGCTTCACATTTAACCAGGATCTGAAACTGTGTTGGGGTAACAAACAGCAAACTTTAAATATGGTAAACATTTGTGGTAAATAACTGCTAATATTATGGAATTTTAGGGATCCTTGAATTCTCTGAGGGATTTCCCAGCAACCAGAGATGACAATCCTGTTGAAGCTGTGGTCTCGCTGAGGAATGACAAGACACACTGCGCCATCAGCACATATGCCCCTGCAGGCCCTCTCCAGAGTTGCATAGCTCAGTTCAGGCAATGAAGCAAGTGGGATGGTAACTAGAGAATAAATGTAATAGAACTTGTTGTGAACCAACCAAACCAAATGGTAGTTAGCAGCTATCTCAGCAAACAAGATTCTGGAAACCTTGGAGGCCTGCTGTGATAAATTTGCTAGGCACTTTGAAGATAAAATAGCTTGGGCTTGAAAACCATTGCTGTAGCAAGTCCAAACGAAGTGTTGAATGCACCATCTGACTTGGTTTATGTTCAGCTTTATGTTCAGGTTTAGTGTCAGCTACTGCAGCTTGAATGTGGACAGAGTAATTTTCAACCATTCACCCTCCAGATCCCTTATCAATAGACCATTAGTCAGTTGACTGGATAGGTTCAGTGTTTGGTGCACCTGTTTTTTACACAAGGGAGCAATGCCTGCCACTCTTAAAGAGCGGTTGTACTACCTCTTGAGGAGTCAGCACACAGTCTGGAGGTGCTCTGTGATTCACCGTTATTGCTGAAGGGACAAGTGGTCTCAGTAGCTCAGTTTAGCTGAATGCCCCCCTAAGTTGTGCCTGAATTGAAAACTGTTAATCCCTCTTGCACGATTGGACTTTTCTCACTGTTTTAATGACAGCAGGTTTGCAGTCACTATCCACAAAACAGTTAAGTATGTGAGTACTTGAATTAGTATCAGTAAATAATTAAATGGTCTTATTTAACTAAATCTCCCAATTACAGAGTAGTAACCATGTTATCATAACATATCACACTCACTCGTAAAGGTTTGATTTGCAAGGTTCCTTGGTCCTGCATAGATGCCCTTGGATCTCTGCCCAGGAAAGTGAATCCTTCTCTTAACCAGCTGATAACAGGCATGGGGTCACCAGTAGCTTTACATTTTAGCAAAGCTGTTCCGTCTATTGCCAATGTCTGGTTCACAGGCCCTTGAAGAATGATGGGTGGCGGCCTGTCTGTTAAAACTGAATAAAAACAAAAGTAATAGAAATACATCTTGTAATAGTAAAAATCCTGTTTATCATGTCACATTTGTGACAAAGTACAGATTCCAACATCCTGAGAAACATTTTCCAAAGAGTGAAACTTTGGTATTGTTGTAAGACAGAGAGAGAGAGAGGAGAGAAGAGAAGATATAGATAGATGATAGATAGATAGATAGATAGATAGATAGATAGATAGATAGATAGATAGGCAGGCAACTAACCATGAAAAGGAGAACACTGAGTGACTCACTGAGATTCTTGAATTCTTAAAGGAAGGCTGGGAGAAAATTCTGAATCATTTGGCATATGAATATGCTGTGTCTTGAGCCCAGACTCCAGCAGTTAATTAGGTGGCTTCTGGGAGTAGGGCCCTGAAGTAGCCATGAAGGGTTACTTTCCCCCACTGATCTGCTCTAAGGCTATAAATAGGTAGCTCAGCCCACAGCTTCTGATCCACAGCAGAGGTAACTGAGCGGTGGTCTCCCATTCCTCTAAAAATGTGATTTCCCATAAGGTATCTTCATAAGTCACTTTGTTGCCCACCAATGATCAGGGGATGGCCCAACTGCCATGTTGGGCCTGCATCATTGGTTTACAGAAGTATAACCCTGAGATACCTGTCAGTTCCAGCAACATTATCCTAGTATATAGGCCAGGACTGTGATCTTGACCAGCAGCCAGGCTTCCTAATGACTGGTTTTTTGACCTATGTTACACCAAATGTTATGAGCTATAACCAACAAAGGTATTACTAATACACTTCAACCTATGTGTACTGCTTTTGGACTCACCCTCCCTTCCCATGCTTCACGATGAACGAATAGTTGATTAAGTCTAGTTATTCTTCAGTGTATACATCTCAGCAGAAATGTAATTTTTGTGTGTAACACACAAAAAATTAACCTTTCAATCAGTTAATTGATTGAATTCCTCTCTATTGAGGAACAATTCATGTTTAATCAAACTAACTGCATATACATAAAATCTTTCTATCCCACTTTAAAACTATGAACTCTAATCCTTCTCTTATACACATTTGTATGCTTGAGTTACTTTATAAAGTGACTCTGTGACTTATAAGCGCATGGCTGCATATATGCTTCAGTCTGCTACCAGTGGGATATCTCAAATATGAAGTAGATGCTCATGTTCACTTTTCTTGCAAAAACAGTTTTTCATAAATAATTCTGCTGCTGAATGCATTCCTGTGCCATCTGTTAAGTGGGGTATAGCTTTTTCTTCCTACCTAACTGAAATGACAAAACATCATCCTACTGAAATGAAATTATATTGTTCCCCAGTGTTAATATAATTATAGCTATAGCTATTGTTAAGCTCCCCCAATTACATAAATGCCCATATTATCTAGATAGAATCAGAATTCAAGATTCAGAAATCTAAGGCAGCAGCAGTAGGATGCAAATCATCACTTAGTGTAACAAAATTGTATGAATTTCTGATTTGGGTTTAGGGTAGGTGGCATAGAAGTTTTAAAATAAATCAAAAATTCTCTTACACACACACACACACACACACACACACACACACACACACAGCAACACACCCCTCAGGGCTAGCCCACCATTAAGCAGAGTGAAGCAATTGCCTCAGGCAGATGAAACTTGAAAGAAGCAGAAGTAGGCTCCCTTGCCATTTGCTCTGGACTTCCCTGGCCATTCTGGAGTTCAGCCTTGTTTGTGCTGAACTGTATGCTATGGAACCTCTAGAACACATTTTCAGGTACAGTGGAAGATGCCACACTGTTGCCAGTATTGAAACTGCCTGCCAGTCCAGTGAGTTTCTGTGCATGGGAATGGTGTGGGGGGTGGGGTGAGGATGTAATCTTGTGCAGCAAAATGGCTTGGGCCAATCCATCTCTCTCTACTTCATCAATGCTACATGTGTTAGCAAACAGCTGTTGTCTGCTATCCTGACCTATCCATTCATTCACAACACAAAGTATTAGGCTACTTTGCTTTGCTTAAATCAAACATTTTAATATAAATATTTACAGACATACTTGGAAGTTGAATGGAATCTGTTCCGGAAGTCCGTTCGACTTCCAAAACGTTTGGAAACTAAAGTGCGGCTTGGGATTGGCTGCAGGAAGCTCCTGCAGCCAAGTGGAAGCCGCAGAAGCCCCATTGGACATTTGGCTTCCAAAAATAGTTCGCAAGCCAGAACAGTCACTTCTGGGTTTCTGGTGTTTGGGAGACAAAACATTTGAGAACTAAGCTGTTTGAAAACCAAGGTACGACTGTATTTTGGGTTATATCCAAATGTGTTCATCTGCTGAAGGAAGGCTTTTTGATCTGGTAGAGTCTTCTGTAAGCCAAAGGGTGGAGGTCAATTTTTGCAAAATCCCCCTTTCTGCTGTAGTCTCTTGTGCCACACTTCCCCTGGCTTCTTGAGCAGATTTTGGAGGGGAGGGGTCCAGGGGGCTGGAAGAGGAATGAGGAAACCAGAGAAAAGCCACACACCCCTTTCTACTAACAGAAGTCTCTGAGGAATCAAAAGTGATTTCTTTCATCAGAAGAGCACAGTTGGATAAAACACTTCCCTTTTTTACTAGAGCAGGGGTGGCCAACTCTCAAGAGACTGTGATCTACTTTCAGAATTAAAAACTGGTAGTTATCTACCCCCATTTTTAGGGAGAAGGAAAGCCCCATTTTTAAGGGGTTAAAAAGCTTTGGGGGGAGTGTTCCTTTTTTGGGGGGGATTAAAGGCAAGGGACAAAGGGGTAAAGTCACTCACAAAAAGATCACTATGGATCAAAACAGCAGCACAACAATGGAGGGCGGGCTGAGGGGGTTTGGCAGGAGTCAGTTTTAGCGACACTAAAGAAAGGGAGCCAGAGATTGACCAAGATCTACCAAAACCTCATGGGGATCTACCAGTAGATCATGATCTACCTGTTGGACATCCCTGTACTAGAGCAACTCCATTACAGTCATTTTAGGAAAGATGTTCTAAACCTGGCATACATTGTCCCACATTAGGATACTTGTAGCAAATCTATTACAGTGAATATGAAAAAAAGCCTACACCATCATGAGTTATGTAGGTGAGCAACAGCTACAGTTTTTTTGAGAGAGAGACTAAGTTAGATTTATAAGGATAACTACTTATTTCTAGTTATTTGTAAAGATATTGGTTTTGAGACAGGTTACACTGCTAGTGTTTTAAAATCCTATTTTTTAAGACAGTGTCTTTGACATCTAATTAGTTTTTACTGTCTAAATAAGTAGATTATAATCCTTTAAATGCAACTGATCAATAAAGTAATTGAAAGTCTCCTGGCCAGAAGGAATCTTCATTTTCAAGGGTATTATGGGTGAAAGACTACTACAGGTTTCCATGACACTAAGGCTAAAGGTTAAATGAACACTTAGGGTTTCCAGTGATCTGTGAACAACTATATTGGCTTCATAACTATAATTTGTAAATCCTCTGTGCAATGTCTTTAAATTTCCAGAGCTTTGGTCAGAACATTTAAAATATATACTAAAGAAATTCAACACGTGGACTTCCTCAACACAGCAGTTGTCAGCATTTGGAGACATTTTGAAAATAGCTGCTTATGTTTAAGAAGCTAAATAAGCCAATTAATATATGCTTCATATCTTTGTCTGTGTTCACACTCCTAGCTTTTTAAGTTCTTAAAGCGTATTCCACCACTTCTGCCACTTGAATTTCAGGGTCATATGTGTACAAACTTGTGTTCTATTACATTTGTATCCAAATATTCCACTACGGATTCTAGTATAGAAGGACTGAAGAAAAAGAATGCAGAATATAAAGGTGTACATTAAAATTTAAATTAGCAGTACACAAATCATTCAGGAAAAAAATAATTCAAATGGTTATACTGGAAACATTGTTGGCTTTTTAAAAAACTCTATATTTAAGCAAGTATTACCTATATATCAAGCAATTAGTGATAAATCTACAGAGCAAAAGGTACAAAACAACAATAAATTCAGCCAACAACAGTGAATAATGAATAAATTATAGAAAATTGAGATTGGCTTTTAATATTCAAGTGCACTGAAAAAGCTTAACTGTATAGAGTTAATAATTGAATTTTCTATATTACACTCATGCTGACAGGTATATTGAGGCTTTTAGTATATTTGCATAATGTGCCATTATAAGACTGAGGTGCTTACCTAGTTTTCCTTTAAAGAAAATTATTCAGACTGTCTTAATTTTTTAAAAAATGATTTCATTTTTCCATGAGTGAATGTATTTATATGGAGGTATTTCAAGAAAGCATATCTGAATTTCAAATATATAAGACTGCTGCCACAAGCCATAACCAGCAAAATTATCATTCAGCTTGGGACATTTTATTACAGCTACTAATCTCTTCTCATATGAACACTATGAACACTTGAGTTAAAAGTATTTTCAACAAGGGCTACAAAATGTAACAACTGAAACACAGCTATATATGATATAATTAAACATTTGTGGGGCTTTTTCTTGCTAGTATTGTATGTTTTCATTCTGCACTGCCATTTCAATTGGACTTAAATTGCTCTCAAGCAAATAAAACTCTATTCAAAACAAAAATGGTAAGTTGCCTCTAGTATTACATCAACCACCAAATACAAAAAAATCAGGGCTAAGAAGAAAAGCTAAAAATCAGCAGCCAAACACCATAAAACTAATACAGCAAAATATGGCTAATATTACCAATGTTTGTGTGACAATATTTTATCTGAAGTAAGATATCCCATTTCTGGAAAGTAGCCTCTTTTATTCATGTCAGCAAAAATAATGCCACTTTAAAAAAAAAAGCAAGACATTAAAATAGAATAAAATGTAGGCAGTCTCATGTATGCTGTTCTGAATTCCTTGAAGAAATAAAAGAATATATATATATATATATATATATATATATATATATATATCTGGCAAATAATTAAATGCATAATAAATAATAATGGGATATGAGTGTATTTAAGCTGCAGATACATCACTTAGCTTACAGTCCTATGCATGGCAACATAACAGTCTTATTGAACAGGGTAAGATTTACTTCTGAGTAAGCATTAGATTGCGCTGTTATTAATGACTGCTTCAAGAGAAGGAAATTAAGGAGGTCGTTATTTCTTTTATTTACAGAGAAATACTAAAGAATAACAAAGGCCAGAAGCCTTGACTGTCTCAAGAAAGGAAGAATTTCTCATCATAGATATCCTTGAACCTGACTTGCTCCTTTCTGCTCCTGTTGCAGTAAATCTTTTCAGCACCAGCAGGTGCAAACATTAACAGCTCAATGTCCTCTTGGCCAATATTTGTGTGCTCTATTTATTCCAATCACAGCCATGGCACTGAATCAGACAGCACCACAGATAGATTTTAAGAAAATACTGCTCTTCCATTAATTTTAAATGTCCTTTTAATCTACATGTAAATTTGAATTGTATGAAAATGCATCATTTTGTCATCAGGAGTGAAAGAAATGGGAGACTTAAAGAGGTCACAGAGTGAAGGTTAGGCTTTGATCTCAAGAAACTAGTAGCACACTTGTAAAGATACAAGGATAAGGAAGAAAATATATTTCCTTGTCATAAAAATGCTATAATCTTTTGAAAAAACAAAGAAAAGGAATCAAACCCATGTTCAGTCCACCATAACATGCTGCTGAACCTCTCTACCTGTCATTCATGATGAATATGCACTGTGAAAAGCTAGATTATTTATTCAGAATTAGCCGTTTTTTCAAATTTTCATGGAGTATTCAGGTCTCCAAGGGGCATGTAAAAGCAGGTCTGTTTGTAACACACAATTTTTAATGGTGAAAATTCATCAAAGTCTGTCAGGAAATAGTTAATGAGTCAGTTAAGAAGAAGAGTGCTACAGCCTTACAATGCAAAGAAATACTAATCAAATAGGAATTTTGGTTTCATTATGTTTAGTAGTATTAACAGTTCAAACTCCACAAAGATGATCCTTACAATAATGGTAACAATATTCAGGTAAGAAAATTGAAAGAGTATGAATGACTAACTTAGGATCCTCTCCGTAAAACTTTTTAATTTTTTTAAAAATAACAACAACATAGAACATTTATAGTAAAATTAATAGCTTCTTCTGATACATAGTATAAATCTTAATATTTTATGAATTTTTAACGAATGCATTCTCATATATGAAAATGGCATTGGCTTGTGTCTCACCCATTGTCTCTTCAACTACCATAAATGTCCTATTTGTACATTTGTTTGAGGGAGTTATATTCCACACTTCAATAATACTTTCATGGTGGCTTACAAAATATAAAACACAATAATAAATTTAAAACATACAAATTAAAATATACAAAAATATACAAAAAATCAATGATATCACTAGGAGCAACATAAGAATGACAAAAGCCAGCCAAGATATTCTTGCAGAGAAGCTGGTAAAATGTGGGCGAGATTGACTGACCAAGCCCAAAGAGTGCTCACAAATTGTTCCTTGTTATCCTGGCAAAAGGGGACACATGGAATGCCACAGGGTTCTGTCCTATGCCCTTTGTTGTTTGATGTCTTTATAAGATGTTGTTTTATATATATCGCTTCTCGACCTTTTGGCTAAGATCAAGTGTAGTGCCATTGCCAAATCAGCTCAAATACTTTATATGGAATTTTTTTCTTGAGGTTTTTTTCCCCCTCTTAAAAAAAAATAAACCAATATGGATTTTGTGAGGCCATGGAAACCTTCTACGATGGAATGCATTGATGAATACTTGAATGAAATAAGTCACTAGAAGTTTGGCAAGAAAGGTGCTTATGTGACAAAGAAGATTCAAGGGTTGGTGGTTGGTTTCTTAAAAAAATCAAAGGTAAGAAAAGCCTCTATTAATGAGGTATGAGAGTTTCTGCAGTTCTAATGTAATGTTAAGGCAGTTTAATTTATAGTTAGCTTGGGTATCAAAATATATTCCAAAAAGTGATTTCTTTATCACAGTTACCTAAGATCCTCTAAATTATTTTGTGCTGTAGATAGAAAATAACACAAATCTTAATTTCTTACCATCTGTAACTTCCAACTGAGCCTTCGCTAAAATGCTTCCAGCAACGGTAAGTGCTTGGCAGATGTAGTAGCCCGCATCAGACCGCTGAATATTTGTAATAGTGAGATCCCCTGTTGGTGACACAGAATATCTGGTGTTGGGCTGGAGAGGCTGGTTTGGAAAAAGAAGATTCTGCAAAGACAATGCAGGCCATTTCAATGCAAAAGTTATTTAATCACCAATGATGCTGCAGTGTAAGCCAAGAGCACAGCAATACACATAAAAAGAAATAGACACAAATAATAAAGTTATTTTCATTGACATGGGTGCAATATGAGTTGCTAAGAAAAGTGGCTGGTGAGCTGTTTAAGGGGAGGATGTCGAGATGCTGTATATAGTCCAAAGGCTGAATTTAAAACACATTACTAGTAGAGTATATTGTTTAAATAAAAGATACCAAGTGACAGCAAGGCAGATTATCATCTTTATCCTTGGTTCAGATCTATCTACTTCAGTACAGTTAAACTATGCCTAAATGTTGCTTACAAAAGAATGGGCTCAAGGAAGTGTGCACACATTCCCTGGCATCAGGTTGGCACATTTCTGTAAAGTCTCAACTGCAAGCTTTAGGGAAACGGCTACTAAATACAAAGGACCAGCTGCTGATGCATAAACTGGAACTAGGCTAAATCCAGGGGGAACTGTTCTCCTCCCTTCCAGCTGGCTGTGCTTAGTAGGAGAGGAAGGAGAAACAGGTCCAAAGTGAAGGATGCCTTCTAATTTATAGCAGTATGTTTGCATAAGTAGCTGAATGCAACACTACCATAGAAGCATTATAAAAGAGAAGGGGTTTTCTTGATGAGGAAGGAGAGACACCTTGGCAAATTCAAGTGACAACGAGAAATTCAGATTATTTGTTACATACAAATTTAAGCAAGGCTAAAGTATCAATGCTCTTGATTTTGATGATGAAATACAGTGACTGGACTTTTAAAAATATTAAATAGGGTGATGTCTCACTACAAAGCCTGGAAAATTTCATATTAGGATGGAAACATTAACCTGGTTAACCTCTGTTGCTTCATTGCAGCTCAATTAAGAAAAAAACATGTGGGCATAATGAATCACATTGAGCTATGTTTCAAGGTTTGATTATAAACAACTGAGGTATCAATTTTTATGTTACATTTATTTGCCAAAAAAGAGAGAACACTCTACCCTCTGGGATCTGGGTCTCAATATTGTAATTAATTCTGCAGGTTTGTAATTAAACAGCTTCAACATGTTACAATCAGTAGGTAATAACATTCAATTAAAGACACAAGACACATTTTCACCTTAAAATGTTTTACCCTTGAAGTAATACCAATGGAAGAGGATAAAATAGGGTATTAACACTTTTCAATTACGCTAAATGACTTTAATCCTGCAAATGATGTCCTACTTTAATTAGAAGCTCTTCTCTTTATTACAACATGATGGATGTCCACTTTATTAGATTCAAGTGTGACACTATAAGCCCACTTTACATAAACATTACCATGTTATTAAGCTCCTTTTACAAGAAGGTTTTAAAAATGTTTGCTAACAGTTCTTGGTTTAATTTCAAAAATGGGGTTACATTTCCCCTTCAAAGCAATTTTCTCCATAGTGAAGCTAATGGCACTGCACTTAAAATATATATAAACAAATTGCTTTGACCAGTAACCTGACCGTACCTACGTTTTGCATAACGAAGCAAAACAAGAATAACTAGCAAGCATATACATATTTAAAACGAAGGAGTTTGCCCAACCTAGTCAGTATTCCTCTGGAAGTCAAATGATCTGAGAAAAAGGTGACAACTCGACTTGGCCCTGTGCTGGCATACCTATATACCCCCAAATTCCTAAAAGATCAGATAATGGCGACAAAGGAAATGCAGTCTCCAATTTGAGCTTGCAGAGAACAATTCCATTGTGCATGTCAGAGTCCTTGGGTTCACTGAAATCAAACTTTGGATCCTGGAATGTGTCCAATCCACTGACACTCATGCACAGTTTAGATAATGTTTCCATGACCCAGCAATATGGCGTAGAGTGGTGGTCATGAACCAAAAACTGGCATCCTAGTGGGTTTTTCCCCCAGTGTGTCACTGGTAAGGAAATAAGCACAGAAAAACCTGATTCAGCTTGGTACACTGAAAAACCATAACGCCCAGTCCCCGCCAGTTTCTTGCCTACAAATCCAAAATTGGTAACAGTAACATTTTTGGTTTGGAAGAAAATTAGGCACTAGTAAGTTATGTGCCAACGAAGAGAAGGGCAGTGATTCTCCTTTCTTCAGTGAATAATGCAGTAATCTAAGATCAGCTTTTTATTATAATGAAAAGGAACATGGCACAAACACTGCATGATCAATAGGTAGTTTCCCTGTCCCCAGTAGTGAGCATTATTTATTTTAAAAATGTATTAACTGGTTGAATAAAAAACTGTGCTCCAGCTTAAACCCATATATTGTTTGGAAGTTAAATAACTTTTGATGTTGTGGAAATTCTAGACTGCAGCTCTACCTAGTAGCTAGATCTAGAATTGATCAAACCCTGAGTTGAATCTAGAGACATGGTCAAGATGCCTTGGAACTGGTACAGCCTGCTACTTATGACGCCAAAAACAACAACAAATACCAAGAAAGTGTCATTTCTCTGGACAATGCAATGACAAAAAATGCAGCTACAATTTGCTTCATGTAACCATTTTGTCTGTCCTACTTAAAGAGATATGAAATGTGCTGACAGTGCACAGGCTGCTCAGTTAGTGTGTGCTACGACTGCAAGGCCTGTGGGATTTGTTGTTGTAAATAGTCATTCCCAGATCATTGTTACTGCGCTGCTTTAAGTCTACAACTATTATATGTAAAAGTAATCGCACAATGTTTTCAAAACTGAGGGACCAATCTGAACTTATATACAGTTTATTAACCTTTTGGGTTTTTTTACTTTGCATGATGGGGAATTGTTGACCCCAGTGATTTGTGTGAAACTACTACTTTCACTTTTCCAGCAAAACCGTGTAATCTATGGGGTTATTTAACTTGCAAAAGGCGTTGTACTTAATAACTTCCGAAAGCTATTTGTATAGATATCTTGGGAGACACATTTGACTTCAATACCAGACTCGTACAGATGATTTTCTATTGATGGAGAGTTAAAAATTAACATTCTGTATAGGTTTAAATTCATTAACAAAGGATTTTCTTTTAAAATAGGAAACAACTATTTGCATTTATACTATTGAGGATGTAAGTGGCACCTATGTTGAATACGTTATCTATGATTTTCTCTATTTAAATTTGCCTAAATCAGCTAAAACCTGATATAGGATTAAAAGGGGCCTTATAAGCATTACAAGCAGTTTAAGTCCTTGCAACATTTAGTGTCTAATACCGACAGGCAAATAAGGGATGCGGGTGGCGCTGTGGGTAAAACCTCAGCGCCTAGGACTTGCCGATCGCATGGTCGGCGGTTTGAATCCCCGCAGCGGGGTGCGCTCCCGTTGCTCGGTCCCAGTGCCTGCCAACCTAGCAGTTCGAAAGCACCCCCGGGTGCAAGTAGATAAATAGGGACTGCTTACTAGCGGGAAGGTAAACGGCGTTTCTGTGTGCTGCTCTGGCTCGCCAGAGCAGCTTCGTCACGCTGGCCACGTGACCCGGAAGTGTCTGTGGACAGCGCTGGCTCCCGGCCTCTAGAGTGAGATGAGCGCACAACCCTAGAATCTGTCAAGACTGGCCCGTACGGGCAGGTGTACCTTTACCTTTACCGACAGGCAATCTCTACAATTGAAATGATATTTATAAATATTTTAGACTGTAGACATGATAGAGCAAATGGAAATAAGTACTAATATATGTTAGCAATTGTGGATTTGTATTGCAGCTGTTTCAAAGAATCATAGAACTGTAGAGTTGAAAGGGCCCCTGAGGATCTTCTAGTCCAACCCCCTGCAAGGCAGGAATATCAACTACTGTATAATTTGTGATAGATGGACATCCAAATTCTGAGAGTCCACCACTTTCTGAGGAAGTCCATTTCACTGCTGAACAGCTCTTACTGTCAGAAAGTTTTTCCTGATGTTTAGTAATAATCTCCTTTTTTGTAACTTTAAGCCATTGGTTTGGGTCCTAGCCTTCAGAGCAGGAGAAAAAAGGTTGCTCCATCTTCCATGTTTCAGCCCTTAAGATATTTGAAGATGGATATAATATCTCCTCTAAATCTCCTATTTTCCAAGCTAAACATGCTCCTTTGAGTGCTCCTTGAAAGGACTGGTTTCCAGACCCATGATCATTTTGGTTTGCCACATCTGCACACGTTCCAGCTTGTCAATATCCTTCTTAAATTGTGGCACCCAGAACTGGAGTTTGTACTCCAAGTGTGCTCTGACAAAGACAGAATAGAGAAGGACTATTACTTCCCTTGATTGGAATACTATACTTTTGTCGATGCAGCCTATAATAGCATTAACGTTGCTTGCTGGCTTGTTTGTTTTGTTGCTGCATTACACTGTTGACTCATGTTAAGCTTGTGGTCCACTAAGACCCCTAGATCCTTTTCACATGTACTACTGGCAAGCCAGGTGTCTTCCTTTTTATATATGTACAGCTGATTATTCCTGCCTACTCCTATTGAAAATCATTTTGTTAGTTTTAGCCCAGTTCCCCAATCAGTTCTGGTTATCTTGAATCCCTATTCTGTCTTCTCCAACATTAGCTACCCCTCCAAGTTTGGATTCATATGCAAATTTGATGAGCTTCTCTTCAATTCCTTCATCAAAGACATCTATAAAGACATCAAACAACAAAGTGCCTAGGACAGAACACTGTGGCATTCCATTTGTCTCCTTTTGCCAGGTTAATTAGGAACAATTTGTGAGCACTCTTTGGGGTTTGTCAATCAATCTAGCCCACATTTTACCAACTTATCTACAAGAATATCCTGGGAGCTTTGTCAAATGCCGCATTAAAATCAAGGTACGCTACATCTACAGCATTCCCCTGATCCACCAAGCCAGTAACACTATCCCAAAAAAGAGACAGATTTATCGGGCATGTCTTGTTTTTGAGAAACCAATCCTTTTCTCAGTGCTCATGAACTAATTGTTTGATTATCTGTTTTAGGACCTTTCCACAGTCTCACATGGGCTTCCTACTCTTTGGATCTACATATTTCCTTTCTCATAAAAGCCTAATACAGAAGTAAATGCGCATGCAGAATAACTGTGCATGCATACCATGAACATTTCAACCTCAGAGACAATATAACTGTTTCAGATCAGAACCACCAAGAGAACAGATAACCTACTCTAAGTGGAGATATTGTTTTCTGCATCCCTCAAAAAAGCTGAATGACTGACTTCTAGCATACTGCAATTTAACTGCTTTTTGCATAAAAATGCTCAGCACAAATGTTTGATCTTAATGTGTCTCTGGATATACGGTATTTTAGTTACATTGGCTGGGTGACATTGGCTGTGATCCTCACAATTATGATGTTTTACCTCCATTGACTTCAGTGGAGTTTATGATTGTAGTCATGGTTTCAAAGGGTACATCCCCCAGCCATGGCTTTTCTTTCAGCAGTGGAACTCATGTTAACTTGCTCTAACTGTGGTGTCCAACTCTGTTCTAAACTGAGCAATTTTCTCCCTAAAGTGTGTTGCAAAATTGTAACAACAGGCTACCAAGGGGATTGGAGCAGATGGGGGGGGGGGAGCCCATTCACCACTTGGAAAAATGATTGCAGATGCAATAGTGGTGGTGAAGCAGGGTTTCTTCACTGCCACCACCATCACATAGCCATGATTATGGACTCTCACCCCTGTCAGTTCAGGTTCCAACTGAAATTTATGCCACCCTCCTATATCGTCACATGTGGTTCACTAGAGCATCAAAGCAACTGTATCCATGGCTCTAAGCATCTCATCATTTCCTAGTGTGACAGGACCCTGGACAGCAGCTGGAAAATATTCTTGAGCATTTAGGAACCCACTAGATTCAATAAGTGTTTATGTGGGTCCCCACCCTTGCATAGTGGTGCAGCTGCATTCTACCCCAAACTCACCAATGAGTGAACTATCCATGAAAATGGGCTCATAAGTCCCCCAATCAACAGAATTTTGATTGGCAAAGACCAAGCTGAAATTATGTCCAGCCACATATGTCAGGTCAATGATGTAATGATGTATTATGGTTGCCATGGAAACCATGGAAATAATGAAGTCTTGAGCTGGCCCATTTGAGGTAGACATGGTGTGGATGTTAGAAGTGTCTCTCTCTCCTTGCCCCCAGCTGTGAAGGGGTTCTCCGACACCACATCTGAAAGTATTTCCATCAGTTCGGGAAAGGAGGTTGGAATAAAACAGGGTAGACAGGTTACTAGCAACATCCCTGCTCTGTCTCTTTGACCTAACACCACAACTAATCCCTCAGACCCATATACAATCTTACTAAAAAGAAGACTGAATTTTTACTGGTTTCATGAGCCCCGTTTCCCACCCCACTGACCAGGAATGGTGTTGCACCATTTAGTTTAGTTAATATAGTGGCACCCAGGTCTTGGTTATACACAAGATCAAAGTATGTGTGTGTTGGTGAAAATATTTCATTTTATTAAAATTCTGTCCGTTTCATTAGATGACCACAAGTTTTAGCATTATGCATAATTTTATAAAACACTATTATGCTCTTTGTTAGCCACCTTTTTCCAAAGTAAAAAGCTCTTTTCCTTATAGGGAAGATTCCCCAATTTGCTGGTAATTTTGATTGCCCCCTTTCTCCCACATTTCTAGCAAAGTTACATGCTCAGTCCTTTCCTAGCGAAATTCATCTTTTTCAAATCAGCTGTAGATTGGGACACTCTTCATTGAGCTTAAACACCTCAATATTTCTTTCCAATTATTCACCATAGTTCAGACTCCGTAAGCGTTTATGCAGATGATTTTTTAGCTGTAATGCCTGCATCACAGGGGGTTGGACTAGATCATGGGTAGGCAAACTAAGGCCCGTGTGTGTGTATGTGTGTGGATCTGGCCCAATCACCTTCTAAATCTGGCCCGCGCACGGTCTGGGAATCAGCGTGTTTTTACATGAGCAGAATGTGTGCTTTTATTTAAAATGCATCTCTAGGTTATTTGTGGAGCCTGCCTGGTGTTTTTACATGAGTAGAATGTGTGCTTTTATTTAAAATGCATCTCTGGGTTATTTGTGGGGCATAGGAATTCGTTCATTTCCCCCAAAAAAATATACTCCGGCCCCCCACAAGGTCTGAGGGACAGTGGACCGGCCCCCTGCTGAAAAAGTTTGCTGACCCCTGGACTAGATTATCCTTGGGATCCCTTCCAACTTTATAATTCTATGAAACATGGCAATGGTGGAAATGGTAAGGCCAGTACAGAGTGACAGCCATCATATTTGACAGAAGAAATATGAATATTAAGATCTCAGCTTTTTAAAGTAACATTTTTAGCACAGGAACATTTGTATATGCTATAATGATATAAAGAGAAGGGGAAGAATAAAATTAACATTAGATGACTCACCTGGCTGCCATCTTTTTGCCAAAACACAGCTGGCTGGGGATTTCCCTTCGTTTCACATGGAAAGGTCACTGTTCGGCCCTGAGCAACAATCTGATCGCGTGGCCTTACCACAAACTGTGGAGGTGCTATGATGTGAGAGGTGAAAATATGTTGTTAAGAAAGAAACATTCTTTGCAGCTATATGTAATATATAAAACGGGAAAGGGCTGCAATTATTATTATTTGTTCCAGAGAATATAATCTCTGACTTATTAAAAAAAGACACATTTTCTAAAGATAGGAAAAGTAGCCACAAGTTGTGTAAAAGCCAAAGGAACAGTATTTGTAAAAGCCAAAGGAATAGTATTTTTGAAAACAAGATTCAGAGTTGTGCCAAAATACAGTTTAGATAAAGGTACTGACAAATTTCCACCCAAATGCATACTAGGATTTTATAAATTACCTGATAATGTTTAGCAAGGAAATATTCCACTATTCCTTCCATTTTTTATTTAACCATTTGTAAATTTGTAACATTTTACATACATAAAATTTGCTGCAGTTTTCCATTTGTGTCTTTTATTCTTATAGGCTACCAATATGCATGAACACATTGTTTAAAAGAGCTTGTCAATGGGGATCTAGATACAATCTTTTAAAAATATTAATAGTCTTTTTTGTGCTATGATTTAGCACATATTTGCATTGATTAAATCATGGTGCAAAAGGAAATCCTGCTGCAAATGTATGGTTTCATTGAGAATCTTTTTGCATGATGCTCTAATCATGTGCATATGTGCTGTGCACTGCCATTTAATCTGTAAAGGAAAAAAAAGACAGTAGCTAATTGAAAACTGCATACGGTTCTGAGATTTATTTTAGAAATTCTCCAAGTTAAAGTAAAAGGCGAGTATAGTGGAATACAGGGCAGAGCCAATCCACTGAATAATAATTAAATGGAATGGGGGAGATTATCTCATCCTTGCTTTTCAAATGTCTTTCCACTTACCCTCTATGGCACTTTTCATTTCAATTAATTTCCTAAGCGTCCCTAACAAACAGCAACAACCCACAGATGACCAAGCAGGAGAAAGCTACAGCATTACTCATCGCTTGACATTAACAATATTATTTGATCTCCAGAATACTGTACATCACAATGCAAAGCCACAGTGTGAAAAAACTGTAGAAGACACATAGGCTGAAAGCACATTTTCCAAACAGTGTGTGTGTGTGTGTGTGTGTGTGTGTGTGTGTAAACATGGGCACAGGCATATACTACATGAGGCAGCACTGCTTTTTCTTCTGAAACATAGATTTTTGACACCTTTGATGTTACAGTAACTGCAGCTATATTAAGCACATAGACATTAATTTGTTGATAATAAACATCGTAAGCTCCTTCCCAGAACTTGATTTTATGGATTGGACACTTTAGGCATAAAATAGCCCAAGATCAAAAAGTTTAAAGAACAAATAAAAGTAGAAGTCTAAATGTATCAATCAGTCTATTGCATACACTCTTATAAGACACTCAGGTGATGTATGTGATTTTTGGAACCTGCAACAGCTGTTGGAAATGCTGCTTCTCCTAGGTTGCATATATCTAATAATCTATAATATATCATGTTACAATACCTGTTGAGAAAAATATTTACTGTGTAACAACCAAGCTTTTTGCTATCAAGCAATTAACATTCATTGCTTCTGGTCCAAAATTAACAGGTCATAGGAAACATTTATGTTTGACATTTCCAAGTTAAAGGCAATGGCTCTAAAAGAAAATATATTTCATGCTTTTCAGAGAATTAGACAAGATTAAAACAACAACCAGCAAGAAGAATTAAGATTAGAGGCCTAAGACACTTTCCCCCTAGAAGCACTGTTTGGAAGCAATGTAAATACTGTACACAGTAAATTAGATTTGATTTCTGGCAAATTATGCTTTGATACTATGTTCAGCAAGCGCTGGCTTCAATCAATGTCACACTAAAGCTCTGTTATGCTAATAGCAGCTTGGGAGGGCAAGTTGGCTGATATGGAAATGAGATGGTTGAACATGAATAGAAAGCACAGGCCAAGTACGAGGTGGGTATTGAGATGAGGGGATGGGACCCTAAGGTTAATCACATCATGTTCAGAGTTGTTTTTACAGAGGAAGATTGTATTCTACAGCAGGAATTAAAAGTGAGGCGCAAGACAGGAGTTGTATGCATTTTTATGTTACTCAAGACAGTAACAGCAAAACATTCCCCCTCCCACCCCTGAAATGTCGTTTTGTGCCTGACTGAATGACTTTTAAAGGTCACACAAAGTGATACAGTTATTTTGTAGCTCAAGATTTGGTCTTGAGTCTTTAAAAGCAGTCCTCTATCTGCAGTCCTTATCAGGCTTTTTTCCCCAGCTGGAACTCACCGGAACTGAATTCCAGCACCTCTCAGGTGGGTGCCATTGCCATTCTAAGAGAACAAGAGAGGCATTCATGGTGAGATCTGGCCTCTGTTTTTCTTGGAAAATAGCACTGGTCCTTATATACTAATCACTAGCATAACAAAGGTGTTACTGAATACTAATAAAATTCTCAGGCGTAAGGGTAAAAATGGATCAGCCAGGCAGAAGCTGCATTGCACCACTTCAGTTATTCCCTACTGTAGTCATAAACAGATGAAGATGTATCAGGTGGTTGCAAGTTAGCAGAGCAAAATGTGTCACAGCAACCATTGCATTGTTAGGTAGGAAAAACAAAAGGAAGTAGCAAATGCAGGACTCCTAATTTTCTCGAAATCCATTAGAATAGAGAAGACAACGGAATTAATTTATTGGGGGCTCTACATGGTTGTAACTATAACGCCTTGAAATGTTTAACCAGGTTTGTCACAGTGGGATTAATCGGTTGCTAACTGAACTCAGAAAGAAATAAAAATCTTATATCTCAGGCACTTAATGGAATGTAACTTATAAAGAAACCAGAACGACAACATCAACTTTAAGGTTTATTTAAATCCAAAACTGACCTTTTTGAAATGTAATTAAAAATTATTTTTGGAAAGCTTACAGTTCAAAAATGGGAGCTCACTTGAGACTTTCATGATTTATTAACACAATGTTTACCTCAAAGGAAATGGTGTATCAAATGAGATCTTTAATTCATGATGGAACTTGTGCCTTCAGGCTGCAAGATCTAAAACAAATACATTCTGAAAGTCCTCTTCCAACTGTAGTTAATTTATTGTCTGCACAAGGACTGGAAGTTTAATTGCTTAAATCTTTCGGCTTTGAGATTCATTACCTTAGAAACCTACTTTTTCTCTATAACTGAAACTGAGCTACTCAATGTAGAGTCCTGTGAACCCTGTTCCTAAAACCTCCTTGTTTTGTGTCTGCAGTCTTCATCCACATAATCTCACAGAAAAGCAAAAAGTTAAGAATATTCAAAGGTGAGTCTCTGCGAAAAAAATAATGTTTCCTTTAAAGTTCCATGAGTGATTCAAGTACAGAATTTTCAGGAACCTGAAGTTTCAGACAACATCCTTTTGCAGATGGATAAATGAAACCTGGTCTCAACTGTTAAGGGAGAACAGAGCTAAAATTATAGTTTGATGATCTATGACTTCAACTTAACTGTCTAAAATATATCAGGGATCTTTAGAGCTTTGGTAAAATGTGTAAGGATTGAGTAGCAGGAAAGACTTTACAAGAAAGCAACTCTGGTTGTCTAACAGATGTCATCTTCTGTCTATTAAGATGAGTGGCTTTGCACCTACCTATCTGCTCTTAACTACTTATTTGCTGAAAGCCTAGCTCCTCCACTGAAATAAGGTTCCCAGAGTGGCCAACAAATAAAGAAGAAGATATTAATTGTGTTTTGGAGTTAAAGTCTATTAGGAATAAATTTCCACTGGATTGTGGCCATGTGTATCTATTAATTATTCACAGATTTTAAAGCAGTGGAATAAATTTCTGCTATACATTACGTGGATAGTACAATGCTTTCATTCTACATTTTAGTTTGATCTCTCTCATTTAACTTTGCTGCTTTCTCACAGTATTTTCCTTTATTTGGATTGTACTCCCAAGACTGTGCAAGATGGCAGTGGTGATGGAAATGTAATAGTAGGTAAGGTATGTTCACTTCACCAACATGCCTCAAAAGAGAATGCTTACTTAGGCTGATGAAGCAGCATTTCAGCTGGCTTTCTCAATATAAATTGTAGCATATTAATGAAAGAAATTAATCTGGAAAAGTTGAAGTTTCTATTATATAAGCCAAAGTGTAGTAATCTGGCTCCATGACACCTGTTCTTCAAACACTTTTATGCTATTTTAAGATTTGTTTACATCAAAACGGAGCAAAATATCTTTAATTTAGAGGCTTTTAATTATCAAAGAAAAATAACACCTCGGTCTCAGTCATGTTTTCAGAAGTTCAATATCCTGGTTAGTTCATATGTAAAAAAAAAAGAGAGAGAACAAAAAGGGGGGGGGAGTGGTACCCAAAGACTAATATTTTGCTTTTCTATGTTTCAGAACCAACCTATCCTGCTGTTGTACACTTCTCAAAAGTCCCTGTTTCACTCCTCCCTGTTCCTGGCCACACTGGAAACAACATATCACTAGTTTTGGTTTGTCTTGTTTTCTGAACCTGGGCTTCTGGTTTGTTTTACCCAAACCACAAAGAACAAGCAACAAGCCTGGGCTCAGATGACATGTCAAACCAAGACTAGTGGTTTTTTGCTGTGAGTGGAAGAGAATCAAAGTGGAGATTTTTGAGCACGGTACACTAGCATGAGGCTCGTTCACATTAGACCATAGTTAAACACAACCTACGGTTTAACATGATGTGCAAACCAAGCCAATGGCTTTCAAATTACTGTGATGCTAAATGATGAATGTCTAAAAGTATGTCACCAGCATGAAAATTTTGGAAAACTCTGAATTACAGGATTTGGGGATGTAAAATATCAATATATTTTACAGCAGCCTATATAGCCCAAGCCTAAATAACAAACAACACCTAGCTAATCAGCCATATATATTGGCTCATCAGATGCTTAACAATAATTCTGATGAGGGTAGCCAGCAAAAAACAAAACTTGACTAGCCTCTGGAAGCTGCCATATATGGCTGGGAATCCAAATCTGGCTTGACAGATTAAAAATTGTTCAGTTTCAAACAATAACATGTCAACTTCCTAGAAAAAACAAAACTTGCTATGCACAGATAGCTCAATTGAGAACACTCTTAGGACTCAGCTACATTTGTAAAGATAAAGCACTTTATATGCGTTATAACACTATGGCACCAGATGGCACTGTGGAGTCCCGTTTTTCACCAACGGAGCTTCCCTGTATGAAGTTTACAAACTGAATAGCTTCTTTGATGTGTCTACATTTAGCCTTAATCTCAGGGTCATGGGTTAAAGCCCCATGTTGGGCAAAAAGATTCCTGTATTGCTAGGGGTTGGACTAGATGACCCTCATGGTCACTTCAAACTCAACAATTCTATGCTTCTAGAAGTTGCATCTAAGTTTAGGTGGTATATATTACTATCCTAGTCCTGGCTATTGATAATTACTTGTGATAAATTGCCTTCTGAAGGCAAGAAATACATTACATCAGTGCACCAGTTTGCATTAGGAATTACATGAGTGCCCTACTTGCTAGCATTAGTTCAGACAAATGCTCCAGGGTCTAGACTGGTTTCCTGTAGTTTTTGAGACATCGTGAAAGGTATTAATTTTGAGCACTACCTATCTTGGTTTTTAGATTTTGCATCTTTTTCTTTCACAATTCTTACCATCTTCAAATCACTTCTGTCAAAAAGGACATGCCACATAAATGATATCCAAGAGCCATGAGGCTGCCAAAGTCCAAACCAGTGCATTAAAGTGCTTAATTTCTTTTTCTGTTTATTTTTGATGGTCACTGTTAAGTCAGTTTTATAATTGATCACATTTGTTTTGAATTTTTTTTTAAATTTCTCATATTTCCCTCACCTGGTAGAGTAATGACATTGATATTTTTGGATCCTCCCCATTGGATGTTTGATTAGAGCATTTTACTTCCAACAAATTAAATTTTCTCATGAAATAGGAAAACTATGGATGAAATTAATGTTCCCCATTAAATTGTCACTCACAGTATTTGGAATAAACTCTTTGCACTGCATCAGTGAGAAATAGGAAGGGGGAAAAGTGTGTGTGAAAATATTAACTTGTTCATCTGGAAAACCCATCTGATGAGTGGAATAACAGAAGCAAATGGTCTAAATAGGAATAAATACCCTGCTTCCAGAACCCATCTGCTGTAAACTCCTGTAGGAAATCTTTTCAAAAGCTTAAAATAAAAAGAACAGCTATTTCAGAGATGAGCAATACAGTTATTACTCATAATGTTTTGATTTGCTAATGGGAATCTGGTACAGAGCTGTTATATTCACCAGCTGCCATCTACCTCAGGCAGAACCATGCTTGACTTTGCATATGTACAGTCAGTACCATATGCTAGGAATGGCTTGCTTTGACCGAGCAGACAGAAATAATTCAAGCTTAAATTTTCACGCCTGTTCAAAAAAAGGATATGACAATACAGATAAAAACTTTAATATCTGAAACCAGCAACAACATTGCAATCACCACAGGAATTCTACATTTGAAAAAGCCACATTAAAAGTACTGGTAACTTATTTATTTCCGTTCCACTTGAAATACTGTAAAATGAAAGTAGAGATTTCAGAATCTTTATAATCTTTCATTTTTAATAATGATTTTAAACAGTGTTATCAAGTTTCATTAAAAAGGACTGAAAATTCTGTATGCTCACCTAGAAGTTACGCTTCCACTGAACATCAGATGTAGGACACTTGCGTAACCCAGGCACTTCAGATACAAATTTAGTGCTCCATCAGAAAATAAAATCAAAATTGACAGTGATTCTGTAATATTAATGGTACTTAATTCAATTCTGTATAAATATTTTTCCAACAGTAGTAACAAATTATTTTATTTTAGAGATCATATGGAAAACATAGACGCAGAACTTTCAGACCTTTTTATGCAAGGAAAATAAATACAAAATTGAAGGCATTTATCTAAACCCCACTTATGAGTGTCCATTTCATAGATTTCAGTGGGCTAAACAGGCTCTTGAAATTATAATCTGGACTTTGGCCATTAGGATACAATTTAAAACATATATAATTACTGACATCAAAACAGAGTGCAGCTTCTTTTTTCAAAACAACAATTGAAATATTGGAATAGACAATGATTCATTTAAAAAGAATCACAATTCACTACACAAAAGCCGTATTCCAAACAGAGGACACACAATGATTTGCGTAAGTAGGAACACTGGATGATTAAGGTCTAGGTATTAATCAAGGACAGTCAAGACTAACTGGATATTCAAGGTCCAGAACAGATTAAAAACATTTTCTCTGACACATTGCTTTGCCTATTAGATATGTAGTAGTTAATAACTACTGAAGATAGTCCTACATGGTTAGAAAATAAAAGATGAAAAACTGTATGAAACCATGCTAAAATGGATAGAATGATGATTACTTACCAACAGGGCGAGCTGGAGACATTACAATGGTGTGGTGATAATATAACAAAATTAAAAGAAAAAATAAAGAAAGTTTGTCAGAATGCATGATATGTAATGTTATGCTTTAACTGTGGATACTCAGTTGAACTAAATTCTCATATATTAGCCATAGTTAAATGCTTCTTGCTGTTATTTAAGTTACAGTTATTAGAACCTTTTTGTTCCTGCATAGGATTTGATTTTTAAAAAGTAAAGTAAAGAAAGCTGTCTGGAATCAATCATATGAGCAACACTTTTGATAGGTTCATATGCCATCATCAAATGCCATTGCTAATGCTTTATTGAAGTAAAGTAGTTCTACATTAGCCCAAACTTTTAGACCCTGATGAATACATCATCGAAAACCATAGACTGGCAAATGTCAATCCAATAAAAGAGAAGCATCACTGTATGATTTAAATACCAATTGAGTTTTAAGCATGGCTGATCAGGACTGCAGTACAGGCCAGAGAAAAGCCCAAGGCACCATTTTTCCTCATTCAGTAATAGACACAAAGGATCATACTACATCCCTTTTCCAATCTCTGACAGACCTGATGAAAATATAACATTACTCCCAATGGCCATAGGAATTTCAACTCAGATGTCCCAAATTGCTGCTTAGATAATTTCTAGTTTCTTTTTAAAATGTGGGAATGATCGACAAATTATTTCTGCTTCAGACTGATACTAAGATTGAAAGTAGTTGCTTCAACAAATGATTTCATTCTAGCAGAATACTGTCATTACATTAGAGTTGTCGGGGGTGAGTGGGATCTGTCACACCTGCTTTTACTCAACATATTTTACGGAAGAGTTCAGAGATACACTGGGTATTTTTGGTAGGTTAAATATAGGAGAGAGGAAACAGACCTAATGTTACTAACCAAATTAATAAAGTTATACTGTTAACTGCTCCCCCCCCCCAATTTAACTTTGTTAGATATAAGCAGCAATCCTATAGTCAGTGCTTACCTTTAAGTACCTTCTACTGAGTAGACATGTATAGAATATGCCTGTAAGAGGCCCAAGTCAGACTTTTGGAACTTAATATGTTGTGACATCTTTTGAATATAATAATTTTATTTATTGTTATATTCTGTGCTTTTTTTCTGTGGGTACACAGGGGTACACATACCCCTAAACATTTTGTGAATCTTTGTCTTTTTGTCCATTTGCTGTATTTATTTTTCCAGATTTGAACTATAAAATGGTGATTTTCTTGAGTCAAAATGAGAGTACCCCAAACTGGTTTTCTTTTGGGGGGGAGAGAGCACTGGTTATACTTATATATTTTATTTCCCTCATTCCCCATTATACTATCACTATCTTCTTCCCTAAATGCCCAAGGAAGAAATTTACAGCTACTTGTGAGAGATGGGGGAGGGGAATTAGAATAATCTGCCACTCCCTGCACCCTGCAGTCTTACGAGTTGACTCTGCTTAGAGGTATTTCCACCAGCTGCTGGAGAGACCAGGAGAGCATTGGGAATGAGGTGATAGTAGACACAAATTGGCTTGAATTGTGGGCTGATTTGTGGACTCCCTGGTCCCTAGAGCCATACATTCAGAACTAATGGGGCCTAGCAGGCTGCCATTGACAGGTCAACCCAAGGGGGAAACACCAAAGAGAATGTCACCTTGGGAGTTATGATAGGGGAGGGGGGGACGGAGAGTGTACCACCCCTTAACATTAGTTAAAAGGATCACACATGACAGATGGCCATCCAACCTCTGCTTAAAAACCTCCACGGAAAGAAAGTCCATCACTTCTTTTGGGAGTCTGTTCCACTGCTGAACATCTACCATCAGGAAGTGTGAAACAGTTGTGAAAAAGACAAATTCTTTCCTAGGGATCATTATGAAAGGAACTGAAAATAAAACTGCCAATATCACAATGCTGTCATACAAATCTATGGTGGAAACAGATTTGGAATACCATCTATACAGTTCTGCTTGCCATATCTCAAAAAGGATATTGTAGAGTTGAAAAAAAGGCTCAGGGAGGGCAACAAAATGATCAAGGGGAAAGCAACTTCCCTAGGAGGAAAAGGGAGTTATGCATGGCAAAGAGAATACGAATGAAGAAAAGTTTTTATTTCTCTCTCTGAATATTAGATGAATCAGGACAGATAAAAGGAAAGTACTTCTTCATTCAGTAAAGCAGTGATGGACACTAACCTGGATGGCTTAAAAAGAGAATTAGACAAATTCATGGAGGATAAGGCTATCAATGGCTACTACGCATGATGGCTATGCTCTGCTTCCAGTTGCAGATAGCATGCTTCTGAAACCACAGGAGGGGAGAATGCTCCTACAGTTTTCCCATGGGCATCTGGTTGGCCACAATGAGACCAGGATGCTGGGACAAGATGGGTCATTGGACTGATCCAGCTGGTTTTTCCTATGTTATTCTCATTAATAGTTGAGGGTTCCTATACCCTATTTAGCTTTAAAAAGAAAAAAAAAATCCTAGCTTGGCTTTCAAGGATTGCCTTTTATCTGCTAAGGCTTGTCAGCAAAATGGAAATCTTTATGCCAAAGCTGCATGTAGAAAACACAGTCCTGCTGTCTACTGGAACAAATACTAGGTTTTGAGGACAGCAGGCTAAAAGCAAGTATTTATTTATCACCCTTGGTGTTAAGTTGTGGGTGAACATATCAGACGACACAGCGATTCTTCAAGCAGCTCTTGTTTATTCACAGGCCAGAACAGAACTGAACTGAAGGGTTCAGCCAGCCTGCTTACATAGAGCTCCACTAGAACGCAACAGTAACCATTTTCTGTAACTATCCAATCACTGAACATCACTTTCGATCCCTTATTTGCATATGTGGACCTGAACTATCTACAGTATCCCCCTGCTGGCCCAGGGTGAGAACTTCAGTACATAACACTTGGTGAACTCAAATACAACTACCAGCAGGTACAGGATATCCTGAGCACAGCAAGTAGGTCAGAGAGTGAACAGCTGCTGCAAGCCCCTTATACAGTACAACAAGAAATTCCATCACTAGAGTCAGAAGTTTTGTGGGTGACTGTCATTCCGTAAGTTTATGGGAAGTTGTATGTCTTTTTCTCTCTATCCATTGGCTCTTTGAATAAGTGGTTCATCTTACATTGATACAGGATCATTAGTAAAGATGAGGGTAAAACATGGATAAAATGGTGAGGGGGGGACAGTATATGAATGCAGAGTTAGTAAGGCTGCTCATGAAAAATATTTCATACTTATGCATTATTGGAACAACATTATTGGGTGAGCCGGCAATGAAGCGTAGCTGACAGGGGCAGAAATACTACATAGGTAAAATGCCTGGTCTCGTTGAAGCCAATCAATACAAGACAGCAATTCTATGCTCATTTACTTAGGAATAAGTTCAACTGAATATACCAGAATTTATTCTGAAAGTAAATAAGCATAATACGAGGTTTCAGGTCAGTGGAAGAAGGCACACCACTACAGTCCCCCTTTTAAAAAGTGTCCTAGAGACTCAAAGTTCAAATCATTATATTATATACACAAGGAATATTATTTTTGTTAGAGCCATAAAAACAAAGGGAGTTTGACAATGCAGCTTTATATGCAAAATTTCCAGTCTCCTGACTTCAAACATTATATTTCTTGGCTTTTTAAATGTTCTATTATATATCTGATGTTCAACATATACTTGCAATGCAGTGTCTTCCATTGTACGGAATAAACACTATGCCTATGGTTAGTTAAATTAGAAAGGGTGAGGTGGGGGGAGAAAGATAAAGAGATATCTTCTTTCATGTAGGAAAATCAATTAAATTATATATTTTCTTTTTTCACCTTAATTTGCTCAAGTTCAGGCTCCAGTGAGTTCAACAGATTCCTCCTTGTCCCCTTTGTTCAACTCACTACTCATATAACTATGCTAAGCTTCAGCCTAAAGAAATTGCTGGTCTCTCCAACATGTGCCCTGGCTGATATTATGAGGAAATATGAAGTGTGCAGCTGACTAGTGTATTTCCACAAAAAAAGGAAGGAATGGGTATGATGCTATTTTCTCCAGAATGAAAATCTATTGCCTGCTTTTCTCAAATTACAAAATGGCAATCTATAGTTTGTACATGAACATGTTTTGCAGCTTAAAACAAAAACTTATTATCTAAAGTGAGTATTAATAGTAATATTTTAGCAGCTGGATTACCACAAAACCTCTCTCTTTTATCAAATCTGGACAACTCCTCTCCCTCACTGCCTGCAAAGCCACTAGGTTAACTTCCCCCCCTTTTTTGTTCCAGATTCATCAAATCAAACTGAACTGTGTCTATGTATTAAATGATGGAAATGGAAACTGGCGTTTCAGGTCAGTTGACCTCTGTTCTAATAAAGCAATCCATAGAGACTTTGATCATCTGATTTAATGCGTATGAAGGAGAAGGAACACTGATAAAGCTAAAAATGTTCTTATTAACCTTTCACAGCTCTACTGAACCTTCAGCACACGCTGCTAAATTGTGAAATAGTGTCTGAGTGATATCCATCCATCCATGGATAAGGGTATATCTAACAAACACACAAACAGATACACACAACTTATTATAATATATTACAGGTATATTATATGCTGCCTATAAATATTTAGATTAGTGTTTCCATATTGGACTCACATCACTGATAGTCTTAATACTGTTGACATTTTGACACTGCTGAGGACATATATCCATATGCCTTATGATTTTGCAAATGCCTCAACATGTGTGCAGGTTTCAGGAATCTGTACTGAATCTCCAGACCGTCGTAATATTAGTGTGCTGGTAGATCCTGGAAGGAAATAATAGTTCACCCCAACTGGATTCATCCTCTGGATTTAAACAGTACATCTCCCAAAGAAGTTCACACCTGGCTATGTAAAGCAAGGCAATTGGAACCAGGCAAACGTCTGCACTAAGTGGAACTTACAGACAGCAAGACTTGAGAGCAAGTTATTTGTTGATCTACAGTCTGTTGCCCAATAGGGACACCCTTTGGCCTCCAAAAGGATATGTATTTGGTGTTCCCCAATATATCTCAATTCTGCCACACACACCCCTTTTCTTTCTCTCTAGCATGAAAATTTACCATTTTTTCTGTAGCCTGATATCACGATTCTTCCTTTTTCTAAACCAGTGGTGGGGAACTGGATCTCCCCTACCATTCCATGGGCCAAATCTGAATGGTGGGAAGGGCCACTCACCCATCAGTCACATGTTGTCACAATGACATCAGGTGATGTGGTGTTTTGAAGCAGAGCTATTTGCAATTACAGGGCACCTTTAAAGTCTGCAGCATCATGGCATCTCTTGAATACACATGCGCACGAACACACACTTCTCCCTTAAGCTAAATCAATTTCTCCCTTTCTTCATCTTAGATTTTCTATTCTGGCATAGAAAACAACTTTAGATTTTTGTCTGAAGAGATTTCCATGGCTTATAAGGTTAGAATAATGTGAAATGTACTAGTTTGAGCATCTGTTCACTATGTTAATTCTTCCTAATACAACTCCTAAGCCAACAATTAACTATGAATACTGGGAAGTATGTGTGTTTTTGTGTTTACCACTTTAAGACTTTTTTCTGCTTTTCATGATGTGTGAAAGGTAAGAAACACAACTTTCTATATGCAAGTTAACTAGAAAGGGTAATTATTACAAAACTGTTCTTTGCACCCTTACATTGTGAACTCTGCGCATATTGGAATCACCACAGAGAGCAAAGAACAAACAGAGTATAAACCCAAAGAGTTGGATCTCAACTTATGTCACACTTGGAGCAGACCTATAAGATCAATGGGACTTAACTTAGGCAGTCACTTAGGAGCTTTAGCTTTCTGGTAGAGCACACAATTTGCACGTTCAATGTTCCATGTTCAACCTTTTGCATGATGACTTAAAATATATATATTGTACAGAGAAATACCCTGCTCCAGATTCTGGAGAGCTGCTGTTAATTAAGCAGAGTACTGGGGTACTGGGCTAGAGGGCTATTGGTTTTACTCAATAATGCACCTCCTTAGCATCCCAATGACTATTCTAACAACAATCTTTAATCAATTAATGACTAACGGCAGTAGAAAGGATATTTTTTAAATAAATAAACTCTTACAAAATTATATACAAGAAAAAGCTGTTTTTAAATATATATATTTGAAATCTAGCCGTAATTATTTTGACTCAAAATCATTGTATTTGCACCATTTTAGAAAACAGAACCACACTATATTGCAGTCCCTTTCCCATAACCCAACACTTACCTCGAACAGTTAGTGTAGCAGAGGCTTCAACTTTTCCAACTCTGTTCTCCGCTATGCATGTATAGGTCCCCTCATCTGTGCTCATCGCTTTTTTAATACGCAAGGTGTAGTCATCTTTGATGTCGTATCTGTATTTGAAACAGAGAAGATGAAAATCACTGCTCGGCTTAATGTCTTACCTGGAATATACCATCCTTATTCTATCTTGGATATATCTCTGGAACATAATTTATTATGTGGAATTAGATAATTCTACTGAACATTAATCTTCATGACACTTTTATTGCACCATGCATTACTTAAAAACTTTACAGCCATAAAATTAGTATTGCTATGTTCATGTGGTATCAAGGCTTTATTAATAATATCAGTCACTCTGCCCTTGATCTGGAGCACTATGATAAAATAGAGCTAACACGCATCAGTTATCAATATATGACATTCCAGGTTTACCCTGAATCTAAGTACCTTACTGCATGTTTTACTTCTGGCCTTTAAAATGTTTCATCTCCATAGTAAACTGCTAACAAAGTTGACAGTTTCTTTTCTGGTGTGGGGAATATACTGATTTAAACTAACACAGTAAATAAAAAATATGTAGGGAAAGCCATAGTCAACAGTAAAGAATCTGCTTTGCATGCAGAAGGTCCCAGGTTCAATGCCAGGCATCTCTAGCTAGGGTTGGGCATATCCTCTATAAGAACACGACAAGGCTGCTGGATCAGGCTAAGAGTCCATCTAGTCCAGCATCCTGTTCTCACAGTGGCCAACCAGATGCCTGCGGGAAAAACCCTTAGGCAGGAATCGAGCACAAGAGCACTCTCCCTTCCTGTGGTTCCAGCAACTGGTATTCAGAAGCATTACTGCCTCCAGCTGTGGAGACAGAGCATAGCCATTATTGGCCTTTGCCTCCATCAGACTGTTCTTTTTGTTCTTCAGTCCCTTTTCTCTGCTTATACCAAGGACTCTGTACTTTCCAATATAATGGGAGCTGGGGACACAAGACAAGAGAATTGGCAGATTAAAAGGGAGAGTTCTTAACTCTCTCTCATCTCCTGTTTGTACATTCATGGTTTCCTCTGACTTTACAACAAGGCTGGGGAATCTACACGGGAGAAAGTGGTCAACATGAATAGTGCCTCTCTGGGAGAAAGTGGTCTACAAGTGCCTCTCTGCTTCTGCACTGATGTGAGAGAACCACAGGGAAACCTGTCCTTCTGCCCTAAAACTTTATTTTTGTTCTGCAGGTAGGTACAGTTTCAAGTAAGTTTAAAGTTAAATAGTGGTTTTTAATGGTTAGTGAGGAAACTTCTCCCTGGCAGGTACCAAGAGCTAGAAACAATACAAGAAGCTGCCATGAATTAAGTAATTTGCCATTCTGATTGGCACTCATGAACAGGAAAAACGTTACTATGTTCATTAGACTAAGCACATGAGCAGGAAATGGAAGTATCAAATTTCCAGAAACTGTTGATATGCTATTGTCAGAGGTTATAATTAGTATTGCTATTCTTTTTAAAAATAATAATAATATTTTTTTCATAGAAAGCAAGCAGTGAAAGTCAGGACCTAAATTATTTCCTTTAGTTTTGTTTAATGTTAAGACTGACTACAGTGGAATTGAAAATACAGAGGCAAAAATCTAAATCTGCAGATCACGATAAAGCTTGGCCATTTCATATGCGAAGAACAATTCCCACCCTTCTAAGAGTACAGAAAGTGGCTAGCATATACCTAGACAGTCAAAAGGGTATAACTGACTTGAACTTTAATGCAGACAATCTTGGATACAATTCTGACAATCAGCTTTGGGCTGCAGCTGACTCATTCCCACTTCATCTCACTGATGTACTGGTTCTGGCATGCCAGCCAGCTGCCTTGTAAACCTCAGCAGACTTCATGTTCGCACCTATGAATCATGCAACTGTGCAGAGACTGATGGGTGTACAAGTTATTTATGTAGCATGCCAGGACAGAGAGCTAGCCACAATGATAATCTTGAGTACCAGTGTGGAGATTATAGAGTAAATGTGCCCTTAGAGTGGTCAAATCAGCAGCTATTTTGAGAAGGAACACCAACTCATTGCATTCTAGCCTGCAAATTATCAGTGGGTTTCTAGACCACCCTGAAAAAGGCATGCTATCTAATGAGCAGCCAGTGTACAGTAAGGCTCATGAGATATTGCAACCATCTGTTCTCCTAAAGAATTGATGTAGTGCCCCATAGTCATCTGTTCTACTCACACTGCCCACACAAGTCATCATGGTTCACTGATAATCTATGACAGGTGAAGCAAGAAAATAAGAGGTTGGAAGTTAATTGGCTCTGAATACTCTGTGCAAAGGAATAATATGAAATGGAAGATTACATTTACGTATTTAAGTGACTTGTAGGGAAAGAAAATGAAAGACATATTGAGTTTAGCTTCTCTAGGTAAAATACCATAATCAAATCGACCTTAATGGTACATTCAGTATAGGCGCTGATTGTAGTCTGAACCATATAACCAACTTGTCATATGACAACCATATGATAGCCCTTGTTGGAAGCCCTTGTTGTAATCAACTGGCCCCTTTAGACTCAGCCAATTGGTTGGCAGTTTGAGATCATTGTCTGCATGCGAGAACTCATTCAGAGGTGCAACTAGCTCCACATATTACCACAGACATCTTGGCATATTCTGTGGTTACTTCATGAGGTGGGCTAGTATAGAATTTGCTCCGCACACAAGCAAATGAAAGCTCAAAAGTATGTACCTACTAGCCGTTGCTGCTTCTTGTTTCACCAACAAACTTTTCAAATAAGTACATTTTCAAATAAGTCCTTACATTAGCACTAGTAAAGACCACAATAACACTAGTGAGGACCATTGATATTAACCACTATTGTTGCTGTATTTTTCTCTTACTCTTCTTTCAAGGAGCTCAAAGCTGTGTAAACAGAAACTATTAAGAGCTCTAGAAAAGCAAATGAGATCACGAGAACAGCAACAGCAAGAACTGAATTCTGATCACATCTCTCTCACATTTCCTTTACTTGTGTCCTTACAGTATTTCTACCCCTCTATAGATTGGCTTACACTCAGCAAAAAAAGTAGAAAATGTCTTAAAAAGTGTAGTTGTAAGAAGCAATTGTTAATGCCATATACAGTTATTCCTTTTCTGAAGTAATAGCTACAGATAGTCTGCTTTTCATTAAGCAGAGGGGAAAGCATACATGAGAACAGATGAAAAAACATTACTGGTTAGGAAATTCTTAAAGAAATAGGGTGATTTTGATTTTGAAATTTGGCAGTCTCTGGCTCTTATGAATGCAGTCTTTGTTGCTGGTTTGATTAACGACAGTTGTACAATAGTGTGCTGACAGTCCCTGCCATTGAGACACATTTCCCCCCCAGATATGAAGCACTGCTGAAAAATGCAACCCAATCAGATTTGGCCCCTGGACAACATGTGCTATCATCACTGTACCGTGAATTGAGATTGATTGGTAACCAGCTGTGACAAAGTGGGGGGAAAAGAGCTTTGTATTTTTCTTGGAGGAAGAACTAGAAAACTTAATTGTGTCAAAACCATTACCATCTGTAGGTGAAATAATGATTAAAATAAAACAAGTTAATCTACAATATCTAAATTTAGCTTAGATACAGAAATCCTTGCTTCATACTATTATGAAGCAGTGGATTTTCAAAGTCTAAATTGTCTTCTTATTTTTTGTATATATTTCTGATCCCATCACAGTGAGTGGCACCTTGAGCCTATATCCTGATGGCCCATTTTTCTGTGGCCCATTTTCATTATATAAATATAATAAAGTAGCAGTTCTGCACTCACTTCCTTGGGAGTATGCCCCATTGAACTCAACAGAACTTACTAAGCTGCTGCCTGAGTGCTGGAAGAAAAACTCCCTGCTGCAAGGCCCATTTCCACCTGGCCTAGGGGGCAGAGCCCAAACTCACCCTGAACAGCTGGGAGGCCAGAGGGACACTGCTGGAATAACTCTTGGGTTGGGGCAACTGGCTACAGTGCTTTAAACGGTTCTAATTTTAGTTCCTCTGTTTCATTTTTGTCAGGTTGGTGTTGGTTAAATGTTTAGTTAGGGTTGGCTGTTACTTTAATTTGGGTATAACTGTAAACTGTTTATTATTGTTGTTTTGTGTTTTGTTTTATTGGTTTGTTTGTTGCTTGTATAGGATATCTTGTTTTTTAGTGTTTGATGTTTTGTTGTGTTTTATATGTTGTAAGCTGCCCAGAGTGGCTGGGGAAACCCAGCCAAATGGGTGGGATATAAATAAAAGATTAGTAGTAGTAGTAGTAGTAGTAGTATAGATAGCACTATAAATAAATGAATTGTAATATGTTGAAATACCCATTAGAAATTAGGAATACAGTACCAAAAAGATCCAGAATTCAGTTGTTTCTAGTATGGTTTGTGCAGTTCTGACAATAGCAAAAGGGCATGGGACAGGAACAATAAATGCATGTGTTATCATATAGAATGTCAGGTTTGTTCTTTAGCAAGTGGGGCTTCTGTTCTGCACTCTTGAAATATGCACGACCAGATGGGATTGGTTCCACTTGGGAGCTCCAAGTTGAGCTGAACCCTAACAAAAGAAAGGGATTATAAGCAGAGCTGATCAGCTGATCAGCGGTGATTAGCTTTCCAGAACTCCAGAGTACTGTAGCTGATCCCTGCTGAAAGTGTGGCTTGGGGACAGTGACAATCAGCAGACCAGTGTTGACTTAAAGTACCACATGGATCGGCTGGTATCTTCCTTTGCAGCATGGCTTGAACTCAGCTATAACAGTCTTTCATTTAAGCAGCCTATCATTAATACTTCAATCAGTTGTACCAAATGGTTGTGCAAACAGAAGGCAGCTTGTGCAGTCAGTTTTTCCCCTTCACTCACATTCTTTCCCTGATTCCTTTGTCTTGCCTAATAGTGCATGCCAAAGGCTCCAGGGGAAAACCACATGGCATGGGGGAGAGGGACAGCCCTATGTAGCATATGCTGCAGAACTTGGAAAGGGCATTTTAAAAAGGAACCAGTTCCAGTTCAACATGTTCAAAAAGGAACCTATTCTAGCGGTGCGCGCAGTTTGATCCATCTTTTAGATTTAGGGGAGCTAGTCTCAAACGTTTGTTGGGGGAGACCTAGGTTTTTTTTTGGGTGGAGTTATTTGTCCTGTCTTCACACTTTTTATGATGGAGGACCGCTGTAGCCACCCCCAACGACACGTTCTCAAGATGGAGGGGGAGGGAACAGCTGCAGTCGCCTGCAGTTCCTGCGCAATGTTTGCCATCTTGCCAAAGGTTGCAGGCAGCTTTACCTGCAGCAATTGCATGTTGATTGCCCTCTTAAAAGACAAAGTCCAGCAATTGGAGGAACGTGTAGCTACGCTCCAAAGAATTAGAGAGCTGGAGCTCTTCTTGGAAGCAACAGAGCACACCGTCTCCACCAAGGAGGAGACAGGGGACTCCCCTGAGAAGGAGGCTAGTTCACCAACACAGGAGCCAGATATATGGAGAAACGTGACTCAAAGAAGTTGGAGGCCCAGGGTTCGCTCCGATTGTTTAGAAATACACAATCGCTTTGAGGTCCTCTCCCCTAGCATGGAAGACGAAGAGCAGACTCCATTTGAGGATCTCTCCCTCATTACAGTCGATCGGGTATATGAAGACGAGCAGCAAAGTCAGTCCTCAGGGAATGTGCAGGCGACCTTGGAACGGACAGCTCACGGAAGAACCCCGACCAAACCTAAGAGGAGGCGTGTAGTGGTGATCGGGGATTCCCTACTGAGGGGAACAGAAGCAGTGATCTGTGGGCCTGACAAGATGTCCCGGGAAGTGTGCTGTCTCCCCGGGGCTAAGATCCAAGATGTAACTGAACGACTGCAAGGAATCATAAAACCCACTGACAAATACCCCTTCCTCTTGGTTCATGTGGGAACCAATGACACTGCAAGCAATAGCCTCCAGAAGATCAAAAGCGACTACGAGGCTCTGGGCAGGAAATTGAAGCAATTAAATGCACAAATTGTCATCTCATCTGTCCTCCCAGTTGAACGACGTGGCCCAGGGAGAGAGGGAAAAATAGTGGAAGTGAACAGCTGGCTTCGCAAATGGTGTAAACAGGAACAGTTTGGATTCTTAGATCACGGACTGCAGTTTCTTGAAGATGGACTTCTGGCAAGCGATGGGCTGCACCTCACAATGGTTGGGAGGAATGTTTTTGCCAAAAATCTCAGAAACCTCATCAGGAGGGCTTTAAACTGACTAATGTGGGGGAGGGAGACAGTGCTCCTGAAGGTAGGAGTCTATCAATTGATGAAGATGATCATCCAAATGTCATAGACCAAATGGAGCAAACAGCACGCAGACCTAGTGGTGGGAGGAAAAAATCCTTAAATAAGAGACACGGGGGAATGATTAATGGACTTCAATGTCTGTACACTAATGCGCAAAGCATGGGAAATAAACAAGATGAGCTTGAGCTCTTGGTACAGCAAACTAAATATGACATAATAGGCATCACTGAAACCTGGTGGGATAAGTCCCACGATTGGAATGTAATAATGGAGGGATACAATCTATTTCAGAGAAACAGACCAGACAAGAAAGGAGGAGGAGTGGCGTTATATGTCAGGGATGTGTATACCTGTGAAGAGATCCAAGATTTAGAACCTCAAAGTGAGAGCATTTGGGTCAAAATTAAGGGAGAGAAGAATAACAGTGACCTCATTGTGGGAGTTTACTATAGATCCCCAAGCCAAATGGAGGACATAGATGATGCCTTCCTGGAACAGATGGCCAAGCATGCAAAAGGATGGGAGATAGTAGTAATGGGGGACTTCAATTACCCGGATATTTGTTGGATGTCAAACTCAGCCAAGAGCATAAGGTCAAACAGATTCCTCACTGGCCTTGCAGACAACTTCATTGTCCAGAAAGTGGGAGAAGCAACAAGAGGAACAGCCATTTTAGATCTGGTCCTAACCAATGTTGATGACCTGGTTAGTGGGGTAGAAGTGGAAGGGTCATTAGGCGCGAGTGATCATGCTCTTCTGAAGTTTACTATACAGTGGAAAGGAGCAGCCAAGCATACTAGGACTCAATTTCTTGACTTCATAAAACTTAGGGAAGTACTGGGTGAGATCCCATGGACAGTAATACTAAAAGGAAAGGGAGTTCATGATGGCTGGGAGTTTGTTAAGAGGGAGATAGTAAAAGCACAACTTCAGGCAATACCAATGAGACGGAAACATGGAAGGTGCCTAAAGAAGCCAGGGTGGCTATCTAAAGAACTTTTAACTGAGTTAAGTTTTAAAAAGGATGTGTACAAAAAATGGAAAAGGGGGGAAACCACCAAAGAGGAATTCAAACAAATAGCCAGCACGTGTAGACACAAAGTCAGAAAAGCTAAAGCACAGAATGAACTCAGGCTTGCTAGAGAGGTTAAAAGCAACAAAAAAGGCTTTTATGGGTATGTTCGTAGCAAAAGGAAGAACAAAGAAACAGTGGGGTCACTCAGAGGAGAAGATGGTGAAATGCAAACAGGAGACACAGAAAGGGCTGAACTCCTCAATGCCTTCTTTGCCTCAGTCTTCGCCGATAAAGAAAACAATGCCCGACCTGAAGAATTTGGAGCAAATGATTCAGCAGAGGAAACACAGCCCAGAATAACTAAGGAGATAGTACAAGAATACTTGGCTAGTTTAGATGTATTCAAGTCTCCAGGGCCAGATGAACTGCATCCAAGAGTATTAAAAGAACTGGCAGATGTGATCTCAGAACCACTGGCAGTCATCTTTGAGAATTCCTGGAGAACAGGCAAAGTCCCGGCAGACTGGAGGAGGGAAAATGTTGTCCCTATTTTCAAAAAGGGGAAAAGAGAGGACCCAAATAATTACCGCCCAGTCAGTCTGACATCAATACCAGGGAAGATTCTGGAGCAGATCATTAAGCAAACAGTCTGTGAGCACCTAGAAAGGAATGTTGTGATCACCAACAGTCAGCATGGATTTCTGAAAAATAAGTCATGTCAGACTAACCTGATCTCGTTTTTTGACAGAATTACAAGCCTGGTAGATGAAGGGAGCGCAGTGGATGTAGCCTACCTTGATTTCAGCAAGGCATTTGACAAGGTGCCCCATGATATTCTTGTAAAGAAGCTGGTAAAATGCGGTCTTGACTATGCTACCACTCAGTGGATTTGTAACTGGCTGACTGACTGAACCCAAAGGGAGCTCATCTTTTTTTTTTATAAGATATTTATTGAAATTTTCAAAGTGTTACCACATAAAATAAAAGCAGTAGAAAATACAAAATAAGCATAATTAACAAAGTAGAAAAAGAAAAAAAAACAAACCCCTTCCAACCGTATGAATACAAATTTAAAGATAAGAAAAAGTGACAAAAAAGAAAAGAAAAAAGAAGAAAATATAGAAATACACCACACACAATTAAAAAACATTTAAAAACAAATTCATTATTCTCAAATCCTCAACTGTCATTACCTTCTTTCTTTGACCTCCTCCTCCTCCCTTTCTTTGTATCCTAGTTATTAATTATCCCAGCAAATCCTTTCCATATTTCATAATATTCTGTCATTACATTACCCTAAACTGTTTTAATCTTATCTTTCTATAATAAAATAAACCTTAAAGCTTGAAACTTAAATCTTATCCTTACCAACTTCTCATAACCATAATATTCTTTCATAATTCTTTAAACATCTTTACTAAAGCCAAGTAATTTCATTCCAACATTTTTCTGACATTCATCAATTTTATAAAACAGTTCTAATGGTAGAAAAAAGAAATGCAAACAAATCCAATCTTCATCCAACGTCCCTTCCTCCTGGTTCCGGGTTTTGTCAGTCCTTATTATCCCGTCGATCTAGCCCATTAACCTGGCAGCCTTATATCCGAGGCCCTCAAGTCTCTTCCATGTCCCTTCCGCAGCTCTTCTTCATATTTGTAACTGTATTTTCCCTTGTCTCCTGCTCGTGGTAACTCCAGCTTGGCAATATTTTTAACCCTTCTCGACAGGTCAGCCCCTTTTCCATATTTAACACTAAATTCCATATGGTATTTAAAAGCATGTTTCAAAGATCCTCCAAAATTAAGAGCCCCCACAATCCCAAACATCTCACGGCCCATTGCCAGATTTGAGAAGTCCAAACATCCCAGCATAGGGGGGTCAATCCAGCCCCCCATTTCCAAGCCAAACCAAACTTTTTCTTTCCAAATCTGGTTTTTTCCAAGTTCATTTGTCAAATCCGAAAACTCATATTCCTGTTGGGCCTGTTCTGTCAGGACACACTCCTGATTTAATTCCTGAGTGGGCTCCACATATTTTCCCACTGTCTGTTCAAAATTTCCCACTGCCTGTTCAAAATTTCTAGTCGAAGTCACCATCCAATTCACCTTTTCATGTAATTGTTCCAGTAGGGCATTTGTTTTATAGAAAGCACACAACAAAGCTTCTGAATACATTGTCCTGCAAGGTCAAATGCCTGTTCCCAGGATTGTTATCTGTAACAGCTGCCGGCTCCCTGGAGTTGGTTACAGTTACACAGTCTCCCTCTAGGGGGAAAACTTCTATTTGTTCTTACAACAAAGTTTCCCTTTTTGAGATACTTTGTCGATATTTGTTGCTTAAAGATGCGAAGGGAAGCAGTGGAATCACTATGTTTCTCTTCTTTTAGCTATCTGTCAAAAACGCTTGTCTCTGGTCAATGAACTTCAAACGTCAGTCCTGACACCCCGCTCCAGGATCAGGACGGAGGAAAGTTACTTTACTTTAAACTCACTTTAAATAGTCTGGAAAAGATCCCCCTCCTTCTCCTGCTGTCGAAGGGGGGTCCACAATTTTAAATGATGAAATCCAATCCTTTAAAGGCGATTTTCTAAGCTCTAGTTTACGTTGTCTTTGCTTTATTCTGTCTACAGAAGAACGGAAGGCTGACTTCCTGTTTAAACCCTCCCGTTTCGTACCAAATTTAAATAGGTTTTTAAAATCCAATTCCTTTCTGCTCGCAAGTCCTTATCTAATGTCCAGTTGTTCAAAGTCTAAGTACTCACAGGTGCTTATTTTAGAGTCCGAATTGTCCCAGGAAAAAGGCAGCGCTCTCCGGCAACGGCTGTGCAGCTTCGCTCCACGGAAATAGCAGCTGACTCACAGCACCGTGCCACTTCCCCCTCTTCACTTCGGAGCCCGTTGGTGGGTTCCTTAGCGAGTTGGGGGGGGCGCTAAAGGTGCCCACCGAGTCCCATGGTCACAGGCTTCATCCGCCTGTGATTTTTAAAAGGGTCCCCGCTTCGCCGTAGCGGAAAAGACCCGTTTCCCGCGGAGCTAGTCCCTCCTGTTCAGAGGGAGTCCGCCTTTGCCGATGGCGCCACCCCGGAAGTCTCATCAATGGTTCCTCTTCATCCTGGAGAAGAGTGACTAGTGGGGTGCCACAGGGTTCTGTCTTGGGCCCGGTCTTATTCAACAACTTTATCAATGACTTGGATGATGGACTCAAGGGCATCCTGATCAAATTTGCAGATGACACCAAACTGGGAGGGGTGGCTAACACCCCAGAGGACAGGATCACACTTCAAAACGACCTTGACAGATTAGAGAACTGGGCCAAAACAAACAAGATGAATTTTAACAGGGAGAAATGTAAAGTATTGCACTTGGGCAAAAAAAATGAGAGGCACAAATACAAGATGGGGGACACCTGGCTTGAGAGCAGTACATGTGAAAAGGATCTAGGAGTCTTGGTTGACCACAAACTTGACATGAGCCAACAGTGTGACGCGGCAGCTAAAAAAGCCAATGCAATTCTGGGCTGCATCAATAGGAGTATAGCATCTAGATCAAGGGAAGTAATAGTGCCACTGTATTCTGCTCTGGTCAGACCTCACCTGGAGTATTGTGTCCAGTTCTGGGCACCACAGTTCAAGAAGGACACTGACAAACTGGAACGTGTCCAGAGGAGGGCAACCAAAATGGTCAAAGGCCTGGAAACAATGCCTTATGAGGAACGGCTAAGGGAGCTGGGCATGTTTAGCCTGGAGAAGAGGAGGTTAAGGGGTGATATGATAGCCATGTTCAAATATATAAAAGGATGTCACATAGAGGAGGGAGAAAGGTTGTTTTCTGCTGCTCCAGAGAAGCGGACACGGAGCAATGGATCCAAACTACAAGAAAGAAGATTCCACCTAAACATTAGGAAGAACTTCCTGACAGTAAGAGCTGTTCGACAGTGGAATTTGCTGCCAAGGAGTGTGGTGGAGTCTCCTTCTTTGGAGGTCTTTAAGCAGAGGCTTGACAACCATATGTCAGGAGTGCTCTGATGGTGTTTCCTGCTTGGCAAGGGGTTGGACTCGATGGCCCTTGTGGTCTCTTCCAACTCTATGATTCTATGATAGCTCATGTTTGTCCCTTTATAAAATGAGCTCGTTCCATTCGTGTTCCAGTTGTCCAAATTATCCTTGCCTCACCCCCCTGGCCTTCTACATTTGGAATGTTACAAACTGTTGTACTGTGGTATAAAATATACTTAAGAAGACTAACACAGCATCAGAACATACACACAGCAGAATATTGTGAGGATACAGATTTAGTGGGCGTGGGCAGAAGTTATATTGTGCAAGTGGTCATTGAACTTCGTTGAATCACGACCATGTTGTTTGCAAAATATGGCAAAAGAGGGAATTCACCTCTCTTATGTGAAGATATAACACACAAAACTGCATGTTAACTGAGTTGGCCGGAAGTAAAGTGGTGGCTGGTTTGTGCAAAAATAAATAAATCTGCATTTGTTTTTATGGAGATGTCATTGAGGGGCCTGATCCTGGGGCTCCACAAGGAAACAGATGGGGCTTTGGATCCTTGGCTGCTTCTTACCCACACTTCCCCTGAGTCTACTACTCATGGTAGCTCTACATCCATAGAGCTTCTGCAGTATAGGGTATGTTCCTTTGTGGAGTGGAGGTGTTCCTCCTGACAGCAGAACTTATCTCTATGAGAGTAGAGTCACCTTTGCCTCATCCTACCCACCTTCAGCCAGCAGCTCTTGAGATTGCATTTTAAGCCTCTAAATTCCTATTTGAGTGCTGAGGTCATTGCCAAGTAGTAGCAACCTTATCAAGACTTTTATTTATTTAGTTGCTGGTCTCTTTACCAAAAGAACAGTAGTGTTCATAAACTGTTAATGCTGCCAGATGAGATTTATGAATTCACCAACAAAGTATATTCCCTTTTTTGTACTTGAATTAGTTTATTTCTTGTTGTTATAAGACACAATAAAGTATAAGCAATATCCATCATGCCCTAACCAGTTATAGCAGTTACCTTGCAAAGGTTAAGAAGTTTCAACACTTGCTATCATTACACTACATATTTTGATAGAACTTCTGGTATTTTTTGACTGAAAACCTTACGGTTGCTAGTAGAAATTAAAGCATATTCAAAGCAGTTGGACTTTTCCAATGCAAAACATATTCAAAACAGCTGGACTTTTGGGGTGTAGGTGGGTGTAAGTAGGAGAGTTTACAATTTCTTGGAGTGGAGTGTGTGTGTGGGTGTGTGTGGGTGGGTGGGTGGGTGGGTGGCTGTATATATAATCTAAAAATCAACTGTTACACTTTTTGCGCAACATTGCCTGAAGTTCCAAAGACACACTTGGAATGTGTTGGATGCAAGCTGACTTTCTCAGCTTGAAAGCAAGAGATTTTATGTCTCCTATACATTTTTAATAATGCTTAAAATTATGTACAACCAAACTAAAACATGTTATTGCAGTGTTCAAAGATGAGCAAGCAAATGCAATGGTTATAAACATTGTTAATAAAAAGTGAAAAGCATTGATGGATAATATGGTAAAAACTATTATATTAAAAATAAGGAAAGCTAGAAAGGAGTAGAAAGATAGCAAACCACCACTGTACAGTTGTTTTGAAACACTACATAAAATAATTTGCCATATAATAGTTGGTATCAACCATCATCTTCACTGGCATTGACAACTAAGATAACATAAAAGTAAATCCAGTAGAAACTGAACCATTCTTTCCATCATTTTAGCAGAATGGAAAGAATAGTTGCTCTTTGTATCAGAGTTGAGGCACATTTATCCGACAGCTTGTATTACCTTTTCTGTATTGTAATTCAACCCTCAAGCACTGGAACGTGAAGACTTAGAGCATCTCAGCATGTAACAAAAATCTCAGCATATAACACAGAAACTGAATTCTCTTTGAAGAAATGAGGAAAACAGAAGACACTGGCCATTTTTTTGCTTTTTAAAAATGGAAACATTATCAGAGTTGAACAGCTGGGAACAAGTCAAGGAACAAACACACCTTTTGTTGACTGTTTTGTTTTATTCTGTGTTGGTTTTAGCATTAGCTATTATAGTTTTGGAAGTGAAATTAAGTTAAATGTCTTCTAATCTTCATTTTCTATGACAAAAGATGGATTAGTATATCAAAGGGGAGGTATTCTATCCTAGGCCTTGTAACATTCAGAACGATTATCTCATTGTAGGGTACTTCTGGCAAGATGCAGATTTCTATGATTATTGAACTTCATAATTAGCAGTTCAGTGCCCAGCTATATATGCACCTCTTCTAGCTAGAAATAAGTTTTAAAATAAAGGGGTGCATTTTTAAGAAGCAGAACATGTGGCAGTAATGTTGTTGGCATCCATCTGACTCAAAAAACAATGAAGTGCACCTCCAAGGGCGAAGTCAAACCACTGGAGAATCACAGCACCTGCTGTGGCTGTAGAAACTGCTAACTCATAACTGCTGCCTCCTGCCCTGATTTTGCTGTGTTAGCAGTACTGAAGTGCTGCGTCTGGGCAGTGTGTATGGAGGTCCTGGGCTGCCCAGAAAGCAAGACCCCTCTCTTGGCCTTGATGATGTGGTCCAATGGAAAGCAGAGCAACACATTTGGCATGTTCCTTGGCTGCAGGAGTTGGCAGAAAGAGGTGTACAATACTCCATCCAACCACCTTAGGTATTCCACTCCGGATTTGTGTACGGTTTACTCCTTAGCCTTTTCTTCTCCTGAAGATGTTCCACAAGGCAGCACTTATGGATTTTTCCTTGGGGTTTATTCCTGGAGCCTCTCTCACAGATGAGTTTAGCCAGAAGGCAGTGGAGGTTTAGGATCAGAGTTTTCCTTCTCCTACCTTCCCAAGTTGATGAGCCCTATCTGCTCTCATGTCGTCCTACAGAATGTGCAGTAACCGCCTTCTTGATAACTGGACCCACTATTGGTCTCATCCATTCGATTCACCAGAGCCTGTCTTTGCATGCAAGGGAAGTCCCAGACTCACCAAAAGTTTGAGACCCATTGGCTACCCTCACCTAGATTAGCCAGCCTGTTGAAACCATTCCCAGCCTGTGGCATATCCCAAGTTGACAGCTTCTAGGAGTCACAGGTGAGAGCTGAGCGCAGGGTAGGGACCAAAGGTGGACAAACTATCCCATATGGATGAGGATGTGTCCCCCACCAGAAGTACTATCCCTTCCCTTACACCCTGATAATTTTGTTGTCTAGTTTTTAACCTGTAGGCTGCCTATTTAACCTCTCCAGATGTACATAAGAATAGCAATACAGTAGTTTTTCCTTTCATTGATCAGTGGTTCAGATAATCCTTTTGTCTTCCCCATGCCTCTCATAAATGGAATTAATCTTTCCTTGATGGTAGCACAGGAAACAAGAAAGCACAACAGATTTAGGCAGAGATGATACTGAAAGTGCTATGCTTAATACAAGAAATCACCTTTTCCCTCCTGTCCCTTTATTTAAGATGGTTAATTGTTATTAATTAAAATTGAAAATGTGCTGATGTAACCAAGGATTAGATCCCTCATGCCACAGAGAAAAGTCTTACTTCTAATTAATTTGCAATACACATAGGGCTGCATTTAGTTGCAATCTGTGATGTGATTAACTTAACTAAAGCACATAGCATTATAGTGTGTTATTAACTCATATTTCATTGAAAGGTCATTTCCCCCTTGGTTGTGCCTTGTAGAAGCTTCAGTTAAATACCCAAGCATTTAATGCACAGGATATCAAAGTTCCTTTGTTGTGTACACTTAGCATTTTTAAAAATCAACTCCATAGTTTCTTAACTACCTTTCAAAAGTAATTTGAAAGTGTGAGGTGGGTTCTCAGGGCTAATAATGAATAAAAAAGGTATCCATTAGTCCACTAGGGTTTTCAATTTAAAAAAATCATCTATCACTTTTTGTGGGTTACAAAACATTGCCTTTAGGGTGAGAATTAGTTAGCCCTCCCCTCTGAATGCTGTTTCCTGTTTCCTGCTTCCTACTACTCTACCCTCCTTATCAGGATTCCTAGGTGTTGTGAGAAAAGAGACAGTTCTACCCTGGTCCTGTTATCTCTCATTCTCAAAAAGCTTAAGGAACTACTGGGTGAGATCCCATGGTCTGAAATACTAAAAAAATGCTCAAAGAGAAGGAAGTTGAAGGTGGATGGGAGTTTCTAAAAGGTGAAATATTGAAGGTAAAAATGCAGACAATTCTAACAAGAAAGAAAAGGGCATCAATAGAGGCATCAAAAGAAACTGGTGTGGCGGCAGAAGGCACTTACAGATGATCTGAGATTTAAGAAGGGTGTGTTTAGGAAATGAAAGAAAGGGAAAATCAAAAAGGAGGCGTGTACATGAGTAGCCAATAGCTGCAGGAAGGAGGTGAGGCAGGCCAAAACTCATAATGAGGCAGGCAAATGTTGTCCTCATCTTCAAAAAGGAGAAAAAAGAAGACCCAGGTAACTACCGACCAGTCAGCTTGACATTGATACTAGGAAAGGTCCTAGAACAGATAATTAAGCAGTCAGCCTGTGAGCACTTACAAAAGGATGCTGTAACTACTAAGGCCCAGCATGGGTTTCTCAAAAATAAGTCATTCCAGATTAATCTCTTTCATACTTTTGATAGAGTTACAAGCTTGGCAGATCAGGGGAATGCTGTGGATGTAGTGTTTCTTGATTTCATTAAGGCATGATATTCTTGCAAGGAAGCTAGTAAAATATGGGCTGGATAAGTTAACTGTCAGCTGGATTTGTAGCTGGTTGACTGACCAAACCCAAAGAGTGCTCACTAATGGTCCCTCATCATCCTAGAAAAAAGTAACAAAGGGGGTGCCACAGGGTTTTGTCCTGAGACTGTTGTTGTTCAACGTCTTTATAAATGACTTGGATGAAGGAATTGAGGGGATGCTCATCTAATTAGAGAGGTTTCTAATCCCACAGAAGACTGAATTGGGATTCAAAATAACCTTAATGAGAACTAGGCCCAAAGCACAATAATTAATTTCAATAGGGACAAATGTCAGGGTTCTACACTTAGGCAGGAATAACCAGCTGCACATATATAAGATGGGGTTGGTGGGGGGAGACACCTGGCTTGCCAGTAGTACATGTAAAAGATCTAGGGGTCTTAGCAGACCACAAGCTTAACATGAGTCAACAGTATAATGAGTCAACAGTATAATGCAGCAGCAAAAAAGGTAATGTGATTCTAGGCTGCATCAATTAAAAGCATAGTGTCCCCATCAAAGGAGGTAATAGTACCACTCTATTCTGCCTTGGTTAGACCACACCTGGAATACTGTGTCCAGTTGGAGAGGCACAATTTAAGGACTATATTGACAAGCTGGAGTGTGTGTGCAGAGGAGGGTGACCAAGATGATCAAGGGTCTGGAAACCAAGCCTTATGTGGAATGGTTGAGGGAGTTTGACATGTTTAGCTTGGTAAAGAAGAAACTGAGAGGAGATACGACAGCGATCATCAAATAACTAAAGGACTGTTACATGGAAGGTGGAGCAAGCTTATTTTCTCCTGCTCTGGAGGTTACAGCCCGAACCAATGGTTTAAGTTACAAGACAGAAGATTCCAACTAAACACCAGGAAGAATTTTCTGATGGCAAGAGCCACAGTGGAACAGTCTCCCTTGGAAGATTGTGGAGGAACAGAACCTCCATCTGCCTTCTGTTTAAGGACTTCAACTTTCTCACCTTAAGGTGAGAGATGTTTGCAGAGCTGTCAAGAAAACCAGAAAAAGAGCTCAGCAGTTGCTGTGGGTGCTTTTTAGTGATGTCATAACTTTGCTGTTTGGTGATGTCATAATCATTTCTGCCTTTAGAGAAATATTGCCAGTCTCTGTCTTGGATAGCAAGTTTTCAGGTAGCTAAAACACATTTTAATGAAAACTACAATAGCCAGAGTAATTATTCTCCCACTGCCCCAATAGCTATTGACTGAGCTGACAACACAATGATTTCTGAAATTTAGGAGAAATCCCTGAAGTGCCTGGAAATTGACAGGCAACCAATGGCAGTCCTTTAATAGCAAAGTAATGTACTCTCCGCTACTAATTCCAGCTAACAGTGGCAGTCACTGAATTCTAGAGTAGCTGAAGTGTCCAAACAATAAAAGGCTGGCACACATAGTTATTGCTATAATTGGTCCTTGAGGTGACTAGGTGATAAATGATGGTATCCGAGATCCCTCTCTTAAAGGATAAAGCTGTAGCTTCTGCTGAAACTCTTTGAATCTAAGGGCAATTTGACATCACCATTTTAGACTGAGATATGGTGAAGCAGTAGTTATTAGTTAGCAGGTTTCGTTTGTTCTTTTCTTGTGTATTCCATGCTTTTATTTTGTATTTTTAATGTTGTGAACTACTCTGAGAGCTACACATGAAGGGCAGTATATAAATAAAATATAAAATAAAATAAATAAATAAATATAATTGCTACACTATTATGCCAGTTGAGAACTCACTTCAGTTTTCCCATGCTATCACCATGAAAATATGTGAAGAAGAGAATTTCTAAAAGGTGAACATAACCCAAATTTCCATTTCATCCATCCTTGTAAAGGAAATAGAAGGGTCTCTTCACCACAACTACAGACTGCTAGAACAGCCTGAAGTTGGCTTCAGATTTCCTTTGGCTCCATCTACATCATGAATTCAAAACTTTGTTGATTGGGGGGTGAAAATAATGCCTTGGTTATTGCTGATACCCTTCAGTTTCTGTAGCTGCAGTGAAGCCAACAGCAATATCAACATGCAAATTTTGGTGCTGGGTCAAGATGTTACCCCAAAATAGGATAACAGTTGGGATGGTTTGCCTCCATTCAAATTACAGAAACATGATTATTTATTATTTATTGTATAGTATAGTTAGGAACATTTAATTGACTTTATAATTTATAATTGCAGACAATTCACCTTATTCACTTTGTTCTTTGTTTGTTTTGTTAAGTCATTATGACCTATTTTCAAAGTTAAACCAATTTCAAACTTGGGAGGTGGAAGAGGGAATCAGAAGAAAATACCCAGCGAAGTCATGCTCAAAACAGACCCACTTGAATCAGTGGATAAGTATATTGATTGCAATGGGTCTGTTCAATGACTAATGTTGGATATCACCTAGAAAGTTTGTTCTTGTACTTAAGCACGCAAAGCATAATTCTGCTATTTAGTATTTCTACAGTGGTTGTTCAGTATAATAACCTACAATCACACCTCTTTCCTCCTGTGGGGTATGGTTGCTTGCCACTTTCAATTCCTTAGACCAGAGCTTTCCAAACTGTGTCACGACACATTAGTGTGTCAGTTGCAGTGTGTAGGTCTGTTGTGCAAATGCTTGGAAAGGAGTTAGTTTAACCTCCATAGTAAAACTGAATTTCTGTGTCGCAAAATGCATGTTTAAAAAGTGTGCCACCAACATACAAATTTGGAAGGCTCTGCCTTAGACCAATACTCATCTAATCAGAAAATGTCCGTACATGCAACTCACAAGTACAGATTGTAATTTCATTACAGGGGTATTTACTGAACTTGAGCAAGCTACTCATAGTAGTAATACAAAAAAGAACCATGCGATATTTTTAAAGAAACTGACAAATGCGTGCATTCAGTGCAGTAGCCTCAGTCTCACAAGAGTTGGCACTGCTATCTTCTTCCATGTAAAGGTTTAAACACTTATTACAGCATGTCATAAATTTTAACTTGTAATTGAAAATCTTTCCACTTTCTTAAGGGGGGAAAATCTTGTATCACTTGCTACATAATTACAGGCTATGCAGCTGGTCTCTCAGGCTTTGCTAGAAATTTGAAAACATGAAACGCTGCACAAGCCCTAATCAAATTTTATTAAACGTTAAGCCAAAGAAATGTCATCACCCATACCACAGCATATCAGAGAGTAACAATGGCTCCATATCTAAGCCTAAATAAAGCAGAAGATTTGGGATTTGATTCTGGCCATATTTAGTTAGAAGTTGTTATGGATGCTCTCCATCATTTAGGGACCTCACTGCCCTTCAATATAAATGTGTCAGTCCTATTTGCATGAAACACACATCAAAAAGAAAACTAGTCACATTAATAAGCTACTTGAAGAGGCACACCATTCCTACTAGTCAGTTTACATTTTCCAAACACTTTAGGAATTATATCTAACCACTTTGATTGACTACCTTTGGAATATTCTGGCGGCCAGAATCTGGCCTATATTTTACAATTTACACTCTAAAACAGGCATAGGCAAACTCGGCCCTCCAGATGTTTTGAGACTACAACTCCCATCATCCCTGACCACTGGTCCTGTTAGCTAGGGATGATGGGAGTTGTAGTCCCAAAACATCTGGCGGGCCGAGTTTGCCTATGCCTGCTCTAAAGCAACAGTCAATTGTAAAACCTATTATTTCAGTCATGGGTATCAAGCTGGTGATCTAACAGTTTCTTGTTTACCTACAGTAGTTTGACATGAGTCATACCTGATTAAATGTTTTCCTTGTCTTTGTGAGGTATGGTGGGTTTAAACTTACGCAGATTTTTTAGAACAATATATACAGTGGAATCTCGGTTTTCGAATGTAATCTGTTCCGGATGTCCATTTGACTTCCGAAATGTTCAGAAACCGAGAATCAATGAGCTGACTGCAAAGTCAATGGGGAGGGGGAATGCAAAATGTGCCTCAGAAGCCATTTGACTTCTGAGGTGCATTCAAAAACAGAAGCATTCACTTCTGGGTTTTTGGTGTTCGGCTTCCAAAATGTTCGGCAGCCGAGACGTTCGAAAACCAAGGTTTGGCTGCACCAGGTATTTTTATCCTTGATAAAATACATGCTGTGTTGGGTCACTGATTCAAATGGGCTACTCCTATAATAAACCTTGTAACCAGCCAGAGCATAAATTCTGCATGGTACTGTTTTTAAAATGCCACTATGTTTTCAAAACAGATTATGAATTTGTTGATATTTATTCATGATCTATAAATGTAAAGGAAGAAAATGCAAATGAAACAATAAATATATGTATGTTACTAACAATATTTTGCTCTAATCTGTTTCCAATAATTTCTCTTCAGGATTTGCATTTGCTTTGACTTAATATTGAATATGTCTGATGTTGTTGTAGGCAACACTGGTGGTCAGTTCATCTGATTCATGCATCCCCAGGGTGGCATGAATGCTTCTTGCTCATTGCTGTATTCTTGTTGTTCCAGTAATGAAAGTAAAGAACCACAATGTGGGACAGGTAAATGACATGGCTCCTTTTCTGACCTCTTTACAGATATTATCAAAGAGGGATGGGATCCACCCACAAGGAAGTAGTATACGTATGAGTGTATAAAATTAGCTCTGATGTTTAGGCATATGAAATATTAACTACCAGATGTAACCTATGGCTACCTTCACTCAGAGAAGTCCTGAGAATTATGATTAAAGTTGGGAGTGGTTGTGTGATGTTTCTCCAATGTTTCTCACGGACATAGCAGAAGACATATTTTGCCTGTATTTCTCCATGTTTGATTAATTAGCCAAGGACAATGACTTTTGCAAACTTCCTGCCTCTCACACTCTGTCACTTTAACAACAGCATCTGCCAGGCCAAGACTGATCCACAGGCTAGAGGTTTCCCACCACTGGATTCAATGGTGAGAGCTCTTTGCTCATTCATATTTGTCAGCCTAAAGGCAAAAACATTGTACTGTGGAAGCACATGTTCAACAGGAAATAAAAATCCAGCATTCAACTAAAGTCCAAAACATTTTTCTGATTAATGTGATCAAGTACAGCAATCAGAATCACCAGAAAGGAGAATAGCAATTAGTGTTTTTCATACCTTCCTCTTGGCAAGTCATTGTCATCTTTCTTCCAACGCACTGTTGGCTGAGGATCCCCTTGTACCTGGCATCTGAATTCTACAACTTCTTCCTCCAAAACCACTTGGTTGATTGGTCTCCTGAGAAATGTGGGTCGTTCTTGAAAACAAGAGTTCCAAATTAAACAAGTTGGCTTTATTCAATTTCAAATCTTTGGGAACAATCCAGTCCTCAGCAAACATAGTGCCTGTATGCTCAACTGAGCCTTGTTTCTCCTTCTCCCACTAGAAACCATAAAGTGGAATGACAGGTGTGCCTTTCATGTCTCCAAACTGAACTCCTGCCTCTCTGCAAACAAGTTATTTGTGCTCTGACAGGAAGGCAGAAATGGGACTCTACTGAGCACATGGGAATCCTGTACAGGATAAATGGAAAAAGCTAGGTATTTGCTATGGCCATTTCACAAACCCAAGCAATCAAAAACAGTTGCAGTTACTGCATGAGAAATGTGTTCATTTATATTATATATGGAGACAAGATGTGATTGCAGAAGCTTCATCTCTTGATTGCTATCACCTCAGCTAGTCATGTGAGTCAACCATAACTTTTCCAGTGACCATGGGTAAATTGAATACATGTTTCTTTAAGGCAAAGCACAATACGTTGCATGTTTTAACCATAAAGAGTTTGCAAGAAAACAATCACAGAAGTGCATACTAGATACCAAGGACATGCAAACCGAAGTATTCATTATTTTAATTTTGCACCATCTCTACGATTTTCTGTATGACTTCCAGGAAAAAATAGTAATTTCCCAAGTTGTGTTCTCAGAGAGTATTGTGACTTTGTCCAATAGCTAATTATACTACTATAGAATGATCACAATGAATGCCATTGCCAAAGCAATTAACATTCTTTATGCAAGATTAACTGGATTTGAATCACCTGCATAACTTGCTTGCAATGTTAATCTCTCAGGAGACAAAAGAATATTGGTTTCTTGTGTATGCTAAATAAAGTATTGTCTTACATCACTCAGTTAAGTTAATTTCATAGAAGATTTCTGGAAATATGACTTGCTGTTTTAAAAAATCTGCCTATAAATTTTGGTGGCATAATTATAATTGCTGTTCTGTCAACAGCATTCAACAGATAAATTAAAATCATAGCTATAGATAACATGTATAACGTAGCCATTTTATAAGCTTTAGCTGAGTAAATAATGAACATTCTCCCCAGACTTTGTTTCTGTGTGAATATTAAAAGCTTTTGAAGAGGGCAATAAAATAGGTCACAGTTATATGTCGTGTCAGCTGTTTGGACTATGGCTGTTATGACCTTTATAACTTCGAATAAACTTTGCTTGTAGTTATAAATGTTTGCTACCTATCACATTAATAAATTCACAGAGGCTTAAGTTATGGTACAGCACTTGGCAGGACATACAAGAGCAGGACATTTTCAAAAATATAAAGTACTGGGGAAATTCCTTACTAGCCCTCATGAAGCTCCCACCAATGAACTCAAAAGTTCCGCACTGGTAAAGTGCCTTCTTAAGTTCACTCAGCTTCTTTCTTCAATATGAAGACACAAATCCCTTTGCTCCTCTGCCCATCTGACACATCTTAGAACGCTCAATTTCTACCCCCCACCTCCAGCAGCCGTATTCACATTTTCTCTCTCCAAAATGTGTAGTTTATATCACTGCACAGTCAGGAGACATACTAAAACGATTGATAAGAATTCCCACTGAAAACAACGGGACCTTATCTGAAGGCCCATTGGAAACAATGGAGCCATGAGCATGCCAGTCGAGATCACAGAGCTCTATTAAAATAAAAACAGGTTTGAATGTTAAATGTGATAAAAATGTGATGCGATATTAGCTGCTCACTTGAGTATCTTTCTGCCTTAGACTCAGGTGAGGTGTGTATGCATGATACCAAATGCTAAAAGAAATGCAAAAAGGAAGTATTGAAAATAAAGCAGGTTACTACAAAAAAATGTAAATTGAGCAACTGCTACTTCAGCTGCTACTATTTCTACCACCACTGTGTCAGAGAAAGCTGGTTTGAGATTAAAAGAGTAGTAATACTCCTCAAATAAAACAGAGAATATCTGATTTTAAAATTAGGATATACCACTTTTCTCCAACAATGCATCAGAACAAAAATACACAAAATTTGACATGTGGTCCTGTGCAATTTGGCTACCAATGAAAAGAGATGTAGTTACTATCAATGCCTATGGCTTGCCATGATGTTTATTTATTTTAATAAATACATATTTCAAATAATTTCAATTTAATTATTTATTTAAATTATTTGAGGCTGCTAAGAATAGGGAAGTGTGTATGTTGCCCGCAAACAGTGGAAAGAATATAAAAGTAAAAAAGTACTAAATTACTAGTGCCAGTTGTTGTTAAATGAAAGCGCTAATATTCTTTACTTTTTAAAAATCTTTATGAAAGTTTAAATAGTGACTTATTGAGTTAATCCTGCCCTAGAGAAAATTCCTTTTTAAAAAGTACTGTATGATATTGTTGTTGTTGTTTAGTCGTTTAGTCGTGTCCGTCTCTTCGTGACCCCATGGACCAGAGCACGCCAGGCACGCCAGGCACTCCTGTCTTCATATTACTGAATGCAAGATTGTAAGGCTTCCAGAAATTGATCCTATCTTGATCAGTGGAAAAATCCTTGACCAGCTTTGGAAGCTGGTGACCCATAGTTTAGCCTTTCTACTTACTTATTTATTTGTATATATGCCTTGCAGTCCTTTGACAGAACATATGATGGTTTCAGATACTTTTCCACCATACACCGCAAGGGGGGAAAACCTTGCAAATCGTCACTCTGTCTAAATTTAACAAACAAGCTCTAAGAAACTGGTGGATTGAGGGCTGTTTTATGCTAGCATACACTCAAAGCTATCTTTTTTCACATTTTTTGCTCTAATATATAGGAGTTTATCCAATGGTGGCTTTGTGCTCATGGAAAGCACTTCCACTCAGGTAAGGTTGTGCACATGATTTTCACCAATGACAGCTGTTCTGAACTGCAGGGCAAAAAGAATGGTTTGCAAATGGACTGGTGAAGGATGTCAAAAACACAAGAGTGATCAATTCTAGTGCTTTATTATAAGGAAGAGTAAACACAGCCTTCCAAGCCCCACTCCCGTTAAAGATTCAGGATGGACCAAAACGAAGCAAGGAGAGGTCTTCACGACTTGTTTGCACCCAAGCAAACATTTATACATTCTTTATACACAAAGCATCATATGTCACTTTGGCCAGAACCTCCCATTACTCCACCTGGCTGATGAGGGCATAGGTGGCAAATATCCAAGTCCTTCTCTGGGCCCAGAGCCCAGCACTCCAAGCCCACAGATGAGCGTAACGTCAAAGCCAGTCAATTAGCATAAGCATAGCAAGTGCATAAACATAGGTGATCTCATATTTACAACTATCACCAATTTATTTCAGAGTTATATTGACTACCAAGATGGCATTTACAAGGCTTCTGGCACAATCTCACCTTTGGTCCAAACAGCTAACCATAGAGCCCCTACCCCACCCCATGCCCCCTGGAAAGAGTAGGACAGGATACAGAAGGCTGCAGCTGGTGGACAGGATCAACCACAGCTTGCACAAGCAGTGCAAAGCCACTATTGGCTACAATCCACTACCTATAATGAAGCAGTACATAGACAACTAAGAGCATCTTTGGATGTTACTTTCTATAGAAAAAATTCAGCCAACTACAAGTCTAAGAAACTTTCTCCATTACCTCAGAGAAACCAACAACTGAATTGATACTGGATTTCTGTGTCCTTAACAATGTACATCCACATAACTTAAAGAATAGGGATCCTGACAACATAAATGATGCATTGTGAATCATGTTACTTTTGTGAATAAAAACATGTATTTATGACAGATACATATTAGATATTTAGATGCATTTCTAACACATATATTTAATCTCAGTTTGGGTTTCCTATATATGTAGTGGGTTACTAGAATGGAGGGGTGTGTAGAATTTCCACGCTTACTAAAAATATGCCCTGACAATGCTGCTTGTTAACATACAGGAAATATTCTCAATTTGCATTGGACATTATCCAATCAAGACCACATCTTGGTAGAAGATTCTGAAAATCACATTTTCCTTAAGTATATTCCTTAAGTATAGGTACTCATAGCCCCATTTCTCTCTTTTTATTTTGTTGAGTGTATTTAAAGTTTTAGTCCAATGCTATTTAAGAAAAATGCTTTATGTACAATTCTAATCCTGACCTCCCTACTGTTCCCACAGGACACCTGGTAACCAGCCTACTTACTGTTACTCAGTTTCACCAGAGGCAATGCCTCAAGCTAAATTCACAGCATGGGGACCTAAAGCTCAGTTATGAGTGACATACCAAAATTGACTTTTGGTAGAAAGCATTTCAAGACCAAAATAATAAGGGACTGAATCCTGGAAATGTTTGAAAACCAATATGTAGAAACATTTAAAACAGGATATAGACAAAGCGATGTTTTAAAGGAAGAAGAAAGATTAATCAGCAAATGACTAATTAACTTCTGTCTATCTCTTTCAGCACTTTCTGTGGACTTGCCAGAAATGTTATTAAATGCTTTCAGTTTCCCACACAAACCAACCTTAATTTCCTGTTCTGGGTTTTATTTTAAGTACATGACCAACATTTACAGGTCTGGGTTTCTAGAAAAAGGCATTTAAATCAATATTAAACACCTAAGGTGGAATGTTTAAGTGCCTTGAGTTGCTTAAGGCAGACTTCCTGCGGCCAAAATAACAATTACTAGTGTTAACTTTAGCACTTCCATGGCAAGTTAACTTCAGCATCTTCATGGTAGGTCATACTGCTTAAGCACATTAATAAAACTACCTCAAGTAGTCAGAAAACTCATCATCCAACATGGTGAAATTTTACCATATCCTTATATGAGTGAGTTGCTCATGGAAAGCAATGTCATCTCAGATACACACAAAACACAGGTAAACACGACTTGCCATGATAATGGTATGTTTGGGGTTTTGTTTTTTTAATGTGTGGTAATTCAAACAAACAGCATGGTGCTAGGTCCATGCTTATTGGAACTTATAAATCAAGTAAAATGCATTTTAACTGGAAATTAGAATGCCTCCTCCCCATGTTCTATAATTTTATCATGTTGCAAAAGTCACTAGGTAAAGCCAATATAAAAATGTAATATGTGAATCATACTGAAAATTGATGTTGGCCCAACATCAAGGGGTCATTTCAGAAAAAGGCAAAACATGCTTGCCTAGCTAATAATAATGTTGGCCCATAGCTTGCCACAGTCTTTCCTCCCACATGTCTGCCCCACTTTAAAAACTTTTGCCAAGTGCGTAAAGATGAATGCACACAAGTTAAATGTGCATAAGTTGTGGGCTTACAGTACATATTTTCATTACATTTCCTTTTGATACTGTTTCTTCTTCCTGCCTACATGGTCTGGAAGAAGGAAAGTTAACCAAATTATTAACAGACACTTAAATAATATTTGTTTGCCATTCTCTTGTATGAACCACTTTCTACATCCAGTGCCTGACAGACATGAATGTTTATGCACTCCTGAGGTTGCAAAGCATTCCTATTTTAACTACCTTCAGATAACCAAATAGTGTAGTTCTGCAGATTTTGTACTGGTACCAATGGAGATCCAAAGAAGCATTCAAGGGAAACAGTGTATATCGGGGACAGACAATTTCAGTCCTGAAAAAGTTTATCTAAAGTTATTTATTTGCTCTAAAGCTATTATAGTGGCTACCATGGAGTCAACGCAGAATTTAAATGTGAGTTTCCTATAATACAGACCCAACGCTATAGCCTAGTACGAGCCTCAGAAGTCCTAATAAGTTCAATGGGACTTACTCCTAGTGAACCCCACTAGCTTGTGTAGTGGATGAAATGCATATTAAATAGACAATAATGTCTGATAAATTACTAGTAAAGAGAAAGTCTTTGGGCTGTATTCAACTAACTTTTGCTCAGAGTTGTTGGCATCTGTCTGTCTTGAGAGACAATGCAGTGTACCTCCAAGGGTGAAGTCAAACCACTGGAGAATCACAGTGCCTGCTGTGGCTGCAGTGACCAGTAACTCACAACTGCTGCCTGTGTTGCTTTTGCTGTGTTAGCAGCACCGGAGTGACCTCTCCAAGGCACAAGCCTGGGCAGTATGTTTGGTGGCCCTAGACAGCTCAGATGACAAGACTCCGTTCTTGGACTCAGAAGTTGCCAGAAGAATTGTCCACTCCACTCTGAATTTGAGTAGCATTTACCTCTTAGCCTTTTCCTCTCCCAAAGATGTCCCACAAAGCAGCGAGCTGATCAGAGCAGATCCATGGAAATTCATTGCCATGACTAATTTAGGTCCATTAATCTGAATGGTTCTACTCTGAGAAAAAGTTAGTTGAATACAATTCTGGCCAGCTTGAAGAATGAAAGAAACTGAGATCTGCCAAAATAAACTATTTTGTGGTATTAAAATGTGTACTTTTACTTTAAAGAAGTGGTGAAAAATAAAGACATTGATTAAACTCCCATGTGTAGAGGAATATATACTATGATGATCACTAAAATGTTCTTTTGGATAGACATTTACATTTACAAACGATTTTCATTCCTAGCACTAAATTCCTTTAGCAAAATTCATGGGATGTTCTGTATTTTCAGACAGCAATCCACATTGTTTCCAAGGAAATATTTCACTATATTTCCAACAGTGCAAAGGAAGATAAAAGGCTTTAACTAATTTAACTATGTGGATCTGAGTAAGTCCTAACCTTAATCCAGTACCTGTAATGGAAACGCTAATGCAGCATTATGGTTTTACTTATCAGAAAACAATTATTCAGTGCAGGAAAGCCATAAACTAACGTGGGCAATTCTCCATTATTGTAGATGTGACAGTAGAAAGCTAACTTTTTCATATATATTTTGTGCCTGCAGCTCAATAACAGAAGGAAGCAAATATCTCAGAAGTTCCCTTACCAAAGACAGTGAGCTCTGCTGGGTCACTATCCCGTTCTCCCACCATATTGGTGCCAACACATGTATACATTCCAGCATCACTCTTTCTTGTGTTCGAAATCATAAGCTTTCCACCTCTTATCTATCAGGGGGAAAATGAAAAAAGTCTAAGTTTTAGCACACTGTAAGCGGTTTCATATAACTAAAGATGAAAAGAAAAACACAAGCAGCAATATTTATAAATATTAGCAAATGTAATTACTATTTCTAAAGTACTATTCTTCATGTAAGATTACTGTAATTTTTGTTCCATAATACACACCTAGTTTTTAGAGGGGGAATGCAAGAAAAAAATATTCTTTAAAGGGAGCGCTGAGCAGAGCCTGTATGCATCCCAGGCTCTGCTCAGCGCTCCCTTTCACGTGCTGCATGGAGTGTGTGTGTGGCGCTTGCAGGCTTTTCCCCGAGGAGGGAGAAGGGCAGCCCGTCGCTGATGGGTTGCCCTTCTCCCTCCTCGGGAAAAAGCTCCGCATGGCTCTTTAAAGGGAGCGTGGCTCTTGTGGGCTTTTCTGGGAGGTGGGGGAAGGGACAGAGCGCGGCTAAGCCAGAAGCTAGAACAGCGAGAGGGATTGCTGCACAGCGCTCCCTCTCGCTGTTCTGGCTTCTGGGATAGCTGCGCAGCCTGCATTTCCTCCATAACACGCACACACATTTCTCCTTACTTTTTAGGAGGGAAAAGTGCGTCTTATAGAGTAAAAATACAGTATTTAAAATTTGTGAAGGGGCATAGCAGGACACTTTGGTGACCTCAGTTCTTTCAAATGTCTTTGAAATATTTGGTGCTTTTGGTCACAAAGGGATTTCACAAGTGCACTTTCACTGGACAATTGATGGGAAAAGGAACCTTTTTATCACCCTTCCACCTGAAAAATGCTTATGAGAAGAGGCCCAAGAGCATCGCTGTCCATACTGTGATTCTCCCACATTCAGTTATTTAGCCACAGTGCTTAATTAAATGCTCCAATTTACCAGAAAACCCACACTGAGATTCACTTTTTAGCAAATTGATCAATATTTTTTAGGTTCCCATTTCAGGAGGACAGACTTACACTGATTCTCTCTTCTCTGTCATCTATTCGGATTTTGTCTTTTTTCCAGTAGATAGTGGGCTCAGGATGTCCTCGAGGAGGCTGGCACTCTAAAATAGCTGGTTCACCTGCTGCCACAACAACATCTGTGGGATTTTGTCGGAAATCATCCCGTAGCACTGATACAAAAATAATATATAAATAAAAGAAAGGAAGAAAAAAGAAAGAAGATTTATTATAACAGCATACTGGCAAAGAAAAAAAAATTATTGGTCAAAATTTCTTTGGTGGCTATTTAACATGCATTATAAAAAATCCATCCCAATCAGCCACTATACCAGAAATAAATGACTCCATAGGTGGCCGATTCTCAGCATATGAGTACAGGCTATGCATATGTATTTTGTAGCAGTATCTCTCATATAAATGCACACATACGCACCCAGTTTCTTTTTTATTCTGCAGCCACACCTGCCAAGTGACATCTGGCCAATGTGACCTTCTGAGGACAAAAAACCCTAATAGTATGATTGCCATTCTGACACTGAATTCTTTTCATTAAGCAAAACAGCATGCTGGACTTTGCTTGTAACCTTTTGGAAATCCTGTGTGCCTATCTCTCAAATGGCACCTATATCCACAGCAGTCACTTTAAAGTCATCTGGGCAAAAGAAGAGGTGACACACTACACAGTTTTACTTCTACGGCTTAATAATAATAATAATAATAAACAGCAACAACAATTTATGAAGGATGCCAAGATCTAGGTATACAAAGAGTTATGCTTTTTTTATTCTCACTTATTATCTTTGCTGCTATGATTGTGAGAGAAAACCAGAAGGGAGAAAATGCTTGCAGGTTACTCTCAACTGTTGGAAAACTAGTTTAGGGAACTACCTTCTTATAGAAATTATGTCACAGCACAGGGATTAGACTTTAGTGTTCAGAAATGATATTATTTTATCATTATTCTTCCATGCATGTTCCAGTCTCTAGGTTAACTGCCACCCTTAACAACACAGAACTGAAAAGAGCTCCAAAATCAGCCACTAAAAATTAGGGCATCTCCTCTCTTGTAGTTCAACTATGCAAGAGGCTCATTACTGTTTTAATACAGATTTCACCTTTAGTGGAACAAGGGCCCTCTGAGAAATCAAGAAAAGCCTGTGTCTCACTAAAGGAGCAGTCTGGAACAGTTCAGCAAAAATGTTCACTCTTCACTTATAAGCAGATTTAATTTACTGCTTTTGCTGTTAATAAAATGTGCTCCATTTTAACATTTTGAACTGCACATTTCCCATTTTCGTGTGTTACATGGAAGGATAAAATTTATATGCACAAGGATTAGCCACTGAATGGGTTGAGGTGAGCCTGCATATAAATCTGGCTCTCAGCTACAGATATGGGTTTCTGCTTATCGTTTTAGCATTTTCAAGGCACACAGGTAAATCCTAAGAGAGGGAGAAACTAATTAAAGGTTAATTTAGTTTCTAATATAAAAAGGAGCTGTTTATGTACACCATGTCTAGACGCAGAAAATAAAAAGAATTGGCGTAAAAATCATTCTGGCAAGAACTCCACTTTCTCTAAAGGAACACATCTGGCAGGGTGAAGGGCATATTTCAGAACCCTCTTCCCACATTTTTCTTGCCTAAAGCTTCAAATGAAAGGAATACTCTGGACTGGTGCATATTATACAAATCTTTCCCATAAAAAAGCAAGTAAGATTTATATATTTGCATCTGTCAAGAATTCACATTTGATAGAAAAGAAAGAAAAGAGTGAGGAATAGTTAATTTTGGAGACAAAACAGAATGATGATATCCTAATACAGAAGAGCACAGAATGTGGCAAAGAATATCCAAAACACAGAAGTAAGAAATACACTATCAGAAGCCAGTGTATTCAACAATGACAATCCACAAAATTTTCCATTCTGTAATATTCCTCTGTGTATATCAGTATACAAACACAGAAAGTTAGAAAATAATGAGGAAAAAAAGTTTATTTCACAAATGGAAGTTTGGTAATATTCAGGATCAAAAAGTACAATTTAAAAATTACACAGAAAGTCAAGCACCAATTCCAGCATGTTACAATACTGGAAACACTGATCTCTAAACTCTACTTGGCCTCTGGATTATTTACATAATCACTGGCGTGCCCACTTTAGGATAATTAAATTTTAGCATCACGGTATACTTTTTCTACTGTCTTCTGTCAGAGATCAAGCAATCACTTTCTACTCACTGTAATCCTTGCCACCTGCCCCCAATCTAGATTATAAACCCCTTTGGGCTGGGACCATGAACTGTCTGCATTGTGTTCCATCTGAAAAGAGGAAAGGCAATCCTCAAACAAACAAGAAATTAACTAAAAAAAATCCTTCCAGTAGCACCTTAGAGACCAACTAAGTTTGATATTGGTATGAGCTTTCGTGTGCATGCACACTTCTCATACCAATAACAAACTTAGTTGGTCTCTAAGGTGCTACTGGAAGGAATTTTTTTATTTTGTTTCGACTACGGCAGACCAACACGGCTACCTACCTGTAACAAGAAATTAACTCCAGTTCTTTAGAATGTAGAAAAGGCATGTAATAAGTAGCCTGATTATTGAACATTCATCCTGATTTGTTTGCATAATATTTCTATTTAGTGACCACTCATTCTGTTTGAAAGGAGCTTAGTCCCAGAGACTAGAGAGTATAAGACGATCCTTTGCAGTCATCATGTTTTTACAGGCCCTGCTGTTCATTAGGAATGGAAAACTACACTTTAGGTAGGCACATTTGTACTTTTTCCCATTCTGGTAATGAGAGATCAGTAGGTTGGAATAACCTTGGGCGGAATAATAGGAGACTGCAGGGATGACAGAGGGAGGACCTTTTGCGGGACCCTTTGACCAAAGGCTGCTTCAGCTCTCCTCCACTGTTCAGGCAAGGCTCTCCTGAAAGATGTGAACTAAGTTTCTAGATTTTATATTCTATACAGTACCAGGTAATTTTTTCATACTATGAAATCTGCTAAAATGTAGAGAAAAAACCCCTCAAATAGATCTTTAAATATGATACAGTTGACATGTCAAAGTTCCAGGAGCTCCCCAAAGAACTGCTGTATAATCTGTTTCAGATATTCTGTCATTCTGTAGGAGATGAGAATAAGTGCACAGCTAAACTAATGGCAGTTTGTCCATTTTCATCTGGGATTGGAAACATCTGAGAGTAGGCAGAGAATCAGTCAAGGAAGTGATGATGGACCTCAACCATTTATTTCAGTCTCACACCGGATGGTTCAAAGAGATACAATATTATGCTCTACAGCACACATACAATAATGCTCCAGACAAAATTTAATTGTGGCATTCTAGGTCTTTCTTTGATGAAGAATGCATATACTTCTGAAGTACCATTTCCCGTTTTCATTTGAAATGTAAAAGTTCATTAATGGTTGAAAGCTTCATGTTGCAACAGTATAGTGAAGAGAAACGCTTGCAGCTAAAGCACCTGGTGCAACCGGGGGAAAGGCTTGCTACCAAAGCAACTCCTCACTAAATATGCCAGTTTATGCCCAAATCCAGACCAAGTCAAACTAACGTCTGTAAACTCTAGGAATTTTATAGAAAGGGGATTCATTTTCTCCTCTGTGACTCTGACGATTTGTTTAAATGAGTCTGAGTGTTTTTTGGTGAAGTAAAAGAGGGGGTCATAATCATTAATATATAATATCCATAGTGTAATCCTTCCTTCTACCATAAAAGCTCTCAGACCCCAAGTAAAGGGGGAAAATACATTTTAATAGGATTTACATTTACATGATGATTACAAATAACCATCTGTCTGCTTCTAGTTTTCAATCTGGTCTGTGTCCCATGAGTCCCTAGCCTATGGTCAAAGCAACTAAGCTAGAAGGGGAAAGTACAGGTCTGTCAGGAGATTTTGGATAATTTACATTCTTTTGCCACAGTGCCTGGTTTCTCCTTCTATCTACACAAATATATTACAGGGACTGTTTTCTAAATTCCATATACATACATTATAAAATATAGTGCGTGTGTGCGCGCGCACACACACACATCAATATTTAAAATAACAGATGTATTTTATACAATACACTGTTTTGGTCCTCTCATTTTATGAAACTGAGTTTTTAATCTCTATAATAAAATTGTCTCTAAGTATGATACTCTAGGTATGAACCAAACATAGTGGTTCATCTCATTCTAGCAATCTCACCACTTTACTGCATAATATTCTAATAAATTAGAACAAGGTGCACTTTGCTTTGTTGTCACTCGTGTGGAAAGAGAGCTTGGGAAACTCTGCTTGAAGATTAGGCACCAAGGCAAGCAGTGACGGGAGAATCCCCTGTCAGATGATAAGTAGTCTCAAGCCATCTTTCAGGAGATTGTGATGGATCCAGACCTCCTGTATCATAAAATAATCATTGGGCTACCACTTGCCCTCCCACCCCACAACCGTAAGCTATTGTAGCAAATTATGTACAACCCTCAGAGTTGATTTATTTATCCAACAAAAATCAAAATGATTTCTATGGGATTTGGCATATTCCAAATCACTGTTGCTATACTGCATTTGCTAAGCCAACCCACGGTTAAATATGAATATGAAGGGTCCTGAAGAAGAGACTGCAGCAGCTTTGTACTTCCATGGTCCTTTTAACTCAGCAAGGCTAAACCAAAATTTGGCTTAATGAGTTGTCCAAACATAGGCTCATGTTTAACCTTACAAAAACCAAACCCAAAATGAAGAGCAATAGTCTCGTCATCTGGTGAACCAGGTTCGCATCTCCGCTCCTCCACATGCAGCTGCTGGGTGACCTTGGGCCAGTCACACTTCTTTGAAGTCTCTTAGCCCCACTCACTTCACAGAGTGTTTGTTGTGGGGGAGGAAGGGAAAGGAGAATGTTAGCCGCTTTGAGACTCCTTTGGGTAGTGATAAAGCGGGATATCAAATCCAAACTCTTCTTCTTCTTCTTGTCGCTACCAGCAGCTTAATTAGATTTGTATATTTACTTTGTTGAACTATAATGGCAAATTAAGCAAGACAAACATGGGCTATGAGGCCTGAAAAAGCCTTCCCGGTGATATGGCCGCTGCACTGCCATTGCCACCTGTCCCCCAGCGCACCAAGTTCAATTTATTGCAAGTAGAAAATAGAATGTCTCATAGAAATCGTCTCACAGTCTCCAAAACTGGTTGTTCCTTTACTATCCCATCTATGCTTTTGGCTGATATCTTTAAGACTTTCCTCCCAGCCAACACTCAGCTTTCAGCAGCTACAGAGCATGTTCAGGTCTCACTGAGCTGTTTTTAAAGGGGGGGGTCCCATTAGGTCGTCCCCCCCCCCATATGTTTTGTACTTTCATAAATCTTGATTATTGCAACATATCACCTTCGGTTATCAGAAGCATGCTGTTTTTGGCTATACAGCGGTACCTCGGGTTACATAAGCTTCAGGTTACAGACTCCGTTAACCCAGAAATAGTACCTTGGGTTAAGAACTTTGCTTCAGGATGAGAACAGAAATCGTGCTCCGGCGGCACAGCAGAAGGAGGCCCCATTAGCTAAAGTGGTGCTTCAGGTTAAGAACAGTTTCAGGTTAAGAACGGACCTCCGGAATGAATTAAGTACTTAATCCGAGGTACCACTGTAGTTCTGTCACCATTCACTGCCCAAGTTTGATATTAGAGAAAGTGATGCTAAGAGTGTATACTTGATACTGCTTTTTACAAACCTCTCACACTCTCATGCAAGTATTTATGCTCTATACACTTAATTGAGACAGACTTTTATGCATACAATATCATCATTCTTATTTTCTCTTTCATATCTCTGGGACTAAAATAGTAACAACTGAATGATCAACTGAATGTTTTTATGACCTTCAATCCTTTCAAACTATTTTTTCAGCAAAATAATTAAAAATATCACCATCTGAATAAACACTGGGGAAATCCCTCATAGGCTTTCTGAGCCCTGCCTTACTTTAGAGAAGATTCTGTCTTCTTCAGTTGCATCAGGTGTTACAATCATATGTTACAGCCACTGGGAGTCAGTCTGTTAAATATGTCATCAACAGTTATGTGATTTAAGGAAGTTAACTTTCTTGCGCACACAGGTTTCTGATGCTTTATTATGTCTGTTGATGCTCTCTTACTGCTGTCTGCTTTTTATTTTCCCCACACCAATAGGACAAAAAGAAGATCCTATACGTTCTTAGAATTCTTGCGCACACAGGTTTCTGATGCTTTATTATGTCTGTTGATGCTCTCTTACTGCTGTCTGCTTTTTATTTTCCTCACACCAATAGGACAAAAAGAAGATCCTATACGTTCTTAGAATTCACTGTGTTCAACTGAATGCAAGCTGACATATTTGTATTTTCTGGAAAGATTCTATTTGACTGTTGGATGATATGAGGAGTGGAAGTCTTTCTAATCCAGAATATAAAATATTTATGAGTAAACTAGGAGATGGAAAACAAAGTTATATGACCTATCTACGCTGTAGTGAAGCCCATATAACCTTATCTCCCCCTCGCTTTTAGCCCCTAATGAATTCTGAATGCTGCAGTTAACATTCAGCAATCTCATTACACATCAGCCATAAATCTTCAAAGGCATCACTTTTGTTTTGAAAACCAAGGAAGGGAGAGAAAAGCAATAAGCATTTCTGAGCATGCTTTTTGTTGATATAGATTTCCTTAAGATAAGACTGAAATTATTTTACATGCACTATGCATATGATAATGCAATGTTTTGGATCATGCTGAAAATATTTCCAGGTTCACAACAGACATATTTTTCTTCTAATGTTGTTGAATACATTCCCCTTTAGCCAAACAGCCTAAATCCTACAATATAAATGTCAAAATACTGTTTTTTTGGAATTAAAAAATGGTTAATATTCCTTAATTGAAGAAGGCGTAATATAGATTTGTGAGCAATTTCAGAAAATATAGTATGTATTTTTGTACCCCTAGGTTTGTATATTTTCAAACCTTGAGGTTTAACAAAAACAAAACAATCTAGTAAACTGTTCTTATCCAATGACCTTTTTCACGGAACCATGTCTACTGTTTGCACATGCCCCACATTTATAGAAAGAGCTTGGAATATACTTTTACATTAGCAGTCTACCAAATGGAGTTCAAAGAATAAGGTAATATCAGTCTTCAGACTTTCACCTTAGTTTCTACATATGCCCCCAAATAAAACTGCTAATTTTTTTTACCTCCATACTTAGACAGTTACAGAATTTTGCAAAAGATGAATTAATCATGGGTGCAGACAGATCTACATCTTTATAAATAAATATGATTCGATTGATGTCTGAGGATCCTTTCATAAAAAAGAAAGATTTTAGTTTAAACTCACAAAGGTATTTAAAAAAATGTAGAATGTGTTATGTCAACTTCACTTAATAAAATTCAAGAAGCTAAAATTAACATCTTCCATCTTTTGTCCATCTTTTAAACACGCATGAAACCATATCCTCATGGTATTTTGATGCTAAATTACTTACTAAACCAATAATCTGTGGAAGCCATTTTCACAAGCATTTCAGAATATGTTGAACATACTGCAGATGTTACCAGGAAAAAATAATCTGGGATGCTATGAAAGCAGTAGAAAGAGAATATTGTATGGCAGAAAAAAAAAGATGTGTAAACAACATGCTTAAACAGCAACATCTTTACATCTTGAATTGGAAAAGTTAGAACATTACCATAAACAAACTGGTTCCATAAAAATTAGGAAACAAATTAAAGATATATGTGACTTCTTGGGGAAGATATGACAGACCGAACATCTTCTTTTGGTTGCTCGCCAACAGAGATAATTACATGGTGCTTGATGATAGCCAAGCTTTAAATCTTGCTTATTAAATTCACTCTTGAAAAATAGAGTGAACAAGGGATTAACCTCTGATGCTTGGGAAAAGTCCACTTTCTATGCTGGGAGACTAAGAAGCTGCAAGGAACCCAGATGAGAGTGAGTGACGTAGAGTGGAGGAAATAAAATTGTGCCCCCCAAACCATCCAACAGCCTCCAAGGCATAAGGTCGACAAAGCCTACCTTTCTCTAATTATCTTTATGGCTGCTTTAAAGGTTATAGAGGTTACCTGTCTGCCAATTGAAGTTTATATCCAGTATGTGAGCTACTGTCTGGTTTAAGAAGAGTTGATCATTAAAAGATTGAAGGCATAACTAAAAGCATGCCAAGAAAGATTTAAATAGACAAGGGAGTTCTGATTGCTAGAAATTCTTATTTTATTTTTAACTCTCTGTTTTCTCAATGAAAGTTAACTTCAAACCAAAAGTAATTTTCCTATGTCACATTTCCCTCTGTGGGAAAGAATGTGGATAGATAAGAAATGCTGTGGACATCTTAAGGTGGAGACGGGAGACAGAAGTTTTTAAAGTGGAGACTGTGAAGATCTTAAGGTATCAGTTGAGCTGTTTATAAGACCAAGAACCCCCCAGTATGGCAAATACATCCTTTGACACTCCATTGACTATTGGCATCTTGCAGCAATTATTGGAGGAACAATGAAAAGAGATCAGAGCTGTAATTGATGAAAATGAACCAGCAAAGAATGAAAAGGAAAAGGGATTTAATGAAGACACAGAGGCTTTGGAGAACACTATCGATAAAAGATTGCCAGAATAGGAGAATAAAATGGTAGCATTGGATGAAATGGATAAGTCCTTTGCAAGGGTATCTAAAAGACTGAAATAGCCAAATGGCAGATGTTGGAGGAGTGGAATGAAGCCATGGACAGAGAAATGAGGAGACATTCTGAGCTGGCAGAGATAAACTGGAGAGAGAGCATTTGGTGTACAATTTGGAGTGAATTCGGAGGAAAAAGCTAGCAAGGCTTTGGTGTTTTTCTTGAAAAAAGAGTGGAAGTAGTGTAAATGGAAGAAATCCATTTTTAAAATCAGGATGGAAAACCATGCCAAATATAACAAGAAATGGGATCAAAAGATATGGAACTGGGTGTGAATTGATGAATACACAATAAGTTAAATAACTACGGAATATTATTTTAACATATGACCACAGCAAAGATACTTCTGTGAACAAAAATGAAAAGATTTATTATTGTTTAATATGGAGAAGAGAGCTGGACCATAAAGAAGGCTGATCGCCGAAGAATTGATGCTTTTGAATTATGGTGCTGGAGGAGACTCTTGAGAGTCCCATGGACTGCAAGAAGATCAAACCTCTCCATTCTTAAGGAAATCAGCCCTGAGTGCTCACTGGAAGGACAGATCCTGAAGCTGAGGCTCCAATACTCTGGCCACCTCATGAGAAGAGAAGACTCCCTGGAAAAGACCCTGATGTTGGGAAAGATGGAGGGCACAAGGAGAAGGGGACGACAGAGGACGAGATGGTTGGATAGTGTTCTCAAAGCTACCAGCATGAATTTGACTAAACTGCGGGAGGCAGTGGAAGACAGAAGTGCCTGGCGTGTTCTGGTCCATGGGGTCACGAAGAGTCGGACACGACTAAACGACTAAACAACAACAATATGGAGAAGTGGTTGTTGAAGGTACTGGAGGCAAAACTGCTATAGAATTTTTTTTTGCTGATATTTATTAATAATAACTAAACAATCCTTTATGGACTTTTGGTGTAGAAAGGAAAATGAATGAATTTGAGATATTTGGGCCTAAAGAGTAGGAAAGCATTGCTTAGCAACCACGATAGTGAGGTGGGCCTCAAACTTGATGAATCAAAAAGTAGAGCACAAGTTGGAACGGATCCCAGTGATCTTTTTAAGTGGGAATATTAATTGAATCTTTTACATTTGGAATTTCCAATAGTTTCACAGAATCCTTTTATGAGGTTAGACCTAATTTCAAAAGGAACATTTTCATACTTCTGAACAATATTCTGTAAGGTCAAGCAAACCTTACAGATATGGTCGAAAATGGTATAAATTATGCCTTTTCTTATTCGTGTTGTCTGAAATGTGTAGCATGTTATCAATCTACACAAAACTGTGGTAAGTACCGGTAAATGTAATAAGGGAAACATCGCAACATTAATGGTAAAGTGTATTATACTTTGTCTGGTTTCATTACGCTGTTAGTTTCTAATACTGAATTATTATTATTTTAATAAGCTGTTAGCTGCTAATGACTTTTATTTACTTTAGTTTTTGCATGCTTGAGAACCCATTTTATTGTTTGTATTTATTAATATTTTGAAATTTGATAAAATACCCACCCACCCAAAATGGCAGTAGCCAATGACTACAACCTCCTAACCATATTCTATTCAACATAGCTGGTCCAACAAACAAGGATAAACATTTTGCATCCTAAGGAATATTCATTGGGAATGGCACAGTAGCCAATGTTTAACTTAAGGAGAAAAATACCTGCAGTCCAATCTTCCCCAACCAGGCACCGTCCAGATGTCTGGAGCTACAATTCCCATGCTTTGGCCATCTTGGCTGGGGATGATGGAAACTGTAGTAATACAAAACATCTGGAGAGCCCCAAATTGGAGAAGGATGCATTGGATAATTCAGTCGGTAGAGCATGAGGGTTGTGGGTTCAATCCCTACATTGGGCAAAAAAATAATCCTGCATTACAGCGAGTTGGACTACATGACCCTCATGGTCCCTTCCAGCTCTGCAATTCTATTATTCTAAGGCTGCTGTAGTCTATTATCCATAACTTGTTAATATAAAACTCTTTCTTAAGTCACAGTAATACAACCACAAAATCAGAAAGCAGTTGTTCTAAAGGGAAAGACTTAAAAACAGTTAATCAATTTTCTTGTTATAAAAAAGAATATGTCACAGTGCATTTGTTACATTATTGGCTATATTATTTACAAACAACACATTTTATTAAATCCACAAAAGAATAATAGCAAATAAATCAATGTGTCGTGTCAATGTAATAACAACATTATTACATCTATTAGTAAGCATAGATATGTTGGTGGGCTCTTAGCTGAGGGACTTCATAAAATGAATAATATTCTTTCTTAAACAATATAATTAACTCTTAATGAACCTTTCCCTTTTCCCAGTAAATTCAATTTAGTCTAATCCTTGGGTTTATGGTAATGTTGAGCTCATTAAAATGTTACTTAAAACTCATTAAAATGCACACTGAGAGGTAACAGCTTCATTACAGTAATATATGGTAAAAGAAAAAAAGAATGCTTTATTATCATTTAATTGTTTCCAAAACTGAATACATTTGCATAGTGATAAGGTTCACAGGATACTTTAGATGGTACTCAATAATTAAGCAGCTCAGTAATTAAAAATGCATTTCTAAAAATAATTTTATGTTATTGCTTATTCTTGGTTGTTTTTCCAATTAGGAAAAGTAGCCATATCAATCCAGCTCATGAAATTGGGTGGAACAGATAGACAAGAAGACGAGATTAATTTTTTTTCATTTCAGACAATGCGTATTTTTGTTCCATTTATTTTCTGTTCATAAACAGCACTTGAAGAGTCAGTGACTGTTACATTAAAAGGTAAGGTATGCATATTCTAGTAAATGAGAACAGCCAAGTATTAGTCATTTAATTAAGTTGGCGAATTGTCCAGGAATTGTCCAGTAATGTAGAAATGCATTACAGTAACACCTGATGCAGACTTTTAAGAGCAAGTCGCGCCATTGTTTCACTATAGATTCAGAAGGGCCCAGGTTTAATACCTGGCATATTTAGATAGTTTGGGAAAGACCCATGGAGAGTGACTGATAATTAGTGAACACAATACTGATGAGATCTCTAGCACACATGTGTACACAGTTTTTATATATAAACCACCAAGCGGTTCTCAAACTTTTTTCTCTGGGCCACACTTCAGAATAAAAATTTGCTTATGCCACACCGAATTTTTAATTGATAAGAAATACATTGGAAAACAAAAAGAAACAACTGCCAGCAGTGCTTGATTTATAACACAGAATATGATCTTGAAACATCCAGAAAGTATAAAATGCAGCTACATCAGAACATGCATCATTCCCAACATATAATTATAAAAAAGCACCTTACATATGTATAAAACCCAATGTGAAGGGTGAGCTGACTTTTGCCAGGTAATCTGCATTCAAAGCATAGGGCTTGATGTGGTTAAGATACTGCACAACTAGGGACCCCTGGCAGATGATAGTCCATGCCTGCAGAACCCCCATATGCTCACCAGTGGGCAGTCCAGTGAGTGGTAGTCATGCCTGTCACTGCTTAGTGTAATGGTCAAAAGGGATTGTGATCAGGATGGGGGATCATAGAATCATAGAATTGGAAGAGACCATGAGGGTCATCTAATCCAACCCCTTGCAATGCAAGAATCTTTTGCCCAATGTGAGGCTCAAACCCAGGACCCTGAGATTAAGAGTCTCATGCTCTACCGACTGAGCAAAATGGGACTGGTAGCTCCAATACAAAACAAATTAGCACCAAAGTCTCTAGAAATAATATGATCCATGGCTGGTTCACAGTTGCTTGTTACTGGCCTCAAGAGGGAGTGAGAAGTTAATCTTTACCAGCCACAATAAGGCAGTTGAGGTTTGAGAGTATTTAACACTCTCTGTTATGCATGGGTGCCTTGCATAATGGAAGTGAACTTCAAAAATGCTCCTGGAACTATCAACTTCTAGCATCGTGTTAAATGAATGCAGGCATGCTGTGGGCCCAACACTGTGAATTTGGTTCAAATAGCTGAATATAGCATAAAATAAGATTATAATTGGTTATATAGTTATATGTGGATATGGAAATTCTTTTCTGTCTTTGATAAATACAACAAAATTAAGAAAATAGATGGGACCTGAATTTTAGGAAAATGAAGGAGTAGGAGGACAGCAAATTGTGTGTGTGGGTGTGGGTGGGTGTTATAAAACTCCATAGATTTAAACATTGTTATATTGTATATGTTATATACATGTATATTGTTATATACATATAACAATATATATGTTATATACATGTTATATACATGTTATATACATGAGAGCCAGTGTGGTGTAGTGGTTAAGAGCGGGAGTCTCGTAATCTGGGGAACCGGGTTCACGTCTCCGCTCCTCCACATGCAGCTGCTGGGTGACCTTGGGCCAGTCACACTTCTTTGAAGTCTCTCAGCCCCACTCACCTCACAGAGTGTTTGTTGTGGGGGAGGAAGGGAAAGGAGAATGTTAGCCGCTTTGAGACTCCTGAAGGGGAGTGAAAGGCGGGATATCAAATCCAAACTCGTCTTCTTCTTCTTCTACAGTAAAGCAGGTTGTATTTCCAAAATCTCTGTTGATTCGTTTTTTAAAATGCCTGCTCTCTCTCTGTAGAGATTTCCATTTCCATTTCTATAATCTTTCACATTTCATTTTCTGAGCCTTTTGAAAAGAAAACAAATAATATGCCTCTCTAGCCAAGTAAACAATCTCTCATTTTATCTTTATCGTACATTCCTGTAGATAAGTTATGTCATTTCTTTGGAGCCCAATGTGAGATGCCTGGAAATAAATAAGCCAGATGGAAACTAAGTAATTGGAATAATAAGTATTAATGTCGAAAACTCTCTCCATTGTATTTCCATGTATTCATTGAGCAAGGTTAAATGAGATACCATAAATACAAACTAGAAGATAGATGATACATTTGAAAACAAGTAATTGCATATTATACTTACTAGCTTTCCCCTATGTAAGCATAATCTAAATTGAAAAGCCAGGAAAACCCTGTAAATAAATGGAAGACAAAAGCAACTAGACTCAATTTTTAACTGATATTTATGGCAGGGCATCATTACATAGTCTGAGGAGCCTTTGCTTCACACTGTATACACATATAATATCTGTTTTCACATGATTTGCAAGATTATGATCCAGAGCTATATTATTCATTTGCAAATATGTTCATATTTGAAACACGCAATGAATTGTATAGATGCTGTTTTAAATATAACTATGAAAGTGGTCTGGAAAGGGAGAATCAAAGAGAATACTAAACAAACAAAGAAGAGGGCCAGTAGAGAATAATGAGCATCTGGGCAACCATAGTCTGCATGAGTGTGAACAAAGTAAAAATACACACCAATGTATAATCAGACCACTGCTGCTGTTAATAATACATATTATTCCACAGTAAGGTTCCAGAATGTTGTTGGTGGGTAAGCGAAGAGTTGATTTACATGATCAGGTAATAACTAATTCATGTAATGATAATCCCATCACACACAAGTTTCCTCCTACTCCCACTGATGCCGCAAACACGATGAAGAAAGTCACAACAGAAGGACTAATGTACAATGAAAGTTTTTAATGACTATCACATAATTGTAATAATGGCCAAGATCAAAATTGTTATTGTATGCTGCTGTTGTTGGGCTTTGAGAAGCTAGTTCACAAATCCCAGTCAGCCATTATGTTTATGGGTGCCCTTGGGCCAGCTGCTATCTCTCAGCCAAAAGGACCTCACAAGGTTGTGAAGAGGATGCTTATAGGAAGGAATGCTTATAGGAAGGGATGCTTATAGGAAGGATATAACAACAGTTAAATATGGAACTAACCGATGCTGAATTACTCAGCTGACTAATCACATACTTGGGGCACCAGCAAAACAAGGGAACAAAAAAGAAAGAAAGGAATATTTTGTTGGAAAAAAGTGACATCTGATATTTCAAAAATAGCATCAGAGTAGTCATCATGGGGGAAATCAGAACTTTAGAAGACTTCCTTACACTCCACCACACTGTTATATTTTATGCTTTAGTATTGTTTTTATTTTGAATACATACAGGGGGCACCATAATCTTTTCAGTGCTTAGGTCTTCATCCAGCCCTGGAATTAACTAAAACTTTGGTTATGTTGATGGTGCAACACTATGCCCAGTACAAGTCATAATCCTTAACAAAATCAGAAGTAAATCCCATTGACATTGATGGTACTTGCTTCCAGCAAGTGTGTCTAGGTACTTTATGTGGGATTGCAAGGTGTGACTTAAGCATGTGTTTCTTTTAATCTAATTAGGTCATTCCTTTTGCCCATTTCTTTTGGAGCTACTCTTTGTCTGCTTCCTATACTTCCTAAAGGAAGACAAATATAATGGTGGTGTTTCATTTTAAAACTAAATATAACTTGTTTGCAAAAATCTGTGCATATATTCATAATTGTAAATTGTTTTAAGGTGGGGTGTATTTTTAAAACAGGAAGCTGACAAATCTTCCTATAAGTTAAATTAACCACCATCCAGCAGCAAATGCCAATAGTAGGCACAGCAGTTTTTTGCTTGAAATTGGTATGTCTACTTTCAGGCAAAAAAAAAAAAAAGTTCAATTAATTCCCAAAATACATTTGGAAAAGTATTCAACAGTTAGAACTTAATCATGGAAGAATATGGTGTAGTGCACAGTACTTAACACCAAGCACTAGGGCTCCAAATAAGGTCTGGTATTTCCTGCCAGCTTTTAATTTAAGCTCCAGACTTCTTTGCTACTGCCTCATGCTTCCATTTTCCTTAATGTGAACTGAAGTCACTTGGCTTTCATCAGCTTCCTATAAAGTGGAAAATCTGTCAAAACCTGTTTTTAAATAGGGGAAGGTGGGAAAATGAAAGGAATTTGTGCCAAAGAACAGAGAGAAGCAGTCTGGATGTTTTTGCTTTCTCCTACTGAAAACGCTAACATCACCTGTCCTCCAAATCCCTGTGCTCCACCCCCTAAGGATTGTTGTTAGTAAAAGAAAGCAGTCTGGCCCACCTCCTGACGTCTTTAATTGACTTCATAGTGAGTGTTATCAAGAGCTAGTCAAGCAGTGCTAATGGTGCCTGCAGATTGTTCACACATGGCATCGCTGGCATACGTTGGCCCTTAAAAGGACTAATAGGACAGTGTAATCTCTACTCAGTGTGTGAGCAAGAACCAAGGGCTATCTGGAAAAACAACAAATAATTAGGCAGGGCTCTTCTCGGACAAAGGCAGTGTAATAAAGACTACCTTGAAGCACAAATACTAATTCTCTAGCAACCTTTTATCACAGTACAAATGTTTTTAACAATAGGATATAATTGTATGATTTAAGCTGAATTATTTTCTGTAATTAAGTATTTTTATTGTTTTACTTGATCTAGGGGGGCAGCTGCCCTCCCTCCCCGACTACATCCATTACGACAAGCAACACCACCTCTAAATATCTCAAAAGGTCAATTGGGCATATATGGGTGGAGACAATCTGCTAGGTATCCTGGTCCCAATTTTTTTAGGGTTTACATGTCAGCAGCAAATTTTAAACATAGCTTGTGGATTGAACTGAGACAAAGAATTTTTAGCACATTATGACCAGGATCACATGACACAATAAAGCTTGGTATAGCAAGACCACACAAATGTGATGGCTTCTGGAAAGGAATTCACAAGTGCTTGTGATGCTAACCACAAAGTGTAGTCACATTTGTTGACTACAGCTCATGATTAGTGAAGAGAGATTTTAACCACTAGCCTCAGTGCTCTCCAGAAGTATGCAGATTGATATTGTCTCATTTAGCTAGGTTCTGACATATCGTGTTGTGCAGACTAGGTCTAAATGTATTAATTGGTTTACCAATGCCAGGATGTCTGCATTATCAGCAATTGTTTTGTGAATTACTACTGTTAATAAGGTACTTATTACTATCTGTACTTTTCCACCGTTTGTTAAACGTTGAGGTCAGAGAAAAACAATTCTCCCCAATCCTCTGGCCAAAGACTCTTTGCACTCCTGCTCTGGAAGTCCATTTGCCCTTCTTGGGCAGGTGGTTTTGCGGGTGGGTCCCAGGCCTCCTCTGGGAACTGGTCTATTGCAGGCTGGACCATCCTCCTACTGCCAAATTGGCCCATGGCGAAAGGAATCTATAGATGGCATTCTCTGGGGTGTGGGAACAACTGATCAATAGCAGTGCCTGGTCCCATGCCCAGAGGAAGGATAAATGCCTAGCCTGCTGGGCATTTCGACCTCTCACTCACCATGCCGGTTCTCCCACCCACCCACCCATCCACCCTCAGATTAGGGTTTTTGCTGATGGTACAACCTTTCTATGGACAATGTCGGTTGTTGGTTTTAGGGGCCGGACAGGATTTTTCCCCATCTAGCAAATTGGCACCGCTATTTGAGTTTTCACCTACCTCATAGCAATCATCTCAACTTTGTAAGGCAGACAGGGATTGGTTAAGCCTAGTCTTCGTTGGAGGGGAGGTTGTAGCCTCTGCCTGCCCCTCCACGGGTAAGGGAATTCTGTTAAAAGGATCTGGTAAGTGGCTCCTGTCCAATACCCAGAAGGGGGCTAGGGCCAGACCACTCCTCCAATGGAGACCATTTGGGGGACACCCCTATTTGACATACGTCATAGGGCGTGTTATTTGACATACGTCACAGGGCGTGTCCTCCCCCCCCACTGGCTTCACCCTTAGAAACACTCCCAGAGGACGGGAGGGAGTAACATATGCAGTTGCTTACCTCAATGCCTATGACCAAACCTTTACATCTGTAACCAATAAACTTGTGGCCTTATTTAATACCAAACCAATATGCTGTGTGTTGTCTAGGGAACAGGGTGGTCACAGGCCTCGCCACACTAATAATACGAAGTTAGATTTGCCTCTTAAGTGCTTGTAGAGAAAGCTGAAAGCTTCTGCTATTTTGGGCAAAAGTGTAATTGCACATACAAATAATATATTACACCAATACTGCTTTTATTAACGAGCATCCCAGAATTTAGCTAGTGCTACAAAAACTTTCTTTCATATTTTATCTAGTAGTGCTATATACTGAATGTCCTTGCTTTTGCTAGTAATACTTTGAACTACCTGCTTTGCTAGCCCTCATTTCCTCCCCCAGGGACTTTGCCATTCACAAGTTTCCAACTTTACAAGGACACTGAAATGACCAAAAGGGGAATGCAAAACATCCAGTAGTGAGGTTTCAGTGTAAGTCCCTGAATCTTCTGGCCAACAAAAGGTGAAGGGTGCTATTAGGGAGGATTAATGGACTGCTGGGAAAAGAATTGGCTTATTTGCATTAATCTTTATGATTAAAGATGGAGCAGATACCACTGTTACACAGTATGATACAAGTGTGCCGTAGCATTACAGCAAATCTCTAAAGGAAAGATTAGGGAACATTGTGGGAATTCCAAGCCAAGTAAATCACCATGCCTGAGGAATTTAAATAGGCCCTTAATGCAAATATAGCACAAGCAATATTTAAAGATGTATATAGTTGCCAATATTACAATGAAAACTGAAATTAGAGACTGATGAGCTTCTCGGTCCTAATTCAGGAGAGGTTGAGAAAGAATATAATTAAGGAGAAAATAATGCCCTACTTGGATAAGCATAAATTGATAAGGTCAAACCTCTGTGAAAAGAAAATCTTGCCTCTTTGAGACATCACAGGTCTTGGAAAGAGTTAATCAAACAGGATAAAAGAAGGTCTTTTTCAAGTAATTTACTTGGATTGTCAAAAGCCGCTGATGAGACTATTAAGGAAACTAACCACAGGGTAGGGAGGTAAAATCCTGTTGTGGATTAAAAATTAGCTAAGTGATAGGAAACAAAGACTTGTAATTAATGGCTGCTTCTCAGAGTGGAAAGAAGTTGAGTGAAGCACTCCAGGGATCAGTATTGGGATAAGTGTTCAATATACTTAATAATGGTTTCAGTGAGCAAATCAGCTGAGAGAAAGGGAAATTGAGAAATAACACAAAGCTTGTTTATAGCTCTGAAGGCTAAAACAGACTGGGAAATTCTAAAGGACAAATACAAATAGGGAATCAGCACAACAATGTCAAAAAAGGACAAGGTAATGTACACTGGAAATAATGATTTCACATCTTAGTATATATTAATTAGCACTTGGGGAGGAACATAATCCAAAAAGGAAGAAAGCGAGTAAGTGAACGTTTTAAGAAGTGAGCTCCCTTTTCGTAGTTACATAGGTATAAAACTGCTTATATTTGTTAACAGGTATTTACTCCAATCTAAACCTCTTAACATAACTAGGTTCCTATGTCCAAGGAAACCTTGGGCATTCCTCAAATAACACCATCAATAACAGCATCCCTTCCTGCCATGCCATAATGAAAAATAGTTCCTTCTAACTATTTTTTCAAAGGAAAAAAGGTGAAACATCCCACTGGGGGAAAAATAATAATCCTAATTTAGTCATGCCATAAATATCTCTTTAAATCCTGACCTGGTTGGTTTTGTTACCTCATACAAATACAAAATTTGGTGTATATTCTACAGCAAAGAAACTGGATCAGAACCTGCTGGTCACTGAATTTCAACCAATTTCTTCTTAAAGTAGGAAACTATTAAAAAGGAAAAAATATAAATTGTGAAGAATTGGAAGAACGAGACAGGATACCTTTAGCAGGGAAGAACATTTGAGAAATATAAAATGCTCCACAGGGCTATGTCCAATTCAAATATTATATATATATATATATATATATATATATATATATATATGTATATGTATGTGTGTGTGGTGATGAATTGTATTACTTTTATTATTCTATACTAGCAGTGAAACCTTGTCTTTGTATTGTGTATTATCTACTGTACTTTTTCAGGAACCAACCTCTTATGAGCTGTGATGGTCATTCACTACACCAACCCGGTTTATATTTACGTCATTCACTACACCAACCCTGAGTCTTTTACAACAGCCTGGAAGTACAATGTTATCATAGTTTTACAAGTGAAAATTCTAGAAAATCACATTGTATACCATTTTGGATGTTACTCCCAAGTGTGGTTCAAATGTACTATAAACAAATAAAACAAATAAAATGTGTTGCCCAATGACATTAATATCCATGAGATTTGTTTCATTATTAGGATACAGTATGTATGTTTTTAAAGACCCCCCCACAGCCCCTAGAGGGGCCAATAACAAGCATAAGAATAAAGGAATCTGCCTTCGAATGAGTCAGAGCACTGGTCCATCTAATTCAGTACTGTCTACTATACTGACAGACAGTGACTTTCCAGGGTTTCAGATAGGACTCCCTGCCACCCACCCGTGCTCTACCCAAAGACACCAGAGAATTAATCTGTGGTTTTCTGCCTGCTCCACCACAACTACTTTATATATCTAGGCCCCCTTGGAGAGCCAAGTGGACATAGGCAGCTGTAGAGCCAAGTGGACATAGGCAGCTGTAGAGGCTCTAATTCAGGGGTAGGCAACCTAAGGCCTGTGGGCTGGATGCGGCCCAATCGCCTTCTCAATCTGGCCCGCAGACGCCTTCTCAATCTGGACCGCAGACGGTCTGCCTATATTTACATGAGTAGAATGTGTGCTTTTATTTAAAATGCATCTCTGGGCACAAGATGTAGGTCACAACATTATGATGGAAGATTGGGAAGAATAATGGAAAACTGATTTAAAATTTACAGATTGTTCCCTACTGAAGGAGAATTACATGAAGATGATGTATAGATGGTACACAACACCAGTGCAGTTAGGGAAAATGTACAAAACTAGTTCAAATATATGTTGGAAGTGTAAGGAAAAGGTGGGATTGTAATTAAAAAAAATTGGGAAATGATATACAATGAATTGAAGAAAATGTTCCATTTAATATTTGTTAAAAAAAACCGAGGCATTTTTGCTGGGGATTATAGGGAAAGACCTGCCAAAAAAGCTGAAAAACATCTTCATGTATGCGACAACGGCAGCAAGAGTTCTGGTAGCACAAGGATGGAAAACTGAAGAAATCCCAACTAAATAATCATGTTAAGAAAAATTGACGGACTATGCAGAACTGGCAAAACTGACATATAAGCTATGGGACAAGGATAACTGTGACTTTAAAGATGAATGGGAACCCTTTACAAAATATCTGAAGATGCAACAAAGTGAACTGGACTCCTTGGCAGGTTTTAAAGAAACATTCACAAACTTTTTATTGATAATAAATCAGCTAAATAGTTTGAGGATCTATACAACTTTGTATCATGCAGAAAACAGCAGTCTCAGAGAAACCAAAGACTGGAACTGAGGGAAGTCGGGGGGTGGAGGTTGGGATTTGTGCGGGAGCGAGGAAAAATGGGGGGGGGGGCAAGGATGATATGTTTTTGGGTAATATGTTTTGTTTTAATTTTGAATAAAAACACTTTAAAAAAAATATTTAAAATGCATCTCTGGGTTATTTGTGGGGCATAGGAATTCGTTCATTCCCCCCCCCCAAAAAAAATATAGTCTGGCCCCCCACATGGTCTGAGGGATGGTAGACCGGCCCATGGCTGAAAAAGGTTGTTGACCCCTGTTCTAATTTGTTCATGGATGGGAAGCTAGAATTTAAGCTGTGTTTGAAAGGCCCTTATCTCATATACTCCCTACCCACCCACCCGGAATACTCCTCACATACACTCTCTAACAGCCAGTGCTATTTTTTCCTAGAAAAAGAGGTGGATGAGCTCACCAAGAACACCTGCCCTGTTCTCTTAGAATGGCAATGGCAGCCGCCTGAGAGATGCCAGATCTGAGTTCTGGCTGAAGAAAAGCCCTGCTAACAGCCTACTGTAAGGTAGTAAAAAAATCTTCCTATTTAGGAAAGCTTTTGAAGCCATGTCAATTCTTATATTGTATTTAAATCATTTTTTATTGTCACTGTATTTATAATATCTCTTCCCTTCCCTGAGGTTTTAGTGGTTTATAGCTGCTTAAATTTATTTGTTGCTGCTCTTAAATTACTTTAAAAGTTGGAGTCCCTTCCAATTCTACAATTCTATGATTCTGTTGTTTTGATTTATTATATCCTGCTAACGTATTTGGAAAAGTGGAATATAAATGTTTTAAATAAATAAACACACTGCTTATAGACAAGTAGCATCTGCAACACTAAGCACGTGAGGTAAGAGCATTTTAAATGTTATGGAGCACAGACATGGGTAAATGCATTCCAGATGTTTCCAGGTGGGGCCCATCATGTTTCAATTGGTCCTGAATGTTTATTATTAAATGAATACTAACTGGAGTCCATTCTTTGTCATTTCATAAGAGTTCAATATCAAGATTACATAGTATTTTGACATAGTAGAGCTCATCAAAAGCAGTAACATTCTGCAAACATTGAATGGCAAATGAAATGTTTAAAGGACAGATACCAAGGTAGTAAAAGCATTAAACAGCTGCAGAATCCAACCGGTAAAATATTCCTGTTAAAGCATTTGAGATGCATGTAAATGTAAACCCCTCTCACAGAAATTACTTAAATGTCCTCAGAAAATAAAGAGGAAGGGGTAGGGAGCAGGAAAGCTACTACTGCTGTGCTTTACATCAGCATTTAGATCTATTAGCTACCTGTGCTGGCCTGTTTAATTAAACTCTCTGCTGGAAGTGAATAGCTTTTTCTATCAAACATTACCATTTTGAGCTTCACTGCAAGATATATTTTCTTTGAAAGTAGTAGTACTTTCATAAGGCTTTCGCTCCAGCAGTGTTAAAGGCAACTATTTGGGGTTTGTTTCCCCTCCTGAACAGTTTGAGAGAGAATAGGTTTTCAGTTAAAAGTGACAAGTCTATACTGACACCACTTCTAAGCTTTGTAGAACAGGCCAGCTAATAATTGTTTTTGGTCTTCCCCAAAAGTGCTTTCTTTGAAGTTTAACCCAGTATGATATGACACCCTTATCTGGCTAAAGAGTTCCAGCTATGTTATTGGTACTGTTACTGGGCTAAAAAGTTCAGTGTTACCCTTCAGAGAAATGGTAACATACTGTATGGAAAACTGTGAGCTAACATGTCAGGTCAAGAAGGCAGTGAAATATGGCTCCCCGCCCACTTCTCTGACCAAGCTGGAGGAGGTGGCCTTGGGTGTGATGTTGGAGAAATATTTTCAATATCCTATGGGTAAGATGGCCCTGGATATGGCCAAATCTGGGATAGCCTGGCCACTGTTGTCCATGTACTGGTAGCCTCCAGATTGGATTACTGAACTGCACTCTATGTGGGGCTGTCCTCGAGGATGGCCCAGAAGCTTTAGCTAGTGAAAAACGCAGCATCTAGACTGCTCATTGGGACAGACTGCCACCATTAATTTAAACCGTCACTGAAAGAATTGCAACTGCAATAGCAAAGAATAGTTGCCAATAAGCTACTAGGATAAGTTCAAGGTGCTAGGACTAGTGTCAAAAGTCCTATACAAATTGGGACCAGGATATAAGAAGAAGAAGAAGAAGAAGAAGAAGAAGAAGAAGAAGAAGAAGAAGTTTTATTTATATCCCGCCCTCCCCAGCCGAAGCCAGGCTCAGGGCGGCTAACAACAATAAACAGTACAAAAGTACAGCATAAACAACACTCTAAAATCATTCATTATAAAATTAATTAAGTTGAGTTATCCAAGATAACTCAATTTATCTACTATTTAATCAGGAATTCCATTCCATATGAGGTAGGAAATGAACCTTTAGTGTGGTAGCAACTACTCTTTGTTGTTCCTTTAGTGAGGTGTGATCTCTATTATCTTTTTGGAGATAGCTGCCTACTGAAGATTTGTCTTTTCAACCAGCATTTTTATATCTATACTGCAATTCATATTATTCCTTAATATAGGTTTTTATTGTTGATGTTTTTATTGTTAAATCATTTCGGAATGTTTTATGGGAAGCTATAAACAAACAAACAAACCAACAGACAAACTGAATGATGAAACACTTTTTCTTTGTACAGTGGTACCTCGGGTTAAGTACTTAATTCGTTCAGGAGGTCTGTTCTTAACCTGAAACTGTTCTTAACCTGAAGCACCACTTTAGCTAATGGGGCTTCCTGCTGCTGCCGCACCGCCGGAGCACGATTTCTGTTCTCATCCTGAAGCAAAGTTCTTAACCCGAGGTACTATTTCTCGGTTAGCGGAGTCTGTAACCTGAAGCGTATGTAACCTGAGGTACCACTGTATGTGCTGTGTTGCAATCAGACAGCTCATGTAACATCAAACCATAGTTAGTGATATATACTGTACATTCCAGCGTATTAGGCGACTGGGCGTATAAGACAACCCCCCAAATTGGCAGCGCTAATATATGCTTCGCTGGACAGCAGCAGTGGGTGGCGGGCTCGGCGCCGGAAGGAAGCCGCCCAGTGATGCCAGCTTAGGTACTGATTGCTAAAAAAAGAAGGAAAATATATGTATAGATGTGAGCAGAAATAGAAATACTATAACTGAAATAAAATACAATACATCACACTAAGTATGGAATATTGTGACCAAATTAACCTGTGTGCCTGCTCTGTCTGCTGTCCAGATGCTCTTAATGGGCTACTTCAAGGTCCCCACTCTCCCAATCCATGGTTCCTATCTTTAAAACAGACCTGAACCAGAAAACCCTTCAAACAAACTTTCTTATAGAAGGCTGCCCTCTGTAAAATAGGACATTTGTCCACTAGCAATATATGAACTAGTCATAGGTTCACATGTTTCTTCTTTTCCACTTGCGGGTAAAATTAAATTAGCTACTTCTTACTTAAGACAAGGGACGCAGGTGGCGCTGTGGGTTAAACCACAGAGCCTAGGGCTTGCCGACTGGAAGGATGTCTGTTCGAATCCCTGCGACAGGGTGAGCTCCCGTTGCTCGGTCCCTGCTCCTGCCAACCTAGCAGTTCGAAAGCATGTCAAAGTGCAAATAGGTAAATAGGTACTGCTCCAGTGGGAATGTAAACGGCATTTCTGTGTGCTGCTCTGGTTTCGCCAGAAGCGGCTTAGTCATGCTGGCCACATGACCTGGAAAAACTGTCTGCAGACAAACGTTGGCTCCCTCAGCCAGTAAAGCGAGATGAGCGCCGCAACCCCAGAGCCATTCGCAAGTGTACTTCACTGTCAGGGGTCCTTTACCTTTACCTTTTTACGTAAGACAAACCATAGTTTGCTACTTCAGATGTAATGGCAAAGCATGATTTTTAGTATTTGGTAACTAATGAATAAAATTTGAGTTTGCTAGCCTCCTGCGTGTTCCTAATTCTCCAATGAACATTAGATGTGCCTGGTGTTGTTATACCTAATCATTTACTGTAGTCTCAGGTCCACACATTTCATAGAATCATAGAATTGTAGAACTGGGAGGGACCACAAGGGTCATCTAGTCCAACCCCTGCAATTCAAGAATCTTTTGCTCAACGTTAGGCTCAAACTCATTACTCTGAGATTAAGAATTTCATGTTGTACTGACTGAGCTCTCACAGACTGAGCTATCCCATGGGGATGAAAAAGTCAGTGAGTGAATGTTTTACAACAGAATCAGGCAACTTGAAAGTTTGCACCATGTTGTAGGTATTTCTGTTCAAATTAGAAAGTGCATCATCCCCTAATAAGCATTACTGTATACTATTCTGAACTGCATCTATTCTCAATATACTGCCATTAAAATCACTGGGAAATTTCTATACAGTACAGGTATTCTTTGTATAACTGGATCTATAACTGGATCTGCAGCAAAAAGTAGTTAGCTGTAACGAAAGAATATTACTATCCCTCATATTTTGACTGAATTTCATTATCATGAATATAAAGCAATTATCATTGAAAAGATGCACTCTCAAAACTGAATGCACCGCTGAGAATTGCTCTACAAAAGGGATCTTCAAATACTGACAAACAAGTCCCTCCGGACTGTCATGCTGGCTGATTTTATCTACTGCTGGTGTCCTTGCTGGCTTAACAAAAAGAAGATCAAGAGTTTTCCTGGATACTTGGTATTGGGACAAATACACAATGCTATGAGCTGATGTTTCAGCTAAGAACACTGTAACAAGTTTTGAAAGTATAAGCAATGAAACACATACATTTTTTAGCCGATGACTTAGGCCAGACACTGACCTTTAAAAAAAAAAATAGTGAACAAATAGGTCTTATTTTTGAATGGAATGTGGAATAACAGAACCATTGCTATGCACTGATACCTTTTGACCAACGACAGTCTCTGGTTAAACAACCTTTACAAGGATTTCAAGCACTACAAGGATCCACTGAAGCAGTTAGACCAGGGTGAGAATGCAGCCAAAGAAACGAGTGGACACACCATGACGAATGATGGTCCTCTCATTTCCAGCTCTCTTAATACAAAAAAGGAACAAGCAATTATCCAAAAGCTACTAACTCACACTACATGCACCACCTGCAAACTTAGATCTTTTAAAACAGCCATGCTCCATCAGCGGTTCCAACTTGAATAAAATATTGTGGGGGCCCAGGTAAGTCCCACCCCACATAATTAACCGCATGACACAGTGCACACACACCATTTGAATGGGAATGCCCATCAACTATGTGGGGATCCAGCCCCCTCAAATATTTTATTGTGGAGGCTGTAGCCCCCATGGCCCCTAGGAGTTGGCTCCTATGTGTTCCATTCATTTGTAAAATACTTTCTTCCAAGCTAGGCTGAGTCACTTCAGACATTGAAGCCTGTGTGGAAGAAAAGCACCTTAAGGAGAGAGCCGTAGAGGGAAAATAAAGGTAGGAGGAGGGCTCAGTGTTCTTCCCTGTTTAAACTGCACTCAATCACCACCACAAATATATATGAATTGGTTCAGACCCATGCTTCAATACAAAATGTCTTCTGTCCAAATTTGTAATTTGGAAAACAGAACATAAGGATTGACTTCTAAGTGAAGATACAGGAAAATGAATTTTCACCAGGGAAAAATTCCACTGCTGCAGTGGTGGTGGTGGTAGGACCTCTATAAATAAAACAATTTGGTGTTTTTCCTCCGTGTCTCATAAAACTAACTAGAAGATGGCACCATCCTAACGTTGTGGGATTGGAGAACTATTGCTGATTCTTATATATAACAACAATAAGATAACCTTCTTTGGACTTCTTGCATTGAAAGAAATGAATGACCTGAAAAGTCTCAGACTGAAGATTGGAAAAACATCACCTAGCAGAGGGAGGAACAGTGGAATATTAATCTAGATTGGACATTTGTGCAGGGACCATGCTAACATTTTACTATTTTGAAGGATTATTGTATATATTATTGACAGATGGATAGCTGCAAGTCCTTTTCACCTATTTCTTTTCATTTTTCTTTTTATCTTTATTCTTTTATTATTCTCTTTAATATTCTCTGTTACTGCATTTTGAAAAGCCTTAATAATACCATAATAAAAAAAGGAAAGTGATGGATTGAAGATGAAGGACTTCGTGCAAGAGGCTGGGTGGAGAGGATCTCTCAGGGTAAGAGACTGGGGAAAGAGGGGGAAGCTCCCAGGTGAGAGCTGGGAGGGTTCACCCTCCTTTGTGTGGAATAAAGGTTAAGATATAATTTCAAAAGAGAGTTTTTTTATTTCCCCCCTTCTCTTTTCCCCCTTTCTCTTTTCTTCTTTTTGATCTTTTAAAAATTGATTATTAAAAAGAAGAAGAAACTGTCACCATCCAATGAAGCCGAGTGGCAGAAGACTGAGGAAAGGAGAGAAAAGTGGAAGTACAAGAGTAAATAGTAAACTATGGAACTTGTTTCCACAAGATGTGATGATAGCAACCAAGTTGGATAGCTTTAAAGGAGGGTTAGACAAATTCATTGTGGATAAGACAATCAATGGCTACTAGTCATGATGGCCATATACTACCTTCGGTATTAAAAATAGCATAAATACCAGTTGTTGGAGATCATGAGCAAGAGAATGCTCTTGCACTCACGCCTTTCTTGTAGGCTTTACACAGACATCTTAGTTGTGCACTGTTGGAAACAAAATACTGGACTAACTTGCTTGAAGAGGCCTCTTGTGTCATAACTGAGTTCACAGAAAATTGCCATTAAATATAATAGGGTGAAATTAATATTAAGAATTGCCTAATGGTCCATTCATCTTCCATGATACAATATGATCTAAAACTAGAAAGAGAACAATCATTTGGGACATTTGATATCAAGACTGAACAAATCACAAGGAAACCTAGTATAAGAAGCAATCTTTCTCCGGAAGAGAGACTAGGCGATCTAATAATGTCCCTAGTTTTTTCCTAATGTTATAAGATGACGTTGTCAATCTTGAGTTCATAATTCAATATTGTCCCTTGACTGAGTTATGGGACTGTGTTCCATGAAGCAAAGCCAGAAGCATTTTCTGAACTCTCCTATAGTCATTTAGCCCCAGAGATCCCGGTTTGATAAAGAACTTTTGTAAACATATTTCTCATGGTTCCTTCAAAATCAGTCTCCTTCCATGTAAGCAGTGAGCAAACATATTACACTTCATCAATTAGTACAGAACTAGTTTTTCAAACCTGCATCCTGTGCTTAATTGGGAAATCTGCTTAAATGGGATGTCTCCCAGGAAACCAGTTTAAACCCAATGATACTTTACAGGAATGACTGGTGCTTAGCAAACTGAGCTCTTTTAATGGGAAAGCCTAAAGCAATTTTGTGGTGCTTAGTCCTTTATGCTTCTCAAGCTCCTATGATTTCTTCTTTAATGGCTTTCTGACCTCCATAACCATTATTGTAATGAAGAAAATATATACATTGCCATCTGTTCCTATTTGCTTTCCCCTTTCATGACAAGTGTGGGTCAGTAGCAAGGACTGTGCACTTTTTCAGTAATTATCTTGTCCGCTTAAACTAAATGCTTTCTGTATTTGAAGTACTTTGTTCTAAGACCCAAGTACTATGAAGAAATAAAAGTTCCTCATTTAGATTTCAAATAGCTTCCAAATTATTTGCTCTCTTTCTGTTCAGTTCAGGAATATTTCTTTCTGTCCTATCCAGAGCTGAACATGAAGCAAATCTAAGGACAGCTAGAAGTACAAATATATTGTGCTCTTGTTGTTGCACATATTTGGTCTAGTTCAAAGAGCAGAGGGAGTGGCAGAATTATCCCCTGAAGAACAAAACATTCCTCCCCACCAAAAAACAAAACATTTGAGACCTAAACCTGATAAGATGGATCTACAAATGAAAGGTAGTAGTAGTAGTAGTAGTAGTACAAAAGAAAAGTAGTAGTAGTAGTAGTAATAATAATGGATCCAAACTACAAGAAAGAAGATTCCACCTAAACATTAGGAAGAACTTCCTGACAGTAAGAGCTGTTCGACAGTGGAATTTGCTGCCAAGGAGTGTGGTGGAGTCTCCTTCTTTGGAGGTCTTTAAGCAGAGGCTTGACAACCATATGTCAGGAGTGCTCTGATGGTGTTTCCTGCTTGGCAGGGGGTTGGACTCGATGGCCCTTGTGGTCTCTTCCAACTCTATGATTCTATGACCTGTTCTTTCAGGGTTGTACTCCCCCCTGAAATAACACATGTACATTCTAGTGGTGATTCAGCTCTGTTACTGGAATCACAAGTGATGTTAGTGGCTCAGAGTGCCTTTTGCACTTTTTACCCAATAATTTGGAAATTGGAAAGTGCTGCTTTGTAGTTTTAGCAATATGTCAGCAAATATGTCAGTAAAAAACAAAATGATTACTGCAACTTTAGCTGTCCTTATGTTTTGAAATGTATTAAATGAAGTATTGTTCCTCACTATGATGTTTTGCAATGAAGGGCAGGTTATAAATATTTTAATGATTTAAAAAAAATAAAAAATGAGGGGAAGGCTGTGTAGAAACCTTTTCTTCCTGACATCTAATTTTCTTTTTGGATGTACTTTGTTGCATGAAGAAACATCTAGTCACCTTAGCTGAAATCTTAACCGCATACAGGTTTACACCCCAACTGTTGTTTTGGAAGGCAACATGATAACGCAGTGTTGTCCCCAGGGGTATTCTATGGAGGGGGGGAGGCAGTTAGCAGCAAGTGAGTTCGCCACCTACAAATGTATAGTGAAATTGTAGGGACATTTACAAGAAGTTACCCCACTTTTCCCTGTCACTACAGTCATGTGAGGCAGGTAAAGGCAAATTAGCTTAATGTAAGTGACCTTCATGGCTAAGAATGTATTTGAACACGGGTCTCTTGGATCTTGGTTTAACATTCTATTCACAACTTACTGGCTTCCCTGAAGCCCAAATTAGACAAGACACAGTCAACTTAGTAATCTTGTCAACAGAACAAATAGAGTTTTGTTAGTTTGTAAATGTAGGTAGGGAATGGTGAGATGTTTCAAATCTGTTTGCCTTCTGACCATTCTCTCTCCCCTAAAGGAGCTTCCAAAGGAATTATCTGTCCTACACTGAATAACATGGTAAGGGGTTTTGCCTCCCAGTGTTTTATAAACTCACAACCTGGTACAAATGATTTAGTTCATATATTAACATCTTTGGTCTGCAGTTTCTTTCTCTCCTGCAGTTTCAAAAGGAAACTCGAGGACTTCTTTAGGATTAGCAAAGGCATTTTCCTAGCTACTCCTATGGGTATAATTTTAGACTACAAAACATGTATCTTCCAAAGTCTCACAGATATAATTTCCGTAGAAGTTTGGGATGTTTTGATTGATTTTAAAGGAAAATATTACAAACAGAATGGTAACTAGCAAATGAAAGGGGAAGGAAACATACAGAAGGGATGAAAAAGGCTTTAGCTATCAACACATATCAAATAAACATTGATCATAAAGTACATCAGCCGATGACTAATTGCAGTTTGCTCTCCAGGAGGCTGCAAGTTTATCCCATTTCTGAGATCAGTTTAAAGAAGCAGCTGCCACCTCCCTCTTTTTTTAAGATTTATAATATAATGGTTTTAGCAAACTTATGATTTCCCAAACCTTCATTAACTATTATTTTTTTAAAAAATTCTTTAAAAAGCTTGAGCTCTCATAGTAGTAACAGTAAAAAAGAAAAAAAAAGTCCTGAACATATGAAAGCAAACCTTGTGTTTCTAGCACAAACCCCCCCAGGTGCATGTGCTGGCTACACATAATAAGTAAGTAATACTTTTATTGTGTATCCTATATTGTAAAAACAAGTAACTCTTAGATAAAACGGGCTGCTGAAAATGCTGGAAATTAGTACATAATGCATGCTGTCCCCAGGATGTATAGGTAACAGGCAGGAAACTGTGAGAAAGGAAATTCAGTAGACTCATCATTAGTATCTGCTCATCTTATCCAGCTTGCCATACTGTCAATAGAAAAGAATGAAGTAATTATTACTATATGACTGAGCGTCTGTACCTTTTCCCCTCGCTCCAACCACCTCCAATTATTCTGACACTATTCCTGCCCTTAGGTTAGACTACTACTATTGAACCATTTTTTACAGCTTGTGGCAGGCAATAAAACACACCAAGTCACATCAGCACACTCAGAACACTGGCAGAAGCAAGCAAATCAAAAGCCCATCCAATTATCTTGACTCGCTAGTTGTATTTTATTATTTATTTATTTACTGGCTTGCATCATATTTTGGGATATTTACGAAACCCCAAAAATGTTTTATTGAGCATGGGGAAATCAACTGGTCAGGCCCTACACAAAGAACTGGGAACAAAAGAGCTGCGAAAGGGGTATATTTTCACATTCCTTCCAACCACCTCATATTCTCCTTTGCTTGCCTGTAGAGCAAAAACGAGTTCTCTTACCTAGCATGTGGATGGCCAACATGTTGTGTGGGTACCACTGGGAATGAGAGTTTGCAGTCTATGGCACTTTGATAAAATTACTAGAGGATAATAGAGTCCAAGATCAGAATTTATTTTTATTCGCTACTAAAATTAATACTGCCCTCTGTAACGCTAAGTAAGTTTTTAGGGCAAGTTAACAACAATTAATAAAAAGATTAATAAAAGTATGATAAACAAACAAACAAAAAAAGCAATACATAACAAGAGTTGACTATGGGGAGTTTTGAAAATATATATTTTCCCATAACCTAGTGAATCTTGTAAGGAACAGTGATGCTGTGGCATTGGGTGTTGTTGTCTGAGACAGATTGAGCCTATTAGTTCCCTTGTACCTGGACCTACAGTCTAGCCTTCCTTTCCAGCACTGAACTTGGGAGCATTTGGCCTATAGGGCCAATAAGGCAGGCCTTTGAATTTGGTCCACAAGACCAGTCACCTAGCAGTCACCTGATCAGCCTAAGGATGTGAGACACAGAGAGCTGTTATCTCTGATCTAAGCACTAAGTGCTAAGAAAAGAAGGGATCTCTGATCTTAACACTAAGCACCACAGCACTAAAACTGGAGACAAGCCTCTGCCTGCTCTTTGACAGTTTACTCTCAAAACAGCAAGCAGTGTTTCTCTTCTCTTCAATCTGAATTCATATAAGAGATAAGCCTCTTCTCACTCTTTAAAAGGCACTAGGCAGAAGCTTATCTCCAGTTTTAACAGTGTGGGATTACAGTGCTAAAATCTGAGATAAACTTCCAGGCTACTCCTGTGGATTGAACATAATCACCTGATGTAATATGACGTTAGGTGATTGACAGGTGGGCGATTCCACCCACCTGTCAAAATGGCTCACAGTTCCAGTTCCCCATCCCTGTTCTAACTGGTGTACAACAGCTAAAACCACAATGTTACAAACATACAGTGATGTAATTAAAACTGCAATAAAAATATATATTAAAGCATTGTATGAAACAAAAAGACAGAGTCCAACTTAATGATGTAAAAGAAAGAAAAAAACACACATGATGTTTCCTATACAGTAGGGGGAAGAGTATTACAAACCACAGAGGCAGCACCAGAAAACGTCCCATGAGTCACTGCCATACAACGGTCCATAACACACAGCATCACCTACAAGACCTTCCCAGATTATATTCATGAACTACTAGGTCTGTATAGAGGTAACTAGGTTCCAAGATGTTCAGGGGATTATGTATTAATAACAAGAAACTGAGCATGTATCAAGAGCTAATCGGCAGCCAGCGCAGTTCTTTCACCACAGGTCTAAAAGGAGCATATCTGGATGTCCCTATTCTGCACCAGCTACATCTTCCAGAGCAGTCTCAGGGGAAGGCTCTCACAGTACCAGTAATTAGAATAATCCAATCAGGAGGTCAGCAATGCCTCATTTGCCCAGCTATCCCTGTCCAGGAAAGCTTGTAGTTGGTGTACTAACTGAAGGTGAGTGTAGGTGCTCCTTGCAGTAGCTGACACTTGATCCTCCAAGGACAATGATGGATCCAAGAGCACCTCCAACATTATATTCTTCAAGATCATTAAGAAGGTCCTAAAGCCAGGACTGCAGTATAACTAGAAGGCAGACAATTCACAGGCTTTGAAATGGAAGTAAAACAAAAACAAAATAAATTCTGTATTATCAGTCACGCCTTATCAAAATGCCCACATATGCACACACATATATATGTGGAACTTTAATTAAAAATAAGGTTTTGGCCTACAATGTAAATCTGAATTATGTGAAAGCAGTAGAATGGGTCCAGCATTTTGCAGCAGCAGTTCTGGCTTTGACAAAGGAAAGAGAGAAAACACACACTCATAAGCTTATATTAACAATTCCTGGAAAATATCACAACAATCCAAGAAAGGAGATGGCGTCTGATTGGCTTGTTTACACTTTCTCATTTCCCAAAATCATTTTGCTTCATTTACTACAGTTTGTCACTGAGACAGTGTGTTTGGGGGATTTCAAATGGACTCATTCTGTTCTAACAGATGTCAAAGAAGAGGTACATTGGTTTTAATGCCTATTTTGGGGCATATGGGAATAGCTTTTCCTGTGTAAAATGTCTGCTGTGAGCATCCAGCAGGATCTTGCTATTCTTCGCCACATTTATATCCCTACTAAATTTATTCAAATTTATGGAGCTATTGTTGTTTACTACAGCACTGACATTGATATGTTAGTTTGGTAATGTGCTCCAGTATTATAACACCAATCAAATTACTAGGGTAAATGTGCCACACTCTCACATCAGCCAAAGAGTTTGCTTTAGTTAATATACAGCAAACAAGAAGTAAAAGGGTGAAAGAAAGCAACAGACACATGCTTTTTAAAAAACGATAGCCAAACAGTTTTTCATTCACATTATGTCTTTATGTATGACATTGTAGCAAAATGTAGAGCAGGGTGACTAACCTTTTTGAGCCTGAGAACAGATTTAGAAATCTAAAACTTACTGTGTGCACCACAAAATGCACATTTCAGAGAAGAACAGGTGATGCTCTGAACCCCCTTCCAAACACAAGCAAAATGCTCTCCCCAAAACACCCACAAATAAAACATACTAACCAAACAACAAACTTATCTTGGGAGGGGCAGAGAGACATGGCAGGACTTCCGATTTAAAACATTTTTTTGCTAAGTGTTGGGTTCCCACACCACCACAAAGAGGCAAGCCGGACATTTTCATGCTTGTTGCTCATACATTAGCTGCAAAGCTGAACATGCAACTTGTAAGAGACAATGCCTCAAATTATTGTACGTGTCTGCAGTGATGACAGCAAATGAAAAAGGGTGGAAATATATAACTTGTGCACTCCCTCTTGCTGATATCACAAGCACTATGCATCATCTGGAAACCCCATTGAACTTCTAAAGAAAGAGCTCATATTCTCAAAATGTCTGAATATTTCTTCAACACCTCACCCATTACTTTTAACTTATTGTCAATGCGGGAGCTGCAATGTACACATGAAGCTCCTAAAAAAGCAAGACTTTCTAATTTACTTCAGTGTAGAAGAGTTTCACAGGACTGAAAGAAATGGTCACCCCCTTCTAGCATGTTAGATGCCACAGAACTTTAGGACAAAATAATCAAGCTGTGGATGTTTGTGTGTGTACACACACTGCCCCTCAATTCTATTCCCATGGTAGTTATCATGATGTTTAGAGTGTTTTTAAGCAGGCAGATTTACCATCTGCAGAAATTAATGAACATTTGATTCTTCTTATTTATTGTTATTATTACTATTATTATTTACTAAATTTGCATACAGTCCTTTATTCAAACATCACTGGGCGGTTCACAACATAAAAAATACAAAACCAAAACACAAAATACACAGTAAAACAAAAGCAAAGCAAACCAATACCCCCCGGGTAGGTTTCTTAAATGACAATAGGTGGTAAAGTGCTACCTCCAGCTTTGACCCCAGATAGAATAACCGTGAACGGAATCTAACATGCACTGCAACTTAGGCAAGCAATTCCACACAGTATATAACACCCCCCCTTCCTTTCCTTGGAATACAAAACAAGATGACAATATTCAACTGTCAATCACAACAGTGCCACATTTCCTCTCGCTTTCCTGTCTCAAATTTTGCTACCTTTGTGCTCTTAAAGATTTTGATGTAAATAGTACAGGAAAGCAGTTAGTGACCTGGAATGAGACACTATTAACACCAGTCAGAAAACAAAAGAGAATCAATACATTTTTTACTCACAATTAGCAATTAACTGAATAATCTCTTTTGGGTCCTTTGGGGGGAAAGGTGAGATAGGAGGCCGAAGCAAACATTCCCTGGATCTGTTTCACTTTAACAGCTTTTCTCATACACTGAGTTGGACATCTCAATTAAGTACACAGTTGCAGTGAATATTAACATATACTGTAAACCCTAAACCTATACATAGTATTCCCCCCCCCCAGTTGTGCGTGTTTATGCTTTCCACACAATGGTTGACATAATGTTGGTCATGAACCAAACCATGGTTTGCAATAGGAAGCACCACATAGCTTTGCGTACTGCCATGTTTCCCCTCTCACTTAGCAAGTCATAGAATCATAGAATCATAGAGTTGGAAGAGACCACAAGGGCCATCGAGTCCAACCCCCTGCCAAGCAGGAAACACCATCAGAGCACTCCTGACATATGGTTGTCAAGCCTCTGCTTAAAGACCTCCAAAGAAGGAGACTCCACCACACTCCTTGGCAGCAAATTCCACTGTCAAACAGCTCTTACTGTCAGGAAGTTCTTCCTAATGTTTAGGTGGAATCTTTAATTCTTTTCAGTCTTCCTCAAATAATAGTTTGCTGAATCATCCTATTTGGGTAACGATTAGCAGTCCTAAAAATGTGTTTCAAAATTTAACTTTAAACAATTACCGGTAGCTTCAAAACACAAGTTGGAGGCAATCCAGGGACTCAGTTAGATTGGTAAAGAAAAAGCGTTTATTATGTGTTGAATATGTGATATAACACTGTGGCACCAGATAGCTCTGTGGAGTCCTGTCTTTGCCAACTGGATTTCCCTGTAAGAGTTTACAATGCATTTAACTGAACACTTATTTGATGTGTCTAGATGCAGCCCAGGTTAGTGCTAGCCACAATTTGCCCAATTTGAACACCACAGTGACCAACTTTAACAGAAAGGCAGAAAACTGAATGATAAGAAGTGAGGGGAAGGAAGAAACATGTATGCCCATCATCATTTGGCAACTGAATACTGTTATATCTTAACTGAGTCTAAAATAAAGCTGAGATACATTCTAGCTGACCCAGGTTGTCAACCTGATGCATTTGTTGAGAGGGTGTGCGTGTATGCAACAGTTTAGATAATATTGAGGATCTCCAAACAGGTTGGAACCCTTGCTCTAAGGCAACACAATCATGAAACCATTCATCTGGAGCTGAAATGCTTCATCAAGTGGATCAGTAGAAGAATATGAGATTCACTTACACAATCCAATGTGAGGGGAATAATCATTTTCTTTAATCCTACAACCCCACCAAAGGTATCAAATTGACCTCAGGGTCAGGCAAAAAAACCACATTTTTTTTTAAAAAAGATAATTAAATAACTGACTTTGTGTACCTCTGTACTTGAGTCTCATAAAAGTACATACAGTTTCACCAGTGATCATATTAGATTGTGACAAGGGTTTGAATCCAAGTTATTATTGTACTGGTAGTAATGATGGAGCATCTTCTATAGGTGGATGAAAAATAAATAAATTCATATTTCAAAGATGCACAGAGAGGGAACAAGCATTCCTCCTGAGAATTAGTCACTTCATGCTATTTTTGTCTTTGAAAAATCTTTCTCCCAACTCCTATTTAAATTCCAAGACAGCAGCCATCTAATCCATTAGAGAAAAGACTACCTAGAAAGTTAAAATAGCATTAAGATTACAGAAATAAATTAGATTGCAAGTTCTTTGTATTACGCTGCATGAAAAAAATGGGAATAAAAATACTATTTTCTCTCTCTCAAAAACCTCCCATTTCATCTGTAGTATTTATTGTATCACTTGCATTAGTACTGTACATTTGTTCCTTTTATATTAAACTACTTTGTCTTTTTTAGATGTTAAAATAAGTCAAGGTTGAATCAAAGCTACAGCAATTGCCAGAGTTCATATATGAAATTATAGCAATAAATGTTAACCTTGCTTTATAGACTCACTACATTTTTCAATTAAAATACGTCGTCAGCATTAAAACCCAGTATTTCATAATTTCTAGCCAAAAATCACCTTTAGGACTGAGGTAAAATCTGGTTTTACATATTTTCTTGCTGTAAAATAATTAATGCCTTATGCATGTAGGGAATTTCATTTCCAACAATGTGCTCGTGATTCTATTTGCTTCTTCTATGAGAGAAGAGTAACAAATACGTTGAACATAACAAAACTTATTAGTGTGGTCTGAAGCCATTTGAGACCAGCATAACAACAGCATGCTTAGACATTTATTTCTTTAGCTCATTTGGAGATATCACAAAATTAGTGAATAGTGCTACATTTAAAAACCAGTTGGTTCACTCATACAATATTTGAAGAAGGGTGTAACGGGAGTGAACGCTGCCTTTCTGACCCACCTCCCCCTTCACCAGAATGTAGACTGGGCTTAGACAGGGGCTGGAGACTCCCCCCCCCCCATTCCACTGCTTTCCTGAAGTATATGGTATAATGCTTTCCTGCATTATATCACCCCCCATACACATATCTAATACTAACACTTAATCTTCCATTCACAGTGGAAAGTGATAGTTCAAGAATGTGGCAATACTGTAGTGGTTGTTTGGTTCCCTCTCTAGATGAATACCATCTTCAAAACAGAGCAGAAGCAACAGTGGAACAACTGGGCCAGGGAGCTTCCTCCTGCCTGACTGAGATCACAGCATTTGGTTTCTCCATCTAGGAAATTTCACCATAACATAACCCCACTGTACTACAAAATACTATGTGTTGTTGTTTAGTCGTTTAGTCGTGTCCGACTCTTTGTGACCCCATGGACCAGAGCACGCCAGGCACTCCTGTCTTCACAAAATACTCTGTAGTGTATCATTAGAAGAGTTCCTATAAAGCAAATGACTCTAACACTGAATCTATTTATTACCTTTTGCCCACTGCATTTGGCAGTAACTGCCCTTCCCAAAACATCTAAAATAAAGTGTCCAGATCAACTTACAGTATATCCTTTTTATCATGCAGGTGGCCAGGAAATGACAAGGACTTTTGCTGCGTTAAATAGATCAAAGATACAAAGATTGAAAAGTGATTCCTCTTCCTTGACTAGCAGCTAAGATTGTGAAAATATGTTGGGAGCGCCAGCCTCTCTATGCTCACTCAGGTCATGGCAGTCAAAGGATTAATCAAATACTTTAACACTGTCACTTTATCTTCCTCTCTTCATCCTTTCAGTTAGAAGACAGTCCTGTGGCCATACATATGGCACCCACTGGACATACTCGTCTACTTTCTAAAAACTCACACATACAGTATATGTACAGTATATATGGAATGTAAGAACCCTGCATGTTAAGACCAGAGTTTTATCTGGCCCAGCATCCTCCCTGCAGCAGGGGCAAGTCATATGCAAGACCTGATGGCAAAATGCCATGACAGCATCAGGTATGCATGAGGTATGAAAGGTGGCAGCAAATTTTAGACACGCTGAGAAATTCAGGCTACAGTTTTAATCCTGCAACCCCAGTTTTGATGTCCCTGATTGTTTCTCACTTGTATGTAACCATTACTGTGTCTGAAGTAGAAATGTAGATTACAGCTATAAATCTTGCATTTATTCAAGAGTAGACCCACTGGAATCAATGAACATGCCACCAAGTAAAGGTAAAGGTAAAGCCCCCCCCCAGGGTCTTCTCTGGATAAAACTAAATTGAATACCACCTTTTGTTTCTTACTATGATCTGAATATATATTTTACCCAGCCAATGGCCCAGTTTGCATGTAATGCTAAGTCAAACCACGGGTTAGCACAGGGGTTGGCAACCTAAGGCTGTTTAACCGGCCCATGGACCCCCGCTGCCTGCTCAGGGACCCCCGCCACCCACTGTTGGCTCCCGTGTGCTGTGCTAAACCAGCGTAGAGCAGAGCGGGGACTGCCTTCCGCGACGCTGATCGGCTTCCCTCTGGTTGCAGGAAGCTCCTCCGCGCCAGAAGGAGCGCCGGAAATAGCATTTGCGCATACATGCTTGCACACTCCGGCCCACCACGGCATCTGTGGGACCGTGAACTGGCCAAAGCCATAAAAACTTTGCCAACCCCTGGGTTAGCATGAATGAATAAGTGTGTGGGTGAACAGCAAAAATTGTGGCCACTTCATTCCTTCTTGATCCTGCTGCTGTTAAGCCACAGCTCAGCCTAGCATTTGTCAAACCTGGACTGAGCTTAGTTCTAAGTGGCATAGGAGCAATAATACTGGGGGAGGAGCAAAGTGGTAGTGATTTTCACTCTGTGTACCCACATGCTCGCTCGCTCTTAGCCATGGTTTGTATTAGCATTACAAATATAAAGTGAGACCACAATTGATCAAATGTATCGTACCTGCCAACAAAATTTTTGTAAGGAAACAGAATTGGAAACTATAGAACAGAAATTTCTGGGCAAATTGGGGGATTGGATGAGTATATATTTCAATATAGGGTTGGCTCCAGAGTTAGTCATAAATGGGACATAAGTCATGACTAACTAAGTTCCATTGATTTTGTTCTGCTATAAGCATGACTAACTCTGGACCCAACCTATAGTATTATCTTTGACAGATTAAGATCATGTAATAAGATTACGTCACCACACTGCAAAGAAAGATTGCATGCTTCATAAATGACTGATGATATGTTCCATGGTTTGGTTTAAAGGCATTTGAGGCCACCAACATGCTGAAGATAAGCAGGTCTAGGTCTAGTCAGTGTCTAGATGGGTGACTGCCTGGGAATCACATGTACACCTCCTTGGGTTTCATAATGGAACCCAAGTGGGTTATAAATTTAGTGAGAGAAATGCTTAGAAACTATATGTAAAAGGTATAGATAGCAAAATGAATACATTTTACTGGTATTTTAGCATTCTATGGGAGAAAATGACTAATTCAGTATCATTGTCAACAGCACTTTCATTACAATGGCCTTGTCAAGCTTGCCAGTTATATTACTGTATTCTAAAGAATACGCTCTGAGACTTTAAAAAGCAACACAAGAGTTGTAATTTTCAGGTCTGAAAGGCTGCTGCGTTAAAACCATGTTGCTTCAACAATATATATATATAAAATTACATATTACTTTTTCAGGAAACAGTTCTGGTTTAATTTAAATCCCAGGGATTTTGTATCCCAAGATTCCAATAGCAGTTCAAATCTCAGCCAAGAATGACAGCCTTTTAATTGTACAGCCAGGGAATTTGATGCGCAGAACAACTTATTTAGAAAACTGTAAATGAATTGCACAGAACATTAAATTGTTCTGTTTATAAACTTAATTAATCTTCTAAAAACTGCCTACTTAATAATGCTTTAAAATTATGTTATTATATGCACTCTTGACTAGCGTCTGGTGGGGGCACCCAGTTGTGCCCATTGAAAGGGAGTAGAAGATGATAGAGGGTGCCATGGCATTTAGCAGCTGAGCTGTGGACTTGAGGATAGCTCTGCCTCCCATTAAGGATAACATGCCCCCTAACTGGTCACTTTAGTGCTAATGTGCTGAAGGGAAAGGGATATTGGAATGAACACTAGTCTGCTTCAGTCTGTGTCTAAAAGAAGGGCTTTCAAGAGAAGTGCCCTCACTCATGCATTTCCCTTATAAGGTAAAGAGGCTGTGAGGCACAGCTTTCTGAAATTCATTAGCAGCCATCACTTTCCAAGTCATGAGGTGCTTAAGAGCAACAACCCATGTGATCTTCTAACTTCTCCTTAAAAGCTTGGCACATGAATGAATGGTTAGGAGAGACACTTAGTCAACTCCAGAGCTTTTATTTAAAAAGTCAAGAAGAGTAAGAGAAACAGAAGGTTGCATTAAAACAAAAACACAACGTTATTTGCCAGCAGGCCCTTTCATGTGACATCCTAATCAGATACAGGTCTGGGCTTCCCGTGTTCCACATGTTTGCACAAACAGTGGTACTTAACCCGCTGTCTGGCTCATAGATGTAACTGTAAGAAGAGATTACTGTCATTCCTGTTAGGTGGGAATAACCCAGGCTTGGCAATGCTTTAATAAAACTGAGGTCATATACCTGTGCAAAGATGATGAAAAGGAACAGCTAGTTGTGCTAGGTGACCCTGTGCTGGAACATAAGATCAGAAAGTCCAGCAAGACTTTAGTCAAGCTGAGATCATGCACCAGGATAAAGAAGACTTCCATTGGATGTGAATGGCCTTCAATGAAGCTCCTCGGACACCAAGAAGTCTCAGGATTATGTCAATTCCCAGAAATTATAAAACAAAAACAAAAATACAGGAATTCACCTTTGTCAATACAGAACTGAATTTTAGTGAGAGAAAGCGGGGTGAGAGAAAAACTGGAGGTTTAGAGGGATCAAAAAGAGAATGCAACTCAAGAGTTGGAGTTCATGTCTTCTTTGCTTAGTTTTATTTTTGCTTAGCTCTAAGTTTTCTAGATCTTTGCTTGTTCTGAGGCCTTTGGAGCCCAGTTAACTTTTTTCAGTTTTTCTCACTCCTGTATGAAATAACTCTCCGCAATGCTGCTACACAACATTTGGCAGTGACTATGGTTTCTGGAATGCTCCCATTGGCATACTGGATCAGCTACTTTGATCGGTTTCCTTAAGTTCAATCTTTCATCTATTAAAAAAAGTATTATTATTATATTGCAGCATTTCTCCAAGTCAGCATGCAACAGTGGTGTGTTGTCACATCACAGTTCTTGTAGCAACATTAGTAGAGACAAGATATGGCCAAAACAGCAAAGGCTATGAATTAGGAAGCCAAATAAATATCCATTTTTCTGTCCCCCTTCACCAACTAAGAACGACATACCCTGTTTCATAGATGCAGAATAGAAATACACACACACATCATGACCTAAATATTATTCAGAATTTATGTACCAAATGAGAATTTGTATGCAAAGAGCAGTATCAAATAACTGTTGCATTAAATCCAAACTTCAGAGGAGACACATTTTGAAATGATTATTTCAGCCTATATTATTTCAGTCTCTAATGAATGCATTATTTGGGATACATCCAACATAGTTAATAAGACAATATTTGTAAAAGACTAATATTAACGGCTGCTCCTGCAGCTACCTTGCCGATTATACAAATTACAAAGAACACTGTGCATACAAATGCACAAAATTAAGCAGGCACACAAAATAAAATAAAATAAATAAATAAATAAATAAATAAATAAATTATACCAAATGCAGGCAGGATATGCATTTGACTTCAAGTATCCAACAAACTTCAAGGCTGACTGAAACTTCTCATGCATAGAGGCTACTTCAGGTTTTGAATTAAAATTAAACAACTTGTCATGGATTTTCAAAGTTAAAAAAGGCAAAAGCAAAGTAACAAAATGAAAACCCCAATGAGATTTTATTCCAGGTTCTTACCATCCTTTTATTCTAAAATATAGTTTAAATAATTATCTTAATACTATTTCCCCAAAAGACCTATTTTGAATCACTTTTAGTATCAGCAATCGGTGGACTTCCCTTGGGTTGATGTGAAGCTGGGTTCAATGTATAAAAGTATTTTTAAAAGAAACTATAAAATAGCTGAACAGTGGCAAAAAGGGAGCTCATCTGGTAGCTCCCAAATTATTCCTCTCTTTGCTCCCTTTCTCTGTGTGCAGAGAGAAAATGCAGCTTCATAACTTCATAGGGCTACTACCTTTTTTTTTTTTTAAAAAATGTATTTTTATTAAAGATTTTCTTGGTTTACAAAAGTATGTGCAATGTCTCTCTCTCTTTTTTCAAGTAACTTTTTTTACAGATCAATTTTATTTGTTGAGACATTAGGAAGAAAAGGGGGAAAGAGGTAGGGGGAAAAGGTGAGTGGGGGGTGGGGTCGGGTGGTGATTTTTCTATTTTACTTAATATATGTGGGGTTTTGTGTCAGCATTGCTTGTGCAGGTTCTCTGCTATTCACTTGTGTTTCTTTGGTGGTGAGAGAGGTTGGGGTTGGCCTAGGGTGTGGTTGTTTGTTTGTGATTGGCTGTGGTGATCTTTGTTTTCATGTGTGAGTGGGGTGGGTGGGTGTTTTGGATCAGGTTAGCCATATTGATTTGTATGTTGTTGGTGGATTTTAGTCATTGTCTTGTTGGGCTGTGTATGTGATAAAGGGGAGCCATACCGGGGTGAAGGCGTCTTCTTCTATTTGTCCCCGTGTCAGTTTCAGTTTATTGGTTGATTTTTCTAGTAAAGCTGTTTAGGGCTACTACCTTTGAAAGTGACTCTGAAACTACAATGAATCAAGAATGAGGCAGCTAGACTGGCGACTGGGAGCAGCTGCCAGGACCATATAACACTGGTTCTTAAAGACCTACATTGGCTCTCAGTATGTTTCTGAGCACAATTCAAAGCGCTGGTGCTGACTTTTAAAGCCCTAAATGACCTCAGCCCTATACACCTGAAGGAACATCTCCACACCCGGCACTGAGGGCCTTATGATGGTTTACTAACTGCAAGAAGTGAAGTCATAGGGAACCAAGACAAAGGAGTGTTCCACCATGGTTTATTGCAAATTATGAGATGTACAGTGAACTTGTACAACTCAGCATGCATCCAGGGTCTTATCTATCAGGAAAAGGTGCCTCTCCTTTTAAAACAGTACATTTCACAACACACAGGTAACAGAGGAGATCTGTCAATTTATGCCCCCCCCTTCTTACATATGTCAGCACAATTAAGTTGTGTCCATTATATTAATATAAAAGAAAGTGGTGAAGTGTTTCCAATCTCCAAAATACTCCTCTATGACCCAGCTAAAGGTAATAGCAATAGGAACAAATGTGGGTCATCACCTAATTGCCATTTCAGGCATATGTAAATAAATTCCTGAAAATTGTGAATGCTCATTTTTCACAGGATTAGTTCCTTTGGCTGCTGTATTAGAAATATTAGCTGTTATATGTTTATATGTTATATGTTTATATGTTATATGTTTAGGTTTTATCATTTTGCTTGTGTTTTATTGGTTTACTTTACTTAGTGTATATGAACCACCTTGTGATTTCTACTAATGAAGAGTAATTTAAATATACAAACAAGTGATCCACACTTCCAGCCCTAGCAGAAGCAGTTATACCTACTTCTCAGAAGTGAGTAGAAAGGGTGTTGCTATGGATTTAAAAGATTTGGGGCATAGGATCATACACATTAATTTACATGCAGATATGTATGCATTCAAATCTGACGCAAATCAAGTCAAATAATTTCCCAAATAAAATCCCCCCAGATAAATTCTTCAGTTAATTTGCAACACACCTCACATTATCCCATGTCTATAATCTACCCCATTAATTTTCCAGTGGACCTTGTTTCAAATCAGTTATATTACCTCCAGTTATCATGCCACAAATAATTTCTAGGTAAATTAATTTAAGACTATTTCCTCAAATTAATATCCTATCCAGTAACCCAGATCAGCACACCTGCCCTGCCACTACTTCACTACACTCCCAGAAACAGGTTGGTCACTTAGGAAAACATTCAAGGCAAGTGCTTTGTCAACTTACAATGTTTGTCGACTTAGCAATGTTCCTGGTGAGCACCCTACCCCCATATAATCCAGTGGAGGCAGGCAATATAACATGCACAATCCAACTTTAGAATTTAACCATTGACATATGTATTTAAGCTATTTTTAAACCATACATTTTGTTCTGAACATCCTAAGCAGATGGAAAGAGACAATGGAGTGGAAGAAGAAAGGGCTCTTTCAGATCTTATTTTAGGAAACGTGTGAATCACTTCTATTTGGAAAGTGAGAGCAGTAATATTTCATCTCTCTTTTGATTTGGTGGAATAGAAGGAGAGGCCCAGTTTACATTTGGGGAGAGCAAGAAGAGCTCTAAATTTTGAAGCTTATTTACATAGATGGGGATGGAGGCAGAAGGCACCTCCTATGACTGCTGCTTGCCTCTGTTCTTTGTACACAACTGCCAGATCTCTTTTATGATATGTACATTTCATTTACCTAATAATTTCAAATGCTCTGCTTGTCTACTGACCTTTGGTGACCCCGTTTCATTCTTAACTGGTCTATACTGTCTATCCACATTGATCTGTGGACAAAGCACTGTCAGATATAATCAATATATCATTCCTTTAGTAACAAGACTGGGTTTTGCTCAGTTTTCTTTTTTTTTTGGAGGAGATCAATATTCCTAAAATGATGCATTGTATATTCAGAAGAAACTAATACCAGTCTTCATGCTACTTAACTACAATAACATGCATTTTTTAAAAATAATAATAACAAAATTAGTATAAATAAATATGTATACTATTTAAGCCTATAGAATTAGAAAACCTACATTAATAGGTACAGGACTCTGGTTGTCTTTATACGGACTCAGTGTTATTTATTTGATACTAATCACTCTTGTTTCTTTACCCCACAAGTTTTTGTTTTGTTGTGCATTCTAGAGCTGATTTAACTGAAGTGAGAACATGGAATGTTTCTACTCCCTCCTTTTGCTGCATAATACATATTTTTTAACACCACGTAGCTGAGATTTCTGTACACATTATGATCTTGAATGTACATTTTTAAAATGGTACCAAAGACTTGGCTTTGAGGATAGTGTGTAATTTGGGTTATGTCATTTTCTTCTACAAGCTCTTCAGGATACCACAAAACAACAACACTACATTATATTAGTTCTGGGGCCCCCAATCTAGCACTTCTAGGCACCACAGCGCCTTCAGAAAAAAACCCTCCATGGCGCCCACAATTGTCTCTGAATTCTGTTCCTCACATTTTTCAAAAAATGTTGTTTTGCTTTTGGAGAAGTTGTTTGGTTGGGGGTGGGGTTGTCTATCTGTCTGGGAGTTGTCTGCTGTTTCTTATTTTGTATCTTATTTGTTTTGGGGGCATGGGTATGGTGACTTTTTTTTAGGGGAGGGAGGTTTTTTTACCATCACCAGTTTTTGTCTGTGAAATGGGTATTTTATAGTGCCCACAAAAAAGTTTCTTAGATTTCCAAAATCCCTAGATTATCAAGTCTGAACAATGGGGCTTAACAAAAGTGAATATTAGACTATAAGATTAAAAGAGAACACCAGTAGGTGTTGCAATTTGGAACATATAACTCTATACAGTGGTACCTCAGTTCTCGAACGAAATCCATTCCGGAAGCCCTTTTGGCTTCCGAAACGTTTGAAAACTGAGGCATGGCTTCCCACTTCTTGCACTCAGCGGAAGCCACGTCACATGTTTGGCTTCTGAAAAACGTTTGAAAACGGAAGTATTTACTTCTGGGTTTTCGGCATCCAGGAACTGAAACATCTGTCCAGATAATGGCATCTCTCTCTCTCTCTCTCTCTCTCTCTCTCTCTCTCTCATATCAATCTATCTATCTTACCATTCTCCTTTTCTAGCCACTCCACATTGGTTTTCCCATTTTTCACCTCCCAGTAATCAGCATTCCATGGGCACAGACCATGCTCAGTATTCATAGAGGTTTTTTTGGTGGTCCCTCCCCTATTAGGGTTTCCCCCAAAAATATTTCTTGTACTTCTGCAAACCTCATAGTTATCCCAAATTTTCCAATGCCTCTCTTTTGTGAATGGGTTTTGTGGCTTTGACTATACAAGTGTCAATGCTCAAAGACTTGAGATAGGTATGGTGATGGTGTTCTTTACTGTTTGAAAAATATTAAAAGTGTACATTTCATAAGGAAAAGTACTAAATAAATGCTGCACACTCCTTTTCCTTCCCTATACTCATGTAACACCGCAATATTAACAAATATGAGTGACCAGGTAGACTTATTTCAAGCAGCTGCCACTACTTTCAAACTTTTGTCTGACACTGGCTTCCAGAGAACTGAACAAGAAGCTCAGGTAGTGGGGAAGAGGAGACAGTTTGAATCAATGGAACTGTGTGAATATTTTCAGGCGCCACTTGAAAGTATTAATGACATACAGTCATTTGCTGACGATATGTCGATTCTCTATCCAATGGAAAATTACCGGCCATGAATCAAATAAACATTTACAGGAATCTGCAAATGAAACAGCTAAATCCATGATGACAAGGAGCCTCATAAAAGTGGCCCATTTATTCTCTCTGAGCACTCATCCCCACTGTGGGGGATCAATAGCAAACCTCATACAATGCATTTCTAAATGTCCTGCTGCAAATCCTCTTTGCATTTATGCAAAGAGAAATACTCCACCAATCCCCCCCCCTCGACTTTTTAAATAAATAGCCATATACTATTAAAGGAACAAAACCAATATTCAGTGGAAAGAAAACCCGTTTCCCCCCTGTAACTACAATATAGTCCATAGGGCTCCCATAGTAGCAGTACTATGTAGCATAGAAGTTATGTTGGCATAGGAGAAATGAGATTTTAGTCACAAATTAAACACAAGGTTTGTCTGTTTAGACAGAGAACTTTGGCGGCAGCAGCAGTGACATACACAACAATAATTTTGCCCCATTTATTTTCTACTAAATGTGACATATTTTTCACCAAAATATGTCACATACAATTCTTGTTCCGATAACACTTTATTCCACTCAAGAAGTGAAGATTAATGTAATCAAAAACAAACAAACATTAAAGCTTATATTTAAAAGCAAATAGCTGCCACCTTCAGAACAAGCTATATATATTAAGCAAAAGTAGCATTTGATTCCAATTAAACAAAAACAAGTCTATTTCAAGGCTATACTATCGAAGCACATTGGACAAAATGGACAGAGGTTCAACATGCCAGAATTTGAAGTATGACATGCAGATAAAATGCCAGGTGTCCCTGATGGCACTTTTCAGAGCCCATCAGCCAGAAAGGCATTAGGACCATGTCCCGTGGTTACTAGGCAACCACTCATGAACCCTCCCTTTTCTCAAAATCATTAGATCAGGGTTTAAGTGCAGCTTCTGGTCTATCTACAAAATAAACGGGGAGGAGGCAGAGCTGCAGTAAGGCTCAAAGTTGTTCAAAATGGGAGGGGGCTTAAGGGGTTATTAGCCTGAGCCTCTTACCGCAATACAGATATCACTTTCCAGTATATGGTACACCACAATGTGTGTAAACCACAGGACATATCTGTAAATTAGATTTCAACATTTTACCTGTCATTATCTTTTTTTGTTTGTATACCGCTTATTAAAAAATATTAATATTGCATATGTTAGACCCGTAGCACAGGTACTACAGGTTACACGGAAAGGGGGAGGATGTTAGGATATTTCTGTTCCACCTTAATGGTGGAACGGAAAATATATCCTAACAGACTCTACATGCTAATTTTAAAGAACTGAGTGTAATTAGGTGACTCATGATTTTTCCAGTAGGCTTCAAAACTAATTCTACAAAAAATGTGCTCCAGAAGTACTGCTTATTGTAGTATCGGCTTTAAATTAAGTGTTTATATATAATGCATTTAATTGCTTAAAAGGTCCTCTCACGGATTCTGCTCTTCCAAGCATAGGACTGCATTCTCTCTCTTTTTGGGAGGATGGGTAACAAATGTAATAGAAAACCATTCCTTTTGTAATAATATAGCACTGGATAAAAAGCTCACATGAAACACATGGCAATTCCTTCAAGATATTATTTTTTTTTTAAATGAAAGCTATTGGGAAAAGTATGGACAGAAAACAAAATATCCGAATTCTTGACCTTTACAGGGGAAAACATCCCAGCTTGCAATTGTTTCAAGGGGGTTTTGTTTTTGTTTGTTTAGCACTGCTGTTTTCTCACTTTTGGAATATTTTATATTCCTTTCTTCCCCTATCATCATGAGCATTTTACTCAAATTATTAAATGCAATGTTTATAATAAACATGGTCATCAATTTTTTAAAATGTGTTGAAAGAATGGCAACATTTCACAAGCTGTGAAAAAGGATTTTGGTTTGGGGGATGGCCTGAGAGGCAATAGGCCAGCAGGATAGCACTGGGATTAGCCCTAATTACCTCATGTTTCACCTTAATTAACTACTGATACAGAAGGTAAACTCGGCAGGATCTATGGAGAGACCTTAGGCCAGTAGGCAAGATATCTAAACCACCATTGTTTACACATTATAATCTCTCTTTTGAATTCCCTTTAATTCCTTGAAAAGATTAGCTGTGGGATACACTGTGCATATTGATGAGCTATGTTTAATAGATAAACTGTCATTTTTATATTTCTCGCACAAATAAACACACACCAAATAACCCCTGAAGAGTCTCTTGGTTTGTTGGCAAATTGCCAAATGAACAGAACATGAACTTTGTTAATGGCACATGCACCATAATATAAACATGAATGGGCCTGGCAAGGGCCCATAAATGGTTACATGTAAACCTGCCTACATGATTGTGCTACTACACTAAGCATGACAATTACTCTTGAATGTGGCCTTAGGAAACAAACGTTAAAAAGGACGATTTGTAGCTACAAAAAATGAGTAATATTATTGCAGGAACAAATAAATTAAGTTTGAACCACCATTTCCTCACTTATCATCCGGTATTCACAACACAAATGAATGTTTGCATATTAGAAACTGCAGAACCAAAAGGAAATTGGCAACATTGTGATGAAAATTACTAGAATGAGAAAAGGTTTATTACTGCAATTTTTCAACTCCATTCCCCCAACCCATTTCTAAATACTGGATGGTCAGTGTAGGCGCTCATCATATCAATCACTCCAATTCAATATGGAAATAAAAATGAAAATATGTATTTCCTCATTTAAAAAATGGTTTGACACCATAAATTTGTGGTATCATAGAAGCCAAATCCTAGGGGCCAAGGTTCGTTCAGCCCCCTCCAATAAAATACTTGAGGGGGCCACCCCAAGTTGATGGACATTGTCATTAAAATGGGCTGCATGTGCTGAATCTTGTGATTGATTATCCAGGGCGGTGCTTACCCCCCCCCCCCATTATTTTATTCAAGTTGGCACCCTTGATACATGACAACTCTCAACTATTTCATCTGTACATGTCACTTCAGGGTCTGCAAGTCCTAAACTAAAGTCTGGAGAAGGCAATGGACTGGGTGTGTGAGCGTGTTATTCCAGACAAGACACAGGTTTTCATGGTCAGTAACGCCAGTTCATAGTTTGGAGATTCCTCTGTAATGGTTTTCGGCCCTCGGTTTCCAGTTGCTGGTTGTGCTCAGTTGGGGCTGGTGCACTTAACTTGCCTGCTTCTAGACAAGACAGATCTTGCCATGGTGTTATATGCCTTAGTTGCATCATATCTGAATTACTGTAACACATTCTTCACCAAATTATCTTTAAATGGTACTCTGAAAGTACAACTTATCCAGAATGTAGTATCCAAATAATTCTTCTTTGGGACTGTTGTTATTTTCTGCTGCTGTCTTAAATTGTTAATTTATTAATTTATTTTCTGTTAGCCGCCGTAAGAGTTTTAGGAAAGCAATATATGCAATTTTAAATAAATAAGCAAGCAGGAATAGAGTTTGAAGACCTGTTATGTCTGCCACAAGTTTGAGATCGACTTAAACAAACAGTATTTTCAGACCCGGGACGCGGGTGGCGCTGTGGGTAAAACCTCAGTGCCTAAGGACTTGCCGATCGTATGGTCGGCGGTTCGAATCCCTGCGGCGGGGTGAGCTCCTGTCTTTCGGTCCCAGCTCCTGCCCACCTAGCAGTTCGAAAGCACACTTAAGTGCAAGTAGATAAATAGGTACCGCTTTATAGCGGGAAGGTAAACGGTGTTTCCGTGTGCTGCGCTGGTGCTGGCTCGCCAGAGCAGCTTCGTCACGCTGGTCACGTGACCCGTAAGGGTCTCTGGACAGCGCTGGCCCCCGGCCTCTTAAGTGAGATGGGCGCACAACCCTAGAGTCGGACACGACCGGCCCGTACAGGCAGGGGTACCTTTACCTTTACCTTATTTCTAGACCCAAGCCTGGCAAAGTCTGTTGGCATGTCTAGTAAACAGTGCTCACAACCCTCTGAACATTAACAATGGAAAGTTCGGAACAACTTTGAACATGTATTCTAGGTTTGTTTTGCTCTTTGGTGTGCCCTCACATCAGGCAATTTGACTAGTGCAAAACAGAAAGGGAAATAACTGAAGAACAACTATGTTTCTGTTTGTATGTTTTTTCTATGGCCTTATTAAGCAAATATATATTGATAAAAATAAATATGCACCATTTTATCTTGTGAGGACCATCACAAGAAAAATAAGCCCCAGGTGTACATATGAAGCAACTATTAGTTTGTGAATTTTTTTTTTTTTAAAAGGATAACATCAAACTGTGAAATTTCTTTAGCCAGCATATGAACCTGCAAACTAGAAAGTTATATGGCATCATTCAAAGAATCTAGTCAGCGGCCAGATGTCCATGCAGTAACAATGGACTTGGGCTCAAGTCCCTTCAGCTTCCCTTATTGCACATAGAATGTAATTTTAATTTAACCATGCTGCATTTATATAGCAACCTTTATAGCATCATTTGGTAGAGGGCTGGATGCAAAGTTGAAAAATAAAAACCACACACAGAATGTCTCTGACTTTGACATCCATCAGCCACGGGGGCAGGAGTTGGGGGAGATACGGGAAATCTCATATACATTAAATGCAATATAGCCCGGTTTCAACATTACATTCAATGCACCATTGGTATTATTAGCTATGAAGGCATGTGACTGTTTTGAATGTTTTCAGATTTTCTCAGGTGATTTACTTGTGTGTGTAGACACACATAAAAACATACATTTATTATTATTATTATTATTATTATTATTATTATTATTTGCCACCCTGGGCTCCTTTGAGAGAAAGGGTGGGATAGAAACAACAACAACAACAAAGGATACTTTAGCTGTCAGTAAAAGAAAAATTTACTAACCCCAACATTTGCTACAATTTAAATCCAATCAAGTGTTTTATTAATTCCCCCCCTAATAACCCCCCACCAGTGCTTTTCTAACCTCATGTTGACTCAGAGTACTTACATTAGAGTTTCATTTAATAGGTATTATAAGAGAGGCATATGTTAATTTAAAAGACTCATACCAGTAACTACCTACTTACTGGAAATGTCTAAAGGACTGAGAACTTTCTCTGGGACCTCACTTTCTCCACATGAATGACAAACTGCCATTCAATGAGGGACAGTGTAATTTCACTGGTGACTGATGCCCATTACGGATCACTGCCTCATTTCACTTGTGGTGTCATCGTATGTTCTGGCCGAATTGCTCTCTGGACTGATAGGACTTTAGAAGACATTTACTAAATAAAAACCAAACACATAATAGAAGACTGTCAGTTACACTGTGACATTTACTATACATAAATTCCTAGAATAATACATAATGTTGAAAAATAAGAAACCTGTTTTTTAAAGCCAAAATAAGCTACAATTACAGCCAAAGGGAATTTTACTCTCTGCTTCTCCGTGCCTCTAGAAGAAAGCACAATGGCAGTCCAAGCAAATATTGTTTCCATGTCACATTCACAGTATTTGTTCTAAACATGATTTATTAAAGTTAGATTTTAATGTTTTGTTTTTGTATATAGTACTGCCCTGGGGACCCTTGCTGGGGACAAAAAGGAGTTTATAAATATTGTTTATAAACAGAATAAATTTAAAATAATCATATATCAATGTTCTATTATTACACACACACACACATCTTATTTTAAGTAAAATGGACATAGTCATAAAAGTCACTAAGCATGCTTCTCCACATACTTTAAATTTTAATGCAATGTATTTTCTTTCAATAAAATTAAACACAAAATCTGGGCTTTCTGAAATGCAATACAACTTTCCAAACTACAACATACAATTCTTCAAACAGTATTTATTATTTCTTTAGGACAGTCCAAGGGTCAAGGAAAGGATTGTACACTACTAGGTAAAGGACCACTATGTTTGACAGGCAAGGAAAAGATGCAGCATTTCAGTCATTCTCTCAGTCTCTACTCACCATGTTCACTCCCAATTGGAGTAGCTTTCCTGATCCAAAACTTTATCCATCTCATACATTTACATTGATATAAAATGCTAACATAACTAACCATGAAAAAATATTTGGGAATTTGGAAGGATAACCTTTTGGGAAGAATAACTACAATAATATTTTCCCACAACAGACTTGGTTATTTGTGCCCTCTTTAATAATTATTTAGCTTGCACTAGTAACACAATAGGAATTGGGATTTCATCCAATATTATAAGCAAAGCAGGGTGCAAATAAGAAAATGCAAAAATTGTGGGTCTGCCACAGAGTTCTTTTGAGGTAGTATAGTCAATTAAGCTGTTATTTATCCAAACAAGTTATATCAAACCAAATTCATGTATTGTAATACCTGAAAATGTGATAGCAAAGGGCATGATTCTAAACTGAAGTCTCTGTTTAAGTGTGTGTATGTTTGTTTATTTGTGTATGTGTGTATGTATGTGTGTGCTGAACACAAGCACACATATCCTTTTCAGCACTGGCAAGGAGCTCCTCTAACTCCACAACATAACACAATTCAGTTCTGCTAATCTCATTGGATGAATCAAACATCTCCACATAGAGCCCTGATATTTATCAAGTAATGAGAAAATTCACAATGAAACTTGAGAGGAAAATATAATTGCACCCACAAACAGATGGCCATTTCTGCTGAACAACTGATTCTGAAATCATTCTCTTCTTATTTAGACTAGAAATATGACGAAGGCTTAAATTATTCATTCATAACATTGGCTGTGCTTGATTTGAATGAAGGGGAAACATGAAGAGATTTACATCATCATGCTACCGCTAATATGTATCACATTCAAACAAGCAAATCACAGTTTGATAATTAGTTGTATTATTGTTTATACTATATGTTTAATTTGATCCATGCTCCTGGATATCCATTGTGTTGATATATCTATTTCAGAAGTCGCCTCAGCAAAGACATCTGGAAGCTGTTCTGCCATGGGTTGAGATCCAATTGCCAGAATTCAGGAGCCTCAATTTTCTTTTTTTTAAAACAACCATTTTTCCGTCGGACATGACACTTCGAATGCTGTCTTATTTTAAATGGCCATGAGACATGGATTTGGGCCTCTCTGGCTTCCACTGACTCCAATCCAGTGGAGGCAATAGAGTACTGGGCCTGAAAGAATGAATCCAAAATAATTTGCCACCATGCTAACTATGTTTGCCTGATTATGCCATAACGGGTCCACGGCAGTTGAAACTGCACCAAGTATTTATGAACATGATGAATATCCTGTAAACTATGAACTACATATGCTCTGCATTGTGTTCAACAATCTCATGAAGCACATACAGAAAACACTATATATATATATATATATATATATATATATATATATATAATCGCTCACAGTAATATGAATTGTCGTAACTGAAAAGGTACTGATCTAACAATGTAAAATTAAAGTAAGACTAAAACAAACAGCATAAAAACTTTTCAGATTAGCTGAAGTATTCTGCACATATAATGGAACACACCTGATATTTAACTTAATTGGTTGTGGACAGAACACTTTAGCATCGGGGCGTGTGGAAGGCAGCTATATATCCAGAGCAGGGTCAGAGTCTGAGGTCAGCCAGATAGGGTGGTGATGCTGTTATGTGACATGAAGGTTATCTTCTACAAATTGTCTCGCAAGACATTTGGCTGTCCTCTCAGGTAGTCATTACTCATTAGAAAATAAGATTTCAACATGCTGAATAAGACATATTATACTGGTGAAGTCTAAAATATTTTTGTTTACTTTTTAAACAATTAGGCAGACTTTAAAGAGTTTATAGAAAGTAGTTTGTTGCAATGCCAGTGATTTAATATTTTTATCAGTGAAACAGGAGATGTGCAATAGTAGAGGAAAAGTAAGGTTAGCAATGATAAATCATCTGTGTGTCAATATAGCTGACTGCCTCAGGGATTTAACCATTTTATCATGATTTTGGTGCTTAATAGAATCAGATCCTGATAGAAGGACAGATCCTGAAGCTGAGGCTCCAATACTTTGGCCACCTCATGAGAAGAGAAGACTTCCTGGAAAAGACCCTGATGTTGGGAAAGATTGAGGGCACTAGGAGAAGGGGACGACAGAGGACGAGATAGTTGGGTTCTCGAAGCTACTAACATGGGTTTGACCAAACTGCGGTAGGCAGTGGAAGACAGGAGTGCCTGGCATGCTCTGGTCCATGGGGTCATGAAGAGTCGGACACAACTAAATGACAACAGAATCATAGAGTTGGAAGGGATCCTGAGGGTCATCTAGTCCAACTTCATCTAGAAGAATTAAGTAAATCAGAATATATTTTTGAAGAATTTGGAATTTCCACTTTCCCATTTCAGATTTTTCAGCTAGATTCTCGTTAGCTAAGTGGAAAATGACTGATGAACATCCCACCCAAACTGCCTTTCAAAGCAGGAATGGCTCAAGACATTTTGTTGCAGGACCCCACTGCCTCTACAGGTCAAGAAGCACAGTACCCTGAAAATGCACAGATTAGAGGAATTCCTGAGCTAGCATATGCAAAATGACCTGGCCAACTAGCGCTGTTGAGAAACAATACAGAGCCATTGAGGGCCATTGGCAAAACAAGAGAACTGTCCTTCCCCAGCAGAGACTGGGGATTTGAAAGGTTGCCAGGGTAACTGGGTGTGGGGTGACAGGAAAATAGAGTCTTTAGAAAGGTGTGCTAGGTAGAATAAGGGGGAGAACAAAGAGTGGGATCCATCTTGGGCAGGATGGCAGAAGGCTGGCTGGGAAAGATTCCTTTGGTTCCCATGCTATACCGCTATAGGGAACAAGTCCTGCTTGAGATGACCATGCTGTAAGATCTGGACTCCCTACATGCAGACTGAAGGTGTAAATAGGTAAATAAACCGTATTTTTTAAAGCTATGACAGCCAGAAATATTCAAAGAGAAGGGAGTCCAAGATGGATAGGAGTTTGTAAAAGATGAAATACTGATGTCCCAATTGCAGACAATTCCAACAAGAAATAAAAGTGAGAGGAATCTAAGGAAACTGGTGTGGCTGCATAAGGAGCTTAAAGATGAGCTGAAATTTTAGAATTGCATGTATGAAAAATGAAAGAAAGAGGAAATCTTAAAGGAAGTGGTAGCCAACCGTTACAGGGAGAAGGTCAGTTGGGAGAAAGCTCAGAATGGGTTCAGGCTTGTAAGAGAAATTTTAAAAAGATTTACAAATAAATAAATAAAAACAAATAATATGCTTGAAGCAAGAGGAGGAACAAGCAAGTAGTATATCCTCTGTGTGGAGAAAACGGTGATATGCTATCGGGTGACAGAGAGAAGGCAGAACTGCTCAACATCTACTCTGTCTTCACCCAAAAAGAAAGCAGTTAGTAATAATAGACAGTGTTATTTTTCTAGAAAAATAGGAGCTAGAACTCAAAATGAACGCCTCCCTTGTTCTCTTATATTGGCAATGGTGCCCACCTAAAGGTGCCGGAACTGAGTTCTGGTGAGTACTGGCTGAAAAAAAGCCTGATAACAGAATAAACAATACAATGAGGAAACTGTAGCCCAAGGTATGAAAAGATGTGTTAAAGGAACACCTAGCTACTTTAATTGAATTCAAATCTCCAGGGCCTGATGAGCTGCACCCAAGCATACTAAAGGAAGTCTGATCAAGGATGCAGAATCTTAGTGTGCTTGTTTGAGAGTACTTAAATGATTACACTCTGTAAATCAAAAGCATGCTATATTAATGAATCATTTTGAGAGCCAACAATTGTTTTTAAAAGATCAATCTTTATTACTCAAACTTTAGAATAATTTTCAATGTATTTTTCCTCATGTTTTTATGTTATTAAGATAGTTTTGTTATATTAAGCACAGACAATATATTATTCAGTGAAACTGCATGCTTGTATTTCAGAGGCATCTGTCAATTAATGCAGTTCTATATGATATATCATGGATAGTATTGGATTCTTATTTGGAAAACTGCTTTTATTCATTTCCATTTGTTGTTGCAAGTTTTGGTTTTGTTTAAGCAGTGTATAAATAAATGAAATATATACAAATATTGTTCTTGAAAGAAGAGACCTATTCTGTCTTTGTGCAAAGAACAGAAGCTTCTGCGTGTGTTTTAAAGAAGCACTATCTATTCCACTTCTTTTAACTGACATTTTTACCCCGTTATTATCCCTAATATATTCCACTGAGAATTTTCTCCTACTGAAGAAGGGGGGAGGACACTAGCCAAAGGCATCCCCCAACTCCTCTTGCCTTCTAAGCTTGCTCACTAATCAGAGCTAGGTCAAATGGTCTTCACATGAAAGCATCTAACAAGGTCCCAAAGGAGGACTCCCTTTAGTGGCAGCAACTAAAACACTGCTCCTCTTCAGAGAGGAGAAATATGGACTTCCTCCACTCAAGTGAAGGGCTGATACATGCCACTTTGAACCAGAAATATCCATAGATGCTTTTTGAAACTCAACTATTATTCTGAAAATTAAGTCACTAAATCTGGCAATTCTGAATATTTTAGTGAGACTGTGGATGAGAAGAATAACTAAGCAAATATAACGTCTGCTTTTTGGCACAGATGCCAATAAATGCACCAAGAATGCACTAAATCAGCACCAAATCAATCATATATTGTTTATTGTTTCCACACACTTTCATAAAAAATTAATAAAACCATGATTCCCTTATGTTTTTGTTTGCTTCATTGTTTATGTCAAAAATAGAATGACTGAAACTGGATGGTCTAACATGGGAAGCGTACGATAGTTTCATAACAACAAAGAGCTGAGGTGTGGACAAATAAGATTAGATTGGATAAAGTGGAAGAAGCTAAGTAGTTAAGTTATTTGACTGCTATGCAGGGATAGATGCCAAATTCTGATAATTAGAATTGTTTACTTGTAACAAGGAGGATTATATCAATTAAATAGACAAATGGTATCAAAATTGCATGAAACCACTGGCTTGCAGCTGAGGCTTTGGTTCTTTCACACAAAGAAAGGAACATATACACAGATCAAACTGCTGCATCATTACTCTTGCTGTGTTTGCTATCTTCAAGTCCAAATGGCTTGTAGGATTCTTCAGTCTTATGCACCACAAATACATTTCCCTTCAGTTGCATATAATTATCCACATACTTAAATAAAAACCCTTAAATTATTAGTAGCCTTTCAAATCATTCATTTTTATTCATTCATTCATGCATGCATGCATTCCATAAAATGTATACTCTGCTTGACTGTAAAAAACCTCAAAGCAGTCAAATTCCTCTTTTTTTTACAAGTCATTGATCAAGTTAGATGACTATTGTAATATTCACATAGTAAAATAATTTGAGAACAATGAACTATTTAATAACTCTTTTTGATGTGAATATTGAGTGTGAAAGTCATTGATGACACTTTTTCCATTAAAAAATATAATGAAATCAGGTTGGAAGCCAGCTTGGACCAAGTCTGCTACTACTTATGTTTGCCTCAAACTATGAATTTAAGCCGGGAGATTTCATGTGTACATGAAAGTCCCTTATGCGGAGTAAGGTCACTAATCTAAATACTCTAGCACTGCCTACCCTGGTTGGCAGCAGCTGTCCAAGGTCTCAAGTATAGATCATTCATGTCTTCTGCATGAGATCCTTTCACTGAAGTTACAGTGATGAATCCTGGTACCTTGCATATGGAAATCACATGCTTAGAACTGACTAACCTTTCTTCTGTATTTCTGTATGCTTAGCTCTAATGAAAATTTGGACAGCTTTTTTTTTTTTTTGCAGGATGGACTATTGCCACCTTGACATATTTTGGGAATAGGCTAAAAGCCTTTTTGTTTACCCAAGTTCTTTCAGAGTAGTAATATTCATCGTGTAGATTACTGGGCACTGTGAAGCTGTAGAATTGTCTCCTATGCTGTTTTAATTCTGTTTTATTGTGTATTACATTCTTTTTATTCTTTTGCACACTGCTTTGCGATTTTTAAATACAAAACCAGTTCAAAAATATTTAAATAAATAAAATATAGACACTTGCTTATTTAGCTGATAATATATGTACAATACACCAACTGTGCATTCTCAGAAGATTGGCATGGATGTAGCCAAGGAATTCCCAACATCCACAATGAGAAAGCAAAACTAATGCAGACTTCAGGCAGTTTCCGTAGTTTCTATTAAGCATTAAAGTCTTTTCCCGATTTACGGTCAATTTACTGTGGTTGTAAAAGGCCACAAATTGAAGAGCTGTGATAATGTACTTAAGAAACATGATTCCTTCCCAGATCAATCTACAGCTTGGCATTTATTCTCCAAGAAAGATCATCCATAAAATTGTGTCTAGCATACACAGGAATGGAGCCCAGGTTGTGTTCCATACTTTTACAGAATAGTGCTAATCTGTATTAGGGCAATGCCTTTATTAGGCCTACCAATGTGCAAACTTTCCAGTTCCACTGAAAGCTGTTCAGCAAGCTAGTGTCACAACTCCCAAGCTAGCTTCCTAGTGAAATCAGAAACACAGAGAGCTCCTGCTAGTTCTTTTATTTAAATCAACAGGATACACATAGAGACCATGGATTATGCTCTCTTCAGTCTCGAGACGATGCTCAGAGTGCCCCCTCCACCCCCTTGTGGCACTTCCTAGCTTCCCAACCCCTTCTTGCTGCCTATGGTGGATGGCAACGGACTCTTTCTGTCTGTTTAGCCTTCTGCTCCATGATATGAAGAGATCTCCTGGTCTGTGAGGAAGGAGAAGATTTCAACAGGCTTTCAAGTGATGTAGTGTCCACTGTATGCTGTACTAGTTCTCCGAGTCTCTGTTCAGGACTAGAGCATCTGCTAGCTTGCTCCTGTTCCTCATCTTCCATGATTTCCCAGCTCTTTGCTTCTTCCTCTGGGGTGTGTCCTGTTAGCCACCACCATGAATCTGGGTCCACTGTATCCTCATCTTGCTCCTGCTCGGACACTTCTTGAGGTGGAGGTCTCTACCACTCCTCCTCTGCCCAGTCCCTGACATCCCTGACAGCCAGATGGTAAACAAGGGAGCTGCAGTTGGGAATGGCTGGTGCTAAAGCCAGGAGTTGCATCTTGTAGGAGTCTAAAGGTGGAATGCAGGAGGAGGTAGGAGACATTCAATTGAGATTCTGAAGACAAATACACAAGCTCCTTGGTAGATTACCAAGAAAATTAGCTTTCTGCTTATTCTTGTTCTTCGTCTATCAGGGAACCGCCCTGCAGTTTCTCTTTAGTTTCCATAATGCAATCTGAAACATCATTGCTATCTCCTGGCAAGTTCCATCTTAAGATTCTTATTAAATCAGACTCATGGTTGTACTGGTAGCAAACTTTCTTTCTCTTCTCTCCCCTTTGTGTTTACCATCTAGCCTGATGTTGAGTTCTAGAGAATTTGAAAGCCTGCACACTATTTTGTGACTTATAAAGGCATTGTCCCAATATGAATTTCTGCCATTTTTCTTATGGGCCAACACAACTTCCTTTGTTGGGGGTAAATACATTAAAATTTCCAAATATGTGGCAGTGCTTCTTTCTCCTAGAGTTGTTGTTTTTGTCCTCCCTCTGTGTAATACTACATCATTATGCACTGTCATTCTGGAGGTTGCTCTGGAGGAGCCCATGGTGAAGGGCAGCATTTGTGTACAGAATCCCTCTTGGAATAATGCCGCATAATGACATAATGTCAAACAAAGGGGTTTTTTTGGGGGGGGGAATGGGGGAATCATGGCCACCAGCTGCCACAAGTAGTACTGCTGCTAGGAAACAGGGCAGTGACAGCAAAAATGTGTGTATTGTTGGACCAGTTTCAGACGTACCATGGATGAAGAGAGTAATGTTCCCAAATACCAGTTTCTGGGGATGACAGTGCAGGAGAATGTTCTTGTGCTCAGGTCCTGCTTGTTATTGTTTCATCCTCCATCTCCCCAACCACATAATTCCACAACTGCCTAGCCTAAACACACACACGAATAAAACTAAGATATAACAACTCAGAAAGTGATTTGAGATTTGGAGGCTCTTAAGTTTCTTCCTCTTTTTAGTACAATACAAAATACCCTATAAATATATTGCAATGATGTGGTTAAAGCTATTCAGTATAATTATCTGCTCTATAAATACTAAAATATTTATACCAAATAATAGACTAGACATAATATTAATTATTTCCAAATATTAGTATATACTCACACCCTTTCCATTTTTATATCATATAATTCTATAAATACATGTAGTCTATTCCTTGACCTGAGCTTCTTAGTTCCTTCTTGACATACTCAGTTACTAAACTCCACCTGTCACTCTCTTCCATGGCCTTTTTCCTCCTAAAATAAAGCTGTTAGTTTGACAATATTGAGTTTTCTGCTCTGCCTCCACAGAGGCATTATGTTTCTAAATACTAGTTGCTGGAAAACACAGAGTGGGAAAGTGCTCATGCCCTGTTTGTGGGCTTCACACGGCATCTTGTTGTCCACTGTGAGAAATGGATGCTGGACTAGGTAATAGAATCATAGATGGGCTATTATGATTATAGAATCACATCAGGCTGTTCTTACTTTCTTATGAGTTGCTCCCATAATTTCCTCAGATGAAACCATTGGTGTTTGTCCAAGCTCTCACATACTTTATCCTAGCAAATGTTATACTATAGAAAGCTTGGATCCAGTGGGAACTCATATCCAATACCTCTAAAGTACATTAAAATCACACTTCCTCCAACAAATAATTCTGGGAACTGCATTTTTCACCTCCTGTCTTCTTAAAGGTTTGGGGGATCAATTCTGCCTAAAAGCCTTTTGCCAGAAGAATCAAGACTTCAAACCAAGGTTGGGTGGCCATCTGTCATGGGTCATTTAGTTGAGATTCATGTATCAACTAAATACGGGAAATAGAAATGTAGAGTTGGAGTCCCTCCAACTCTCCATTTCTATGATTCTATGTAAGCGAAACCTATTTAGAGGTGATACCTGCATATGTTCTGAGTCACTCGTTTTTTCACATTACATACTTCAGTACTGACGTCTGATCCTGAAAACATACAAACTAGGACACACTGTTCCCTACTCTAAATCAAGCCTTCCTTGTAACACTTGGGCTACATTGCCATGTACACTTTCCTGGGAGTAAGCTTCTGTGAACGCAATGGAACTTTCAAGCAATGCATAGGATTGCACTGCTAGTAATGCAGTTCAGAAAAGTCTTTACTTATACCTTTCCCTTTCATCTCTTAATACAGTGGTGCCTCGCAAGACGAAATTAATCCGTTCCGCGAGTCTCTTCGTCTTGTGGTTTTTCGTCTTGCGAAGCACGGCTATTAGCGGCTTAGCGGCTATTAACGGCTTAGCGGCTTTAAGAAAAAGGAAACAAACTCGCAAGAACTCGCAAGACGTTTCGTCTTGCGAAGCAAGCCCATAGGGAAATTCGTCTTGCGGAACGACTCAAAAAATGGAAAACTCTTTCGTCTAGCGCGTTTTTCGTCTTGCGAGGTACCACTGTACTAACAATTTAAAAAGGCATCTCAGGTACACAAACTTGTGATTACCTAACTGTGAGGGCTGCAGGTCTTCATGTCATTCTGCAGCATTTGCCTCAAGGGAACTACAAATGTCAGGAAGATGCAAAAATAGTCACAGTGTGAAATAAAATGGATTCAGGAAGTTTAGAAGTCATCATTTAAAAGCTTCTCATGCCAAGCAGTTCAGCTGAAAACAGGTCTGCAATATAGTTTAGAAGATCTAAGTGAGGCACAAGAGACTGGAAATCTGATAATGATTTTATGGGCTGGCAGGCTGTCCTGGAATACTTAAAACATTCTGTAGATGCCAAAGAAACAGAAAAAAAGTCGAGAGACAGCCATAAGTATTATAAATGTCTGATCTGTGAAGAATTCAGAGGAGAACGCCAGTTCATGTTTGGAAAAATGTACCCTGTGATCTCAACGTCTTTGAATTGAAGGGGGGAAAGGGGTATCAAAAGACTAGGTTTATCACATTTGCCATTTGGGACTTCACTAATCAGCAGAGGAAAACTGAAGTACCTTCATCTTTGCACAGACTTGCCACTAAAATAATCTCTATAACACCTACTGCTCTGATAGAAAGCACACTTTAGCCCAACACAGCTTTTAAGGCTGCACAGTTCAAGAAAACAAAGCACTGCTATTTCTGTTGGTACTTTGGGTTCCCAAATCCCCATTTGTAGTTTTCTGAAAAATCTATATTTTACCCCATTTCTTTTTCAGCATTTAGAACTTATGCACTTGCCCAGTCTAATGCCAGAAGTTTCACAGATTGTTAACAATGTTTATTTCTATATTACTACTCAGGCTGTATGATGGCTAAAACAGTGGTTTGCCTCTCCTAAGTATATGTGTATTTGTTTCAGTTAGGTAAATGTATAGTTTGGAACACAGCCAAACAAAAAAACAAACATGCCTTAATTGCCTTCTAGCGTATAAGATACTAGCAAGAAGAAGCCAAAATATTGGTGCAGTTTTAAAAGGTTGGTTGTCACCTGGATTCAAAGTCTAACCACTGGAGAGTTACAGCGCTTGCTGTAGATGTAGAGACCAAAACAAGAGAAGGCGTCATTTAGCTGCTACAAATGCACCATGGTGTTTCTTCTTTCTGTGCTCCTCCCAGTGGTCATTTCTCCTCTGGTCACTGCTGTGAATATATGACCTAACTCTGTCTCCAGGCACTGTGGTCATCTGCAAGGGATCCCCACATGGCGAGGTTAATTTTGTCCGCCTTCATGCCACATTTGCAGACATCTTTATAACACAGAGTTGGTCTGCAAACAGGCTTGGTGCTTGAGGCCAGCTCCCCATAAAGCACATGCTTGGGGATCCTGCCATCTTCCATTCTGTGTACATGACCAAGGCGGCATAGACGTAGCTGAGACAGAAGTGTGAAAATGCTGGAAATGTGGGCTTGGAAGAACACATCTTTGTTTGGGACTCTATGTGATGCCCAGAATCTTCCTGACACAGTGCATATGGAAGGCATTTAGGTGTTGCTCCTTGTGGGTATAAGTTGTCCATGACTCACTTCCATAAATTAGTGCTCAGCATATAAGCCAGGTACACCTTCAACTTGGTACTGGTCGTTAACATCACATTCTTCCATACCCTTTTGGAGAGGCAAGCCATTACCGTAGCTGCCTTACCAATATGCTTCTCCAACTGAGCATCAATGGAAAGGTTGGTGGTTATGGTGGAGCCCAGGTAGACAAAGTCATCTACCAGCTCAAGCATGTGGTCACCAGTACTGATGTGTGGAGTGCTGGTGACATGCTGATCCAAGTTGTTGGTATCCATCAGGCTGCTGGTAACTCCACGCAGGCTTGGGGAAAATGTTTGATGAGTCTCTGAAGGTTCCTTGGAGTGCACTATCAAGGCTGCAGCATCTGGAAACAAAATCTCACAGATAAGAACCCACTACACTTCTGTCTTGGCATGAAAATGTGCTAGGTTGAATAGACCTCTGTCGCTCCTTGAATGGAAGTACACATTGGCTTCAGCTGAACTGAAGGCATAGGAAAGCAACAGGGAGAAGAATATGCCAAAGAGAGTTGGGGTGAGAACACAGCCCTGTATCCCACCATTCCCATCAGGGAGTTGCTCTACCAGAAAAATAAATAAAAACAATTCACTTGACGTGATGATCCCATTTTGCCATCTTTCTACTAAACTTACTGTTTAGAGAAATATTCATTGTTGCTTATATAATGGAATTAAATTATAAAACATAAAATTCACTCAATTAGTTTTTAATGAAGTATTTGTAAGAACAAGAAATTGTATTTGATTTGCATTTTGGAAGTTTTCATCATCTAACTTTTTGGGGAATGACTATATATCTTCTAAATAAATAAAGAGAATATTAATTTTAGCTGCTTGAGTTCTCTTAGATGTTTGCAACAAGAATATTGCAGCATTTGTTCCCAACAAAAAATAGCATGAATATATCTTTGAATATGGAAGATTGAAAGGTAAATATTATGAAGATAAAAACAATTATGGTGCATCATTAATATAAAATTAATAAGCCTAGTTGAGGATGTGTTTGCTGCACACTATATTTCATTCCCTATGATTAAATCATCTGTTTTTATAAGTTATGGAATTATAGCATATCTTACCTTAATTATACTTTTACTAAAATGAAATGTCAAGTCCTTTATTCATGATTTAGAAACCATAGGCTATAAATGCAGAAGGTGTGTGTGTGTGTGTGTGTGTGTGTGTGATGTATTCCTTTACTCAACACAGTGTGTGATTAACTCATTCTTACCATTCAAACAATATGGCCCCAATTCAGATAAGTATTTTATAAACTAAAATTGCAGAATAGGAGTCTCCTATACAGCATCACATCTCAAGTAGATTTGTCTGAAAAACATTGGTTTGTATCTAACTAAATCATACTCAAATTAGACCCACTGGAATCAGTATACCCAGTGAAGTCCACTGGGTAGTATGCATATTAGTGCTACTCAAGAATAGACTCACTGAAATTAATGAACTTGACTAGATTAGGTTCATTCATTTCAATGGGTATGTTCTGTAAAATTTATTTGAAAAACCACCCATTGATTCCAGTAAGTCAACTCTGAGTATATTTTAATTAGATACAATGCAATGCATATAGACATGTATCAACAAAACTCCAACAGCCACTTCTCTGAAGAAAAACCAGCTTCAGCAAGCTTAGGTTGTACCACAGATTTCAAGGGCACCCACAAAGCAGCAACTTTATCAATCAACAGGTGTAGGGCAGGTGAGCATGGTTTGACCCAAAAGCCTGACAAGCCAAATGGGGGGTCTGGTGAAACTAATTAGACATTCAGGCTATAGTTTTTCTGCCACTAAACTAATGAATGAATGAATGAATGAATGAATGATTATGGTCATAGACCAATAAAGCTGAAGTATATGATAAGGATAGGCCCTCAATCTAAATTAAAAGCTGAAGTTTTGGATCATATGCAGAAAGGCTTCAACTGACCATATCCTCATGGTAATACCTGTTTAATCATCACCCATTGTCTACTCTCCTGACAAAAATACACATTCCCAGGGAGTAAAACTCTCCCTTCAAATTTCTATTCATTGTAATTTAGCGCAGCACAGGAGTTGAACTCAGACCTCTTTGTGTTTTTCAAGTTAGGACCTTTTGATGTAACTGGCTGCAGAATGTAGCAAGGGTATTCAACTAACTTGTACTCACAGTAGACCCACTGGAACTAACAGTCATGTCCATTCATTTCAGTTGGTCTAATTTGAGTTGAATGACTTAAATTTGGTTCATTTTCATGTTTCTTCCCTAATGTTAATATTAACCACTTTGAACTTTCAGAACAGTCCTTTCTTGTATATGGGCATCATTCTTAAACAACTAACTTTCTGAAAAAGCCCATTCTTGTGTTGTTGCTCTCTGCAGTTCCCTCTAAGGGCAAACATTTAGAAGGTCTTCTAATGCAGAATGCAGGACCTGGGTTGGATCATGTGAGAGACAGTCTTGAGATATTGGGATCCTGAGCCACACAATGCTTTATAGGTTGAACCATTAAGACCAGAAACTAATTGGTAGCCACTACAGGATGTGGGTGGCGCTGTGGTCTATACCACTGAGCCTCTTGGGTTTGCCAATCAGAACGTCGTCAGTTCGAATCCCCACAACAAGGTGAGCTCCCGTTGCTCGGTCCCTGCTCCTGCCAACCTAGCAGTTCGAAAGCATGTCAAAGTGCAAATAGGTAAATAGGTACTGCTCCAGTGGGAAGGTAAATGGCATTTCCATGTGCTGCTCTGGTTTCACCAGAAGCGGCTTAGTTATGCTGGCCACATGACCCGGAAAAACTGTCTGCGGACAAAAGTCGTCGGCTCCCTCGGCCAGTAAAGCAAGATGAGCGCCGCAACCCCAGAGTTGTCCACGGCTGGACTTAACGGTCAGGGGTCCCTTTACCTTTACAGTTGTGCCAAAATTGGTTTTATATCCTAGCAGGACCTGGCTGCTGATTTTTGCACCATCTTACAGTAATCTAGCCAGGAGGTTATCAGAGTGGAAAATTGGCCACCCCTGTCCAGATAGAGGTGCAAGTGGAGCACCAGATGATGCTGATGGAAGGGACTTTGCAGCACCGAAGCCACTTGAGCCTCAAGTGACAGTAATAGATCCAGAAGTACCAGAATACCCAAGCAACATACCTGCTCTTACAGAGGGAGTGTAACCTTATCCAGAACAGGCCACATCCCTCTCTCTGGGCTTCCTGCCAAATGTACTATTCTCAGTCACTCTCATACTTACAAAGCCAGACAATAATGGTTGTCAGTACCTGAAGGGGTTAATCTGTACAGTTCATTCCTTTGAGAATATAAATGGAAAAAAGTTCTGGATGCTAGAGGTAATATTTCAACCTCAGATTTTATTACACACACTTTCATTGCTAAGCATAGTGTGTCCTGCAGAACTGGAGAAAATTACGATCTCTTGTTCACAAAGGCTTGAATCCTTCATCACTCTCATAATCCCTCCGTAAGACATAGAAAATCACTTCCATCATCTCCATAACACTGTTAATTTTTCATAGTGAATGTCTTTTTTTATTGCTCATTTAAGAAAGGTGCCAAGATCACAGTTATTACTTATTAGCCCAAACCAGTTTATTACTGAGTCTAAAATACCAGGCTCCCGTTCTCTTGCAATGCACTACACATACACACTGCTACATATCAGCCATTTTATAATATTTTACAAGTGTTGAGAGACAGGAGACCTAGTGTAAATCCAAATGTGAGTATATATGCTGTACACACACACGCAATTTAAAATACAAATATTTATAAACAGACATACAAACGTTAACCAATCATGGTATACTTTAAAACTAGAACAAGTCTCTCATACATAGTTTTGAGTCTTGATTATGAAATAACTGGAAAAAATGCTATGTTGAGAACATGCAATAATCTGTGCTGTATTTTAAAAATGTTTATATTATATACACTTTTCTAGGTTTGCATTTCAAGGGGAAAAGCAAAATTAAGTGTGTTTAAGTAGCGATCCAAGACATGGGTTTAGATACAACATTTACGTCAAATGTATAAATTTCTCTTATGTGCAGTTTCTATCCCACAAATTCCTTAATTATATTTGTTTTGGTTTAAAAAAAACAAAAACCAAGGATAGAATCAAGCCAAAGCTATGAGTTTGGAAATGAAGATAAATTTCCCAAATGAGTCACTTCAGGTTTTGCTCATGTTTAAAGAAGAGGAAGAGGCAAACAATGACTGCTTGTTCTCAAACACAGGGAGTGATTGCTAATTTAGGTTAGGTTTCACATACCTTCCTTCCTTCCTTCCAAAACTAAACTTAAAAAAAAAAAAGTTTCTGTGCCCCACCTCCATTCCCTGATGAAGCCAGGTGGCAATCCAAAAGTAAGTTAGCCTTTCCAAATGCTTAATATCAAACCGGGACTAAATCAATCTAGAGCACTTGTCATGGCTTTGCAAGTCACTGCAGCTAAGCTATTGACATGAGTGGAATTGTATGTCAGCCTGAGTTCCACGGCCTGGCAAAACTGAGCTAAATAAAAATGAACTCCCTGTAGCAAAAATTGCTATAAATGTGTTTTTTGGTGGAAAGGGGGATGGATTATATCACCCAATCTATAAAGAATTGCAGCATAAGGATGAAAGTAATTCAGAAAAAGACATGAACATTAAAAGTATAATCACCCCTGCATTTCTAAATAACATCTGGGACAATGTTACTGAGAACAGACTTAATGGAAAGCTAAGAACTTATTGCATATTAACACAATGGAAAGCTAAGAACTTATTGCATATTAACACAACTATACAAGAATGCCTGCTTTTGCTTTCTAAGTGACCTTACAATGAGCTTTCAATCCAGGTGTTGAGGGAACAGAACTGACACATCCTAGGCTTTCAAGACTTTAATGATGCCCAGAGCTTTCATTTTCCTTTACACTTTGACAACAGAAAACATGGCCTCCTTATGTACAACATAAAACCTTATAAAGCATCCAGCTGTTCACTCCCTAGTGATTCTTGCTTCTGCCGACAGTGCTGTAACAGTGTCAGATTTTCATGACAACACCACTGAATAGCGGTATCATATCTGAATGTGTGCAGTGGGCTTGCCTTTTCTCTTTCTGCCTGTGTGTATATCAAATACACAGACAGCCGCTTTATTTCCCAATGGTCTAAACCGGCAAAATAATACTTAACAGTAGCCCATTTTTACACTGATCCATGAGAGTTTTCTTGTCACAATATTGCAAGATATAATCCTTTGTTTTCTATCATCTCTTGTAAAGTTGTTGTTAACAATACAAATGGACACATCATCTCTGTTTCCTGCTCACTAGATAGTAGGTGTGTATATAGCCTATAAATATAGATACACACACAAACACACACTCTTAGAGAAAGACCTCAGAGATGTAAGTTGTCTATTCAAGCTCAATATCACACTAATAGTCATACTGAAGGCCAGATGCCCTTGAAAAAGTTTGACTTTTGTTGTTGCTTTTTAAAAACACGCCTCCAACAAACTAATTTACCTAACAGACCTTTTAAAAGGTCATCTTCCTGGAGATTTTTCTTTCTTTCTTTCCAAATCTGCTATCCTGTTCTTCATCTCAAAATCTTGGAAATCTATCAGGAAAAATGAAACGGTCTTTGCCTGGTGCCAATAGAATAAGAGAAGACTCAACACCAGACATGCCTCTCTGGGCTATGTGGGCTTTTGGGGGCAGGGGGGCAGGGGATGTTTGCTAAGTTGGCACCATTCCTGAAAAACTCTGTTACTCTGGTCCAGGCTTCAGAAGACACAGGCACTTGGAGAAAGGCCTCAGTGGATAAGCTCAGAATATGGAAGATTCATGTAGGCATAAGTGGTTATTACAATGTCCCAAGCCATGGAAACAAGATCAATAATGCTTGGTGTACTGGAGGATTGGTGGGCAAGAGCTTAACAGTTACCAAATTGGAGCAATTAATTTCACATTCAGGATAGTTTGGCAGCACCCGCACAATACTATGATCTAAAATAATAGGAAATGCATGTTATTTTTAATGCAGCATTTGTTACTCATTGACCTGATACTGACCATTATATCTCAGTTTTAAAAGCTGAAATATATACAAGCATTTTCTCCAGACATTTGTTCCTGGCAACACCTTTTCCAGCCTACCTTTTTAACACCAGGAAGTTTCAAATAACCATAGTTTCTCATTATGTCTGAACCTGGTTTGAAATTGTTTTAAAATACTGACTTATTCCCAACCTTGTAAACATAGTTTCTGGTTTACAGCTAACAGGCTAATTGAAGAAGTTCCAGTGTTAATTATGGCATAACGAGAAGGCAGGTAGAATGGGAGGAGAAAAATGCTGTGTGTGAAAGGCTTGTTCAAATCTTGTCTTACTTAGCCAGCTAGGATTGTCTGAACTAGGTCATAATAGTTCTATTTAAGTATTACTTTAGCAAATTGTATTGTAACATTGCAGATGTTCACAAAAATGGCATCTTGTGTGTCAGCCATCCATATCTGTCAGCTGTATCAGTGAGCTGCCAAGGACTATCAACATAACTATTTTTACAAATTTATAACATATCTATTTTTTCTGCATTGTAATAAAAAATGTGCACTAAAAAGGTGTTCGGGCATATTGAATAGCTCTTACATCTACCGTACTTGTTCCCACACTAGTTTATTAACAAAATTTGAAGCCATCCTGTTTCCTTTCTCCCCTCTCTATATTGCACAAATGCCACTTCTTTAATGATGAAATGTTCTCCCTGTTACATAGCTGCTCAATTTAACCCTAAAGACTGAATCAGTGTGACTGAACAACCAGCAGAGCAGAAAACTAAAGGTTCATCTCCCATGTGGCTGAGGTCAGGTTTTCCACATTTCTTTCAGGAAAATACTCAACATCATAGCACATAAATATAAGACAACCTGTCTTTACGGGTACATTTGAAGCTTTCTTCTGGTGTGTTTAATTTTTTATGTGTCGTCTTCAAGGTCCACACTGTGTAGATCTACCCTTTTCTCCCAGCTAAGATTTGTATTGGTTTTAATAAAATACAATCAAGCAGTAACAAAGGTGGCCCAATAACTGGCCAACTCTCTACCCTCTTTCTCACCCTAGGAAAGAATGGAGGGAAACGACAAGAAAGAAGAAAGGCTGTGAGCTTAAAGTTTAAGCAAACCATACATAATAAACAGTGAGAAAAACAGAAATGCTGAATAAAGAAAAGAAATAAAAGGGAAAGAGTAGGGAGAGAGGAGAAGCAACATGCAGCAGAAGAGCAGCTCAAGCAGAGCATATAGTCGCTGCTTAAAAGACAGAGAAAACCAGGCCTGCACTAACACAGGGGTACACCAAGGGGATAGGAAATGAGATTTCTAACATTACAATATAATATTTTTTTGTCACCAAAGCAGTATGTACAATATGAAATTATTAAAATGAAGCTTTGGTGACAAAGATCCAGTAAGATTACTTACGACACCCTGCCAACACTGTACAATTTTAGGACAGTTCCTCCAAACATGTGAAACAAAGTGGTCCATGTAAGCCCATGGCAACATCAACAGGTATAATTATCATGAAGGTTAAGATAGTATATAGTTTATCAGTGTATATGCAAAATACACTTAAATCATGGTGTTTTTTAAAAATAAGATGGTGCAAATTTGTGGTAGTTAATCTGATAGACAGAAAAACATTTTGCTATTGTATTTTCTGTCTTGCAGTAGTTAATTCCAATTTCCATTAACAGCTAAGAGTATCTACATCAAATAGCATCTAAAAGAAAGAATTGTTTCATGCAGTTAATATGTTGGATTTTTGAAATGTTTCAAAAGATATGACAAGAAGGACCAAATTTAGAAACAAGACAGTGCTACCGTTAAATGTACTGCCTAGGAGCCCTGGCCAGCAGTGCATCGACCATGGTGCCTGCCTCCTGATGAGAATATACTTTGGAATTAATTTTTAACCCTTTTGTCTAGAAGGATTCTCTCTGGCTACTTTCATATATAACAATGATGAGTGTTTGCTTCACTTTTATATCAACCACAGTTTAGCATTATGTCAGATGCCGGAATTGTAGTTAACATTAACTATTGTTAGTGAAAACAAGTCAGCTTCATAAGACTAAGCACACTTTAGTCACCATGACAAACAAAAACTTATGAATTCCTCCTCACAGCCACCAATGGAGGGGGAAGAAGGCAGGGATTAGCTGCAGTTTGTCCTCAGACCACTAAACAATGGTTCAACATTACATGCAAATACAGCTTTCCGTTATACATTTAGTGGACTATCCCCCACTTTACTAGAAATCTCAAAATGAATCAAGTGTTGTACCATAAAAACAATTCTACAGTGATATAGTTACTTACCTATTGGATTTACAGAGAGATGGTGTGATATCATGAAGGTCATTAGAGTTCAGGAATCCACATTGGAAATCCATTGAGAATATAAAAAGAAACAAAAAATGAAAGTTAGAGTTTTTATTTTATTGCTACAATTTAAAACAAATAATTAATCTAAATTAATTAAATATAAGAATTTGATTTGTCACATATAGAAGAATAGGGCATGACCATTTAAGAAAGCCCACTTCTACTACACTTTTGCTTTCTTGTACACGCATTACAGCAGTTAAATTGTGAAACAGAAAGTACAACATGAGCAGTGATTTTATTACATCTAATAAACATCAAAGAATCCTGCCAGTTTTGATACCAGATAACACAGGAATATAATTCTGAAAACAAAACAAAACAAATGAAACCAATTTAATTTTTTATCTGAATATAAACAGGCAGTGAACCAAAGATGGAAATTAAGCATTGAGGCAGAAATTGAACAATTCAGATGTGTTTATAGAAACCTCACAACTTGAAGCATCTTCATTTGCCACTAAATAAAGCTATTATTCACTGTGCAAACAGATACACACAATAAATGGGGAAACAGCTATCCATTATAGCCACTGTTGAGTGAACATGGGAATTTTTGATTAAATGAAATAAAGAACACTCTTACTAGTTATAGGAACATCCTGGGCCACATCCCCAGCAGCTATATTAGAAGCGCAAATGCACTGAAATTTGTAAGATTTGATCCATTAGGAATTGGCAGAATTGGTATGTCACAATTCACTCCATATTCAGCATTTTTAGCAGTCCATTGCTGAATTATTTGCCATCAGCCCTAGGATGCAACATGTGCTAAGCCTCTGTATCCTCATTCTGATGTTCACTTCAATTTAAAAGGGAAGGGTTGTTAATGTTGTTTTCATCTTCTTTCTGCATCAGAAAATGCAGACCATGACCCCTGGGGCATGGTATATGCTCCACATTTCTGTAAGATCTCTAACCCCATGAGGACGAGGTTTTTTATTCTTATAAAACAATTTCCCCCTTGAAGAGCAGTATGCTAAGGGATGGGAAATACTGGAGCCTGGGGTTGTGTCGGGCTCCCCATCTAAAAAGCCTTCAAGGAAGGTAAAAAATAAATAAATGAAAGTAAGCATGTATAATGGAACTGGAGCATCTGTGACCCTTCAGATGTTATTGGACTCTAATGCCCATCAGTCACGATGGTCAAAGATAATGCAAGCTGGAGTCCAACAAAATAAAGTGTCTCATGTCTGATGAGATGCATGTTCACTAAGTTCCATAAAGTTTAGTGAATTGGCTACTTTTGCACAAAATGAGACCAAGCAGAAATGAGGAACAGTGACATAACAGAGGTCAGCATGAAACACATGAAAGGTAGATTGTCAATACAAAGCCTTTCCTCCTCCCAGGAAGGGAAGGGGTTGCGATCGGGAGCCGATTCCTGCGTCATGCAGGGGGCGCTCCGCCCCCTGTTTCAACTCCAGGGCTGGCGTGCCATGCCCCTCCCCGGTTGGGCACCCAATAGGGAAGCTCGGCGGGGGCGTGGCTTGCTGCTCAAACGCAGCCGTGCCAGCCATCCCCACCATTGCACACACATTTTCTTTGAGTCACCCACCCTCCACTCCCTTTAGATTAGCTGTTCCTGAGACTTTGCTATGGACCTCTGGTTGGTCGCCCTGTTTAACCAGGGGGCCTGGTAGGAGTTTTTTCCAATTGGCTAAATTGGCCCGGCCTCTTGGTTTTTTTTGCCTACCTCGTAGCAACCGTCACAACTTTCGTGGTATTTGGCGGCTAGGCATTGGAATGTGCTGTTGGTGTTTCGGGGGGCAAGGTGTGGCCATCGCCTTCCCCGACAATTTTGGGTATTCCGCTAAAGGAATCCGGCGGTCGTGGATCCTGTCCGATGCCCGTGTGGCGGGGGGCCATGGCACGATCCTCGGTGACATCAGGAAGAGAGCCTATAGTTGGATTAGCATCAGCAGGCTTCCCCTACTGGTGGTTAACCCCTCCTCAGACTCACCCCTCTACGAGTGGGTGGAGTCTAATGTTCCGTGGTCCAATGCCTAAGCCAATACCTTCTCACATGCTGTAATCAATAAAGTTGTGGCCTTTACCTTACCCATTAACCTTACATTCTGTGTCCACGTGTCTTTATTCCCCAAGCGGGGATCGGGTCCTCGAATCACAACAGGGAGTAAACTAGAATAGGGAGTAAATAATAGGGAGTAGGCTACCGTCAAATAGCTTTGACAATACAAAGGGAGTAAACAAATCAGAAGTCTGTTAATGAAAGTAAGAGAAAAATCTACAAAGAAGGAACATCTATACTGGGAAGCCAAAAAAGATGGATTCAGAGACGTGTGTGTGTGTGTGTGTGTGTGTGTGTGTTTAAAGTAAAAAACCTTTTAAAGAGATTATTTCAGTTCAGTTCAGTTTCAACTACTGACTTGCAAAGATCACATCTTGTCAGTGATGATTTTAATCATTATTCTGGTTCTAACTACATGGGTGATTGAGCCAACAAGCCACTGTGAGTTCTGTACTCAATATGCATGGAATAACCCATCACTTCAAACTGGCTGTTAGTGGCTGATTTTTGTCTCTGGAGCGAGCTGTGAAATAGAAGAGTGTTAAAATTGTTGCACTGAAAGTTACATTTATTCTTTTGCTAATGGAAATGTATCCAAATGAACCTCTATATCTGTTTCCAGTTGTCACCCAATTATAGGAGAGGTTTGTGTTTCTCTGCTTTAGTATATCTTTCATTTTGAGAGCTGTTTTTTTCTTTCTCCAACTCCACCCAAACCAGTTTGTTTATTCAACCAAATGAATGAATATGTAAAAATAAATGGCTTTGCCTCCCAAGCTTTTATATTTATCTTCCAAAGCTTCAGTCTCTTTCCAACTCCAGATCTTGTGTTCCTTTCCGTATTATATCTAGGACACTCTACCAAAAAGATAGCTTGGTAACTTTCCCCAGCAAAACAGAAAACAGAAATAATTTATATATATCCTTGGCAATTGTTTCTGAAAACTTCCTACAACACTCACAGGCACAGATTTTAGATTATAGCGCAAGGCAGGGCATTGAAAGTCAGCCAGGAAAGAAACTCAACTTATTATTAAGGAGAGAGGAATTATCTATTGAAGAAGGTGGTTATTAGGCCTATAATGAAGAAAAACAAGTTGCTTATAAATGTGGTTCTTTGATAGGCCATCTGTATTGTTGCACATATGGGTGCTGTACCTGCACAGAGCCTCATTTCAGAATTGTCTAGAGCTGGAGTAGTATTTTGAAGACCAGCCAACCCCACCCTCAATGGGTATGGTGTAGGGGGTTTGGCTCCTGACTTCCTGTCAGTCCTAATCAGCATTAACAAATTGCAGCCTATCCTGTACAGCTCAATCCTGAAAACCATTTCCATGGGGTGAGTGGGATCAGCAGGAACTTGTATACTTTGAAAGAATTTGTCTGTTCATACTGCCTAAGTATGTCTCACCCACTTCCACTCTGTGAAGAACAGAGAATACTGTTTGCTGCTGAAGGCAGCTAACATACCTACTTACTTAATACAGTTTATATACCATTTGATTGTAGAAAAAGACCTCACAGTGGTTAAGAGTGAAGGTAAAACAATAAAATTTGATGGTCATCTATTGCCAGAAGACAATGCTTCCTGAACACAGACAGAAGCATAACCTTATATGAGCATGCCACAGACCAACTGATAAGATCTGCTAAAGAGCTGCCATCTCAAACAAGATAAAATGCCACTAAGGTAATGTGTGCACCAGTCTCACAACTGAACAGCAAGGACTAAGTGGGTCCTGAACCTAGTCCTGGCCTGTTTCTTGATACAGTATAGAATACAGTTCTTGATGTAGAATACATTTAGTGGCCACCTGGACTATATTACCATAGAGGGAGTAGTCTTCAAGGGAGCAGAAGATTGAGCATGCCAATATGACGTTATTACTCTGCTGGGAATTATGAAACATTTAGTTTTAGGTCTTTGCAGTGCGTGTCCTTCCTATCGGTACTGGACATCATGATGATGGACAGAACAAAATGCATCAGTGGCAAAAACCTACTCTCCCAAAAGCAGATTCGTTGAGCATACCCAGTAATGAAGCATCCAGCAAACCTGGCTGGATTAAGCCTCAAGCCCTGTGTGTCATGGTGCATCTGAAAGAAGTCTATAACCAGCCTTGGGGAGGCCTTGTGCACAGTGCATAAGATGTGATGGCCATAGTTGCTGCCTAAGTCCCAGATGTCTTTGGATTTGAGATTTAGCATGGCCTGAAATCAGTGGTGAGATCACTAACATCAGCAGCAAGACCAGCAAGACCCACTAGCCTGCCAGTTGGTAGATACAAACACCCATTTTTAGAATTCAAGAGAAGCTGAAGAAATTCAAGCTGTTATGTTGGTATCAAACAGAACTTCTCCACATTCACACAAAGTTCCAAGATGTCAATGAGCCTCAATTAGCAAGCAGATGAATGTCCAGTTAATCATACATGGGAACAACCAGTAAACAAGTACATTCCTGCAGTGGCTATATATAACAATAAAATGAATATGGAAGCAATGCTATAGAAATAGCTATGGGCTTCCAGACTATCACACTTTGTGAATGTGGATGTTTGAACATTAAGAAAGTGAGTACAAAATATATAGCATAAATAGTATAAAGAAGAATTGCTATATGGCATTCTTGTATAACAAATCCACTCCACCCTTTGGATTTTGGGTGGTAAGCAAAGTAACATAAAACTAGTGAAAAGTAGAGAACAACAAGCACCTGGGAATGATGTTGTGTAAGCTCAACACAAGTTTTGTGGGGAAAAATAAAAACAGTTCCTAAGCATACTGTATGCTTCGTCTAAAAGTGACCTATAATTGTAAAATTGTGGCATATTAGTAGAATACAGTGGTACCTCTGGATAAGAACTTAATTCATTCTGGAGGTCCGTTCTTAACCTGAGGTACCATTTCAGCTAATGGGGCCTCCCGCTGCTGCCGCGCGATTTCTGTTTCCATCCTGAGGCAAAGTTCTTAACCCGAGGTACTATTTCTGGGTTAGCGGAGTCTGTAACCTGAAGCGTCTCTAACCTGAAGCGTCTGTAACCCGAGGTATCACTGTATACCTTTTTATTAGTAGAACAAAGTATTTAAACTGGCATATTAAGAGATCATGGACATCATGTTGTTTGAAAATTTTGCTCAGCACAGTGAGCAAATGTTTGGCCTGAATCTGCAAAATCTGAGTTCATATTTCAGCTCAAGCATTAACTCAATAATGGTGCTGAGTTGGTTACAATCTATGAAGATGCCCTTGCTGAATGAAAAAAAAATGAGAATACTTGCAACCTAAATCACAAAGTTTTTGTGATTACAAAAACACAGGTGCTGTACAAATATCATATGACAATATGCTTAGAATATGAAAGGCAAGAATTCCAATTTAATTCCTTGTAATTTTATAAAATATTTATGAGTACTAATTTTTTCCCCAAACACCCTTTCCCACAATTTATTATGAAATACCAACAACAGACAGAGTGAACTGAAGACATTAAAATAAATGTAGTTTGGAAGACCAGTTCATTATTATACACTGAACACCCTAATAGAAAAATCCTGAGTCACTCAATTATATGTAGATTTGCCAAAATATGGATGAACACTTTTGAGGAAATAATACTGTATGCAGGAAAATACCGGGCTTTATTGTTCTTCCATCTACCAACTGCAAATGTCCTCAAAATGTCATCCACAATAAGTCGTAAAAGGCTTCACTTCAACTCATTAAAGAGTCTCCTCAAGGCAACAGACTACAAACTGAAATTGCCCCACTACGTTAGATGTCATTTATACACTGGCAACCTCTAGGCACTTCTATCTTCAGATTTTTTTTTTTTTTTAATTTCATATGCTAAATGCATATTTAACAAAATTATTTGGAAAAGAGTCAGGCACACAAGTCAAAGGTTTGGTACAGTCAGTGTAATTTACAATTTCACAACATTCTAATGAGAATCCCTGAAATTCAATTGTAAGGCTACAGTTCATAAACCCTCAGGGCTATTCACCTGTCACGTTCTACAGCAAACACTAATTTGACAGAACCACAGACTATTGTTGACAATGAATGAGAGAAAGGCTCAGGACTGGCTCTCACTAACACTGATGCACTTGACTACTAGTGGACAAAGAAAATTTAAGGGTTTAATGGATATCACATACTTCAAAAAAGAAACATGAGCGCCTGTTTCACTGCCTAGGAAATTTATACATTTTTCCACAAGCCCTTCTTAAAATATGTCTTAGTAAGAGAACAAAGTAACAATTCCATGCATGTGTTAGGTGTCAGCAGCATAAATGACACTTCTTGGCGGAGCAATTTCTGGTCCTCACCCTTGAATCAAATGAAAGCACTATCTATCCTTCAGTACTACTGCTCCAGTATGGAGCAAGTGCTTTCTAGAATGTTCGCTTTCAACCAACCAGGTGTGTGTGTGTGTGTGTGTGTGTGTGTGTGAGAGAGAGAGAGAGAGAGAGAGAGAGACAGACAGACAGACAGACAGACAGGGAGACAGACAGATCTCGCCTGCCTGTGCTACAGGGAAGCACTTTAATTTTGGGTGAATATGGATACTTTCCAAGGCTGGGGGACTAGGTTATATCAGTACTTTACCTGACAGGTTTCTCTGTGGGTGGTTCAATGATCACTGGAATTTAAGGAGAATTTGTATCTGTTACAAACTGTAAGCATGACAATATATAGCAATCTTGCCCCAATAAGTGTAATTACTTGGAAATGTATATTATTCCAAAGGGTGTTTGCATGACAAAAAGAAATTGTACTGGACAAATTAATAATACATGGTTCTGAGTCCTTAAGGATGCAGTCCTATACACAAATTACCTAAGAGTAAGATCACTGAACTTAATGAGACATCTTTCTGAGTACACATGCATGGAATTGTGCTGTTAATGAACCTCTGTGGTTCTGAGCAAGTTTTGGAATCTTGAAGTTCACACAGCTGTTATAATTTTAATGCCTTGAATACCATGCAAACAGGAATATTTACTACAATTGCAGGAATATTAAGGGAATTTTATTTTCATTTGCTATTTTGTTTTTCTGAGTGTGGTGCTGAGGTTGGGCCAGGGCCAAGTGAAACAGAAAGGAGCAACATGGAAATAACGTGGTCAGAAAATGTGCAGGTGCCTCTGTTCCCATACCTTGGCTTGCAATTCTGTACACATTTCCCTGAGAGTAAGAGCCCTTGAACCCAGTCAAATTCCCAGTAGACATGTTTAGGATTTAACAAAATGTGATAGGTGCTGGTCATAAGAAAGATACTTTAAGTGATTCTTTTTAAAAAAAGAAATAATGTATACCACCTGACAAAGAGATGTATGGGATGGTAGTGAATCATATTCTAACTGTAATAGTTCAGTGCTCAGATTTGCATCGTTTTTTAGTAATATCAGTGGGAAACTAGATTTAAGTCAATTCTTTAAGTTATTTAAATTTCTTGATTATTTAAATCACTGATGTGATATAGGTTATCTGTCCCACATAGTTAAAATGATCAACTTTCTCAATTAGTGAGCCCAAAATGGGATTTTTATAAACATTCAAGTTTTGAAACCAATAAACATGGAACTATTCTGAAATAACGTGTGGGCAATAGCTTCTGATATGAGTATAATAATATGGTTGCTATTCAGCTTTTTTCACACTAAAGGGGGCTCCATGACAGATGGCCATCCAACCTCTGCTAAAAAAACAACTCCAAAATAGAAGAGTCCACCACCTCCCAAAGGAGTCCATTCCACTGTCAAACAGTTCTTACTGTCAGAAAGTTTTTTCATATGTTTGGTCGGAATCTCCTTTCTTGTAACTTGAAGCCATTGGTTCAAGTTCAACCTTCCAGGGCAGGAGAAAACAAGCTTGTTCCTTCTTCCATGTGACAGTCCTTAAGATATTTGAAGAGGGCTATCTTATCTCCTCTCAGTCTCCTCTTTTCCAGGCTAAACATACCCAGCTCCTTCAAGTGCTCCTCATAAGGCTTGGTTTCCAAACCTTTGATCATTTTGGCTGCCCTTCTCTACACAGGTTCCAGCTTGTCAACTTCCTTCTTAAACTGTGGTGCCCAGAACCAGACACAGTATTCCAGGTGTGGTCTGACTAAGGCAGAATAGTGGTACTATTACTTCCTTTGACCTGGACACTATACTTCTGTTGATGCAGCCTAGAATAGCATTAGTGTTTTTTTGCTGCTGAATCACACTGTTGACACATGCTAAGCTTGTGTTCCACCAAGAGCCCTAGATGTACTGCTAGTAAGCCAGGTGCCTCCCATCCTATATTTGTGTTTCTGCTTATATAATAATAATATAGTAATAATTTATTATTTATACCTCGCCCATCCTACCTAAGTGCAGAACCTTACATTTGTCCTTATTGAAATTCATTTTGTTAGCACTGCATGGCTGGCAGGAACAGACTACTGCTGCATTCTTTAAGATACCCAGAGAAACATTTCCAATATATTATATGAAGCATATTGTAAAATCACAAAAAAGACACCAGTGAGATGTATAAACCCTAAATAGATCATTGTCATAAAAACCAAAAATGTGGTGAAGGTACAAGGGACTTGATTACAGACAGAACACAGTGCCAAATGCCCAAACAAATCACATTTAAACATTTCCTTTCCCTTCTGGTAAAGATACATCTTGTGTAATCTTGCTAGGGTCAGATACACCAAGGCAATGATGTTGCTTAACATCTGACGTGCAAGTTAAAGCTGCCCAAGGCTTCTGTAACATATTCAACTATTAAACGATTTCAGAAGAAACAGCAGAGGTAGGAGAGCACAGCAGCATAATGTGACATTTTCAGCCACTTGCCACTCTTTCGCAGTTCTCCCCAGGCTCCTTCAGAACATATGCGAGGTTACTACTGTACGTAGTTCAATTTCTTAGACATGCTACATGTAATATCCTGAAAGGAAACAGAAGTGCTATAAACCATTATGATTTCACATTCAAATTATACTAGAGTCCTGAATACATAAAAATACAGAATGGCCATCGACAACATTTCATGGCCCAATGGTCGGATCGGTAGGGTGAATCCTTTCTTTGTATTATGTTGCAACTGTGAGCTTTTTTGCAACACACAAACAATAGGATCATGAAAATTCATTTTCCAGAGACAGATGGATGATATCCATTATTAATAGATCCCTAAGCAGACCCTTTCTTACGAACAATGCATATTTTGGGCTTTATCAATATATGTCAGACCTGGCAGTTGATACAACAAAATAATAAAACAACATTTTGGAATAATAGATACCTTGTGTAAATATAACTAATTTCAGCAGGCTATTCAGAAATAACAATTCAGAGAATGGCTACCTTTCTTCTCTACTATGTCAAGCATTCAAACCACCCTTGTTCTACCGTATTTAGGAGCAGAAAGGGGAAGAACCAAATTAATATTGACTTCTTAACAAACATGTTTTCAGGAACAGGGAAAACAATAGTTATGAAACAGAGTTCTGTTATTATGAAAAAATCATGTATTACACCAGAAAAAAAGAAACAACACTTCATCTAGAAAATCTGTGGCATATTCTAATGGCAGAACGCTGTCACCATAGGCTACAATCTCCTGCACTTTCCTTATTTCTCCAAAATAATATGAAATTTCAGCAACTTTACACTTTAGGTACAAACTCAGAGTTTTGATATCCATATTAACGTGTAACTTAACATACATTTGCTAATGTGCATGGGCAACAATGTAGCATTTTCCAGCCTATAGGCACAAGCCTGGAAACATGTTCATTTAGTTCCTCGCTCTTGATTGTTAACATCTATGTTATTTGTGTGAGTGTTTTAGCTATTTAATTTCTTGGTGATCATGATCTCATGCATGTATTTGGAGGAAGAAAGTTGGGTTTCTTCTATTTTTTTTTAGAATTACTGTAGTCTATGTTCATTTTTTACTGCTTGATGCTACTTTTAATTCATTTATATTTTTATATATTTTGTATTGCAATGTATTGTATTGCAATGTACGTCACCTCAAAACTTTTTTTTAGTCAGTGCTTAACAACTGAAACAATAACAAACAAACAATATTATGATCACTGATCATAAACTGCTACACTCAAGATGCAGTGAGAGGTTAGTGACGGGAGACCTTAACCATGAGTCTGGGGGCAGGTGACCTGCAAAGCCAAATCTTGGCTTAGTTCATCACAGCACAGCAGTAAAAAGGACTGAGGAGGAGCAAAGTGATTGTGAGCACCTCTCCAGGAATTCACATGTAGGGCTCTAGTCAAGCGTCCATAAAGGATCAGGCTTAAGTCTAATTTAAGTTTAATTATAGCAACAGAATTATTAAAATCATACCAATTAATTTACAATGCTAGGCCTTGAATTATTAAAATCATACAAATTAATTTACAATGCTAGGCCTTGATTCACCTTTGCACGTAACTTCATTTACTTTTTAATCATGTTAAAACAAACACAAAAACAAACAATGGAGCTCATTTACATTCTTACTATCTTACTATCCATGCTATCCCCTATAAATGGTTCCATTTATATTACCCCTATAAAGAGCATCAGCAGCATAGCTATCAACATAGCTATCAGCAGGGCTCACAGTGTCTTGTATTATTTAGCTGAAAGTGAGGTAATCCTATTTCCATTTCTTTACACCTGATTGCCCTTTCTCCTGAGGTCATTGGTCTCCAATGCATTTGGCTTTGTTTTAATGTGAATGCATTTCCTGACATAGTTTAACGTTTAATATGATAGTAAAGAAGCATCATCTCAGATTCCTATGACTGCTATTGCTTTCTTGCACTACAAAAATATATTCATAATGGAGTCCAGTAAACAAAAATAGCACACGAGTAGTGTGCCTAATGCACCACAAGGGAGATGCAGCAGGAATTAGCTCGTGTTGAGTTAGTTCGTGTCCCCAAAGAGATGTGTTTGAGCCGTTTGAAGCTGTTCACTCAAAGGGATTATCTCGTTCAATCTGCTCTAATCTCAACTAAATGCTTTCAATTGGTATATGCCGAGACAGAATTAGAGAAATCAGAAGCCCCCAAGACCTGTGTGATGGGCTTGTAGGAACAAAGGGAAGCAAAACATAATAATCCCACACATCATAGAATTAGAAAGGTCATAAGCCAATGTCTATTTTAAAAGTCCATACTGAAGGAAAATTTATACTGCAAATGAAACACAGATCCTGCACAATATCCCTCAGTCACCAATCTGTTAGTCACAGAGCTGTGGCCTACCAATTACTGCAGTGTACTTGGGCTCCTAAAACATCACTGAATCACAGGCAGAGAGAATGTTTTGGTCTCAAAACAGATATACAGATTCATTTGTTCCTATTTCAATGAGCTATTCAATAGTCAGGAAAAGATTATGCAAATAATGTCACCCATAGTTGCACATTAAAAAGTCAGAACTCTATAGATATACAGACTGTTATACTGAATCAGTTGTTGGAAATGACAAATTTATTGTGTTTCGATGCCAATCAGTAGTCTACATCAAATCACCACATATTGAGTAGTGCAAAAGACCCAATTTAAAAGTGATGTGGCCGTAGTAGTATTTGTGGGGCATTCCACGTTGCCAAAATGACTTTTCACTTAGGTCAGCATTTCAATTGGATCAATATATGAATGCAACATTAATACACCAGGGATCCATAACTGAGGTCCATGTTCAGCTAATGCTATACACCTATAGGCAACCTGTTCTAAACATGATCCAGACTTGCAGATCCAGCCCTTTCCTTCCATTCACTTTAAATTAAAACACAAGATGAATAGGTGTATATGCTGCTTCAAACTAGCATAAACTGCAGTGCATTTTAGAAAACAAAGCATACAACTCATATTAACTCTGGATACTGCCACAGATTTACATTAACATACACACAATGAATTACAGTTCAATAGACTATAGATTTGTTGTTATATTAAGAGGTCTGTGGTATCATCAGTTATAAAAATAATGACAAAGATACCTCCCATCATCCATTGACGGGTCACCAATAAGGATTTTTGATTTCTTGTTGTCAATAGAGTCATCCTTTTTCTGTGATCTAAAGCAATCCAATATTTTTGTACTGACATCAGTTGCTTTCCTGACAGTTCTAAAATATGAAATAACAGCACTCTTAAATCAAGTCCAAAAGCCCCCATGACACCTTACTATGGCAGCAAATGTCAGTCTACTCAATATATGTAGGAGGTTGTCAACTTCCTAGCTGACTGTCCTAATAACCAGTACTCTATAAACTGGAATTCATTAAAGATACCACAATATTGCATTGAATCCTAGAATGAACTAGGCTGAAATTGATAATGTTGCTTTTCAGGTTAAAAACAAAAACAAAACAGTAACAAAACAAAACCTTCCTAGCCGTTGGTCTCTGCAGTACAACATGGATAATGTTATTAGACTCCTCTAACACCCATTTTGAGAGCTGTAAAAATGTAGACCTAGATTAATGCAAATTAACAATAGTACTAAAAAGAAATCCTTCCACCATGAAATTTTATTCTCTTTGATTCAGGAATATCATCATGGAATTTTAACGGTGTAATCTAGTTTCACATGCAGTTAGCAGCTGTAAAAGTTCATAGACACTCCAGCCTTTGCACCAATTTCCTGATCATAATTATGACCTCATTCTCTCAAAGCAGATTTGGTATTGTGTGAAATACAATCATTAACCAGCACAATTTAACACTTACTCATTCAATTTAGCAGAACATGTCATCCTTTCCCAGCCGTCTTTCTAGATATTAAAATGTTCTGTTACATGTATAACACATTTCTTTCTCCAGAAAGCAATATTTTAATTAGGTCACACAGATTTTGATGAACATAATGATCAACTTATTTTCATGTGAAATACGTTAGATTGCTCATTCTGACAGGTTTCCCATCTGTTCCGGACTAGTGTTTAGGTATGCACTGTATCATCTTCATGTTGAATAGAATTTTGTGAACTGGATGCATGGTGGTATCTCTACAGTGGAGACTGGTACTGGTACACAGAATGCTAGGTGGGAAAAGAGAGAGGTTGGGCTCACATGTTTGTCTATATATATATGCCAGGGAGGAGGTTGAACTTGTGTTCCCCCAGAGACATAACTGATTAACAGGAGCTCTATTGTCACACTGCCTAACCTCCCTAAGATGGCTGCAGGTGCTTTCTAATGTGGTTTTGAGGGACTTCAGTGCCCTGACAGTTCCACCTTGGTGGGTGAAGCTCAGAATTTTATGGTTGCTATAGATACCCTGGTCCCCAACTCATATTGTATTCACTATATGGTGGACTGAGAAGGAGATGGTGTGGAAGGTGTGTCTCCCAACTGTCATGGGCAGACCACTCCCTGATAGGATTTGGCCTGATTGTGGCTAATAGGGGTGGGGTCCTATTCATATATACCCCTAGAACCTTTTGGAATCTGAAGGATTCCTGAATACTTGGGGAAATTTTCTAGGGGGCATTACCAGCAACCCTCTTGAGACCCTGAGCTTACCATGGAGTAGCAAGATGAGCAGGGCCACCAACATTATCGTTCTAGAGCATCGTCTCTAGCCCAGGGGTCCCTGAAAGGATCTTTAGTTTTCTGAGGACAATAATGTGGGCTACTGGACAGCTAGAATGCAATTGGCACAAATCTCAGACTACATGTGATTAAACACAGGTTAAGAGTGCATAATTGCTCCTTCCATTTAGCAGTGCTGGCGGCAAATAAAGCTTACTTCTCTGCATTCTCAATTTACTAGCATTCCCCCCCCCCAGCCCAGCCCAGTAGTAGAAGCAACTTACCACTCAGCAGTTTGCTCTGTTAGACTTCTTCATTGTAGAGAAAGCAGTCGTGCCCCTGCGCCCCTTAACAGGGAAGTGTTGGGCGGGAAGAGCAAGCTGCCTTGTCCCTGCCGCTGTGAGGTGGTGGGGTGAAATTGCCTCAGCTCTGAGCTGAAGTGGTTTCACTCCTAGCTCTACAATTTTATGATATTGCAAAATAACATTGGTTGAAAAATGATTCTTTCAGCGCAATGCTTTTACTTAAAAGGGACCATATATCTAACGCATTACTTTTTAAAAACTCAGACCTTTGTAAACTAACAATAACAACAAACAAAACAACTGGTTTTGCATTTTGTCAAGTAAAAACATATTAGGGAAAGTGGTTGTTACTCTTACAAGTGGCCTATAAAGAGATGTATAAGCAGCTCTTGCAATCTGTCTCTCCCCAGCGCTAAATGCATGGGAATCTAACATCAGAATGCAAAGAGGGGAGGGGATGAAGAAGGGAGCAATTGGGAAAAAGAAATCAGAGTGAGACAGAGACAAAATGAGAGCTAGTGTCCCAGTGCAATTCTGTTCCTTCACCATCTGTCACAGTCACTGCGTTCCCTAAAGGCCAAGCTTAGAAAGGCCACTACAACTAATGAGCACAGGAAAAATGTGGAATCTCAAATCAAGATACCTATAAAAATCCAAGAGCTGAATAAAACTGGCAAAGCTCTTAATAAACCTTCAACAAGAGCAGGAAACTAAGGTCCAACGCTATTGGTCCCACAGACGGCTTCCTTGAGCTAATATTAAATACTAAAGAAATGCATGTCTACTTACCCAGAAGTCTTGTCATGACAGGACTTGATTATAATTTCTCAATTACAGCTTCATCAGTTCTTATAAATGTATGTTGCATTTTCTCAATTACAGCTTCATCAGTTCTTATAAATGTATGTTGCATTTTCAAGGAAAACACAAATATTTTATAAATTTTGTATTCGGAATGTTCAGCTGTAGTACAAATGTTGATGAATCGGTTCTGTTACTAGTATCAGATCAGTGTTTTGATAGGACTATTCATTATTCTCCAATATTTGCTATACAGTAAGTCCACAAGCTGCACTTGCTTTACTTTTGCAATCACAATCTTACGTGGGTGGAGAGCCAGGGAAACCCACCATTCTCCGCTCTCCATTTATTTATTTTCCCACACACACCTGCACACCCAACAGATTTTCCTGGCTTTACAGGCTTTGGGAAGGAGGCTTCTCATATTATGGTGATGTCTTCCTTACAAGCCTCTGGGAAGGCTCTAGGAGTGATCTTCCCAGACCCTGAAAAGCAGCCCTCTACCTCATGGGGAGCACTTATGGGGATTTGATTTTGCATGGTTTTGCCATAGTGTGCAAACCCCCGAACTGAACCCTTTGCTCCACTGTACTTTCCTACAGCATGAAATAAACAAATTATTATTTTTTATATTCCCCCTCTCTGTAAATTCTCACCACTATTTGTATAAACTGAAATAATATAATGTTACATATCATCCCCCAGAGGTGCACTCCATTGTCTCTTGAGACAAGCGGATGCCAACAATGATAATATAAATAAAAAAATCTAGGTTATTTTTAGAGATAAGTATTAGATAAGGGATTCAAGGCAGCAATTTACGGAGGTGGCACTGGATTCACATTTCAAATGTAAAACGGGAATAATAGTAACCTAACTTCAAATAAATTAAGAATCAGCAATACATTAAAACACCCTGTAAAAGTAATGCATAAATCAATGTGACAAAACAGCTTGGGGCACATGACTACAATTTGTGTTGTTTGTTTGCAGATTCTAAGCTACTTTGCATTTAGAGTCAGTAGGAGTGGAAATGGATGGCTTCTGGCCTGCACATTTGTATTTTCCCTTGTTCTGCTCAGAACAGGCGTGTATGCCCTGCAATTTCTCAAGGGGAAAACAGGAGTGGCCAACCAACTTTCTGACCTACAGTTTGAACAGAATTGCCAATTTCCCCCATGCAATGTACAGCTAGAGAGTGCTGCACTGTCAGTTTATGTGATTAGATAAATAAGGCCCAATGAACAATAGTGTATTAGAGTCCATGACAGGTGCTTATTTGCATTTACTTTCTGCATTGACTATCTTTAGCAGAAATTAACTGTAGAAAAGGTTACCTTAACAAGTCTGAAAACTACTATTCTAACCAACCTGCTCTGGAAGACAGAAATAGGTACTGAATTTGTGAGTCTCCATATAACATCCCTGCAAACTGTACTTATCTTCCTCACTCTGTTTTAAGAACCACTGTGGGCTCACCACTATGGAAATATACATCCAGCAGTATGAATTATCAAGCTTAATTGCTAGTATGAACCCATGTATGGGGATAGGAATGCACCAGGTTTCAAGATGCTTAGGGACTAGCACAATTTTTAGGTCTTACTTGAAAGATAAAATTATATACATAGCTGAGGAAAATGTTGTAGAAGTACAAACACATACACTTATAGCAAGTACAACATTCAAGATGTTTGCCCATTTAATTGCTACATATCCTGAGTAAGACAAATTTTAGAGCTTCTCATTTTACTTCCTTAGTACGGGAAAGAAGATTGATTCCCAGTATTAATCTGCTAATCATAGAGTTTAGCAGGCAACATAGTTGGAAAATATTGGCTGGTTTGTCAGAATTGAGGGCAGACTCTTATAAATTCTGAATCATTCTGAATTATAATAATTATATCATAAAATATGCAACTGAGAAAGTGATGTACAAAAATGAATTAGGTATATTTATGGATTCAAAAGTGTGTTATAGGACTCCAACCCTGAGAAGCAACTATGCTTCTAACACAGAAGAGAAGGATAAGTCAACTGGATCAAAAACAGGGATGTGCAAATTTGTCAATTTTGGTTTCTCTCAAATTCTCATTTTTTTAATCTTAAATTTAGGCCTTATCCAACATAACAGGACTGAAAAGTGCTCTGGACACCTCTCGAGATTCATCTGCTTAACAGTGGAGTCAAGGTCCCAGTGGATCCAAGCCATTCTATCCTCAAACAAGTTACAACAAGCTATCATTGGTTCTGTCACCTGTAAAAGGACCTGCACTACCCAGAAAAATGCACAATGAGGCCATTTCTGGCACACTGTACCCAGAAATGGCACAATGAGGATATCATGGAAACAGAAAGGTGCATTCACTGCCACTAGGTACGCTTGATTATGAGCCCTCACCAGTATTCAGTTGCATTCAACTGGAGTTTTCATCTACTTGGAGTTCTTCCCTTAAGACAGCTGACTTCGATGGCTGACTTATCAAACAAGGGGACTTGATGGGATTACCCACCTCTAGCACCTATATATCAGTGGAAGTTCTGTCCGTTTCACCTCCCACCCCCAAAAGTACTGTTTCCCATCAATATCAGATCCAGGACAAAACACCCATAAGAAGTATTTTCAGGTAAAGAAAATACAGTGGAATGGGGTTGGGAAGTAGGACCCAGAAGTCCTAAGATCCATTTCACATACCTGAAACCTAACAGAAATACTGGATTCTTTCAACATGTTATAGCAGAGGATGAACAAAATTTAAAACTAACCAATTAGTGTGTGTGTGTGTGTGTGTGTGTGTGTGTGTGTGCTTAAACAACAGATTAAAGCACCACAGCCTTCTTGAACAACTAGTATTTTGTTTTTAAAAAAACAAAAATAACTCCAAAGGGAGGAGTTGATTGAACTCTTTGAAACCTAATAAATTAATTCCTAGTATTGTCCCAAACAGAAACAGAAACAGGAAGTGGTGACAAAACATTGCAGCTATGCATGGTATGATAAATCGCTGTTGCCTAGCAACACAACTAGTCAGTAACCATTTTGCAGAACTTATTACATGTTAACACATGTTTGAAAAGGGGGAAACTTCCCCACATTGTAATGTTGTAGTTCATTGCCTGCAACTTCCAATTCTCATTCAAGTGACAGTTTCAAATGTTTTCAGTGCCACATTAGGAATCTGAGGGCCTCACACCATCCTGCAGCACCACACAATTTTGTATTATTTATACCCTTTCTGTGCCCAATATTTTTAACGTTTTCCTGTTGTGTTAAGCACCTATTTGTGTTAAACAGCTATTACCGGTAGTTCCTTTAACTTAGGTAAAAACTGCTGCTCAAAAACAGATGTATTGATTTCACTCACAAATCATGAACTGACTCTGCAGGCCAGGTGTTTTTTGTTAGTTCTTTTCTCTGTGAACAATCCAATAGAGACTTCTGCGGCTTTCGGAGAATATTTTAATTGCTTGTTACGAGATGTTTGCCCTTGAAAAAATACAACAGATGCTTAACAGTAACAATGTATTCTAAGAATACTTGCAAAGAAACTCTACAACAATATTTAACAGAAAATGTACACTCAGAACACAATACATTCCGCTTTTATAATATGGGTGCACTTAATTTACATCTCTTGATACATGAAAATGCAGCCACAATTAATCAGCAGCAGATTTTTCTTGAAAGCTAACTGTTTTTAGCATACGTAAATTCCTGGTTTGCCAGCACTTCCACTGTAGAGGCCTTCCCCATCCCACACAAAGGAGGTGCTTGTTATGTTGCAATCAATCAATCAATCAGTCAGTGTTACCCTTCAGAACTGTGATTTAATTCATTTGTAAATTTATGCAGTTCCTAATAAAAATCCCTTTTATGACTTTTGATTGGTTAGGGTGTCACATAAAGAGAAAGATCACCAGGCTGTGGCAGTGGCAAATAATAGAAGTGTGGTGTTATGCAGCAATGTGAGTTGGAGCTCCTGCGTGCCAAAGCCCAGGAAAAGCTGTGCTTCCTGTCTAAGGTGGACACCAGTTCCACACAGTGAAGATTCTTGGTTTCTGCTCAATGGTCTCTGTGACATGATTCCAAATAACAGTTCTTGAAACTGGTAGGAATCATTTCATGCCTAATAGCTGCATTTCCTTATAGGTAATCTTCCATGGGTATGGGGACCATAAGACAGCAATAAGTGTTGTCCAACTCAAAGTGGATAAGTTATCATATTATCAATTATAATTACAGATTTGCCAGGTGTGTCACAGGGGTTGTCTTCAAAATGATGGTTCTGCTATTATATACCTATATTTCACTGTTTGGTCATTGACACTATAATATTTATACTATATAATATTATAAGGAGCTCAGATTAAACAGGAAACGACTAAATAGTATGCTTTCTGTGACGAATCAAAAATGAAGGAAAACAAATCCCAACCAGTGAAATCAACTCAGGAACCCAGCATATCATAGTGGTTAGAAGGTTAGACTAGGACCTGGGAGACCAGGACTGAATCCCCACTTAAGGGTGACCTTCGGCTAATCACTGCCTCTCAGTCTAACCTACCTCACAGGATCGCTGTGGAGATTAAACGAGGGGAGAACCATGCCCACCACCTTGAGCTTCTTGGAGAAAAAGGTGGGCTATAAATGCAACAAATAAATAATTGGTCGAGAAAATAGAACTTACCTCATTCAAGCCTTAACTGGCTTTCATCTGACTCTCTTAAAAGAACCATTTCAAGCTCTAACGTAACAGATTTTAAGCACTTTCTTGCTGACCAATACACTAGCAATACTAAATACCCAAACCTAGAAAATATAATCCTACTTTAATATGCTGGGACCTGTTTAGTTAGTTTTTAATAATTTCTTTTAAAGTCAACAATATATTGTATGTAAGACTTATTTGCATGGAAAAAATGAAAATTGGAAGAGATAATAATTACTGTTATCGTATCATAAGAGATTTCTATTTGCAGTTTAATGATTGTTACTCTGAAAACTGCTAACTCTGCAACCTGAGATCTCTATGAGTGCAATATGTGAAGTCTCATATTCCCACTGAGACAGAGAGACAAACATTACAAAGGGACTGAATTTGGCATAATTCTCTTTTCCCTTTCATGCTGAGCCGCTGTTTTAAGCTTTTCCCCCACAACCATGTTTTTGCTCCGTGCATTAATTTCATCTTGATATCATACATGAGAACTTGTATGAATACACAGTACTGAACTTTATGCTTCAGGGTGAAAAGATAAGGGGGGAAATGCTATCAAAGTTTGAAAGATGAAACCTTTTTGTCCTTTACATCCCACCTGAGAATGCCTGCTAGTTCTGTGGCATCTCTGAGTCAAGATTTACTGCTGTGTGTGGAGTCCACTGAACATTTAGATGTATTGAACCCTCTGTAATTCAGGATTACACAGTGAAAGGGAGATGAAATCACTTTTGTGCAAAGATAATTAGAAATGGGCTCAGCAAAGCAATTTGGAGGAAAGAGTAGTATCAGAAGTATGTAGACCAGAGTCCAGCTTTTCCGTATTTGAATATCTAAAGGTTTCTAACACTGCAGTATTTATGTGTCTACTTGATGTATGGCTCAATGGTATTTTCAGGTAAGTGTGTAAAGGTCTGGAGCCTGAGGGTTCAGAAGTTAAGTGTGGAAGCTTATTACTGTACAATACAGTAAAACTTTTTAAACAATTTGCTCATACAAAACAGCCATCACTAATGAGTTTTCATTTAAGTTTTGATTAAGAATCAAACTGTTCTGTCAAAACAGATACTGTCCTCAAGCATAAAGGTAGATTTACGATAAATCAATCAGATACTCTGCTTGTATATATTGTTTTGTTTAAAAACTATTTTAACCAAGCCACATGCATCTGTAATAAAATTTAGCAGCTTTCCCAGAGTGCTTGGTTAATAAAGGGAAGGGAAGGGAAAATCCACAAAGAAATAGAAAACTAACAGAAGTTTTCAAAAAGTTAAAATTGAACTTACAGAATAGTCTGTAAAATGGTCAACTTTGAGTTTACTGTTGCTTCACTAGACCACTGCCGTCTTCTCACCTCTGGTCTTAGCCCTCATGTTTGTCCAGCAAGCTATTGCCAAAACCATTCAGCCCTGTTATCGCTCTGATGAATAAACAACTGCATTGGCTTCTTGCCCACTCCAAAATCCAGCCCTTGTTCTTCAAACCCCTGCATGACCTTACCTTCCTTATCTCCCCACTCTTACATCCTGAGACAAATAAGACTTTGCCTTTACTCCCTTGCTTGGAACTGTTTCCAATAATGACTGCATGACGCTTCATCTCTTACTGTCTTCAGGACCCTCAACAAAGCCTTTGTTTTCTGTGAAACCTGTGGCTCAACTTTCTAGTTCCCATGCCATTCTGTAACTGAGCCCATAGTTAAGCATATGGAACTAAAGCAACAACATATTGCTTCAATGTTTACCCTTGTCTTCCCTGTCCTCTGTTGCTTCCTAGTTGCAGACTCATTAGGACACAGACCTGTGCTCTTCTACTCTTTTAAGTGTCATGCACACTGATGGTACTAAATAAATAGACAAATAATGACAGGCTTTCATAGCACATAAATAAATTCTGTCAGTAAGAGCGATATTCAGAAATGCACTGCACATACAAACGTGCAGTATTTATCACAGTGACCAGACATGATCAAATTGTCTAACACAAAATAAAGTGGAAATGGTTCTTCCAATTTGTGGCCCATAAAACTCTTATTAATGATAAAAAGTAGGTTATTGGCTATATTGAATTCAGTTGAGCCAATATGCATTAAATGATGAAACAAAAATTAAAGTGATGAAAATCATCCTCTTCTCCTTCTTCATAGTGTAATAACCTTTTAAATCATGCTTGACATTTGTAAGTTGAGGGAGCTGGCAGGTCTGTAAAATCTGTAATATATGTGGTAAACCTTTTCTGGGGCAGTAATCTCACTGCTCTGTCTAATGGTTCGCACTTCACATGGTCTACTTATCCCCAAGAGACATATCTGACTGCATTTTATCCAAGCCACAGGATGCTAATATTTCTTATCATGAGGAAACAAGAGTGTGTCTGCAAAGCAATGACTATATGACTAGAGGTAAAACTACAAACCATCCTTTTGCCAAGATTTTTATTTGTTTGTTCTGCTTTCCGCAGGACAATAAAATTTGAAACACCTTGAGGTTTCCTTCCCATCCTAGGGCAATGCCACACACAAATGGCAAATCTATTTACCTGATACAAGTAGCACATAGCAATATATTCAGCTGTACTATTGCCTTGTCACCAGTAACACTCCAAAGGCAAAGTAGATGTGAATAGCATGTGTCTACTTCTGACCCTCATTCTTAATAAGATATGCCTAATGTTTCCTTTTTACACATAAAATATAAGTTTAAAATGGAATTCTGAACTTAAAGTCAGTTACTTCCAGTTATCTCTTCATTTCCACATAGAGAGATACTACAAAAAAAAACGTTAACACTCTATGGACATGTAGATAGTGCTTGTAGGCAGAATCCTTCCAACATCTTTGGTTTGGTGCACCAGCTGCTTCTGTTTCCAAGGAAGGAAAATGATCCTAACTCAAGGCTTGGTAATTTCAAGGGTAGATCATTGCAATGCATTTTTATATCAAGCTCCCCTCAAAAAATATTAGGAATCTGCAGTTGGTCAGTCAAGTTGTGAATTTTCATCATTCCAGTGTTTAAAGATCTATGCTGCTTCCAAGTTTGTTTCTAGGCACAAAGAAAAATGCTGGTGTTGACGGTCAAAAATGCTGGTGTTTATGGGTCAACAGTTGGCCAATGAAGCCCTGAATTGTCTAGGGCTTTATCACTGGCATCTGATCTTGAGTTCAGAAACTGGGTGAGTTGTCACCAGAAACAAGACTTCTCATTAGTGCTGTCCAGATACAGAGATGCTTCCTTCTTCGAGCATTAAGATAAAGTGTTATTTTTGAACCATGCAGTGTGCTACTAGCTTTATTTAGTAGTTTAACCATAGTATATTTATTTCAGTTTAACTGACCTTTTAAAAAACTACCATGTAGCAAATCTCAAAGGTTACTGTTTTAATCAATCAATTAATTAAACAACCTATGACTCTGAAAGTAATTTGCAGTATTTAATCATATTATAATAGACAGGATTTAATATACTTTTGACACAAAAAACCACTTGTCTACTTTTGCAGCACATCTATTGACTGTTCTATCAGTTCAACATTTTGTAAAGTCAAATCTGGGTTCATTCCCCATTCCAAATGACCTCACTTATATTGCTTGGTTTCCGCATGTGAGGCACTTGCACATTACAGCGATAAGCTCATGTAAAGCATTCTGATTAGATGGAAGAACAGCATACAGCATAGTTTAAGTCATTCAGGTCACTGCATACAGCCCAGCAATTATTATTTTCCCCAGCATGAAGTTGGTTTCCCATGCAGAGCCAAAGATGATAACGGGGCAATTACAATATCCGCTTATATCCACCTGAAAAAAGGTCTGTTACTTGAGACTCCACAGCTAGTGCAAAAATAAATCCCTTCCTAAAGGAAGGGTGAATGCACCTCTGCAAAAAAAGGTTCAGATTGCAGCACTTATCTTTAAAACTAACTGTTCTATTTCCAGCATGTAAAATTACCGTAAAGAAAGTAAACTGGATGCCACAGAACTACTAGGTCACTTATGTAGTAACAAAGGAAGGAAATGCAAAAGGACTCATTTAGTGGGGGTTTTAGAGTGTTAGAAACAAACATATAAAACTGTAAATGTATTCTTTCATAAATGGGAGATTTTACAGGGAGAATATATGACACAAGAGTGAGCTGGTTTGGGCCAATTATACACACAACATACAACCTTTTCTGTATATAAAAAATCCTTAGTATTTCTTCAGCTTTGTGGTCATTGAGCTACTGCTGTCATATGATTAAACAATAAATGAATTGAATTAAAGCAGTTAAAAATGACACTATTGTCCTGCAGAAGCAACTATCATAAGAAATTAATAACTGACCAACTTTCTAGCTGATTAGTTGACTGATATAACTGATCAGACAGTGGGAATTTAACCTCTTTCAAACAGGTTCCAACCTTCCAAAAGATCAGGCTCAAAACTGGGGCAGACAATTAGATGTGCAAATGGATAGGGAAGTGTCATTCATGACACAAACTTTTGCCCAACTTTTGTTGGTATGCCAGTTGCTACCTTTCTTGGAAAAGTGTGATCTGACAATAATTATCCATGCATTGATAACCTCTATGTCAGTCTTCCCAAACCTGGCACCTTATAGATGTTTGAGACTACAGCTTCTGATTACTGATTACTAAGTGATTACTAAGATCCAGCATGGCTTTCTCAAAAACAAGTCATGCCAGACGAATCTCTAATTTTTTTTATAGGGTGACAAGCTGGTGGATCAGGAGAATGCTGTGAACACAGTGTATCATGATTTCAGTAAGGCTGTTGACAAAGTCACCTATGATATTCTTTAAGAGAAGCTGGTAAAATGTAGACTGGACAAGGTAATTGTTGGTGGTTGACTGACCAAACCCAAAGAGTGCTCATTAACAGTTCCTCATCATCCTGGAAAAAGGTGATAAGTGTGGTGCTGTAGGGTTCTGTCCTGGCGTTAGGAAGAATTTTCTGACAATAAGAGCTGTTAGACAGTGTAATGGACTGCCTTGGGAGGTAGTGGACTCTCTTCTCCTTCCTTAGAGGTTTTTAAGCAGAGGATAGATGGCCATCTGTCATGGATGCTTTAGCTGAAATTCCTGCATTGCAGGGAGTTGGACTAGATGACCCTTGGGGATCCCTTCCAACTCCACAATTTTATGGTTCCATGAGTCTACCATCCCTAATCATTAGTCATGCTGATTGGGACTGAGTGAAGGCTTCAGGCTGAGAAAGCTCCCCATCCCTACAATCTATTACTTTTTTTAGCTCAGTTACTAGAGTATGAGACTCTTAATCTCAGGGTTGGGGGTTTGAGCCCCATGTAAAAGATCCCTGCATTGCATGGGGTTGGACTAGATGATCCTCATGGTCACTTCCAACTCTACAATTCTATAATTTTATGATACCATATGCACAACTTTTGCAGGGTAGATTTCCCCCAATATCAAAGGCATGTTGCTTGGTAACTTGCTTAACTCGATTAATATGAGAAGAAGAAAGAACAAACAGGCAATAATTGCAACTAGTTATTTTTCCTATGATGGTACTTTTCACATAATTAAAAAAAAATAGCTATTATAGTGGTCTGCCTGCCAATTATTTCAGGATGATAAGACAAATCCACATCCTGCCCATTATTTTAGGAGGATAAGACAAATCCATTGAAGGCTATGAACCAAACTATGAATTACTATGGGTTATGGCACCACATACAAATAGTGTGGTTTAATTCTGCTTTGTAAGTAGCTTTCTCTTGTTTATCAATCTCTCCAGGGAAGAGAGGGCTGTTATAAGCATTGTCTTTAATTTATCTCATGTGTGTTGCCTAAGTGAAGAGCAACACTTATGTAACATCTTAATTGTATAACTCTAAAGGCTGGTGCTAGTAGTTACAAAAATGCTAATAGCAAAGAAAGGTTGCTTGCTGTTAAGGCTCCCTAATTACTTTCTAGAAGAAACAAACTGTTTCCCCCCTCCCCCCCCAAAAAAACCCCAGCCAATTGACTAAATATTTTTAAAGCAACAAGAGTAACACAGATGTCCTTTAACTCTCTTGGCAACACTGAATATTGTAGTTAAAAGTAAGAAACAATGCTCGTTGAGCATTCAGCTTTAAGAGGCAAATCCAGGACTAAAAATTCACTGTACTCATAACAGATTAAATATTTATTGGTATTTTATAAACTCAAACTTGCATGGAAGCCACTGAGAAAAACAATATGCTATACCTCCAGCTTCGGAAATTTTAACCTGTCATATTTATTTCTTCGAAAAGAGAAATAAAAATGAATACCAAATTGCTCTGTATTCCTAACAAGTGGGTCAGACCTTTAGGGCTGAATAAAATGCTCTATTAGTATACATACAAAACTGCTATGCTAGGTGGCTGTTAAAAAGAATGCTAGATTTATGGAGCAATTCTAACTGAACCCCTTACCTGCACCACTAAAGATTTGGGATGCTTTGAATCTACTACTGATAGTGTTCCAACTGACCCTACAAGGCCCTAAAATGGTGGAGGTGAGGGGCAAAGCAGTGCAGAAGACAGTTGGGTACTAAGCCTGCCCATTTGCTAGACAGGAGTTGGCAGTGGCAAAGGCTCTACCATACCAGACAACCTGGGGGGGGGGGGGGGAGTTGGGTTGCAAAATCTATCATTCAACAGTGATAGTGAAAATTAATAAATTAGTACAAGCAATGAATATAAATGCTATTAAGTTGTTTGCCATTATGTCGTGCAGATGTTTCCTATTAGGACCTACAACTTGTATTTTCATGCTTTTAATTCTGACCTATCTTCAGCTGGTAAGAAAATACAACATTTAAACCTCCAAACCTTGTTATAGAATAAGCAACAGGAAATCAGAACGAGAAATTATTTTAAAAGCAAGTTTCTATAAAACTGCTATTTATATTATTTATTTACCTGTTAACAAATTTTTATTAATTACTTCAGGATGCTTAGCAACCTACAGGCTAATCCTACACATGTTAGGATGTACAGTGGTGCCTCGCAAGACGAAATTAATCCGTTCCGCGAGTCTCTTCGTCTAGCGGTTTTTTCGTCTTGCGAAGCAACCCTATTAGCGGATTAGCGGATTAGCGCTATTAGCGGTTTAGCGGCTATTAAAGGCTTAGCGGCTTAGCGGCTAAAACGCTATTAGCGGCTTAGCAGCTTAGAAAAAGGGGGGGGGAGCGAAAAAAATCTCAAGACTTGCAAGACATTTTTGTCTTGCAAAGCAAGCCCATAGGGAAATTCGTCCTGCGAAGCGCATCGAAAAACGGAAAACCCTTTCGTCTAGCGGGTTTTTCGTCTTGCGAGGCATTCGTTTTGCGGGGCACCACTGTATGTATCACTGCATTTCAGTGGGACTTGTTCCCAATAAGTGTTAGTTAGGATCAATAAATGTTCTGGGATAATAGTCTGCATATATAGCACAATTCAGTCAATATGAAGTCCGCTGGAAACCTCAATGAGAGTTAAATGCTTAATTGTGTATTGGAATTTTTTTACTTCTTTGGAATTCAGGCATGCCTGAGGGCCAGTGTACAATGTGATTTTGTGACATATGTTTTCACAAAAAGTGATCTGGTTCTGCAATCATGTGGAGAAGTATATCAAGTTAAGTAGAAATGCACTGGTATGCCTTTTAATAATAATGATCTGGAGGTCTCCAAGAAGTAATACAACTATTGTAGAAATGACTATCCAAGTATTCTACAGATTTAAGCATTATATTACATATAAAACAACACAAGCCTCGCTGCACACCATGCAAGAAGCAGGGCAAAATCTTTTACTTCTGTTGAACCGTAGCTTATCACTGCACTACAACTGCTAAATTATAGTTCATTTTAACTATGGTTTGATGAAACAAGCAAAATTCAAATCAAACTGGCTTAGGGTTTGGACATAAATCAGTTTTTGGTTCTGAAAAAGCACTAAACTGTGATTTAGAGAAGTGAAAACTTACAATCTCCTTGTGATGGCATACAAGGAGGAGTGGGGGAAGAACAGCTTATAAGCAGGAGACTCACTGCAACTAATTCCTGTAACACCAAACCATGATTTTTCATCATTTGTTAAAGCAGGCATAAAAACAGACCAAAAAAAGCCACATGAATCAGCGCTGGCTTACCCCAAATGTTTAAAATTAGAAGAGTGGATTTGTGAGACAATCTTCTGCCACCTTCTTGTGAGGATTCATGATTCTTTTTGTTGCTCATGTTTCATATCCATGGAAAGACTAGAAGGTCTAGTCTCATGATATGAAGTGGGACTTTATATTAGCACTGCATGAACTGTTTATACTAGCTCCCAAATAAATAAATGCAAATAAAGTTTTACATGTATGCAAAGGGCATAGTAGCTTCAAAAATGCTATGAATATCTATGGCTTAGAAATCAGATGTTTTAAAAAATAAATATTCAGAAAATCTTTAATTGTGTATTCATCTATCCATCTGCTCAAATGTATACTCTTTGAAGTGCAGGTGGCCTGTAGCATTATGCTACGACAATTAATCAAGTTTTAAATCTTTTCTTGCTCTTAGACTCAACTGAATAGCAAAAAGGAGTTATCTAATTCTCCATTCACACAATATACATAATTAGATATGTTCTTTCTCTTTCAACAATATATATGCTCTGTAGGTTTATTATATAGCTTTTCAATTTAGTGCAACTTCATCTTCAAATATTATTTGTAGCTTTAAAACATGAGGTTATGGATGTAGTTTTATGCCAATTTACTTGGGTCTGGAAGTAAGTCCTACTCATTTAAGCTTAATTACACTTTTCTGATTAAACATGTATAGGATCACACTGCAAATTATAGGAGCTGCTGCAAATTAACAACTGGTATAACAACGGCTATGTGTCACTGAGTAGCAGTTGCAGGTAAACTTTACATTTGTCTGCAACATTCGATTAACTGAATTCTGGTAGTAATCTTATGCAAACATGGATACATTATTTAGTAGTGTAAAACTTTGTCTACTTTCCCCCCTAAGATGGCATTTATACATTACGACAGGTCATTAAATGTTATGATACATTTTGTCCATGGAAACTGAATCTACTTTTTTTCTTATGCAATAATGATTAAATGTTTTAATATGAATGTTTAAAGATGCCTATTTATTGAATGAAAATTATTACTAAATGAGAAGCTAAGTATTAGCAGAGGATGGTTATATGTATGGCTGTTCAAATAACACACAAGGTATGAAATTTCTGAAGGAAAAAACCCTGTTGTCCATCATAGACAGGAAGAAAGTTGGGAAAACAGCAGCAAAAGAATAGAGATGAGTAGAATACTTGGGTGGTCTAGTAAAAAGGATAAGATAAACACAGCACCCTTTTCTATGATTTTTAGTGAAACAATTGTACAGACCAACCCCCAGGCAGATGGACTTTTGTTTCCTAAATTACATAGACTAAACTAACTGTAATGTGGTTTTCTTGACCTTGGAATATATTGTACATTATTATCTCATTTATAAAGGGTCTTTTATCTTTTCATTTCCATGTACTGTATTTGTTTTCTGACCCAAAGATACCACATATTTGTTTTCCTTAACCCCTATTGTCCTCTTTGTTAAGTTCAGAATATGAAGTGGGTAGCAGTGTGTACTTTACAACTTATCTATTAAAAGAAGGCCAAATAAACCTAAGCTTGACCCATAACTTTGTAATACACCAGCATGATTAAATCTTTTGGTTTGTTGCAACTGACACATAATCCAATCAAATACACACCCTGCACAAAGGAAGGAGAAGAACATTGTTTCTAAAACAACCATATTTGAAAAACTTGCAAATGTGATACCTACTTTTGAAGAGAAAAAGGATTGAAAGACAATAATTTGTGCTGGCATAAGCTTAATAACACACACAAATAATTGATAATATCAATTATTATTATAGTATTTATTTACTTATTTACTTATTTTATTACCTGAACTTCGCCATAAAGCCCCAGGGTAGGTTACAACATTGAAACATTAAAAAATAGTTTAAAACAACTTACATATCCCTAACATATATAATGTCATAAATATATCTCAGCCCTGCCTGGAAAGGTTACAACAGCTCACATTACCTGACATTATTCATTTGTTTGCTTGTTTAAAGTATATTTTGTAATGACAAGTGAAACATGTAGAGCAGCAATTTGGAAAGGTGTGCTGGTCTACCATCACTGTCTACCATTACTTATAGAATCATGGAGTTAGAAGGGACCCTGAGAATCATCTAGTCCACCCTCTGCAACGCAGGAATATATAGCTGTCCCATATGGGGATTAAACATGCAACCTTGGTGTTATCAGCACCACGCTCTAACCAACTGAACTATCCATAAACAGTACTTATAGATTACTGTGCATAGACAGAGCAGTCTAGTAGCCTTTATGAGTTAACCTATGCACCTGTCACCAAAAACAAATATGTCGACGCAAATAGCACAGCATATTCAAGCAATCTTCTCACAACATTTGAAGACAGTGTCATATCATCAAAAGGGTGTTTCTGATCCGTATCTGCTTTAATTAAGTAAATGTTATTCACTCATTAATAAAATCATTTTATCTTGGTTTTCAGGTACACACAGGTAGATCTCCACAACACATTGCAAAGAGGTTACAATAATAACATTAAATACAAAGCTAAACACCAGAGCCAACTCACATAACTCACAGTACCAAGGAAGAAAAAACAGCCATCTAAAAGATTTGAGAAAAAAAGATCTCAACAGAACACTCAACTGCCAACACAAAGGAAACTAACCAGACTTTCCAAGTTAGGCAGTTCCAGATCCCACAACCACTCCACATCGCAGCAATCTGGACTTCCAATGCCAAAGGGCAAGATCTCAGATGCATTATTCAGTAGACAGGCAGCCCACTGTGGAGAAATGTGGTCCTGGTTATTGATAATAACCAAAACTTTGAATTGTGCCTGAAAATTGAACTGGTAGCATGTGGAAATTGCACAAATAGAAACAGCAAATACCAGGCAATATTCTGGTTGATGAAGACCTATGGAGTGGCTGCTGCAATAATCTAATATGGATGTGACCAAACCATACTGGTTCTTAAGAGATGAACCTGCAGCTGATTTGCTCCTCCCAAATCCTTTCAGCGTGCTTAAGCTTGGCTGAGATACTACACCATGCTGTGCTTAAATGACTGGGAAAAAGCAAAATGGTTACAGCCACCTCCACTGGAGCACATGTTTTCTCATTGTGTCAAATAGTAGAAATGTATAGGATTTCAGTCTTATTGTCTCAGTGTTCACTATAGTCCCTATATAATTTGTTTCTGTGGGTAATAATTCTATTATATATGTTCTCTGGGTAATTTTGGCTTAGTTTGAAAAGCAAACCTACAAGAATATTCACCAACCAACTGCAATGGCAATACCATGGGCATATACAGTGGTACCTCAGGTTAGGTACTTAATTCGTTCTGGAGGTCTGTTCTTAACCTGAAACTGTTCTTAACCTGAAGCACCACTTTAGCTAATGGGGCCTCCTGCTGCTGCCGCGCTGCCAGAGCATGTTTTCTGTTCTCATCCTGAAGCAAAGTTCTTAACCCGAGGTACTATTTCTGGGTTAGCGGAGTCTGTAACCTGAAGTGTGTGTAACCTGAAGTGTATGTAACCCGAGGTACCACTGTACATAGAAGAGCAACTAAAAGTATATCCCCAATGCTTTGATAAAAACAATTAAAAAATCATATTTTGGATTCAGAGGCAACAAATCTTGAGAAATTTATCACCTTTCCAGAGAGCTTTTAGCTTTCTTTATCCTTTTTTCTACTCTTCATTGTTGCTTTGTGTATTTTATTGTGTTTGTCATTGCCATGTATTTTTATTTTGTTGTTAGCCACATTGATGATTTTTGAGGCAACACACACACACACACACACACACAGAGAGAGAGAGAGAGAGAGAGAGAGAGAGATACAAAAAATAATCAACAAGCTCTACACACCTCACTAGACATACAACAGATTTTGCAGGCGACTGCCTGGTTGATTGCATGTAGCCTACTGTATGTCCATATTTCCTACTTCAGATCTTCCAAATTAAAAGTGGAAAAACCACAACCCACAGGCTACATGTAGCCTTTAATTACCCAGATGTTAAGAATCCTAGACATTTCCATTATCATTAGAAAAGAATAAGCAGAATCTTGAAAATGAAGACTTGAAGCAGAATCTTGAAAACGTTGGATGGGTGCAGCCATGCTGCCGCAGGCACAGGTGGTCAGCACATCCCTGTCAATGGTTGGAACCAGCAAGGAACCATAGCAGAGGATTTTGTGCCACAGCAGAACACTAAAATAACAAGATGCCAAAGAATCTGAAGAAAAACAACAACTACACCTCAGCAACTGTGGGATCATAACAGTTGAACTCTTTCAGAAAACGCAACCAGCAATGTAGTATGTGACCTGAATAAAGAATTTCCAGAAACAGGGGTTCCAGTTATACTTTGATTATGGGCAATCATAGTCTCAGTTTCACGTGGGTTTGTCTAAATAAATTAGTGTGAAACAAATTAGTGTGAAAAACTCCATCGTCCTGGTCCAGTACCTCATCAATATAAAAGGTGTCCAGAGGATTGTTATTTTCTTATGTTTCTGCTATGCTATCCATTCAACTCTTCTTCACATACCCTCACTTAGGCAAAATGTTCCTGGTCCATGGCTCAGGCTAGGTTACCATGAACTTTGTTCTACAATGCTAGAATACTTAGAAATTCTGCAACTAGATGGGAAAGTTAGGGGAAGTTATGACCAGTGTTAGGTTGCGGGTGAACATATCAGACGACACAGCGATTTCTCCAAAGCAGCTCTTTATTTGTAAGCTGGAACAGAACTGAACTGAAGGGCTCAGTCAGCCTGCTTATATAGGGCTCCAGTACCACGTTACTGTAACAACTTTCTAAAACTATCCAATCACTGAACGTCACTTTCGATCCTTCATTTGCATAACTATCTACAGTATCCATCCAATCACTGAATGTCACTTTCGATCCTTCATTTGCATAACTATCTACAGTATCCCCCTGCTGGCCCAGGGTGAGAACTTCAGTACATAATAACCAGGAAGTTAGAGGCCAAATCTTCATTTAGGGTAAGAAATAACAACCTCTTGTTTGCTTTGTCAATTCAACTGCAATGCTATTTTTATATTGCTATTATTTTTCAAAAGTTCATAGTATTATTTTCTATATGAAGATAATATTTTAATTTAAATGAAATACTGAGTAACAATAAACCAATTGCAGCTGAAACAATCAGTTTTGAGTCTGTGATCTTTATTTTATTCCCTGACCCACTGCGTTGCTACTGAGCAGTTTGAACCATTATTAGATCACAAAATTAACGAAGTTGTGCTCCAAAATAAAATTCAGTATTTATCTACTTCCTCTGATGCTGTTCTACTCTAAAAATAGCTAAAATAATCAGATATAGAGCAGGCTTTTACAGCATATGGGTTTTTAAAAAAAAAAGAATTCAACTTTTAAAAATCTGTAACTACAGCTGTTGAGAGCCATGCTATGATGAAATAACAATGAAGGTCGCTGAAGTCAGCTACCATGGGGTGAGGGTTATAAAATACTTGTTCTGAAAATCTTCTATTTTCACCATATGGTGTCAGGGTACTTAAAACTTGAAGAGATATTGTGAAGGGGATCCTTTGGTTTTCATGGAATGTTCATCCATTGTGTCTTACAGTTCATAACAAAAACAATAAAACAAAGTAGGAACACTGTTGATTTTGATGGGAAGGTGTAGTTGAAGTTTAGCATACAAAAGTGATGTATCTAATAATATTTCCTACTCTTTTTGCTTGAACAATAGTGTACTCTTAGCCTTCAGGTGCTGGTTCATGAATAAGCTTTAGAATAATGTTGGCAATGTTCATTTCCCAGGAAAGTGCATTGTTAATTAATTTCTTTTTTTAATTACATCAGGCCTTTTTTTTTTAGCCAGAACTCACCGGAACTCAGTTTTGGCACCTCTTAGGTGGGCTCCATTGCCATTATATGAGAACAGGGGAAGCGTTCATGGTGAGTTCCAGCACCTCTTTTTCTAGAAAAATAGCACTGACTAACATACACAAAAATACAACCCAAACCCCAGTTATGTTCCACCAAAACCGGATGCTGTCTTCCATGAAATGTCTCCTTCCACCACCCTTTCCCCCCTCTTTTCAGTCACAATAACAAGGATGGTGTAGATAAATGCAGCTGTTAAGAAGCTGTGTGCTTAAAATAACTTAAGCATGTGGGAGGCCCAAAGGAACAGCACTGGATAAAAACAAATGACTGGCTTTACAGCATCAGAGAGCGAGTCTGATTCTCCTGGGATTCCTCTGGCTGAAGTAAACAAATGGGATCCATAAAAATTAGCATCTCTGCTGAAATCAGCAAAAAATGATGAGTAATTATGGGCTGAGTGCTGTTCTTTTATAAATTATTTCCAATCCTTCCCACAGTTGTTGCCTCTCATTCCACATCCTGAATGATAGCAGGATCAGTTCTCTTTTGCTTGCCCTACAGATATAATGATCAACATTTATTATTTTGTATTTTAATGTTATAAAGCCAGTGCTTTGTTTTCACTGATTTTGAACTGGATTTTGAGGAACCACATGAAGTACAAGGTGCATCAAAGCATACTTTACCACACTTTTCAAACTGACTTCAATGAAATTTACTTCTGCATACATAGGATTGTACCGTATGATCATTCCTTAAATCCTGCCTCCTGTGTTGCACTGGGTGCTACACTGGGGGAGACACTTGTAATTGGGCCTGACAACTGGCTATTATGAGTGATGATGAGTCATTGAAGCCCCAGCATCACTGGGTGCATGATAGGGCCCAATTTCTCCCTTGTAAACCTTCAAACATTCTTTCCACTCCTGGCTGCTACTCTGCCAGTAGTGAGAAAGGAAAACCAAGAGTGATTTCTTCAATTCCGTAACTCTTTGGTGCCAGGAGCAGCAAGAAATATAATTTCCTGAGAATTACAACGATCCATCAGATGACTTATTACTGTTAATAGTCCTCGGAAAATACAATATATTAGTGCTTTGCTCGCCAAAATAGTAGTGCTACAGGCACCAGAGGAAGGGAGGAGGGGACAGAGGCCTCTCTCCTTGCTTCCCTTGGTGACTGGTAGAGGAACAACAGTCAAGACAGGTAGGTAGGACAGGGAAAGGATATGGAAGAGAAAGAGTTGAACCCATCTTAGACTAGAATTAGAATCTGAGCAGCAGAACTCAGGCATTATAATGCTTTTCTGACAATCTAAGGGAGCATTATAAATCAATGAGAATTATTTTCTGAGTTAATTAAGTTCAATAATTTCTCACATCAAACCAAATTGTGGTGTTAGATGTGAGCCAAGTTTCTACATATTTGAAGAATCAGCAGAATAGTCAACAGCCAGCTCTACGATTAGGCAGTGTGAGATAGGCATTTCAGGAAATGTCATGAACAGGCATCAAATGGATGCTATCCAACTTATTATTATTGTATTTTTACCCAGAGTGGCTGGGGCAACCCAGTCAGATGGGTGGCATATAAATAATAAAGTTATTGTTGTTGATGTTGTGGTATCTAAGTTGTTAAAGTAATTTAGCTACTTGGGTACTATGAACCCTGCAAAGTGTAGTCCAGCTATGATTTGGATATTTACGAAGACTGCTAATTACTAGCTACAACTGAAATTTGATTACAGTTGATGAGATATTAGCTTCCTCGGGTAACCATGTGGCTTACCTATAGATTTAATATAACTAGAATTTACTTCTTGATCTGTAGTTAGACCAAGCTGATTTCATATACTGTATTTTGACAACTTGGATTTCACAAGGCAGGACAGTAAATAATTTATGCCTCACTTTGCTGTACCTAAGCATAGTAAAATGAGTTAATGAATCATCTGAGAAATTTTCTGTAACAACCTTTCACTTTTAATGCCCTAATTTTCCATATAAGTTTCAGCTGCATAATCATAATTATGGACAACAACAATTTGTCACCCATATATCATTTTAGGTTTTACTGTTTTACAGCTTTAAAATATTCTCAATTTAGTCCATTAAACACAAGGTGACAAAAAGGTAAACACAACTGCAAATTCACCAGCATTAACTAGGATTGCCTCTGGGTTCCTGTGTCTTTAACAGCTATGGAAAAGAAATCCAACAGATGAAACTGTTCCTGTCATCGCCAAGCCAAGGAATGCAATATTTCTTTCGTGTGCAACATTTCTTCCCTCTAGGCAGTTGCTAAATGCACAAGAGCCTTGCTTTGCATTAGTTGAAAATACAGTTACCTGGGAGTGTGAATGCAGTGGGGCTTACTTTTTGAGTGGGTCTAGGATTGCATTGCTAGGCACCTGTAAGCCATGGGAGAAAGTGAAAGAATTGAACAACATTTTGCAATGTCATATGCATGCTTTTCTTAAGGGAATTTTCAAAATTATGCCTCTGCACTTTGTGGGGTGGGAGGAAGAGGTAATTTGGTATTTAGTGATTCTGTCAGAGGCTGAATAAGACATTAGGAATTATCCCCCACCCCCCGCCTCACCCCAAACCCTCCCCGACCAATGTGTTCAGTTGTAATAAATTGGGGAAAATCCCTGCTGTATCTGCATTAATTTGGCAGACTCTTGCTAACATGTACTGTTGCCTTCCAGAAAATCTTTTATAAAATAGAATATTTTGCCTCTTTCTTAGCACTAGTTAGCATACATAAAGGCTCTTAATAATTGAGTTTCCTATGTCAATGAACAAATTCTCTTTCTGTCTTGTTTGATAGAGATACTGCCTCACTGCAGAAATTCTAATAGAGTTCTACTGTTATATCCCTAAACTAGCAAGTTCTAAATGACCCTGGAAAGTGATTGCTTTTGATTAAGCTTTAATAGCATTTGCGTATAAATTCGCAAGTAATTAAGGGGAAATCTACAGGCTTTTGAGCAACTGTGATGCACAGCAACTGCCCAATTCAACTCTTACTGTAGGCTAGCCCCACGTACCATTAGCTGCCTCAGCGGTCAGTAGCCACCACTGTATCTACCTGAAACTTAAGATTTTCTTCAGAAGCTCTGCTAAAGGTGTCCTTGCCTAGGTTATTTGGAAGAGGGCCTTCTAAGTGGTGACACCCTGGATATGGAATGCCCAGAGAAGCTTGAGTGGCACTTTCATTATGGTCATTCCACTGCTGTGGGATTTTACTGTTTTAAATAAAAACAACTGCTGTTGTGATTTTTTTAAAAAAGCTTTGATTTATTATCTTTTGGAAAATGTTTAGATATAACAATACATCTTCATTACTTTATCTAAATGTTTAGTTGTTTAATTAATCACTTTTAGAACACATAGGTTCTGTATTACTCATGTTTCTGAGTCATATTCTATTACTTTGAGTGCTAACCACTGATTTTCATGGAACTTGAAATATTAAGTATTAAAAGAGAAAATCTCATAATAGCAACCATTTCTCTTTTTCAACTCTAATCAGTTCAAATTCAGAAGTCATCTCATTTAAAAAACCCATTCAACACCTATACTTCAGTCATTTTTTAAACAAAGGAATTATTTGCAAATGGAAGAATGAAGCAAATTTTAGAGTGCTTCTGATATCATAGGTTGTAAAACAACCTTGCCCTAGCAAATCCCATTAACATCAGGGTTGTATAAATAGCTCATTCATTAAAAAATAATAACAAATAAAATAATAGTTATTTGTGGCTATTTGGAATAACTTTGGACCAGAGAGACACGATCTAACAGAATAGTGAACAGTCTCCTTTTTATTTTTATTTTTCAAGGAGTAAAAATTCAAAACCTACATGCTTTCCCTCCCAAACCCTTTGGGGACAAATGTATAGCGGAATTTAAATTTATGATTGGGGACAATTTATTGGCTTTATCCCACTTTATCTAAAAGGCTGCTTTAGAATGGCTATCTCCTTTATTTCCAGTCTCATATTTTACATGTTCAAACACAGAATAAAGATCTCTCACATGAGTTCTTCTCAACTCTAATTACTTGACAAAAGAAGGAAAGCTATTTTTTTTAAAGAGAAAGTCAACTGCCAGGAACTGATGAGCATATCAAAATGCAACAGCTCTTCTACATTAAAATTGCTTCAACAATTTAGAAGATCAAATCAATTTTGCTATGGCACAGCTGCTTGCTCTTTCTTAAAGTTGCTATAACTTTAAAAAGTTGTATGAATTTGCCACACAAGCACATAAAAATACACTGGAAATGTATCTCTTTCTGAATTTGCTTCTCCTAGGGTTGCCATATTCTTAAAAGCAAACAAGAGTACACACTTGCTGGTGGGGGTGGGGGCAGTACACACACTGGGGCATGCCACTGCAGGACACGCACTGGAGAGACATTGGATGGTGCCAGGAAAGAATGTGGCAAACTTTGAATGCAAAATGGGGCTGCTGCTTCTGCTGCCACCACCAGCTTCAGCACCACCAGGCCCACATGCCTCTTTCCCTCGGTTGGGCTGGCCACGGCTGCAGCCAGCTCAAGCCGGGGAAAGAGGCACTCTGGCCTGACGGAGGTGATGCTGGTGGCGAGCTTGCAGTAACGCCAGAGGCAGGACCCCAGATCCCCCTTGATCTTCACTGCAGGCAGCCTTGCTGCAGGTGGCAGTCGCTGGAGACCTTGTGTATGCTCTCCTCCGGCTCCACATGGCACGTCCGCTTTCAGGGCAATGCGGGTCCATGTCACCCTCCCGATCATGAACGTGCCTGACCCCAAAAACCTGGACATTTAAAATCCTGTTAAATGTAAAAATCCTTCTTTGTTGGGCCGAATTGCTGCTATCAAGATGAATGTATTGCCAAAGATGTTGTTTTTGTTTCAAACACTTCAGGTTTTGGACAAGACGGAGTGCTTTCAGAAGTGGCAAAGAGATATTTCTAAGTTTGTCTGGCAGGGCAAAAAGCCCAGAATTAAGTTTAAGATATTAACCGATGCGAAAGAAAGAGGGGGCTTTGCCCTGCCAGATCTAAAGTTGTATTATGAGGCCGCAGCGTTCTGCTGGCTAAAAGACTGGCTACTTCTTGAAGACACTGACGTGTTGGATTTGGAAGGGTTTAACAATGCTTTTGGATGGCATGCATATTTATGGTATGACAAGGTTAAAGCAAATAAGGCCTTTAAGAACCATATTGTCAGAAAATCACTGTTTAATGTCTGGACAAAATATAAAGACTTGCTGGAAAATAAAACTCCAAGGTGGCTTTCACCTTTGGAAGCTAAGGCCCGAAAAAGACCCAATATGGAGGCTAAATGGCCTAAATATTGGGAAATATTAGAAAAAGATGGAGACAATTGGAAATTGCAGAGTTTGGAGAAAATGAAGGATAAAGTGCGAGACTGGTTACATTACGCTCAGATTAAAGAAGTTTTTAAAAATGACAAGAAATCAGGGTTCCAGGTGGAGAAATCGAAACTAGAAACAGAATTGTTAGAACCAAAGACTAAGGTACTTTCAAGGATGTATAACTTGCTGTTAAAATGGAACACACAAGATGAAATGGTTAAATCGGCTATGATAAGGTGGGCACAGGACATTGGGTATAATATTATGTTTGAGGACTGGGAAAGGTTGTGGAGTACTGGATTGAAATTTACTGCATGCAATGCTTTGAAAGAAAATGTAATGAAAATGATATATAGATGGTATATGACCCCAGTCAAACTTGCAAAAATTTACCACCTGTCTGATAATAAGTGTTGGAAATGTAAAGAGTGTGAAGGAACATTTTTCCACCTCTGGTGGACTTGCCCTAAAGTGAAGGCGTTCTGGGAAATGATTTATAATGAACTGAAAAAGGTATTTAAATATACCTTCACTAAGAAACCAGAGGCCTTTCTTTTGGGTATTGTCGGCCAAGGGGTGGTAAAGAAGGACCGGACATTTTTTATGTATGCAACAACAGCAGCAAGGATACTACTTGCAAAGCACTGGAAAGCTCAAGATCTACCCACACTGGAAGAATGGCAGATGCAACTGATAGACTTCATGGAACTGGCTGAGATGACCGGCAGAATTCGTGACCTGGGAGAAGAGAAGATAGAGGAGGACTGGAAGAAATTTAAGAATTATTTACAAAAGTATTGTAATTTGAGTGAATGTTAAGCAGGATGCTAGATCATAAATAATGGAGCACCACTAACCTAGATGATTTAAGATAATAAGTGAGATTGAGAAAATATAAACTTTATTGAGAATTATAAGATTATAAAGACATAAATGAGAAAGAAGAATGCAAATAAGATAATAAATTGCTGGTAAAAAGTTATAATGATGAAAGTGGGAGCGGGAGATGTGAGGAAGTCCAAAGAAAATGTGAAATTATGTTAAGATTTGTTATACTGTTCATTATGTTCATTTTTATTGTAAACCCCAATAAATATTTTTCAAAAAAAATAAAAATAAATAAATGTAAAAATCCACCCGGACAGGCATGTTGGCCCCCCCAAAAGAGGACACCTCTGGGAAATCCTGGACGTATGGCAACCCTACTTCTCCACAAAAATTGTTAGTAACTTATGAGCCACAGTTCTAGTTCAATACATATCACCAGCAAGACTAGAAATCTTACACACAAAATAATGCTGAATGACACACATGATCTCTCAACTCAGTGTTATGTGTATTAAAATGTATTAAAAAATATACAACTATAATTGGACAGTTCATTATAATAAAAAGTAGGTTTGTATCCAATGAAGTTTTCCCATTAGTTCAAGGACTTCCCCTTGCACAGCAGGACTTCCTCTTCTCCTCCCCCTGCATGCCCCAAATCTCTGGAGGGTTGGGATAACTCCCAGGACAGATTTTTGAGCAGGTACCCAGGGAGAGCAAGTTCTGCTGTGCAGGTGAAGGTCCTTGTGCTCATGGGACAACACTTATCAGCACTAATGTTGATTGTCTGAACTAATGTAGTCAATGCTCTTGAAGAAAGGTGGATTCTGATATAAAGCTTTTACAGTAAGTTTGCAGAATTTACTTCATTTCTAGGGCACAGCTGTTGTTGGGGAGGAAAGGATATTTTAATAGACATTTCCATCATCACAAAATCTTGAATGAAATATGCCACATAATGGTTTAAAAGTGATTTGTAAACCTGCTAACTACTAAATAAAGATGGAAAGCTTTGTCAAATGGATAGCTAGTCTGTTTAAGTTAGAGGAGATTTTTTGTTCTGTTTTTGGCATTTAGTGAAATATTCGATCAATGTTATTTATGTTAGTTATGATTTTATTGGTATAAGAATGGTCAATTGTCTGCACTATATTGCAGGAACTAGTTTCTGAATGTTGTATTTTGCTGTAATTAATGTACTTCTCACTGAAGCATACAAGTCTTAAAAGCCATTATTAAAGCATGCTGAAACACTTTGGGTACACTCCAGCCAAAAATAATCACATTTAAATTTCATTAATTTTAGTGGGGAAATTAAATACATGCTTAACTTCCTCCCTTTTGAAAGCAGTGGAACGTAAAAGCACCTTACTCTTTCTTGATTGTGTCCACAGTATTTCTAGTCTTATTTCTTCTATTGTTTCATTTTTATTCTAATGAACCTAAAGAATATCACAGCTAAGATTTTTCTTTTGTAAGGAAAGAGTTAAATTATGGAACTGTAAGCCATTAGTTAGAGATTTATTGGAGGAGTTAAAAAGTCTATAGTTCAATATGTGGTGAATGAACAAGGACCATAGGTGCAGAGACAGAGAGAGGAAGAGAATTCAGTCAAATGATGCCTCTGGGGCTTTGCAACATATGGCCCATCAGTCAAGGGTCAAGCCCCCTCACAAATTGCATGCACTTTACATAGCCATCTGCATCAATAAATTACTACTCCTCTGTACCACAAGAACTAATGCATGAGCAAGAGGAATCACCCCACTTACAAATGAACTGCTTTATTTATTCGTGTTCACTTTTTCCTTGCACTGTGACCTGCCTTTTTCTTCCCAGATGCAGTTAACATATGAAATCACAAGTTTGTCTTTATTTCTCGAGCTACACTGGAGATAAAGACATGCTAGATCATGAATTATTTCTTTTGCAAGTTAGAAAATAAGTAATTTCAAATGTAGTTTACATACTTTGCTATCTTTCTCCAGTCAGAGCAGTTCTATGCAACTATTTCATTCAGAATAAAAGTCTACTACTTTACTCTGCTACTATTTGGCATCATGTTTTTTATGAGCCAGCATACAGAATGACTGGCTTACTGCAAGGAAATAACTTCCCAGTTCTACAACTTAATATTTTCACCCTCTCCTGTAGATCAGCATTCTTCAACCTGGTGTTTTGGATAAATGTTTTGGATAACTCATCCAGCAGGGTGGTAACCCAAAATATCTGGAGTTTGGGTTATAGTCCAAAACATCTAGAAGATCAACTATATCCTGCCAAACTGCTTTAAAAGCAACTTTATCTTTCATATCACAACCCTTATATTAAATACCTTATTTATTGACGGTGATCATGCCTCTCAACAAAAGGGTTATACAACCCATTGCCTTCACCAACCTGGTGCCCTTCAGATGTTTTGGACTACAACCCCTACCACAGCCCCAACCAACATGTTGTAGGATGCTGGGCCTTATGGGGCCTTATGGGAGTGATGGGAGTGTTAGCCCAAAATATCTGGGGAGCACCAGGTTGGCAAAGGCCCACCTAATTATTCTTATATAATGCAGATGCCAACAATATTGAATAATGGATGTGCAACTTGAAAATGGAAAGCTAGTTTCTCATAATATCTAGGTCAATGCGCAATCAATAGGCCACATTGTTCATCATCAGTTCTTCATCTATAACAATTATAATAAATTCACAGTGTGACCCTATGCTTGTTTGTTCAAAGGTATGTTCTGAGGTCAATGGAACTTACTCCCTGGTAAGTGGGAATAGGATTACAGCCTTAGTGACAGCGGCCCAAAATGTATTCATGTGCAGGTTTGCAGATACACAGCAAGACTCTTACATTTTACTTGTAGTTCTGTTGTATAACAGCAGTTTGTGCTATTGACTCCATTCCAAGTGCCAGAAGCAGATCTGGGTTTGCATACACATACCTGCTTTTTGTAACAGAAGGTTCTGCTGTGTTCTTGCTATGGAAACTTGTCAGATCAGAAAACCTCAGAAAATAGGAAGCCAATTCTATTGACTTGCACCAAATGAAAGGTGCCATGTGGCATATACTTTGGGGGGGGGGGTGTCAAATAATGTAAAGTAAAATGAGTGATTATTAATCACTTAGAAGTATCCAATGTCTACATACTCGTGTCATTTCCAGATATTAAGTTTCTGAATGTAGTCCAAGTGCGTAGAAACTACAAGCTTGCTATTTGCCAACTGCCTTTTGATAACCATCATGAGATGTATTCCTGGTGTCAAACATGATTTTACAACTATTCTGCATTAGTAAGAAATGTCCATGCTCCAAAACATGAAAATTGACTAGACACATATATGAAACTATGCTGAAATTTCAGGACTGAAAATGGAGATGCCATGGAATTTTACAACTGTGGAAGGATTAGCGGGGGATGACTCCATAGTTTAAAAGAGAAGAAGCAGTCCTCCTGCTTAAGTGGGTATGTGCTTTAAGAAGTCCAAATTGTGCAAACCAAACGTCAATTAAATCACTGTTACAATTTACCCATAACAGCTAAATTTTTGCTGATTAGAAGAAGCAATATTAAAATAAGTAGTAAGAATTAAAATGAGAAAAGTAAGTACAGAATAATATGATTAGCAACAACAACAACAGCAATTTATTATTTATACCCCTCTGGGAGGCTTTCAACAAAATATTTAAAATACAATAAAACATCAGATATTAAAAACTTCCCTAAAGTGTGTAGTTATTTATGCCCTTATTTGAGAGAGAACACAAATGGTCATCGCAGAAGTATAAGAATTCCAGATACTACACTTACCTGCCTAGGAACTAGGAACTAGGAACTAGGACCTTGTGCTAAGTTGACTAAACTCACTTTGCCAGTGAGTTTAGCCATATTTCAGTTGCTGTTTAGTTTGAATAACACTGTTGTGGCACATCTTTAATATGCAAGTTGATTTTATTTGTTCATATCCAGCTGAATACTTTAGTGCAGGCTTCCTCAAACTCGGCCCTCCAGATGTTTTTGGCCTACAACATCTGGAGGGCCGAGTTTGAGGAAGCCTGCTTTAGTGCTTGCATTATCAGCAACGGGCGAATTATCCTACTAATAAAGGTTTATTACAAACACTTTGGCATTGAATGCTGTGTGACAGGTTTCCATTTACTTTTTATCCCAGACAAAGCAGTCAATGATTAAAGCGGGCTTGTGTGAAGTTTAAGACTCCTAGCCTTCACCTACAGCATCTAAGGTGTCTGCCCACTTCTTCATAAACCTTCTCCAGTGCAACCAGATCCTCTTGGGCCTCAGAGAATCCCACTTCTTCTATCTCCAGCATACTAATGGACAAAAGGATGTTTCACATGCATCATGTCAATTGTGTGGTCCAGACAGACCCAGGTCTTGGCAATGGTTGTGGTATGACTAAGGATTATAAAGTTCTCAATGGACTTGGCCAAGTCGCCACCAAGAACTACTGCTGAGGACTGGTAACTAATACCTACTTCTAAAACCAGTAGGACTCCTGTAAACTTTTGGTTTGGTTTTGATAGGGACCGCCTCTCCTGGTATGCCCCACAGAGGAACCTACGGTCTGCAAATAAAAACATCCTGAAGGTCCCAGGCCACAGAGAGGTTAGGTTGGCCTCAACTAGAGCCAGGGCTTTCTCGGCTGCGGCTCCAATCTGGTGGAACGCTCTGTCACAAGAGACTAGGGCCCTGCGGGACCTGACATCTTTCCGCAGGGCCTGCAAGACAGAGTTGTTCCACCAGGCCTTTGGTCAGGGTGCAGCCTGACTCCCTCCTCTGGCAACCTGCACAGAATTTTGCTTAACGGTTGCCATCAATTTGATTTTAATTAATTTTTATAATGAAATGTTTTTAGAATGTTGGATTATTTGATTGTTGTTAGCTGCCCGGAGCCCGGCTTCGGCTGGGGAGGGCGGGATATAACTAAAAATTATTATTATTATTATTATTATTATTATTGTAACATTTATATGATTGGGCCAACATCACTACACTACAATACAACATTCAACAGAAGTATCAGGAATTTGGAGACAGGTTGCTATATGTTCCATCCTACACTTATCAGTGTTAGTGCTGGTGACCAATACATTATATGGGTCAGCAATCAAGATCAGAACAGGTTATTCTTTGAGGCTTGTGAGGTTACAGCTCCAGATTCTAATATGTTGGATAAGCTAAAGAAAAAAAATCTCACCAAAAAGTCAAAGTTCTTCCAGCTCCCTGCATACTTGCATGTCCCACAAATATTGCCATGAATGTTGTCTTCTAATTTGATTGCAATGAAAACTTCCATAGCAGCATTTCCATTAATAGGCTTGTTGACCTCTCATTTAAAGGAAATATCAATAGAAAATTTACAAACAAGATAGCCATATAATGGAGCTTTTAAAACCATACTGAGAATAAGGGATCTAGAATTTATGTTTATCTATATTGAAGCTGTTTATATTTATTACCACAGTGCATTGATACTTAAGAGAACTATTTCATTAATAGATTGGTCATTTATAAGAAATAATTAGAGAGAGATCTATATTAAAGTGTCTAGTTTAAAGCCATAAAACCAGGTGGATGTCCTAACTTAACCTCTTTCATTATTAAATGCATTCATTTATTCATTTTCTACATCGAGAGACAGCCTAGGTTTGGATATGAGTCAATGGATTTACGTGGCCTGAAAAATTCAATCATGCAGCACTGAGCAGTCTCTGAAGTGCTGAAAGTGATAGCTAAACGAAACAAAAATTCTATTAGTAGATATTTCTCTTTCCTGCCTGCCCTTTCTTTTAACAGAATGAAGACAATATGAAAAACCCAAGGTGTGAGGAAAACATTACACTGTTATAACTTATGCATGAATGTCCACAACTGTTTTTATATGCACCATAAATAAAGAGCATGGAGTTGAATAAAAGCACAGATAAAGGCAATCACAAAGAAGCAAAGTGAGGAGGATAAATATCACTCTCCCTAAAAGAATGTGTTTTACAGCAGCCACTTATCACTCGAATATATTGGTAAATCAAGTATATAATATATATTCTTTGGCCACAGTGTGTTTGGCAAACTGATATCCTGATCCGGCATAATTTTAAAAAGTATTTCTATTTGTCCTTCTGCCGCCATAGTGCATCTCCCAATATGGCTAACAATGTCTATTAAATGAATGAAACTATAATCATAAGAACCAAGAAGCAGAAGCGCCTTGAGAAACAAAGAATTTTAAACAACACATAATCAAGAGGAAGCGCCCATCAATAAGTTGTTGAAAACCATCACAATGAAAAATAGTCCTCAATGGTGCCCCATTGGCAGCTAATGGTGTTCAGAAAGTGTTATTGATTTGTTTATTATGTTTTTTTGTGATCCTTGGGTGAAGGGCAGTATATAAATCAAATAAATAAATACGAAGTGGGAAATTATATAAAGAATGCTTTTTCTATCACACCCACCAACTGCACTTCATATGGAGCTAGGACATGCAACAGAAGCTCATCAGAATCCTACCAAAGGTGTGCAGGCAGGTACATGTGGGTGGGTATAGTATTTTGTGTTTCCAGATTCCAAATCATTTAGGCAGAATCATATTTACGCTGTCTACTGCCACAGGCAGAAGAAATTAGCCACTTCCACTTCAATAATAAATTGTACAATACGAACAATAATTTGGTTTGAAATCTCAAGATAATTTCCCCTCCAAAAACCCCTATTAGTATTACAGAATATATGCAAGTGAAGCAACTTCACCATCTACATCACCTTCATATATGTATTTTCCAGGTATATCTGTTATATCTACAACTATGTTCAATTGACTGTCTCATAATTTTATTACCATATAATTTAAGATTGTTAAAGCCTTAAGATTGTTTTGCAGTATTATAATTTCATTGGGGTGGGAGATTTAAAAAAATGAAGAAAAGAAGGGAAGAAGAGAGACCTTATAATACCAGAATCTGACTGCTCAAAACTTCAGAGTCCAATAGAACTATCAGAGGCAGGGGATTTTTAAATTTAATTTTTGACAGTGTTTTTCTCACTGAAACAGATCCTGCTGTGCCATTGGTGAAAATCCAAATCACCTCTCCCACATCTTGGTTGGGGTCAGTGGATCCAAACTCTATCTCTCTCTTCTTCTCACCCCCTCCAGTTCAATAACAAGTGTTTGCCAACCTTGAAAAAAAGACACCATGCACACAAGCCACCTCAGAATCCAGGAAACAGCAAACAGAGCATTCAAGTATTTGAAAGTACTCCACACATCCAGAACTTTCCCAACTCTCTATTGCCTTCGCTAGTGCTATAAATCACATTTACCTGCAAGTAAGGCCCATTTAATTCAAAGGTGCATACTTCTAAGGAGAAAAAGTTAGGCTCACAGCCAGAGTCAGTGTTGCTGGCTTTCCACCTCCAGGCTGTAAAGGTAAAGGTAAAGGTAAAGGTAAAGGGACCCCTGACCATTAGGTCCAGTCGTGACCAACTCTGGGGTTGCGGCGCTCATCTCGCTTTATTGGCCAAGGGAGCTGGCGTACAGCTTCCGGGTCATGTGGCCAGCATGACTAAGCCACTTCTGGTGAACCAGAGCAGTGCACGGAAACGCCGTTTACCTTCCCACCGGAGTGGTACCTATTTATCTACTTGCATTTTGACATGCTTTTGAACTGCTAGGTTGGCAGGACCTCTAGGCTGTAGGAAGCAACTTAAATGTCACTTAAGCAAGGAGATTGTGAGAATGAGACAGTGTTTATGTGTGCATCACACAACAGCCTCATCCAGTTACTTCCGGGGTGTGCAGGCAGCATAATTTACTTGATGGAGGGTGTATCTGCTACTTGCTGCTGCGCTGGCTATTGGTGCAGCTCTCTCTGTCTCTTTAGTATTGCTAAAATGCTTCTGATTTACTTGCTGAGTGTAAGACAACTGACAGGTGACTTAGCATGCAACCCGGGAAACAGAAACACTGTCCCCTCAAATGTGCTGCCTCTGGGCAATTGCCCTATTTCCCCTTCCGTCAGTATGTCTAAGTAAAACACTGATGGCTTTAAATTCTGAAATCAGAACTCTGAATTGCATCTGGAAATAAATCAGGAGTCAATGCAGTTAGTACACTAGATGTCACAAGATAATAGATACAAGCTCCAGGTAGCAGTCTACCTGCTGAATATTGCACCAAATGGAGATCTAACCTAGAAGTGGACAAGGAAGAGTGTGGCAGGATCTGTTCTCAAAAGGAAAGGTCATAGCTGGTGCACCAGTCAAGGATGTGCTACAACTCTCCTGGACACAGCTGCTACCGGTCTATCTAGAAGCCAGATGGCATACAGGCAAACTTCATGATCAGGCAGCTAAAAGGCAAGAGTAGCACCAAACAGGCTGAATTCCTATTCCTTAATCAGCCATACTTCTGAAAAACCAAACTCCTGTCTTGCCCGCCTCACTATTCAGTCACAATCTTAGTGAACACAAACTATCACCCTCTTATTAATATTCCTGATTCCATCAAGAAAATAAAAGTAGCAAGATATATGTCTGCCCCTTAAATTTACTGATTCAGCTTTATTTTCTGTTACAACATAACAGCTATGTCAGATATATACCAGCAACATTCACTGGAGAAGTTATCAGGTGCCACATTTGTATGCGAGCAAAATAGTTTGATAAGCTATTTATTCTCCAGCTAAACACAGACTGGAAATTACCATATGGGCAGCCTCCAAGCTATTATTCTCAATATGGAAACTGTGCCAATCAGTGTAAGGATATTTCAGGGAAACTACAAATTGTTCTCACATTCACACTTCAGATGAGATCTGAAATGTGTTCTTTGGCATCAGAGCACTGGAGGAACTGCCCTAAGCTTATAGGATATCTTCCTTCCTGATGAGGTAATATCAACTCTTTTAAAATTATCTCTTCTTACTTTGCTGCCATAATGCAAACTGTAATATTTGAAAGGTTTCTGATTAAATGACTTTAACTGTAGCACCTTTGTTTCTCACAAAAAAAGTTCAGGAAAAAAAGAGTGGGAAACCTTACTTCCTCTTAACTGCCTGTTCGAGAAAAGCAGTTTTGTGCTGCTGTATTCCTTTTTCTTATTCTTCAAGGCCACACTTGAAAAAGAAAACCCCTTTGTATTCTGAAAGCACTTGGTTGTCATGATATCAGCAGTATTTAAATATACATTTCACTTCTGAAGGTTCAGTCTTTAAAAAAAAATGGGGAAGAACAACTTTAATTTCAGAAGAGACTTTTTCAGATCACTGCAGTTTATTCTCTAGTATAAAAGAATAGGAAATTGGCATCTCCTCTAAGGACCATTTCACGTGTTAATAGTGTAAGTGGCGTGCATTACAACCCCATGTTGAATCAAAGCACACACAGGTCCTTTAATATTGTGTACACCACAGAAGTCTTCTAAAATGTTGGGCCAATTATGGCAGCCCACAGTACAACCAAAAATAGTGGCTTAGATAAGTGAAGAATTCTCATTCAGTCTGCACAAAACAAGGCCTGGGGTTTCATCTGAACTTACAGTCTTACAGTTCCTAAGGTATGGAGGCCACAACTCACCCAAATCCAAGTGTGTGTGTCATCCGGCAATAGTGTAAAATGCTTTTATTCAAACTGCCTTTCAGTGGCCAGAAATAAGGTAGAGTAAAAAGCACATTGATACACACTGTTTGGGCACAGAAATCCAGCTCTGGAAACTGTGTGTGTGTGTATATATATATATATATATATATATATATATATCTTTTGCTGCCTCCTTGACCTACTGTTCTGAAACAATCTCAGCTTGACTTCTGGAGCATGGATTGTCTATTGCCTCAAAGAAAACCCAGTTTAGCTTTCTAACATGAGAACAACTATCCCTATAGCAGTGGCTGTCCTATTATTTTGTCCTTCAGAGGTCTTCTGAAGAGACATACAAGGCCTCTTCCAGGATGTGCCAGGGAACATAGCTGTAATTCCTTGTGAACTTCAGTGCCAGCTACTGGAAACATGAGAGGCTGGTGCATCAGATCCACAAAGAGCAATGTGATGCTGAGAAGGTAACATGTGGAATCAATTTCAAGTAGCTATGGGGCTGCACATGTAGATCAGTTCTGGGTGTCTTACACGTGGTATAAGCAGACTCTGAATATAATACACTGCTTCATAAAGCTAAAATATATAAGGGTTTTTTTCTGAGTAAGAAACACCTGTTTTATTGCTTCCAAAAATCACACTTCTGATATATAAAAAGAGCAAAGCCACCCGGATTTGAGTTTATTTCAATGGGGGAAAATGGAATCAAAATTACAAGATACTCCCATAAATGATCTGACCCAGAAAATATCCCACAGGCTGTTCTACTGCCCAGCAAAGCCAGCTATACAGCTAGCCAATAAACAATAAAAGGAATAGCCAGAGACCCAGATGGCACTGTTGTAAATATAAACTGTGAAGCTTGGCATCTGGATTTTGCAGCTGCTATGTCCACCCCATTTGTAGGCATAAATGCTGGTTCTGATAGTGGATCAGTTAGATTAGGTCAAATGGAAGCACATATTCCACCCAAGTAGCAAAGACAGTAGTGCCAAATTAAATTGCGAGTGACAAAAGCATTGTGATTTCATTGCCGTCAGAACTATTAACATAACATATTCTAGACTACTCTCTCCAGCTTTAGAATAGGTAGGCTAGTTTACATCTGCGGTTGTCAAAAGGAAGTCTTTTAAAATTAATAACAGAAGCACACACACAAACTGGAACCAATGTTTCAAATACAGTGGTACCTCGGGTTACAGACGCTTCAGGTTACAGACTCCGCTAACCCAGAAATAGTACCTCAGGTTAAGAACTTTGCCTCAAGATGAGAACGGAAATCGCGCAGCGGTGACACACCAGCAGTGGGAGGCCCCATTAGCTAAAATGGTACCTCAGGTTAAGAACAGTTTCAGGTTAAGAATGGATCTCCGGAACAAATTAAGTTCTTAACCCAAGATACCACTGTACAATTTTAGGAAAGAGGCTCCATTACAGTCATACCTCATGTTACGTTTGCTTCATGTTACATTTTTTCAGGTTGCGTCCTGTGGGGACCCGGAAGTACTGGAAAGGGTTACTTCCGGGTTTTGCCGCTCACGCATGCACACAAGCACAAAATCGTGTAGCGCACCTGCGCAGATACGGCGCTTCAGGTTGCGGGCTTTTCACGTTGTGAACAGGCCTCCGGAACGGATCCCATTCGCAACCAGAGGTACCACTGTACACTGCCTTTTTCAGTAGTTATTTTAATTGTTTGCTGTTGCTTTCCTCCCTACAAAAAAGGAAGAAAAGAAATGAACCACAACTACAGTATTTTGTTCTGGAACAAATTAAATTTTATCATAGTAACCAGCATTGTGAACCTTCTAAGTCTAGGACATGTTGTGGCCACAAGTCACTGAATGAAGTCGCTATCATGCTTATTTCATGTTTGTTTTGATGGAGTCCTTTCCCACTGCAAGATGACTACAGCATTATGCAGAAAGGATCTGTCATATATCCAAAGCTCATGTGAACTGGCTCTTGCAACAATATTCTGAAAGTAAAGAGAACCGTCAGTTTCACCAAGCATGAGTACAAATATAGGTAAACTAATTGACAATTTTATCCGAGTTTTGAAAGTTCTCTCGCATGAAGTACATTTCAATCACATTAGCCCCAGCACTGAATTTAATAGAGCTATATGAATATTTGACAGGAGTTTGTATTCATATGGGTAGACCCGTGTTTCAAGACCAGTCATAAATGTCAAATATATTAATTTTCATTAATTTCAATGGGCTTTTATCTAGATCACTCAGGCTGTACAGTTTGGTACTACAGACATTCATGCTGGACATTTTGTTTTGTAACATTTACTAAAGAAAAATACAAGGAAATATTAGACTGCTATATACTTTGAATACTAATGTATTAGGCATCTCTTTCAGAGAATAACAGAAGAAGTAGTATTGTAATTTATTTTACTGCACTTCTCATGTAAGGTATGTAAAGCAAGTTGAGTGGGTGGAAATGTACAAGTGATTGTCACATCTGCAGCATGTGCATCCCTCCCATCCCATACTTCAAGTTATTTTTTGAATTTCACATTGTAAGTCTGGTAAGAGGAAGTGCAGCTCTATGGTACTTACTCTTCCACTACTTACTTAGAATGCCCAGAGACATTCTCAGCTAGTTGATAATTCAGAGGGAGAACTCTGGGAAAATAATGTTCAATAAATAGGTAAGGTTTTAGCTCTATTTTTTTTATGCAGCTTGCAAGGCAATATTATAAGGAATGGTTAAAATATTTATACCCTGCTTTTCCATTAAAATGCTCAAGACAGCTTACAATGATAGCAGTAGCACCAGTAGATAAGTAATACTTTTTTTAAAAAAAAGAAACATAAAAAAATCAACATAAAAGCTCAAATTCTAGAGAGCTTAAAGCAGTTTTCATAAGACGACAAAACTTCAACACCTGTCTAGGAAAGGATTTCCATAGATGCTTTTCAATGTCCTAAACTGTTGCAAGGAAGAAATTGGTGAGCATGTAGGAGAAATGATGACACAAAAGAGTTGTAGGCCAAGATATGTTAAGCGGTGGTGAAGGAGAACTCAGCTAAGCACCTAAATGAATCCTAAGATATGGGGGGGGGGGGGGGAGCTCACAGTTATGATTGCAGAATCTCTGTTTATCAGTTTTACATTTTCTGTGAGAATGGTTGAAGTGTGACAAGGTTGGAGGATAAATGTGCTCCTCATCTTGGTTTTCAGGCATTTGAGAAGAGCTGTACAAAGCTTTTAGCAAGCCCTGGAGCCTTCGTACAGAACTTCTGAAGGATTAGGCATTTGGAAAGCACTATGGAAGGGATGCTGGCAAGCGTCAATCCCCTGACATTATTCTGTTGTCAGATATTGATAGGTGGGTTGTCCTGCCTGGGCGGAGCAGATAAAAATCTGACCCACTGGGTCAAAAAGGTTTTCAGTCCCTCATCTTTACCATCCAAGGCTCCAGGTGAGACTGGGGGGGGGGGGGTCTTATATTCCTCAAGTGACAGCAACAACCTACTGAAACGGTCACCTTACCAATATGATCCCTACTGCAAGAAATATAAGAAAGAGATGTATGCTTGGCATTACTCAACAGAGTGGCCACTGGGATGAAGAAGAAGAAGAAGAAGAAGAAGAAGAAGAAGAAGAAGAAGAAGAAGAAGTAGTTTGGATTTCATGTCCTGCTTTATCACTACCCGTAGGAGTCTCAAAGCGGCTAACAGTCTCCTTTCCCTTCCTCCCCCACAACAAACACTCTGTGAGGTGAGTGGGGCTGAGAGACTTCAAAGAAGTGTGACTAGCCCAAGGTCACCCAGAAGCTGCATGTGGAGGAGCGGAGACGCGAACCCGGTTCCCCAGATTACGAGACTACTGCTCTTAACCACTACACCACACTGGATAATATAACACCGGTCCTAAAATATCTACATTGGCCCTCACTATGTTTTGAAGCAAAATTCAGAGTGTTGGTGTTGACCTTTAAAGCCCTTAATGGCTTCAGTCCTGTATACCTGAAGGAATGTCTCCACCCCTACTGTTCAGCCCAGACACCGAGGTCCAGTTCCAAGGGCCTTCTGGTGGTTCCCTCAATGTGAGAAGTGTAGTTACAGGGAACCAGGCAAAGGGCCTTCTAGGTAGTGGCACCTACTCTGTAGAACACTTTCCCATCAGATATCAGATAGATAAATAATTCTACAACCTTACATACACATCTGAAGGCAACCCTGTTTAGGGACTTTTAATGTGAGAGGTTCTGTTGTGTTGTTGTGTACCCCTGTGTTTGTGAAAATCCAGCTTCAAATGGCTTCAAAATCTATGGCTTGGAGCCAAAGAGATGCAAGTGGAACTCCGCATGTATTAACAGGGATTTCCCATCTCCTCCTCCCATCAACTCTTCATACCTCTAACCCTCTAGGATTGAAATAAAAAAAATCCTTCCAGTAGCACCTTTAAGACCAACTAAGTTAGTTCTTGGTATGAGCTTACGTGTGCAAGCACACTTCTTCAGATACACGAAAGCTCATACCAAGAACTAACTTAGTTGGTCTTAAAGGTGCTACTGGAAGGATTTTTTTTATTTTGACTATGGCAGACCAACACGGCTACCTATCTGCCTCTAGGATTGTTTAAGGACTGTTGTAGGTAAAGGGGATGCTGTAGGAGGAAGACATTTGAGAATGCACCTTCTGTTTGTGTATTAGTGCTTGAATTACAGATGACTCAAACTTCACAGCTACTCAAACTGCTCATAGAATATGATCAGGATAAAAATTGGGGGAGTGAGGAGGAGAAGCTCCTCTTCCCCCTCCAATTCAAGCGTTGCTTTGGATTCAAGCCAATGTTATCTACTTTAATGACAAGAGCCCAACAATAAATCTATCTGTCATCATGTTAGAAATAGAGGTTACGTTTGTGTAAAAAGAACGAACACCTATTAGTGTGACTGCTTCTGCTGTATACCCCATAAACAGGAATATTTTTCTTGAGTACAAGCTGCAATCAAATTAATAAAGCTAAAATGGAAAAAAAAGCAGTTGAATTTCCAGTTTCCTCTCTATGAAAGTAGAATAATCTCTTCCGTTGGCATCTCTCATTTTAGGAAACTTCCTCATCTTCATTCTAGGAACTTATTGTATTAGAAGAGGCAGCTAGCTGTTCATGAAAGCAGCTGTTTTGTAAAGATTTCTGAATGCTGCTTTTCTTTCTCGTTTTGTTAGCTTCCACCCATGGCACACTTCCATCTGAGGCTTTAGATGCCGAAGGCAGTCCACAGAGCCTCTCAAGCAAAAGCTACTCCACTTATCCCACTACTTCATTTAGCCCACAGTGTATTTTGATAATTGACAAATATAAGAGTGAAATCTCAAGTGTCATTAGCAATAGTGCACATGATTTCTTTCATTCGTTACAGAATGGCCAAAATATTTACCTCTTATAATTGAATGGCCATCTGTCATGGATGCTTTAGTTCAGATTCCTGCATTGCAGGGGGCTGGACTAGATGACCCTTGAGGTCTCTTTCAACTCTACAGTTCTATGATGCTATACTATCTGATGAAAGAACTTAGCAGTAGTTACTATGCTATTTTGGGAGGGGTGGGGATTCATCAACTGATTTACCCAGTTGGCATGCTGAAGATATCAGATATATTCTACAACTACTGGAAAATAAAGCTGAGATAAGAGTGAGAAGACATGGTTAAGTGTTCATTTATATTATGAACTGAGATTTCCAAGAGTATACAAGCTAGCTGTTCACATGATCTTTCTTTTTACAATACAAATAAAACACAGCAGTAGAATGATTTCTACCAGTTGTTTATTTTAATGAATGAGTCATAGAGTTAAGTCATATTTGATGTCATGGCTTGTCACTCATGATCAGCAGCTAGTGGCTTTTTAAAAATGGTCAACTAATTTTCCTTGAAAGCAGCAGGATAGGGTTCACACAATATGATCCATCTGAGCCCCAAACGTCAGGCAAATAAAGCAATAGCAGTGATGAGGTGTTTTCTTTGTTTAAGCCTGTTTGGATTTAACTCTATTGTTTAATAATAAAAAAATGCAGTGCACCATTTTTTCCTGTTTTATCTGTGCTATATCCTACTTCTGAGAGCTCAAATACAACCACTAGTGCTATATATATATATATATATATATATATATATGCTGGTGAGAAAAAAGGCCAAGTTTCCAGACACTGAAAGATTTGCCCATATGAGCGAAATAAAAATAGTAATACTGACTTAAAAGGCAAAGCATAACCATCTGCTAGGATCATGAGAGACCGTCTGACAGAGCAATGCAGCAAACGGTGATATGGTTATTTAACCCTGCCTTGACAACTAGCAGGAGACCCAATGCACTATAAAAGTTCCAAGGGCACCATTAAGACCAACACTTGGAAAAGGAATAGGGCCAGAAATGTTTTTTTACATCAAATGATGGAAGGGGGAGAAGGAGAGAGAGAAAAAATAGATATCTGATCTATGTGAAAGAAAATATGCCTTTGAACAATCCATTATTCCCTAACAATATAGGCAGTATTTCTTAGCTCTCCCATTAGGAGCAAAAAAGCAAAGATAGGCATAAAGAAGACTTTGCTTGCTAAAGTTAGGTAAAGTGAATGTTTCCCATGGATCATCTGATCAGAGGCACTGCTTGAAGGTCTGTGCCTGTTTGACCTTTGTAGGAAGAGTGAAGTGGCAGGTATGTATTAATAGTTATAAATGTATCAAACCTTTTCATGTGGATTTCTAATACTTCTCATTAGCAGCTCTGATCCCTGAAACTTTGTTTAATCTCTCTTTAAGCATCAGCTCAATGCTATACAGTACTAGTTTTTAAGAAGAACAATTCATATGGCATATCTTCAGCAAAATGAATAAATAATATGAAATAATAAGTATATTAGTATATTTTCAAAATTTAATGGAATAAAGGAAATTACTAAAGGAAACAATGCTTTCTGATGAAATTATATCAAGACTGAGGTAATGATATCAAATAAGAAGAAAGTTGTGAAAATGCTAACTGGCACAATGTTAATTTAAAATAAAAATTTTAAAATGAAATTATGCAGGGCCAAGTGGGATTGCAACATAATTTTAGTTGTACACTCCATAGCTCCCCTTTGCCTTTCTACTTGCTTTTCACAAAAAGTTGTCAATCCTTAATAAGCAGCTATACATGCGTATCTTTCTAGAGGATAGCTACAGAGTCACTTGTCAGCAAAGCCATTTGTCTTGCTGAAAGTTGGACAGACTGTACAAAGCACAAAGGGTGGCAGTTCTGCTGTGTCCCACCTTTGCTCATAAGAAAAATAATGCATGTATGAAATATTTTACGAGTGTAATTCATAAAGCAATGTCAGGCAGCAATGCCAGATATAGTGAGAGGAATCATTCCCCGAAGTTTTATGCAGGACAGTGAGATTGCCTGACTATATCCATGCAGGCTAAACAAGATTGCCTGACTATATCCATGCAGGCTAACTCCCGAGCTTTCATTTTTTAAAAATAGTAACAATAATTTAGTAATAATAATATTTTAGGTCATTTACAAAGGAGGGAGGGATCCAAACAGGAATGACTTGAAATAGATATGCCAGCTTGGAGAGAATTATATTGTGATAGCTAGTCTTTCTCAAATTGTATAGTTTTACATATATTGGTTGATATTTTGCCAAAAGGTTTGTAATCTATTCAAATTTCTGGTGATGAAAAGATATTTCAATTTTCTCTGACAAAGTTAATTTTTTTAGCAGAGAGGCCATATTGTTCTGGGTTCTTGGGGGTACATTATAATGCATAGTTTCAGATTTTTGGAAATTTACATGGAGTCCTGCTATTGCTCCAAAGTTTATAAATGCAAAGCATCTTGTAAAAAAACTGCTTTTGTATCAAAACTATAAAGGAAAAGAATAGAAGCCAAATCTTGCCCAAAGTGTCTATCTTTGAAGTGCCTTAAATTTCCCTTCTGTGGTGAGTAAGGCATTCCGATAGAGCCACAATTCCAAATATTATTTACCCAGATTTCTATAGGTTGTTTCCAGTATCAGGCTATTGTTAATCAGACTGCATATAATACAGCAGTCCTAATATGAAACCTGGATTAGAATTCAGTAATCTAGTGTCCCAGCTAATGCTTTGACATCCTCTGTCTGCAGACTTCATAGACCAGAGCTTCGTCACATAATTTTGCGACGAAGTAATGCAGTTTTACTAGCATACTGGAAGTTAAACTAACCCCTTTCTAGGCCCAGGAGGAGCGCAGGGAGCATTCGTGCAACACGTTGACACACTAACATGTTGTGACACATAGTTTGTCATAGATAACACCTGTCTTGTCTCACCTGGTTATTTCAACATAGAAGCCTATTGGAAAATACAGGATATGATTTCCACAGATATCACTCTATTATTGATCACTGATTCATCCTGAAACGCTGGTTCATAGGGCCTTAAATTAGATTATCTGGTGTATGTTTGCTACAAAGAACTCCCCCCCCCCCATCATCATTTTTAATTATTAGCTTACTTTTACACCACTTACAGATTATTGTAACTCAATACAATACAAAAGAATTTCAGTTATAACTATAAAATCAGAGTGGCTTGAGCTATGTGTCTACTACATTTATGGGATCTAGCTTGTCAGGAAGTACAGTAATAATTTTGGGTACCCATGTGGAATAATTTAGCCAGTGAGGACCAAATCTCTTTATATTCTTGCATGTGTCTCATGCATATTGGTCTCATAAAAGCCCAACGAAATATGCTCCTTGCAAACACACAGAGCTCATAGGAACATAAGAAGAGACCTGCTGAATCAGAGAAAAGGCTCATCTGTGTATAATACAAAGAGGCAAGTGACAAAGTCAAACAACTATGGTTTGTTATTATATCTGAACTAGGTCCCTGTAGTTGGGCATCCAGAAACATCATTTCAGCAGTCTGGATGGTGTCCCCATTCCTGGTGATAAATGCCATAAGTCCAGTCCTACAACTACTAATGTCTCAAGTCTTGCTGAAATCATAGCTAGAATAATCACTGTTGCCATTATATACTAAAGGGCTGTGCATAAAAAGATGATTTATGTCAAAGGCTTATGAAAGAAAATGGCCCTGAAGAAGAAGTGATCATACCAAGAAAGCCCACCATAGAAAGAGAACAAATGTACCCACAGAATGTCAGTGGACAACGTCATTACTGGCTTATCAACACAGGGTATTTAAAGCAGATGGCACAGCAATGCATCTCTGCCACTAAGGCCTGCTAATTTCAGTCACCTCCCATAAAAAATTAAAATTGGCCCCATGTCATTCAAACATGACAGTACCTTGGATTTCTCCCCCTTTATATTCTTTAGCCTTGAGGCAGATATGACAGGTGCCTTATTAAATTCCAAAAATAAACTGCAGCACAAAAAGGCAGTGCATTCCAATGAGACAGCAGGCTTGTTAAAATGCAAAATGCATAAGAGTATTTCTCTTTATTTTTAGCTATCAATTTCACCATTTTAAACTGTCACTTTTGAACATATAGAAATTAGTATTAAAATCCCTGTTATACTTCAAAAAATCTAGCACTTTACAAAATTTCAAACTATTCTAAATTATTTGGGTTTCATTTATGCTATTAAAACACAGTATTCAATTAATTCTTCTCTTATTTTGTCGTGAGAAAGTGTTCATAAAAACAGTGAATCCGTGGCTTCAATGTAGCAATAAGCAAACTGACCCATCTTGTTTGAAACTTGGTTAGTTGGCACCCATCTACATTATCATGTTTTTAGTAGCAGCTCAGTACTCCATTTTTTATTATTATTTAATCTCTGCAGATACAAAATATGTTTCCTGGTTTTGACCAATGAAATCCTTAATGATTTGGGTTATAATTATCTTAGAAACGTCTCCTCTAGAACATGGGTGATCAGAAGTCAATTTATAAGTTATATCCTGTTATATCATGTTCTTCATGCATGAACTTCAGGGCAGTTACAAGAAGAGCTATAATAATCACAAATTGAAATCAGTTTAAACCCATCAATTAACTACCTTCAGTTTCATTCCATTTAGGCATCCTATACATCAAAGATCTGATCAGAAGTGCATATTTCCAGTTGGCACATAAAACTAAACAGAGTTTGGCACCAACCAAATTTCTGAAAGGAATGCATTGTATACCAGGCTGCTATAGCAGAGAAGCTTTCTGTCTGGTTATCTACTCCTTGAGTTTCTCTAACTGATAGCATTACCAGCAAGACATCCCCAGAAGATCTTAAGTTTGTTTGTATAGGGAGAAGCAGTCTCCCTGGTAACCAGGTCCCTGAACTGGGATCAGAAGCTAATTGGTAGCCAGTTTAAATACTTCAGGACTGGCATTGTATGGACACCAAAAGAGAAGTCAAATTGAAATAGGTTCATGAAGAAGTCAGTCCGAAGCTGCTAAAACCATCTGGCAGTTTTACCATCCAGAATTTGTAAAAATCAGAAGTAAAAGGAAATGGGATTATAATCTTGGTTTAGATATTAAATGATGCAGTAAAAGTAACTTACTTGGAGAACTTTAACAAGCAAGATATTACACCCAGATGTACAGGACATCCATTATCATGTTATATTCTTTTCTTCTATTGTTTGTATGTTAAATAATCACTTTTTCTTCTTTTTAAAGAAAGATCTAATAGAACTATCAAGGCTGAATTTTGCACAGCTGCAGCTTTCAAACCATCTTCAAGGGCACAGAGACCACAATGCAATAGTCCAAAGGAGGACACTAGAATACCATAGAGCACAGTGGCATCCAGACACTGATCCAGCACCTCCATGACTTCACCCACTTCCAGTGGCATGTGTTCTGTGTTATTAGCATACATACAACATTGACACCTCACTCCCAAACTACTAATGACCGCTGCAAATGGCTTCATGTAGACATCAAAAAGCATGGGGGGAAGGCGAAACCATAAAGGCCTCCACAGCCTAAATGTGATGGGGCTAAGCAGAAGTTGCCACACATACCCCATTCTCTGGAACTGGTCTTGCAGTTAAGGAGTAGAACCATTGTAACACAGTGCCTTCCATCCCTATCCTACAGAGCCGATCCAGGAAGTTATAATGGTTGATGGTATCAACAGCTGCTGAGATTTCAAGAATTGCGAGTACCCTGCTCAGTCATAGGCTAGATTGTTGGATAGCTATGACCCAACTAGCTACATTATTGTCAGTCAACAGAATTAAGAGTATAACAGACATTTCTGCAAGCATCAGTCTTTTTGCAGAACTGCAGCAAGTATCCAAATGAGGTTCTTCATAAACATTTCATAATTATTCCTCTAATTGTTCAAAAGCATTGAGGTTTGTTCAAAATTGTTCAAAAGAAGAGGTTTGAACATAGGAAGCTGCCTTATACAGTCAGAGTGCATATGGCTCAGTATTGTCTTCACTGACCGGACGACTCTCCAGGGGTTCTAACAGAAATATTCAGCAGCCCTACCTGGAGAGTCTGAATACAAAGAATATATTTTACCATTGTGCTATAGTTATTCTCAAGAAGCAACAGCTGAAAAATGCTATGCAATTGCTATTTGTCCTTTATCTTATTCATTATATCACTTATACCTTGTTCCCTTTAGATACCTATGGCTCTTAAAACTTCAAGATAAGCTCTTTGCAAAATAATTTTCACCTTCCTTCCTTCTTTCTTCCATGCATCAAGTTCTCTTCCATTTTCTGCAGCTTTTGCAATGCTATTTCTACAAATGATCACAAAAAAGAGGAAGCATGCTGGGCAAGGAATGATCATAGATTGGAATGAAATACTATGAAGCTTACATGTAGGTTAATAAAATATATTCTTATCCTAAACAATAAATATATTTTTCCTATAGAATAAAATCTTTGCATATATGCATTTCAGAAATCTTTTTTAAAAGAGGGAAATAATCTGCATTATTCTCCTATTAGAATTCCTCATAGTCCCGCACATTAAGTCACTCAAAGTAATTGTTCAACCAAGAAGAATATCACTGCTGGCAAATTAATAAAACAGGACTCTGCCTGGATTAATCTGCACAATATCAAGCTGCAATTCTAACACAAGCAGGGCTAGGAGACTGCTGAAATGGTAATGCCATCATAATCCCTGGCGTTAAAGGGAAGTGAGAGGTTTATTTTGGCCAGCAACGTTAGTCATTTCTTCCCAATGAATTCTGACACAGAACCCAAATGAATGATAAGTACAGTCCATGAAAAGCACATACAAATCAATATTAAATATTTAATTTTCAAAGGCACAAGGGTGAAATCCCAAAGCTCCTGGAAACCTAAAGATTCTCAGAGAAGGTTGGTCAATTTGAGGCCTTAATAAATCCTTTGACTTTATTAGATGCCCGAGTCAATTGAGCTTTTAGTATTTTTACTGGCTATCATTGAAATTATTTTCATAGGCACAATATTCTAGTAGGTAATACTGTGATGCTTCAATTTCTTGAAGAAGAACTAGGAACAAGTAATGTAAATATGTCAATCAACTGTTAAGCGTTAAAACACACACCTTAGAAACAATAAAAACAGCAGAGACTATAAACATCTCTGCAGCTCCACACTGCTTTTACACATAACCTTATCCAAACCTACTATCTTTAGGATGCAGGTGAAAAATGACTTTATCTTTTGTAGTAGCAGTTAGACACAGATTGCCTCTTGACAATACTTTCCTGATAATATATTCTAAGTGCTGTTGGCTATTTTAATTTTATTTTGAATTAAAACATGCACACACTCGCACACACACCCAGAGTGAACGTTCACCATAAAGAATGAGACACCACAAAACAAAAGGTTGATTTACTGATAAATACAAAATTCTATTCAGCTCTTGTACTGCTCATACACCACTTGGGGCATCTTTCCAAAATAAAAATCACTATAAAAATATTAAAATTAAAAGAATATAACAATAAAAATACATGATACCCATAACACTGAACATTCATTAAAATGTGATTAAAAGACATGGAATAAAAATGATATCCAAGCCTAGAACCATTATGAAAGTACAGGAAAATTATAGGAATGTTGGGCAGTTGCCAATAGATAGCTTATCATTCTAGTAGAGATCTTTAACAAATATATGTAGTGGTCATTTCCATCCAGGCCAAAAAAGAAGTTAAAAAATAAAAAGGACTGGCCCCAGATACAAGCCGAGGCAAGAGTTAAAGAGCTATAGTTTTACTGAAAAAAGACATCCCTTGTTCAAAACATGTCTAACAGAAGAGTGACATAGGATGCTACCAGTGTGAGATCCTGACATCCATTTATATTAATCTACTACTATGCTTAAGGTTGAACCTGACACATTTATCCAACAATTGACACCCCTGTGAAGAAGTCATGATTAAAGGATAAGAGGTCAATGATACAATAATGCCCTTTCCATTCCAATACAGAAAGTAGCAGAGAATAGCTTGGCTAGTGACTAGCAAAAAGCAAGAGGCTCCTTAAGGTCTCCCTAGTCAAGTTGATAAAATATACAGTAAGTAACCTCTGTCTGTCTGTCTGTCTCTCCTTAGTTAATCTTGCCTGTTATTGAGGAAGTTAAAGGCAGCTGTTTGTTTTATCCAGCAGATTATTCTGAAAGTAATAATTATTCTTGTTTTGAAATTTACACTTCATTCAGTCATTACTTTTCTGTTTTCTATCATTTGCCAAATGGCCAGAAAAGAATCACACCCTTGCAAATTATTGATAAAACTATATTAATGGCTATGAAGCAAAGGCATCATCTGTGATGCTAAATGACAGCTCATAAACTATGAAGTTAAAAAAAAAAATCCCCTCACAGCAGGAGTATAAAATAGAAAATCCTGATAAACACATGCTCGCTACACTGAAATACTGACATTGTTTACGTGATAGCGCAAACAAATGATGTCTTGGTCAGCAGCACCAGCACTGTCTGTTTCTCCCAATGGGTTATCAAGTCCTTACTGCCTGTAACAGTTACTTTGTAGCTTTGTCCATAACCATTAGCAAGAGAGAACACATAGAAGGACTAAACAATAAAACGTTTGTGCAAAAAGAATACATTCCTACACAGTGAGAGATATCAACTGAGGTAGTACAAAGTGACTTATGAAATATGTACAAATGTTTGTGTATTTCCAAGCTCAACACAAACAAATGTAGGGTAACCAATTCTGAAGTTTCTTGCACAGTTGGAGGTAGGGAAGGAGAAACAATTCTAAGGACAACCTTTGGGAGTCAAAAGGCTTTTTTTGTTTGTTTGTTCATTGTCACATTTTATGGTTTGAAGTGATGTGAGGAGGGAAGCCAGAAGCAAAAGATTTTTCATTATAAAAGCTACTGGGATTTCAGTTTAGAGGCTACTCAAAAAAGTAAATGTATTAGATTACAAAAAGAAGGCATTGTATTATTAGCCCTAGGCACGAATACAGATCAATCTATGGATTTCTAGCATCCCACTTAGCCACAGTGAAGTTAAAAGAAAGTACATTTTATATAGAGTAATCTTTCATACTCGTGTGAGACTGACAGGGACTTTCAACCTGATGTAAAGTGATAAAAAGTTACAGTCATTCATGTTTTTAATAATACAAGCATCTCAGTAGATTTACAAATATCCAATGACTACAAAAAAATGAGCATTTCCTCAGCTCATCAACAACAACGAAAGTCCTAGAAAGGTAGAATTACTTTCCTATTAGAATACATGACCCATTTTTATTGTTGTTATTATTACTATTCTCATTGTTTACCCAACATTTCAATGATTTCAAAAATAACACACTAGAAATACACCACTACCACCACCATTTACACATGTTTACACCAGTTACACATCTATTCTTTTGCATATGAAGAAAATGTGTTCCCTGTTTCTCAGTGCTATTTCCCAAATGTTATATTTTATAGAATTCATTTACCTACTACATTCAAACCTCTCTTAATAGAAGTGTAAACGAATATAGAATTTGTACCCCTCCCAATCAACACCTATTGGTTTTGTATAGTCCCATGCATCCTATTCTAACACTAATATTCTTTTAATATTCTTTCCCATTTAGACTTTGGCAGGACCTCCAGCATTTATCATGGTCCTCAGAGAAATCTAGGTTAATATTACATTTATGTAGCAGATTCTACATTCTACTTTATTTTATTGGAAAAGCATTCTAGCATGAAAGAGTGAAGGCACAATCTTAGAATTACCTGAATCAGTAGGAAGATATACTTCCAGTCACCAGAGGGAAATCATTTAATACTATTCATTCTTCTTATGGGACTATTTGCTAGACAAAGCAATTGCTTAATTTGGGTAGATCCTGAATCATGAGCATTAACCAGAACCTAACCAAGGTTAAACAGTTAAGCCTTGTGTGTATGTATATTTCTTCACTGTTTTGTTGTGCAACATACTGTTACACTTTTATCCACATAATGAATAAACATGACAATTATTTAAAAATGAAAAAACCCCACTAACAACATTCAATTATTTGGACACAGAAAATGAAGATCAAAGGAGATATGGAGGGTTACCTTACTGGGTTTCATTTATCACAAAGCATCACATTATTCTAGAAATTGAAATAATTAATTTTGATGCCTCCATTCCACTTTCAAAATAATCAAGCCATTATAAACTTACCCCAACCCAAATTTTGCCCCACAGCTCAGAACCAATTTTCTCATTTGCCACTTTCTCTTCCTACTACCTTTCCCACAGTAATGCACACTGGTTCAGTTCACACACTAAACACAAGCATGAGGGTTCCCAAAGAGGATATTGTAGCCACTCTTCTTCCCCTCTGGTCCTGGTCCTGCTGAGCTGCTCTGAGCTAAGCCATGGTTTGTCTTAATGTATTATCGAAACCTGGACTCCTGGTTTGTCTGGTCCAGATAAATCATGAATTGCAAACCAGTAAAAAAAAAAAAACCTTGGTTACAGCTCTTGAGTTGTCTGGAGCAAGACAAACTATGAGCCTGGGTTTGCACATGAAGCCTATGAGCAAGCTCACAGCAGCAGGACCAGAAGAGGAACAAAGCAGCTATGATCTCATTTCTGGAAGCCCATATGCTAACACTAAGCCATGGGTTGGCTTACCATTAGTGGACAACTGTGAGAAGGAGAGTACATGAAAACAGTAGCTTATGCAAAATCCTAATACTTCTTCTAAGCTGTTTGTATAGATGTGAACTCTGGGAAGTTTTTCTCTACAGTTCCCAGAGTTAACCAGTTCCCAGAATTAAGCAGTGGGGGAAAGGTTGGTTTGCATATCACTATATTTTTTCTTGCATTGGTACTTAGTATTTTCTTATTTGTATGCAGTGTTATTCAAGATTGATATATAGAAACACTATAATCCAATATGACTGAGGAGTTTTTTGTTGTTGTGTTTGTTAGTTTTTAATGTACCCAGCAGATTCAATGGATTTGCTCACCAAATACACACACTGTGCTCATATAAACATCCAGCACTATTTTTCTAGAGAAAGAGGTGCCAGAACTCACCACGAACACCTCCCTTGTTCTCTTAAAATGGCAATGGCGCCCACCTGAGAGGTGCTGAGTTCCAGTGAGTTCCGGCTGAAAAAAAAGCCCTATAAATAGCCATACACTTTCCAACTCTAATGCTCCTCAAAGTGAGATATGCTAGGGTTCTTGACCTAATGATAAAACCATATGCATTTGAGTGCTTAGAGCTATTTGTGAGAAGCATAATTTAGATCACAGATACGCAATCTGCAACCTGTGACCCACACGTGGTGCCAAACTTCATTTTATGCAGGTCCTGAACATCCTGAAGCTGCCCCACTCTTCCATCCCATCAGAAATCCCTCCCTCCTACTCATTTCTTATTCATTTCTGTGGCTTTTAAAGTGTTTCCCCTCTTCTTCTCATGTAATTTCAGAATAAAATAGAACTGTCATTTTTTCTTATTTGATAAAAATGTTTTGTTTTTTAAAAAAGTTTTTCCTTTTGGAGAACAAATTGGGAGACTTCCCGTGTGTGTGTGTGTGTGTGTGTGTGTGTACCTAAAGTCAGAAATTGCCTTTAAGATCAGCACCTGCACAGCTCTGCTGTGCTGATTTAAAAAATAATGATCCTGAATATTTATCCAAGAGTAACCCCATCAAACCCAGTAGGGTTTACTCAGAGTAAACCTGCATAGGGTTGGGAATTCAAAACTGAGGAAGTCATGGTGAAAAAGCAGGACAATCTTTTACTCTGTAATCCAGAACACCATTAGTTCTGTCACGCTACAGTTGAGGGGAAGTGGCCCTCAACAGAAAAAAAGATTACTCAACTCTGATTTAAATAATCATGTGAGATATCTGGCAATTTTTCACAAAATAATTACCCCAATTAAGATAAACTTTTCCATACATAATCAGCAAAGGGCTGATGTGGGACTCAGCTATACAGCTGCCAATAAAACGTTTCGAATGTGTTGTATATACAATTGTGACACTAGATGACGACTGTTGAGCTATAGCAAATTCAATGCATTTTTTAAAAACTTTTAAAAACTTTTTTTAAAAAAAGCATTTTCACAACATTTTTTAACATGTGTGCAGATACCACCATGGTCCTTACCTGATGACTGCAATCAAACTTGTAGGCGCAAATGTTCTTACCACTAAGTTCAACGTAAACATTTTATTTTTGTATCACACCACCTTAAAAGAAGTGGTTTTTGCTGTCCATTCAAACATTTAGCTATCCAATATTAAGCATAGAATAATAATTTGAATAGAAATAAATTGTGAGAATTAACCATGAAGCATTAGTATCACTTGCCACCTTTCTGCCCAGATGGGATAATTGGAAACACTTCTTTTAATAGTGCCTACATGCCATAGTGAGACTGTATCTTTAAAAATTATTATTTATTCTACTTCCACCAGACCAATTCAATATTCCTTTAGTGGCCACAGCAGTATATCCTAAGGGCAATACACTTATGCTAAACAGAAGACGGTATGTAATAATTTGCCAACACAACTATCATTTTATATGCGGAACTGAACTTTGAAATCAATTTTATTTTCATAGTTCAGTGGCCCCATTTCTCCCCTTGATGTTCAGTCGTATAAGAATAGCCACCACCCCAGAGTCACTTCTTGCATTGTGGGGATCTTGCTATAAAAATGACATAAGCACAACATAAAGATTCATCTGGATATTATAATTCATGCTGTATATACTTAGCCTGAAATGAGGGATTAAATTTGAATGTTTATAGCTTTTCAAACATTATTATGCACTTGCAAATATTAATTCACTTTCAACGAAAGAGTCAATTTTTTTTACACTATAGAATGCACTTTAATACACTATTATGTACAACAGGCTGACAGTGAATGGACTCATAATTGATTTAGAAGCACATTCTACTGTCCCTCTCTCTCTGTCTCTTTAGTAAATCATTTTTTAATCGGGCTAGCCTAAGCTGACCCACACAGAGCTTTATTTAATTTATTATGGAATTTATACATAAGGGTTGACTGGTAATGCATGGCTGAATCAGCATTAAACAACTGGAAGAGTGAATAGAGGGAAAAAGGGGGGAAGAAAGAATAAGAATTCAAATTGCCCAACCATACAGAGGTTAAGACAGGCTCTAAATGAGCAATGTTATTCAAATCCTTTGGAAAGGAATGGGGGAGGAAAGGGCCTTGACACCATTAAAGCTTTAGCGAAAGTGACTGAGTTAGAATTAATTAATAATGGAAAAATGGGGAGGGGATGAATCTTGAATGCATTAGCTGGCTCTCTTTCACCCTAATGGGAATAAAGGATACTATGTACAGGGAGGGTCAACCAAGAGACCTCCATGCTTTTTTGATATAAATCAGTAAGAGTCATACTGAAAATGCCTGCAAGGTCTATATTCTAGAACTCTGCACAAGAAGAAAAAATGTTAAGAAAGACTGTCTCATTCCTGCTTTTCTGTGTTTTATTTCTTCTTTAGACATGAAAAGCAACAGACATTCACAAAGAAAACGGTTTTAATACATGTGAACATATCCACAGGGAAGCACGTGTGGTGTGTATGATAAATGTTGCAATGACAGCCTTTCACCTCTAGGACACTGGCTTGACTCTCTGCGTTCAGGTTATCACCAGGTCATTACCATTCAAAGCAAGTCTGGCAATAGATATGAAACGAACAGCGCTGGGTCCCCATCATAAATTGGCCAGGTCAATGGTAGTCTGAAGCAGAAGGGTCAAGGATTGAATGGGCATGAAGACTCATCTCACAGAGGTGATATCTCTAGGTCAGAGTTCAGGCTCATTGCTCGGGAAGCATGTACTGCAGCTGCCTGTGCTGTGCCCCTTTCGCAGATAAATACAGGAATCCATCTTGTATGGCTGTCACAACTTAACACTTCTCATAAGGATTGAATGCCTACTTTAAAAAATATGCCTATCTAAAAGAGGACAAGTCCCTATCCTTTTAAATCACATTTATCATTACAGAAATATTTCTGTATTATAATGCTTTAAAGGTCAGATTATTTATATATATTTAGCAGGCTTAAAGCACCCAATAGCAGGCAATTCTAACAATTATTTACAATGGTAAATTTTACTGACTGTGTAGTGATGAGAACATGGATTTTCAACTCAGCCCCTGTCCCCCAAAAACAGGAATACAAAACTGAACATGCAATTAAGAGCAGCTCAGAGTGGCTGGGGACACCCAGCCAGATGGGCGAGGTATAAATAATAAAATAATAATAATAACAACAACCAGGAACTCACTAATGCTTAAAGCTAGTCCAAACTAACATGGCAATCCCATGCATGTCTACTGAAAAGGATGTAGCACTGAGTTCAATGGGGCTTACTCATGGGTAAATGTTAGGATTGCTGCCAAATTGGTGCTGAAATAAGTGTAACATCCTTCTTGCACTATACCCAGTTGTAGAATTCTATTAAAAATAATAATTACCAAAAATTGTAAGCATTTTTCCAGGTATTTGATAACATTGAAGGTCACAATCAGCTTTTCACACAAGTTAATTTTGTCAGTCACATGAATTTAGATACATTTGTGTTACCCTAATCTTAAAAACAGTTCAAACATGTGCCCATGTTATAGGCCAGTACTTGGCCCTTAAAAATGGGAATTGTTCACAGACTGTGATATCACATATTCATCCATCTTAATTCAGTTCTGGACTGAGGGGGGAATCTAAAACTGATAATGCAAGCTTCCCTCAATGAACAATTATAAGTATATAGGCTGGGATCCTACGATAAGTCAATTTAACGAACAGGGAATAAAAGTTTCCTGTCCCCTCTGCCTTCCCTGCAGCCACCTGCATTCCCCAAAAAGCTTCTCCACAGACTCAGGTGATCCTCCTAAACAATTCAGGATTGAGTAGGGAGACGCTGCTAGGGAAGTAAGAATTTGCCCAGATTGAACAAGCCTTATTTTAGAACTGAAGTCATGGCATCTAAGAAAGAGACCACAATGGCACATGAGAATGGAGAGAAACTGATGTTATAGTGGGCCACTGGCAGGGTTCACAGAGAGGCAATGGCAGGCAGGCCTCAGTACAAAGAGAAAGTTACATGTGTTTTGGGTTGATTGATACTTAAAATCCTATAATGTACTGCTGTATTGGGGTGGGGGGCTATTCAGCAAGAGCAGGGTCTTCAGCAAAGGTATGGGCGTACTCAGCAGAATGACGAATTAGAGCAGAGGAGCAATTCCTACAAGTCCTGGGAGCCAAGGTAAGGAATCGTGACAGGATCGTCAGAAAGTATACAACCAAAATGAACAATTTCCAGATAGATCATAAGATCCAAAATAAAGATACAAATAAATAACCACAAGAAGATCAACAACCCTGCACCAACCAACCCTCCTAAACAATAACCCAACCCAACTGTCTGTTCAACAGCCTCATATTTTGTAGCTGGAGTCAGTCAGGGCTCCCACACACCCAGGCCTGCAGGGAGCAGGTCTTACAGGACTCATAGCCAAGATGGTCTCTGGCCTCTTCAGCAGGTGCTGCTTTTGAACCTGGAGTCAGTGAGGACCCTGCCTTCCCAGGCTAGGTGGGAAAAAGCCTGCAAGGCAGGGAACAGGTATTCCAGGACTCACAGCCAAGATACTTGCTTTTGCTTACATAGCTTAACTAAAACCCCACACAAGCTTATGCAGCTGTACAAACTAATTGCCTCATGAATGGGATGTCTTATGAAATTAGATACACTGAAGTTCTAAAACTTTAGAAAACGTAATGACAATACTGAATCCATCATCTTAATCAACAGAGAATCCACTATATTTATGGCAAATTGCAAAAACATTTGTAAGGAAGATTAAAATTAAATACAAGAATAGTAGCTTCTTTAACTATTTGAATACCATAACCCTGCACCCATTACTGTAAATAGACATGCATAGTTAAAACCGGGCTAAAGGCAGCTTACAACATGAAAAAAATTGTGTAATTACAAACAAAAGTAGTCATAAACAATAAAAGAACACCAAAAAGTACACAACCAAATGAAACAATTTAAACATAAATCATAAGATATAAAATAAAGATACAAAACATTGATATCAAAAGCAACAACAACCCCCTAAACAATGCCCCTACCCAAGAGTCTGTTCAGCAGCCTCAGCTTTTATAGCTGCAGTCAGTCAGGGCCAGGCCTGCCAGGCAGGGAGCAGGTCTTCTAGAACTCATAGTCAAGAAGAGACAGGCAGAATGAGTCAGAAATATACTGGTGTTAAAGCAACATGGACAAGAGTGAAGTGAATCAGCTAAATAGTAGATCATTCAAATTTGAAGACTAAGAATTGTTCTTTGGGATTTCCAACTTTAACAGCCCATAAAACCAGATGCCTAATGAATCTAATTTCTAAAAATGTGAGGCGTAAGCAACCACACTTTTATGGGATCCATTATAATATCACCATTTATTTGCCTGACTGCAAACTATTATATCCATCCAACTATCCCCTCTGTTCAATAAAAATTGTGTGTTTTTAAAGGATTTAAAAACTGATGAAAGATCTGAAAATAATGCCAAGCAAATATTAATGTAACTTTATGATAATTCATAAAAACTTCAAGCAGTCCTGTACTAACTTTTTATGTCTAAGTGTACTGACTTCACTGAGTTTAAGTAGTATGCAAGTCTAAATCCACATTTTTATGGTGGGGGGAGCTCTGACAGATTATTCTCATGGTTCATGAGTCCGTCCCCCCCGTCCCCCCCCCATGCCTGCCAGTTTACCCTCCTGGTGGTGGTAGCACTGCAACTCCTACCTCTACCCCTTCCTCTTAAACAGGCTTCCCAGGTGTTACTGCAGGCATGCCTGTTCATTCACATGCATGTGAGGACAAAGGAGGCAGCTGCCATTCTCTCTTTGCAATAGTTACCAACTTGGGTGCCTATACAAATGCACAGAGGATAAGCCTACCAATAGCTACTAGCTGGTAGCCAATGACAGGTCTGCTGGTCTGATCTAGCAGGGCTGTAACTGTATGCTTTGTGAGTGGGCTTACCTCCATGGCAGGGTTGGGCTACAATTGTGACTGCCAGGTAAGCCTGCCAGTGAAAGTGAGTGCAATCAGCCCTACTGGACTCTAGAGGACATGCACCTCATGATGCTCTGCTGACACTGGGCCTCGTGGTATAGCCAGTCACAGTACTTCAGCAGAAGCATGTTGTTCTCAGTTAAAAACAATGTCCTTTCTTCTATTTTTGCTACATATTTAAGAATGCAAACTGCACAAGATAGGGAACAGAAGAACAAGGACTCTTTTTAATTGTTTAGAGAAAAAAATAGCACGAGACAAATGGAGTCAGAACTGTAATGCTGAATATTAGAGTGATATTTACTGTTCATTTGATTGTGTTTCTTAAATTTCTGTAATAAATGCTTCTGTTAAAACAATGTTCTTACTATACTAGTAATAAAGCTCAGGAGAGTAGTTCAAAGTTATGTAATAATTTGTCTTTTCAGAAAAGATAAATGGATAGTGGAGGTGTACAAGACTGAAAATTAATTAACGTCTTAATGGTGGAAGATATTAATCTTTCTTGACAAAGCACACAAAAAAGAGAAACACTGTACTAGAAAATGTAGTTTGGCCAAGGTATTACTGGTATCTGAATAATACCAATATCTGGCGAGCTTGGCAAAGATATTACTCTTCCATAAGGTATTATCAATAGGTACGAAAATTATCTGGCAAGTACCTAGGCAATGAACTTTACTCATGCACTATTCTAAAGTAAAACCATCTACTTTATCTATGAAACTGTATTATGTAGTAAGTCATCCTTAAGGTAGTATGGGAATCTTTGTTTTATTTTTTTACAGCAAACTAACACAGCTCCTCTTGAAAGTGTTTAAATAACAATCCAAACTGGAAGTATTTCCAAGTCTGACATTTTTATGGCTTTAATAATTAAAGGCAGAGTAGAAAATGTTGGTCCAAAATAATGGTGCTTTATAGTGGACAGAGATTAATACTAAGAGCTCTAAGTGCAATGAAATACAGAGCAAAGTATATAGTGTAATCTGGTATGTTGTGCCACTCTCTCTCTCTCTAATCCTCTTTTATCCAAGCCATTTATCACCTAAGTATCCAGATCACCAGAAAAACTATAATGGTTTCTCTTTGTTTGGGACAGAAATTTTTAGAATACCTCACAACCATAGCCAACAACCGTATTGGAAATATTTTTTCAGAAGACAATTACAATCTCAACACACTGATTAAGAAAATATGAACAAACAAATATTTTGCAATGGAAATAAATTTAGGCAACATTCTCAGAGGGTAGGAAAATCAAATCATAAATCTTGGACTATTCACAAACCAACATTAGATTGATTACCCATTTAAACCTACTTCCTAAATAGTATTGGCCTATTAATATTAATTAGGTCAAGAATAATGGGCTCTTGGGAGTCAAAAAGGCTTGAAAGATCAAGCACCTATGTTAATATTATATTGTAAATTGTCCAATTGAAAACAGAATGCCCCATATCTACAGATATGTATTTTCCACTCTAATGGAATGTCCCCTATACAGGCCATTACAGGAACCCTAATTTCTACAAATGTCATTGTTCTATAACCTCTAACTGGCCATAGAATATTTGTGTTCAATAATCAGCTATCACAGCACAATCCAACAAATATTCCTATGGGACTCTATGAGACATGAGTTTGAATGGGCCAGACCCCTGTGCTAAAAGTGCAACAATAAACTAACAGCAGCCCTGCTGGAATTTAAGGTATAAGTGCCTTTAATATTTAAATAATCAACTGCTTCAGAGACATACTTATAAATGTAATGACTTTTAATTTAAAGACATTTCAATTTTGCACCTCTAGAAGAGCAAAAGAAAGTGGAATTGGGTCTGTTGACCTTGACTACACTGCAGAAGAGAAAGAAGAAAGTATATCTTTCAGCCCTTTACAGAATGAAACCTTCAGCTACAGAGCAAAGGGCAGAACCGTTATTCAGTATCTACTGTAAATACCGTATTCTCTATCAAGTACTCTATTGTTTTTCCAAACCCTTCTTGCCTTCTGCATCTTGTCAGTGAATCATCCATCCAATCTTTCACCCTAAATCATTTAAGAAGATGCCTGACACTGAGACCCCATCTACACTATGTAAAAGCTGTATCATCCCAGCTTAAACAGTCATGGAAATCTTAGGAAGTGTACCAGTAGTTTCTTAAGGGTGCTGAGAGTTGTTAGGAGACCCCTTTTGCTTCACAGACTTACAATTTCCAAAGTGGTTTAACAATCAATCCCACTTCCCTCTTGGAACTGTAGCTCTATGAGGAAAATAAGGCTTTTCTAACAACTCTTAGAACATTTAACAAACTACACATCTCAGGATTCTTTGGGGAATAAATGTACATTCTCAAACCGGAGATTACCATTGTTCATTTATAAGAGAAAATATTCTGTGTATGCTCAAGGAAACTCTTATTCACTTGGTATTTAAAACCAGATTCAACTGAAACCCATCTTCTGGGATAGGTTTCAGACAAAACTTGGCAAAAAATATTCATGATAGAATAGGGAAAGACCAGGAGGAAAAAACTATTTTGTAGACGAGTTTCAGGAAGGAAACTGAGAGGAGAAATTAGAAGTGGATCAATTATGTAGGAGGAAATGTTCCTGTTCTCATCTATGAAATGTTAGAAGATATGACAATAGTTCTGTTCTCCTCCAGCTCAGGCTCTTGGCTCATACAAAGATCAAACATGCCCGTACATATGCAACAGTTTACAAATTCTTATTAATGGAACACCAAAGTTAAGCAATATACCGTAATAAACAGAGAAATAAACAGTTCATTCAGTCCTACAAATAGAGATCTACTTATTCATTCTATTTAAATATATACTAGTTGCATATAAACATGTATTCCCATACATTTTTCTCATTTAGTATTCTGTTTTAAGGGAGCAGCTTGGCAGCTGCATATTAGCTATCAATAGCATTATCTTACTGTATTATCTCTGCAAGACATTTGCTATAAACCATCAAGCATACTCAAAAAAGTGCTGTAGTAAGATGGACATGTAATCAACTGCAGCAAATTGGTATAAAACACTATGAACTCCAAGAGCTGTAGACTGCAGAAAATGTGCCGATTCTAGCTCACTGAAACAGTCAAAACTAGAGGGAAATCCAGATGATCTGTAATTTCACAGTTGGCTGACTTTTGTGCTCTTTGCATAGGGTAGTGGGTTTTTGTTTTGTTTTGTTAAAATCTTCTCTTGGGTTCTGAACGTGCACGTGGAATAATATTTCATTCATTTAACTATACATATAGGATAAATTCAGGAACCTGATTTACTGAATGCCACAAAATGTGTATTATGTCCAAATTATATTTTTTTAAGTTTGCATATTTTTTTGTACATAGCAATCTTATTATGTGATATGACTAAATTCTGTGCAACAGATCAGAGTCAATTTTACTAAACCATTGTATCCAGGAAAGCAAACCCAATTTCCCCTCTACATAGGATTTATCAAAGTTTTCTAATCTAAGAGGTATTGGCTGTTTATCAATGCATCAAGCACTGATGCAAGAAACTGCAAGTGTTCAAGTTTCTTCTTAGGGCAGCCTCTCTTTTGTCTCTCAGGGAAGAAGCCAAGATTCCAGATCTCCTAGCACTTACAAAGGACCTCAACTGTCTCAGAATAGCAGCTCTGTGAGGCAGCAAAAGCACGCAGATAGTCAAGTACACACAGGGCTGCCATACATCCAGATTTTACCAGGATTTCAAATGGGGAATTTCCAAAATGTGGTGCTTTGTCCTGGATCTTAGGTAAGCTCAACAACTTTTGGGGTGTCCTGGTTTTTACCTTTTGAAATATGGCAACCCTAAGTACGCAATACCTAGGCAGATCTTCTCCAATTCCACTGTGCTGTAGTTGTTCAAAGGGGCTCAAGGGGCACCAGGTTTTTACGTCTCCATTTATGCATATGTTCTTATCAAGCTACTCCACACTGTGTGTTTAGGAACCAAAATGTTGAATGGAAACTATGCCCAATTAGTTTTCTTGTGATTTAAGTAAAACCCTCTCCATCCCCCACAGTTTAGACACTGTGGCTCTAGCACTGCTAAAATGACATCATGTCCCATGCAAAGATCATGCAGTTTTACCTAGAGTTGATTAAACTTTATAAACTGCTATCAGTGGCTACAAATAATGATGGAAATATGCTGTTTCCAGAATCAAAGGAAGGCAGCATGTCCCTGACTAAGAGTTGATGAAGAACAGTAGTTGGAAGATGCTTATTGCCCTTGTGCAGTGGCAGAACAGACGGTGCTGTACCACTCATATCACCTCCCTCCAGCGGAGTCTCTCAAGTGGTGGTGAGATCAGCATGGTGCAAACCTGGCAGTGGAGCCACTCTGTCACTTCTGCTAACACATTTGCACCATATTAGCATCACTTCCACTTTCCTCACCTCCTTGTTATCCTGGTATGCAGCAGTGACTCAGTCAAAGGGAGGCCAGGGGAGTGGTGCAGCCCCAGCACACCATACACTATTGCCCTCATATCCTGCTTGTATGGGCTTCCTCCAAGCGCCTGGCTGGCCAGTGTGGAAACTGTTTACCGCACTATGGAGGCCTTTGGCTGGATGCAACAAGACTCTTCCGATCACTCTTAAGATACTGTGCAACGTACATAATTCAGCCTATGGCTTCCAGAAATGCATCAACTATAAATGAACTATTCTCTTGCTCCAGCTTTGGAATCACAGTGCCTAGTTCTAGCACTCCTATAAAGGATTTCCTGCATAAGGCTGGGAATTGAATTAATAAATCACTTTCACAATCCACAGTAGGTTCTTTATGGGCTTACTCATATGCTTATGCATTTGCTTTCTATTTTAGCCTCTTTCACACAGCAGGCATGGGTCTACTACAGTTTCAAAACATGTAAATCACAGGTGGGAAACTACAACTTCTTTTATTCCTGACTGCAAGCCATGCTAGATGGGGCTCATGGGAGTTAGAAGCCAAACATCAGGAGGGCCACAGACTGCCAGTGGATATTGTATGTAAAATACTGAAGCAGAAATGAAAAGAGGAGTGAAGAAACAAATCAGATATTCACATGGGGGGGTTGTTTATAGGGATTAACTTTAAAAAGGTCAAATGTTAAAGCTTTAAAACAGAACCTCAAACAAAGTTTTTGTATTGGTTCATCACAAAGCAACACATCAAGCATTTAAGGCTATGTTCAAAATACCCTGATTTGTATATGATAACCTTAATTTTAAATAATGGAGGCAGCATAATAGACCATAGTGACCAAATGTTCTGTATCTGTTGCCATACATTCTCATAATACTGCTATAATATGACTGTTTGTGATATTGGTATGCTGTTGTACTAGGGCATAAGTTCATTTTAACCATGCTAACCTGTCAGGTCAAATCCTAGCTGTTAGACCCAACTAGTTATGAGACCTTATACACCCCAAAATAAAATCATTGGAAAACAGTGGCTGCCACAGTAATAACCCTTTCCTTTGGGCAGTGTCTTTAACAGTGGTTGATGACTGTATATACCACTAATTAAAGTTGCATTGCTTCCTGAATGTGAACTCTCAGGAGAACCCTATAGGGAGGAAGTTGTTTATAAGGAAGAAGCCCCTCCAGCAACATGAACTATTTCAAACTTTGAAAAGGAAACTCACTCCCAGTCATGTTAATTTGAATTTGTTTTTTTTTAAAGTTAGGGCCATGGTAAGACAAGAAAAATAACCAAATAAAAATCTTACCCATTTCCATTACAGCAGAAAAATACAACTTGGATTCAACAGTACTGCATCAACAGCTTTACTGAAAGCTCAAACTGAATGAGAACTTTTTTTTAACATCCCAGCTGGTATAAATTAATAAGCAACATCAAAGGCAAAGGCAAGCACCTGTGTTACTTGCACACAGGAGTAGCAAGGCCCTTAGATAAATAAGAGGCTACACTGAAACCCAGAGAGACAGACAGACGAATTAGACAGTGTGACAAGGATTTTTGCAAAGGAAATTCTTTGTAAGTGAATCATTTAGTATGATCCTAGCTTGACAGGCTGGGCACTGCATTATGCTTAAGAATCCTACTGTTTTATTTTGTATTTTTATTACTGCAAAGGCAGCCAGCAAGAGAACAAAAAAATAACAAAGACAAAGGATTTATCTCAGTAGTATTTTATTCATCAATAGCTAAAATCGCATGATGTGCTTTCAAAGGGGCCTACTGCATTCCCATACAAAGCTGAGAAGTGTCTGCCCAAATGTCTAGTGCTTTCCTATTAGTACCCTACAGCTATCTAAGCAAGCTGCCAGCAAAGGCTCTAACTATACGTGATTAGTTTCAGGCCTTCATTTTTAGCGAGTCATCACCCTTTTAACAGCAGATGATGCCCCCTAGTTGGAATCAATGTGAGTGGACCAGTTCACAATGGGATAGATTAATGATGAAAAATGTGTCCTCAGCCTTGGGGCCTTAGGACATTTATCACCCAATGGGCCTGCCAATTGGTGGGCTGCCCCCAACTCATCAGGACAATACCTGCTCTGCCTTTAAAAGATAGGGCCCTCTTTAGAATTCTGATTTAATGAGGCTTAGTATCTGTCACACACTCTCATTCTCTCTCTCTCTCTCTCTCTCTCTCTCTCTCACACACACACACACACACAATTTTACATTCAATTTGTTTTGTTTTTTACTGAAATAAAGTATTCTTTATTACAATAATTATTAGATTTTAGAGAATGCCATTTAAGCCAGTTTCATTTTCGAGATATGATAGGAAGGAGAAAAGACTATGGTTAATCTTTATATTATCCTTCCGTTTGAAACCTCAAGTTCTTCTAAACTACAGAATTTTCTAGATAGAAAAACTATTGGAAGAAAAGGAAGTCTGGCTTAAACAACAAACATTAATCTATTTTCTTGTCAAAGTAGCTGGAACTTCCCCACTCCACCTTGCCTCCAGTTTAGGTACATTAGGAGCTGTCTTCACTTCAGCTCGCATTAAGAATTCAACATTAAGAATATTCACTTTATGTCTTAGAACATTAATACACACACAAATGGCATGCAAGCTGTTATAAAACATGTAAATAGATGTTCAGCTTTATAACTATTAAATCATGGCATGGAGCATCTTACTTCCATTTCAAGGTAAGTCAGTTTATGTTAGCAATTTGGGAGCAGTTCGATTTCCTACTGTGGCTTCTCTAAAGAAACTGGGATACTCCTGAGGCCAGCATTTGCCTTCAACGCACAAAGTGATGATTAGCTGTCGGGAATTCCTCGCATTTATTTATTAAAATGTGTATAGACTGCCTTTTGTTATAAAATAGCAAGACAGGATACAGGAAAGAATCAATTCAATACAATATTAAACAGTAAAATAAAGAACTTGAATACTAGATATCAAAAAAAATTAATAGAGATAGTACTAGATCCATGATTTTTGTTTTGTTTGCAGTCTACCATTATAACCTTTAATTTGTTGGAGGGTGTATGGGGAGGTGGGAGTTACATGAGAGGTACCCTGTGTAAAATCATGCAAATTCAAGTGATATTTTTTAATAACTGGTTCAACTGTTGTCAAGTCCCTATGGAAAAGCAAAGAATTAGTGTATGTGCATGAGCAATCTCTTTTTTTCTGCCTTTCAGTGGAGCAGAGAGTGACCTGGGCCACAGGTGATATTGTTGAATTGTTTCTTTAAATGTAAAGGTTCATCATTGTTCCACCCGATGTGTATGTCTTTAAGGAGGCAGAGCAAGGGCCAGAGCAAAATAACGAGACCCAGCTTTGCAGCTGTGGAGCATAGCAGGTGCTGCTGAGTTGTGTTGATTAAGCTGTGTCAGCAATTGGGTAGAGTATATAAGGAGCAGCACCTAGCTCTCCCAGTACCCTGGGGGATGGGTTGGTGGTTGGGTCTGGTTTGTTGATGTATTTAGTGTATAAGGAGTTTTGGTTTTTGTTATTAAAACCTTGTTTAAGTTATTTTTGAGTCCCTTTTTAATGCATGGTCTCCCCAGCAAGCTCTCTGCAGCACTACCATACTGCAAATAGCCAACAGATATAAGCAACCCGAGGGGAGGGTACATAGAACTTTCTCAAAATTTCAAATATGCTCATAAGTCCCAAAAGTTTGGCAGCCTCTGCTCTGGTGTATATAGGCCTTCATTTTACCCTTCCAGATTGTTTGCCGCCCCAACTATTAGACTTTCAGTTATTTCTATCTGTATCATTGAAACAAAGTATAAGATAGTGTCCCAGGCAATTTGAGTTTGCATATAACCTTGTAATAACTAAGTACTCTGTAACATTGCATTTGGTACTTTCCCTGCTCAGGCACAATAATTTATAATAATAATAGTTTATTATTTATACCCCACCCATTTGGCTGGGTTTCCCCAGCCACTCTGGGCGGCTTCCAACAAAACACTAAAATACAATAACCTATGAAACATTAAAAGCTTCCCTAAACAGGGCTGCCTTCAGATGTCTTCTAAAAGTTTGGTAGTTATTTTTCTCTTTGACATCTGGTGGGAGGGTGTTCCACAGGGCAGGTGCCACTACCAAGAAGGCCCTCTGCCTGGTTCCCTGTAACTTGGCTTCTCGCAGCGAGGGAACCACCAGAAGGCCCTCGGCGCTGGACCTCAGTGTCCGGGCAGAACGATGGAGGTGGAGACGCTCCTTCAGGTATACTGGACCGAGGCCGTTTAGGCACCAACACTTTGAATTGTGCTCGGAAACGTACTGTGAGCCAGTGTGGGTCTTTCAAGACCGGTGTTATATGATCTCGGCAGCCGCTCCCAGTCACCAGTCTAGCTGCCGCATTCTGGATTAGTTGTAGTTTCTGGATCACCTTCAAAGATAGCCCCACATAGAGCACATTGCAGTAGTCCAAGCAAGAGATAACTAGAGCATGCACCACTCTGGCAAGACAGTCTGCGGGCAGGTAGGGTCTCAGCCTGCGTACCAGATGGAGCTGATAAACAGCTGCCCTGGACACAGAATCTCTGTGGTATTCAATGGAATCTTGATCAAAGAGTCCAAATGTCGTATCTCCATGGTTACACAGGCTAACACGTGTTCATGTAATGTGTGAACCAGGACATATGTGGCTTGGTTACAATTAAAATGATTGAGAGGAGGTAGAAACTTAAGTTCCTCCCCATAGCATCTATGGTTTTACCTTCTCACAGCTAAGTGCAGAGCTGTCACATAGTCTTTTGAAAGGTTTAGTCAGCTGGGTTTAATGGATCAGTCTGCTTTGTTATATTTTCCCCAAATTTAGCAATATCTCTGACTTTGTTTCTGTAAACAGAAAAAGAACTCAACTGGGCTTGTTAGTACTGCTACTCCCTCAAGCTCTTATTTCATAAAGAACAAATTATTTCATTTGGTATTATGAAAACGCATCCTGCATGAGAAATTTCTTAAGAGCTCACATCTTTAAGCAAATCTTCATTCTGAGAATAACAACAAAAACAAGGCTTTTGTACCCACTAACTTTCATTGATTGAATTACTTTTTTCAGGGAGGGACTATCTCAGTTCAGTTTTGAAATAAAAATAGAAATATACTTAAAGTTATTAGTGATGCTATTGATTTTCAAAATTTGGAAGGGCTGAAAAACAAATGCTACATAGATAGATAAAAACTCCCCCTTACTCGCTCCAATCTGCATATAATCATTTCTAGTACTGTATAATATCCACACAAGGCCAGCCCTATTCACATGAATAAGTGTTTTAAATAAATGTGAATAAACTTGCCAATCAATCCTAGCAGATGGGAGGGAAGAGAAAAATGGTAAGTAGGGAGTGGAGAGGCGGCAAAAATGATAAAAATGTTGTTTGTTATACAGTACTGGGGCAGAGAAATAAAAGAAAAACAAGAGGTTATTCAAAATGAAATGGAGGGCTCTCTCTCTCTCCAATGATAGTAATAATAAAATGAATGGAAAGAGCAGGCTCTTAAGTTAACTAAAATGCAGAGTGATAGCTATGACTAGGAAGTCCCTCTATAAAGCCATTTCAGCCTTGAACCTACAACCTGGCCTTCAGCATGCCACTATTTCCACTTTCAGTCACAAAACTGCAAACCAGAAGTGGGAAAATGATTAATGGACCTTGATCATATGAAAACTAGCATCTGGACCAAATAGCCAGTGGTTTGCCAAGTTTAATCTTACAAATATGCTTAATGAAAGTTATACATCTTAAGGGGGATTTTGGTAACATCAGAATTGAGAATAGGGAACGAAATAGATAAGATTTAATGAAAAAGATATGTTGTTGGTTGGGAACAACTTACTCAACTATGCAAAAAATAGGTAAGAAAATGATATAACAGATTGCAAAAAAGTTGGTTAATAGGCAAAGGTAAGAGGATTAATGTAGATGAAAATGTAGATTTAATAGTATGTGAGGAAGCAGGAAGAATTAGTATAGATTGCAAAGAGGAGAAAGAGCTAGATGGGAATTATAAAGAAAATGTGAAGAATTGATAGAAAACAAAATTATTGATAGTAAAATCAAGTTGTTAGAGTGTTAGAAAGAGGAGGTATTCTGTCCACACTTTGCTAGCCTGATCGGTTTCTATACTGGCAGAGGAACACTCACCAGCCCAATTGGCTTCTAAACTGTCAGAAGAACAGTCTTCCGTCTCTCTACAGCCAGTACGGAAGCTGATTGGGCTGGCAAAGCAGGGACACAGCAATCTGCTTCATCAGACCAATACAGCTGGCACTATTTTTTTTTTCATTGGAAAATGGGCTGAGAAGGAAGCTAGTAATGTACAGAAAGAAATGCTTGCCACATTCCAGCTTGCTGTATTGCTGTTCCCTTTCTCAGCACACCATAGAAGCCAAACTGAGAAATGTCAAGTTGTGTGTGCAAATGGGTGTGTCTGTTTTGGCCCAACCCACTTGGGCTTGGGCTATGCCCACCACCAGTATGTTTTGTCCCCCAATCACTTTCCCCTGCAGGAATCTGATTATCTGGTTAAGCAAGTTTTCTACACTGTAGTTTAGGGTTGATTTTGCAAGAAAACTATACCTCCTCACCCAGAAACACAATAGGTATCTAAATATATGAATTGCCTTAGGCTTTGGGGCTTTATTTCTACTGCCTGGGAGAACTGGATCTACCAGGCTTGAAAAGAGCTATACTTCCTTACTGTATTATGATTTGGGAGGATGGCCCCACCCCCGAAATAATCTCTACGTTCAGTGAGGGGTTGAAATTTGAGCAAACTCATAAATTTAGCAAGGGCTGGAAATAATACCAGCTAGCTTCCTCATGAGGCCAACTTGGCAAAGCTGGCTGAGAGTAGGTTGTTGAAGAAACAGAAGGCTGATAATGGCCTGGTTTGTTTGATAATGGTAAGCCACTGGCAAAACATAAAACTCTCTGCCCAGGAGCTTCTGGGGTTGGATTACCAATGGCCTGATGTAAGCAACAGGGAAAAGGGTCTTCTGCAATGGCCTTGAGAAACAAGAGGTTGCCAGGATGATTGGGGGCGGAGGGAGATACAGAAGGGGAAGAGTCGCTTTTTGCAAGTGCTGCTGGAAACAAGGAGAAGGGAGGGGAGCAACTCAATGCAGGTACTGAAGGACAGCAGCCATGCTCACTGACTGGAGCAGGATGTTACAAAGAGAGAGACAGAGATGGCACTTAGGATGCCTCAGAATCCAATGCTGTGTTGCTGGGAAGGACAAGCCCCTCTTGAGCAGTGAATGCTGTGAATTCTCTCCCCATCTAAATTCAGATGTAAATATGTGTAAATAAACTATACTTCTTAAAGACACTGTGCCTCATTTTTCCCAAAGAAAACACAAACCTTGGTTAAGTGCCAGGATCCCTGGAATCTTCTGCCACTCAGCAGAGACTGGGGTGGCTTGTAACAGTATTCATTTTCCCAGATTTCATCTGTTCCTGAGGCATAAAGACTTCACAGCAACTTGACAAGTATGTGGAAATTGCTAGGGAAGGGCAGAAACTGCCATTTATCTTTCTCTTTTGTATTTTTTTCTGGTGTGTATCAGATGATAAAAAGGTTCAAAATGTTCAAAAGACATTCCTCCATCCAGAATTTTGTCGTGTTTGTGTGTGTACAGGGAGGGAGAAGCTCACAAAATATTGCTTTATACACAGGCTGCTAATCTCAATACGAATTATGATATTTCATCTGACAGAAAAATAGGATTCTTTCCTGGAAAATGAACCAGGAGATAAAAGCTAAAATGAGGCTACTGGGTCAGGTTTTGTGTACTTTGCTCTCAGAGCTATTATCCTTGTTTTAAGAAATGTCTGGTTGAGCAGACCAGAAATCACAGCTCTTTGCTGTAAGTGAAGCACTCAGTTGTACAAATTACAGCATTTTTCACTTTACTTCACTCTTTTTCTTTTTTTTATTAAAGCAGTACCAACTACCAAAACAGATTTCAACCACCACTTAATAGTCAGGTGGTCTTTTATCTGTTTGCAAAGCAGATTTGCAAATGCAAATCAATGCAAAGCTTACTAAAGAAGATTTTATAGCATATGCTCAAATTTTAAAAACAATTTCACAAGTAACATGAATGAGACAGAAGAAGAAAGCAACAAAGCCATTGTTTTTCCGCAAAACTGAACTGCAGATTTTACAGTCACAACACTAATATGTTCCACTGTAATTTGTTTTTACCACCATCCTACTGCTTTACCAGTCGGCACACTCAGGAATTGCAAAGCATATGCAAAGGTTTGGAGGCGTCAAGTATACTGCAATAAAATATATGGTCTAAGCCTCTGGCCTCTGTTGATAAGCATCTCACATAAGCGAAATGCTGTGTGATTGCTTCAACATCTGGTTTACAGTCAAGCTGAAGCAGTCATAATAAAAATAGCATCATCAGCCTAGGGACCATTTGTGAATTTAAGAGCAGTGTGTGCTTTCAGATACCTTTTCTCCAGTATTACCAAAAAGAACATGCCACGTGAACAATTAAGTGTTCTCACATTTAGGAGTTTGATATTTAATTTACTTGTTTTTGTTTCCTCTCTCTCTCTTTTCCTTAACAGCACAGTGTTAAGGAAGTGCAGCTATTTTTCTATATTTTTGGCTGTTTTCATCTAATCAAATGCTCTTCCTAAAGGTTTGACTTTGCAAAACAGTCTCTCTCAATACAAGGTGCATATATCCTTTTTCACATCAAACCAAGTAAGTGATGCAATACCATGAACGTTGCCTCACCTTTGCTACAAGGGCACAGAGAGGAGGAAGGTGTCAGAATTCTTGTCACAATCCTGTCAGGTCCTTTTGCATAAAAAAGGGAACTACATTCGAAACTACAGCCCTCGGGAAAGTCAGAAGTGTGTTTACAAATATCATTGCTTTACCTACAGGTTATTAATCCTATCGTTGGGAAAAAGATCAGGTTGTTTGTCTGAAGATTAGACCTCTTCAGCTGGCTTCTGAGATTTCACAGTTCGGTACAAGAGGGCATAATACAGATCCATATCTAATCCCTTTCTGCACTAGTCACAGCTAGAAACAAATGAGATTCATGATGTCTGGATATTTTATTACTGGGTCTATTTGCGTACAACATGTCAATGAAACGAAGTACCTTAAACATAGAAGCTAGGCCTACCACTATCACTAAGCATATTTCAGTTAAAAGAGGTGTGAAGCTTTTGGCTTTTGTTTCTCCAGCATGGAAGAACTATTTAGTTCTGATGAAGTGTCTTTTAAAACCTTTAAGAAAACACATTTACTTTTGAAAACATCTAAAACAGCAAATGCAACAGTAGCTATTTTAAAAGGTAGGTTTCTCCATTTACTTTGGTGGAACAGAATAAATTCTTTGACAGAACTGTGCTTCGTTTTCCTATATTTTATTTATTATTTATTCAATGCAACCCCTCATCTGAAAATATCAGGGCAGTTCAGAGCATAAAAATGTAAGATAAAAACACACAATATATAATAAAAACATGACCAAAGACAAAACAAAACAATAACCCCCCCTCGAAAACATTTAAAAGGACATTGGAGTTAATTAGCCAAAGACTTGCTTGAAGAGGAACGTTTTCACCTGGTGTCTAAAGGTGTATAATGAAGGTGCCAGGCAAGCCTCCCTGGGGAGAACATTCCACAAAAGGGGAGCCACTGCAGAAAAGGCCCGTTCTCGTGTTGCCAACCTCTTAACCTCTCTTGGAGGGGGCATAGAAAAGGGCCTCAGAGGACAATGCAGACCCAGGTTGATTCGTATGGGGAGAGGTGATACCAAACATACCGAGATCCTGAGCTGTGTAAGTCAACACCAGCACTTTTGAATTGGGCCCAGAAACTAATGAGAACCAGTGTGGTGTAGTGGTTAAGAGCGGTAGTCTCGTAATCTGGGGAACCGGGTTCACGTCTCCGCTCCTCCACATGCAGCTGCTGGGTGACCTTGGGCCAGTCACACTTCTTTGAAGTCTCTCAGCCCCACTCACCTCACAGAGTGTTTGTTGTGGGGGAGGAAGGGAAAGGAGACTGTTAGCCGCTTTGAGACTCCTTAAAGGGAGTGAAAGGTGGGATATCAAATCCAAATTCTTCTTCTTCTTCTTCTTCTTCTTCTTCTTCTTCTTCTTCTTTTTCTTCTTCTTCTTCTTCTAATCAGCAGCCGGTACAGTTGTGCCAGAATTGGTTTTATATGCTCAAACCACCTTGTTATGGTGAGCAAGCTCGTCATTGCATTTTGCACCACCTGAAGTTTCCGAACCATCTTCAGAGGCAGCCCCACACATTGCCTGAATTACTTCTTCTGAAGAGCATAAAATAACTATATAAATAAAGCTTTAACTGCCCAGTTAATGTATTCAGTTTCAGTCAACAAAAGCTTTATTTAAAAATAACATGATTTGCTAATTTGAAATACTTAACTTAAGCTGATGTAAGCTGTGAAGGGAAATAATATACACTTTACAATTAATGTTGTTTTCTCTGGAGATCCAGATAAGGTGTCCAGTAATAAGAATGTCTCTAGAGTAATTATTCATTGAACTGATCCTAATCAACAGATTCCTAATTACCTATATTATTTTGAGTAAGCAGGAGGTTGAAAAAAATAAACTATTAAACACCATCATAGACCAATCAGTCAGTCAAGGTTTCAGGAAAAAAATGGTAAATTATTTGACTGTGACAATATATTCTATTCAGAATGTAAGTTTATACAACTTCTTTGGAATCACTTTATTTTGTAGGACAGCAGAGTGTTAGTTATAGGTAGGTTGTTATCTACGTCCTTCTTTTTATCAGACAGTTTGATAACTCTTTCCTTCCGGTTAAGCCATTCCCTATGAGGAGCTCCCCTAAAGGAAATCATAATGAACAATGATTGTGTTGTGAGTTGTTGGGACTTTATTTCAGCACACGGCCTAGAGGCATATCACATTTGGCTTTGATCTTTTCTGATCTCACAGACTGAGCAGAATCATACCTCATCAGTACACAGACAGGAGATCTCACAGGAAAATAGAGGTGCAGAGAGAGGTGATTGCTAACAGCCAGACTTTAACAAGGAATTGGCCAGTAATCTCAGTACTGTAGCATGAAGAGAATGAAGAGTAGTTGAATCCACCGAGTTAATATCAAACTAATATTTTCCTCTTGATTAATATCTTATGACATTTTCCTTCACATCAAATCTGTTAATCCTGGTGTCTAGACCATACAATAGTGGTTCTAATTACTCTTCCCTACCTATATTGTTGTCAAATTATTCTAAAGCAGTGTTCTGAAAGAACTGTGTATCTTCAAGTTATTCTCTATCTAAGCAAAACAGGCAAGCATTGATCCTAAACAAATGCAGTTCATGAGTGTGTGGGGCTCTTGATCACTGAGTTTCTTCCATTGTTGAATCTAACACCCTAAATCTTATAGTAGTTTGGGACACTATGTAATAGGGTACAAAAAGAGAGCCATGTTCTTCCTATTCCCCACTTTCTCCATATTGCCCAAAACAAAACATACCCACATTGAAGGTAATTTCAATTGAATTTGCTCTCAAATAATGGGCGGTACACCTATTACACTGCAAGTGTTTAATCTGCACTGGACCTAAGTATACTAGTTTCAGATTCAGGTTGTGCCCTTTTAATTCACTATTCAGAAGCCCATTCTTACACATACAGCAGACAGAACTCTGGAAAAACACAAGATTCTTTTTGCTCACATGTGTAGTACTCACAAAATCCTAATCAGATTTCTTCAGATCACAACCTACACTTAAATTCCATTGATTTCTGGGAGAATAAAGCACACAGGCATGTGCATCTAAGAATTTGTAGCTAACCTCATATTAGGCATTGTTTGTTGATATGGCTCACAAGGGCACATACGTTATTACTTACAATACAGCCCTAGTAATTTACTACTGTCTTAATAACTCCATTAGTATTTAAATTATATACTGTTATATTACTAATCTACAAGTGGGGAAAAAGATAAAGGTAACTTCAAAATAAAAGCAACAATATAGTACAAAACTTCAAAATGTGAATATTATAGCCTGTAATGTAACTGCAAAATGTGAATATTATAGCCTGACAGAAAAATAGTACCAATTACTGGTCACAAGCACTGTAGGCAACAGGGAGTTCTGGGACTAATCATTCTGTTCCAGAAGATAAGTAGGACTATTGCCAAGTAAAAGCCTTATCCCATTTATAGGCAGGTGGTGGTCTTTTCCAACCTGAAAGAACTGGATAAAATATAAGGGTGGTATGGGAGGAGGTTCAGTTTGATTCAATTGAATTTAAACTGATTTCTTCAATATTTATCATTATTATAATTACAATTATTGCATTTATACCCCCCCTTTCCTTCAAGGAACTCAAGATGGCACACATGGTTCTTCCCTTCTCCATTTCATCCTGAAAGCAACCCTGTGAGGTAGGCTCTTTTGCAGAGAGTTTTATTTGTACTGACTGGTGGTCTACTTTATAGCTAAGGACATAGGTGTGACCACAGAGGTTTTATCTTTACTTTATCTATGGTTTTAACATGGTCAATAATAGTGTGTTACTGACCTCGCAGCAACCTTTTAGCTTTTTCTAGAAAACGGAAATGCGAACAAAAAGTACCATCAAAGAAAACATCCTGATAATAAGGCTTTAATACTCTGGGTCAGCAATATGCTAATTTCTAAGTTACATACAAATTAACTTCTACAGCTGACATAAAAAGTATTGAACATTAATAATTTACCAAGTAAGATGTTTTGGTTTTGTCACTGTATTCCCAGAACTGCTAAGGGAAAGAAAATGTGACTGCATTTCTCTCCTTTTACTGAAGGAATATTGTCTCCATAAGTATGTTTGACTTCTTCTGAACCTTTAATAATGCAACTTCTAATTAATGCTGATCGATGAAAAGGGGGGGTTAAGACTTGCTCACTGGAAAGAGCAATAAGGTTAATAGGAAATTTGGTCACTGTCTCAAATTGCAAGAATGGACCAGAGACAGGCAGCTTTACTTTATCCTACTACTAATACGACCCCACATCTAATTATTTTCCATACTAAAATGTTATAAGATGATTTTTTTTTTTTAATTGGAGGATAGAATTTAGTTTTATGAGCTTATAGTCTGGGAAGTTGTGAAAAACTGTAGTGCCATGCAGCATTATGGTACCTCCTTAAAGTAGCATGGAAAAAGGGAGAAGTTAAACAACAATCATGCTTAATTCCTTGATTTGGCATCATAAATCAGTTTGAAACCAGGGTTTCCAACTTTTACACTGTACTAGGGACTCTAGCAGGCATTAGACCACTAGCATGTGATAATGTGCCAGGAAGAGCTTCACCTTTAATTCCTGCATATAAAGCTGCTGTTAAAAGGCAGGCCATTTCCCCTCCCCTGGGCAGTGGACATATTCAAATGCAATCTAATAAGTGAAATGAAAGATACATAATTTATTACAATTACATATTAAAATGAAAAGTTATTGAATGTGCCAAATGCCTATCAGCCAAACCAGTAGCTTTTCTCTCTTTGAGGACACTGCCAGCCAAACTGCCAGCTCTGCTACCATCCTCTTTCTCTCTCCATCTTCTTCTCCTTTCCCACCCTGTTCACTCTGTTTTTTCCTTCTCCTTTTCCCCCACAAAGGCAGCAAGGGAAAGGGATCCTTTTAGCATATAAATCACTCAGGCTTAAAGACATGTCTGTGATAAAATCATCTTCATTTTGCCAGAATTTCTCTGCACCCTCTGAAGCAGATATTACTGTAGTGGGATGCGGGTGGCACTGCGGTCTAAGCCACCGAGCCTCTTGGGCTTGCCCATCGTAAGGGATGAGCAACTGGGTGAGCGCCCATTGCTTTGTTCCAGCTCCTACCAACCTAGCAGTTTGAAAGCATACCAGCGCGAGTAGATAAATAGGTACTGCTGCAGCGAGAAGGTAAATGGTGTTTCCGTGCACTCTGACTTCTGTCACAGTGTTCCATTGCTCCAGAAGCGGTTTAGTCATGCTGGCCACATGCATTGGAAAGCTGTCTGCAGACAAACGGCAGCTTCCTCAGCCTGAAAGAGGAGATGAGTGCCGCACCCCATAGTTGAATTCAACTGGACTTAACCATTCAGGGGTCCTTTACCTTACCTTTACTACTGGAGCAGGCTCTTTCAATACTTCTCTAAGCAGCACACTCAACTGAATGGGTGTGTTTTTGGGGGCGGGGAATTAAGTTGCAACAACCACCATGCCAGGTGCTGATGCTATGCTTGTTTCCTGCAGTGCAGTACTGCCATCCCCATCATCTGACACTGTCTCTGTGAGTCACCAGGGCAGAGTGGGAGTGGGAAAACCCGGGCTTTGAACCCAAACCCTGTAATCTTCAAGTATCAATGCTACTCCATGTTTTTCACTCCTCAACTGTTATGTTCATAAGCAAAAAGTGATATAAACTCATTCCCCCCCCCAAAAAAAAATAAAGCTCAAATTTCAGGGAAGATGCCTGGAATATCCTGCGGAATGTGGGCTCCCATGACACCAGTGCATTGCTATTTATCTAACTCTGGTTTTGACCTTTCAGGTGGCTGTGACCAAGTGCCTCTTTCCAAATGAGATGTCTAAAAATTGTTCTTCACTGAAATGTTCATAGCCCCTTTCCCAGCACTGACCTAACAGAAATGTTATGGTTTGGTTCTATTTCCTTGCATCATGATGCACTGTGCATTACTCTCAGTCACAGAGAGTTTGCAAGTAAATGTAAGATTAAGCATAAGCATCAGCTCTCATCAACTCTAAGCACAAGGCAAAAAATATTTGTGGCTCCTTTCCAAGCAGCAAATTAGACAGTAATCAGCAGGGTTATACCAAACAAGGCCTGATGCTTTTATCGACTGTATCACTATTTTATGCACAACCTAGTGTTCAGTCAATAGTTGTCATTGGAGGGCAGCCACTTACTCACTGCTCCTGTCAGTATTTCTTATCTAATTACAGATGAGCTCCAGGTGAAGAAACTTCATCTCATTAACACAGTCTATCTCAACTGCAACTTTCACACAGATAAGCCTATCCATATTATGCTTTTGCAGCTGCCAAGGATTGTTGCTCCAGAGAATCTTGTTCTTTTCCTCTGCTCTACCACCTAATGTTTTAGTGCAGTGTGGATATAAGTTGTATAGCATCACAAAGTAAATCATAGATTTAATTAAGAAGCATATTTATGCAGACTTATTAGGAAAACCAATAGCTTGTTACGTTAACATATTAAAATGTGCAAAGCTACTTCACCACAACAAAACATTCAGGTAGCTTCTAATCACTGCTGCTTAAAGCCGTATCTGTGATAAAACTAATAAATTTGGAAAGATTCAGAGAAGTAAGGCAAGTAAATAAAAAGACACTCTTTTTAAAAAGTATATTTAGAATGTACTGGAATATTAAAGTAAAAGATTATGGGTATCCTTTTTCAGGATTATGTGTAATTTTATAATGTTATGCATATCACTGTTTATATACAAAGGCAGTTTCTGGTTCTGTGTTTCTGGTTTCTTATTTTCTGGTCTTCTTTTCAAAGTTTTCAAAGTTTCTGAAATTCTTTAACTCTTATACAGTGGTACCTCTGGTTACGAATGCTTCTGGTTACAAGTTCCACTAACCCGGAAGTAGCTGCTCCTGGTTGTGAACTTTGCCCCAGGATGCAAATGGAAATTGCACACTGGAGGCACGCACACAGTGGGAGGCCCCATTAGCGAAAGTGCGCCTCAGTATAAGAACGGTTTCAGCTGAAGAATAGACCTCCGGAATGAATTAAGTTCGTAACCAGAGGTACCACTGTACTCGATAAGTAGCTCTCAGTGCCTGCCTATCTTTTAATATGCACAATAGGGCCTTCTCTTCTCCTCTTGCCACTACTGATAACTAAGCCTCATCCCAGGCCTAGCAACCTGTCCTGGCTTATTATACTACCAATAATATAAATTTCTCTTCCTTTCAGTCTATACTAGGATCATTTCTAACACATAACTTCCGTCACTGTTAAGATTTCTTGGTATCACTACATAAGTGATATGTAGCAGATCCAGATTGCCAAAGAAAGGAGGAGCTGCAATCTGAAGTAGCTACATTGAAATATGAGATGGCGAGCACACAAACATATTTTGGATAGGGAAGAATTATACATCACATGCATGTTTCTTTCTTATTGACACTCTGGAGGGATCAATTATTTTTGGTACTTCAAGGTAAAGTTTTAATCATGAAATACTACTTCATTCAGAGCTCTCCTCCAAGAGAAGAAAGACATAATAATGTAGAATGCATAATGTAGTATGCATAATGTATAATTATAGAAATTAGTGGCTTGCCTTGCCCAGGAATGTAAGTAACTGATCACTTTTCTAAAAAAGCATTTCCAGACTTGAAAGTGGCCAAGACAATGACCATGCAACTGCCTTCAATTGTCCTGCCACAAAATTGCTCTTGTAATTTTGGATTTACCGGTAACTTAGTTTTTCAAAAGGATTATTACATTTAAAATACTGTCAGTGGCTATTTACAAAATGCAGTCCATCCATCCCTAAATACATGCACAACTTCAATACACTTTGGCCACCACTAATATGAAAACTGTGATAATTAAAAGCAAGTAAGATGATTTAACTACAAGGAGCTGACTTATATTTTTTCAATTCATTAACCCATGCTGCACATCAGTTCCCCAAAGTTTCAAGTGTAGGTCTTTCTCAACTTATACATTTAAACATTTCATCTGCCATGGACCTATGATTGTCTTATGTTGTGGCCTGTGCCACAGGTAAATTTCTGTGAGCTACAATCCAGTTCCACTGGACCAAGTTCAGTGCCTTTTTGTTATATACAGAAAGGAAGTGCATGGGTTTATGCAAATATGAGTTACCTTCTCTCCTCATTCTTTTCCAATCTTACCACATATCTTCTTCGACCACTGCCAGGCCACAAAATAGCTTTTACATGCTCCTTATCTGCTGCCTCTGGCAACACTCTCTTTGTCAAACAGTCACATTGATTCAACAGCTTCACTAGCTGGTGTAACACTGACCTAGTATGGTAGTTCTTGCCCTTAATCCTACACACTTCTTTGTTGACATAGCAGATTAAACAGTTCATGAGTAGCAAAAGGAAGGAAGGAAGGAACTATGAGGTAGTCAATGTGTCATCTATCTGTAAAAGAGCTGTATATAACAACCCATTCTATGTACAGAAATATTTCCAATTAAGTTACTGGGACATAGATGCTCTGTGATAGGAAAATCAATTATTTTATTCAACTTCTTTATCTGAATATTTTTCAATACATTAACCCACATTCAATTTATCTATTGTTGTTGGCATCTGTCTGTCTCGAGAGACAATGGAATGTGCCTCCAGGGGTGAAGTAAAAATAATGTGTTAGCTGCATTGACGTGACTACAGTGTGCAAGCTTGGGCAGGGTGTATGGAGCTCCTGAGCTGCCCAGACAATTAATACACCCCCTTCTTGGCAACACTGATATGGTCCAAAGGAAAGAGGGCAATACATCTGGCACCAGCTTGGTTGCAGGAATTGCTGGAAGGAGGTGTGTAAGAGGCTATCCAACTACCTTAGGGATTCCACTCCAAATTTGTGTAGGGTTTACTACTTAGTCTTTTCTTCTCTTGAAGATATCCCTCAGGGTAGCGGAGGCTTGGGAAGTTTTTTTTTTAAGATTTAATGTTTTATTGTGTTTTTATATATGCTGGAAGCTGCCTAGAGTGGCTAGGGCAACCCAGCCAGTTGGGGTGTTGTTGTTGTTGCTGTTATGTTCACGGCCCCATCTGCCCCTCGCTTCTTTACATATTACGTGCAGAAACTGCCTTTTTGACCATTGGATTCTCTATTGGTCTCATCCACTCATTCTGCCAGAGCCTGCCTTTGCATGCAGTGTAATTCCCTAACTCACCAAGGGTTTATGACCCATCAGCTACCCTCACCTGATTCAGTGGACCAGTCGAAGCCATTTCCTGGGGTGTGGCCACTGTCACATGCTGACAGCTTCTAGGAGTCACAGGTGATAGCTGAGTGCAGGGTGGGGATCAAAGGTGGACAAACTATCCCAGAATGAGCACAATGTCCGCCCCCCCACCTTAGGTACTGCCCTTCCCCTAACACCTTATACACCCCTCAATGACTCACTGCAAATATAACCACCAGTTTTCACTTTCACTGACCAGATATTTAATTCATTGAAAATTCATGTAATTTACAGTGTAAAATATGCTATAAAATTGTGTCAGCTCCCAATCATTTTAATTCTATTTTTTTTAAAAGCTTTTAGTATCAATAAGTCAATAAGAATATAAGATCAACTCTAGTAGGGCTTCCATACATCCTATTTTAAGAGTCAACATTTATCATAAACTGGAACCATTTTTCCAAGAAATCATCTGTAAAAATTCCAGAAATAAATCACTCATGCATAGATTACAGACAAGATTATAAGCAATTCCCACACTTTGTCAAACCAACCTTTAATAGGTGGTACCAGGAGGTATTTTCATTGTGAAGCAATTGAAATTCTTAATGGACGAACTGGGGGCCTTTTTCAAAGGTTAGTGTGATTGTGTCTTTCTTTTAGAGATAAAATCCAATTATGCACTTCTAAGGTAATAGAAGAAATAATGAAAACTACGTAAAAAATTTTGAGCTGAACTTATATAGAAAAGTTAAACAATCTCTGAGGCTTATTACAATTTTTTAAACAATCCTGGAGTCTTAGTATAATTTAGAATTATTTAATAGGTTTGAGACAAAAAGGAAATTAAAGCAAAATTACTACCGAAATTATTGTTATAGGAATAGTTGAACAAGGGAGGTACTTCTAGAATTACTGTACTGTTTAAGCTCTTCTGATATGTCTTTAATTTAGAAACGTGCATGAAGTTTCAGGAAAAAATGAAGTTTTCTTCCTCCTCCATATCCAAAAACCCAGAACCAATCTAATGAGGACCAAATATGGTCAGTAGTCACAGAATACTGAATGCACATTGGGTGTTTGCATGAGAGAGAGAAAACAGGTGGGGGTGGGGTGTAATGAAGTATCCTAGAAGAGGAGTATTGAACATGAGCACTCAACTTTCTAAGGTTTTATTATAGGTTATACTTGTAAGACCGAAATTCAATTCATACATTATCACAGAAGCTTATAAAAAATTCCAAGTGGCTTTCTCAAACAATCATGGGAACATTTAAATATGGGAACAGAACAGGTAAATCAGTTATGTCAGCTCTTTATGACTCTCACACCACTCTCTGTATTGGTAGGACAATTATTAGGCTGTGAGGAACCACAACAATGGCTACATCTATAGTTTCTGAATGAAGTGTTCACTGAAGTGGCTCACACACCATTTCCAGTAACGTGAATTTCCTTTGTTTCCAAATAAAGTTATTCAGATCCACCCATAAGGAAAACCAATTAAGAAAGGATTATGATGAAATTAACTCGAAGATCAGCTTTACTTAAAAAGATAGCTTTCTAGCAAACACTGCACAGAACACCAAATGTCCTAGCAACAATGCTACTGGGAAAAATGATCACTTCCTATCTGAAGAGTTCTGTGTAGATTAAACAGAACTATGTATGCCAAACTTGTCAACAACATTAAGAGCAATTAAAAAGGCAGATACATTTGCTAGGATACAACTCTAGACCTTTGTAACCTGTACTTCAGTATGTATGGGGAGGCAATTGTATGGGTGAGCAAAGCTGCTCCAGGTTGGAGAGCAGGTGTACTGAGGGCAGCAGGGAAAGCTGGTGCCTCCAATCAGACTAATGTCCAACTGTGTAGCTAAATAAATAAATGTGCATGATGGGAGCCAATAACAGAGCTCTACAGTCACTAGTAAGAAAGGTTTTGTCTCTGTTCTTAGCTCCACTTCTCTCAAGAAGTGTCTTTCCCAGGGCATAAATAACAAACTTGGGAAGCTAGTTTGGCTTAGCCATGTACTGAAGAAGTCCCATGACTATGGGAGATAGGTGAATGTGTCTCTTGATGCAATTTTCTTTTGATGGAAGCAGATGTGTCACAATTTGGACCAAGATTGCAGAAACTCTCCAACCTGACAGCTATCTTTTCAAACAAGAAAATTACATTCATGCACCTCCCAATTAAAGCCCAATTCCATCAGAATATTTTTTATCCATTAGTGTAGCATTATACCCAAATGAAAGTGTTACATGAATAGTTCAAGAAAGATCCATGTTCAGGAAACTCGAGTGCCCTCACCATGAATCTTTACTGCAAAACCTATTAGATTTTTCATCCCAATTAGATATTTTTCATGAGTATACAAGGGAGTCAGTTCTGAAAACAATGCCATGGCCTGTGCTCCAAAATTTTCCAGAAGCAATAATTTATTTGAGTTTGCTTTTGGTGACTGAGATTAAGCTTTGGTGTGTGTGTGTGTGTGTGTGTGTGTGTGTATAACCCAATTCTGAGTTCCAGAATTGGGCAGGTTAAAAAGTTAAATAAATATTATGAAGCCTAATAAATGACATACGTTGTTCAATATCTGCCTGTGAATGCCTTGAACTATCACACTAATTAGTCTGAAGAAAACCTGTAGCAATTTGTGGAAGAATAATTTCAGATTCAGTTAGACCTTGTTATTCCACTTAATTGCCTCAAGGCTTCATGGAACATTTGGCAAATTCAGAACTGAAAGAATAATAATGTTTGCTTTGATCAGTTTGAAACTGCAAATGCCAGTCTCCACCCCTTCTTCTATGCAACTGTAGAAAACAGATTAGAAAAAAAGAGTCTAGCTTATTTTTTCATAACTGATTAGTCATTCTTTACAATGACCCCATATGGAGAATATTTATGGACTTAGTTGATTCAGTTTTAAACCAGCATGGATCAAGATCGAGAATACATATGACTAAAAAGAGACAATATACATGATTTATAAAGATTTTTATTCTTCAGCATTGCTTTTCTATAAACCATTTCTGAAGTTTTTGGATTCTTCCAAATAGAAACCTTCAGAATGGAACAGAAAATCTACAGAACTCCATTGAAACAAACTCTCTGTCTCTCTTAATTACACTCACACCCTGATACAGCTTTACAAATTCAACTGCAATCCAATCACTAATTCTAAGCTACCATCATATATCTTCACTCTTAATAAATGTAAAACATTATTAATAGAGACATATTTTAAAATCTGAAAATGTGCTTTAGACACAGTGCAATTATATGTATGCTTCCTTGTGATCTTTGCTGTTCTCTCTTTTATCCACTGTGAAAAGCTCCTGTCATGACAAACAGGCAGTGGTGGCTGGACTCCTGCACATATACATGTGTACACACAATCCAATCTGCAATTGCATTTAATTAATTATTTTTTCTTAAATTGCATTTAATTGATTATTATTTTTCTTTTAATTGAATTTAAAAGAAGAATTGGCAAAAAAGACTGTAAGGTCCATTGGACTTCCAATATCACCATGAGAGTAAAAGGGCTTCTATACCCTTCTTTCTGCTGAAGAGTATTCCCTTCCATTTTCCAAATAAAAAGCCATCCCTTCACATTTTCCAAACTTATGGCAGTGGAGACAGCTCCAGGAATCTGTGGCACGGATAGCGGTTTAGCTTCAGGCCCTGGAGGCTGGCAAAAGCATGGTCAGCAACATTGTACTCCAGACAGTAACTACTAGGGATCCATGGGGTCCTTTCACACTTAGCTTCTTTTTCCACTTGCAGAAGAAACATACAGGGATACACAATTTGGTCCATCTTATCTTCATCAGCTGCTTAGGTTATATATACAATTTTAAAAGGAGGGGAGAGAAATGGGGGGGAAAACAATTAAAAATGAAAATGACAAAATAGTAAATCAACTTTTGGGAAATTAAAGGGGAAGCAGAAAAAAAAGATTGTATGCATGTCTGTGAAATTGATCCCTTTCAAATCAACCAAGACCCAGTAATAGTTTCGTTCCAATCTGAAATGGACTCTGAGCAGACTCCAGATAGCCAGGACCTGAACTCTTCCATTATTAGATTTTCTTCCATCATTATATGAAGTACAGTGGTGCCCCGCAAGACGAATGCCTCGCAAGACGAAAAACTCGCTAGACGAAAGGGTTTTTCGTTTTTTGAGCTGCTTTGCAAGACGATTTTCCCTATGGGCTTGCTTCGCAAGACGGAAACGTCTTGCAAGTTTGTTTCCTTTTTCTTAACACCGTTAATACAGTTGCGACTTGACTTCGAGGAGCAACTCATAGAATGCGGTGCGGTAGCCTTTTTCGAGGTTTTTAAAGACTTTGGTGATTTTTGAAGTTTTTCCAAAACTTTCCCGACACCGTGCTTCGCAAGACGAAAAAAATCGCAAGACGACAAAACTCGCAGAACGAATTAATTTCGTCTTGCGAGGCACCACTGTAAACTAAAGAGGATAGGACTTTGTTGCAGAAGCATCAGCGACTACCAGGCCCATGCAGAGGGTGGGGGCAACCAAGTACGCTTGCCTTGAGCCTCAGAGAGGTAAGCTGGCCAGGAGGACCCGCCAGTGCCTGGCTGCTTTTTTGTTTGAGTTTGTAACTTTATTCTAACAAGACTCCTGTCCTGGGTCTCTCATACAAGCTCTGCACAGGCCTGGTGGCTACTGTTGCACTAGTATTTGGATGGGTCCCAGAAGAGATGTACGCAAACAAGTTGCCACTTCTTGCAGGTATTGGGTTTTGTTTGTGTAATCATATGAGCATTTGCCTTAGCAGTTCATTACAAACCATTAGTCAGAGTTTAACTGCATACTGTCATGTTAGCACATGATCTAATAATACTTTTCTCATATGGTGAGCCTTGGTTATCAAATAATTATTTACTTGAGTCAATCTGTTATCAAAAATCTTTATCTTGCCTTGTCAGTCTAACAGACAGGTTGAAAGTCACTTGGGAACCTGCTGACATGAACTCACTTTCAATGATTACTGTACACAACTGGGGAGATGAGTATGGCTGTAAGTAGAGGTGCTTAGGTCCATGGGATGATTATAGTATGCTTAAAGGGTGAAGCTGCAAGGATCAAGAAAAAAACTTAATTATAAGTATTTGTTATGCCTAAACCTATTCATATATTCTAAACATTAACATTTGTTGCATTTGATAAGAATGTGTTATGGTGTTGTTTAGTTTAGTTCAGGACAGTGCAGATTCCCACTATCTTAGTGGGCATACAAGATCTCAGATGTTCTACTGCCAAATTAAAAAGCATCTTGCTGAAGACTTTCTGTGAATATGGCACATTATGTTAAATTAAGTATAACAAGAGAGTCCTGTAACCAACTGACAGGAAGTTATAGCAAGCATTAGGAGTAGGTAAAGCTACATTGATTAAGGAGGTTCAGCAAAACTGAGACATTACCCAGTTTCTCACTAAGCGCCAAGGTGAGAAAATGATACCAATAGGCCTCAATGTCTTAGTGGTATCAGTAGTCAGTAGATGAATCTTCTCCCTCTACCCATCTGTAGTTGCATGGTTATAAATCACTAACACTGATTGGCAAGTGGTGCTCACTGTTCCATGCTAGTAATTCAAAAGATTGTTAACAAGCATACTGCTTTCATATAACACTGAGGAAATCACAAATATAGAAGGAAAGCAACAAACAGGCTTTGAAACAAACAGCTAAGAATGAATGCAGAAATATACAGGTTACCAATGATCAACACAGCTGCCTGGAGACACAAATGTGTAACTTGCAGATAGCTTTGAGCAAGGCCATGCTTTCTAGGATTCGGACAAAGCAATATGAAACTTAAGGAATCTCTTCATTATTCAAGAACTCACCTATATAAAAGCCATAGTTCCATACCCATTCCCATGAAACTGTACAGCAGCAGTGTACTGTGTGGGGGAAAGAGAACTCAGTGTGTGTTTTGGTCACTGCTACTTTGAGTGTTCTTCCAACCTGCTTTGGGCATGCAGTTCCCAACCACTACCCCCTAAGGAATTTTGGCCCTCAGTGAATTGGGAGAGAATCTCTATCCCTGATGTATCAGCTGGCATCCATCTGTCATGGGAGGCAATGAAAGAATGCGTCTTTGGGGGTAAAGTCAAACCACTGGAGAGTTACAGTGCCTGCTGGAGCTTTAGAGACTGATATAATAGAGATATGTTTTATTGTAGGTGGGGCACATGAAGGCATTATGGGACTTCTTCTCTTTGTGCTTTTCTCAGTGTTCATCTTGTGGAACTTAGGTGAGCATCCTATCTCGTTGAGCAGTGTGAACAGGCCTTCATTAGGTCTATGAAGGTGATGTACGTGTCTCTGCTCTTGGCCTTTCTCCTGCAGCTAGAGCAGTGAAAAAATAATGTTGACCTCAGAGCACTAAAGCCACATTGTGACTCAGGATAGACCCTGTCAGCATGTAACTGTAATCTGCTGAGAACTACATAGGCAAAGGCTTTCCCCACAGTACTCAGCAGGGTGATTCTATGATAGTTGTTACAATCATGGTGGTCGCCTTTGTTCTTATAGAGTATCACAGTGCTTGGGTTGTGCATGTCTTGTGTCTGGACTGCTTTCTGCCACAGCCTCTTCCTGCTCACTAAACCCTGTTATCTCTTCATCTTCCAACACCTTCTCCTCCCAGTCTGTTCACTATTCTCCCTGTGACCACTTATTGTAGTACCAGTACCAACACCAATCCCTTGGCTCTGAGACTTCTTCCCTGGGGGTTCCCTTGGGCTTCCTTAGCTGGTGCCTCCCACCACCATTGCTCTTCATCCAGCCAGCCCATTACAATTTGATCCTTTTTACTTGTTTATTTCACGGGGGAATCAGTGCCACCTCAGAAGCTATGATGCTCATGATGACCAGGGCAGAAGATTGGGGGGGGGGCAGTAATTATGATCATAATTGCCACACCAGCTGCAGGCTGATGCAGCACAGAGATATGGAGCAGGCTTTGTTCCAACTCCCTGCCCGCTTCCCTGAAATGCCCCATTTCAAGGGCTTACACTGGTTACCACGGTGGGAATACAGCAAGCACTAGTTTCTGACTGGTCTTGGGGCGGAACGGTGTCCACCCCCACTAGCAGAAGCCTGATGAAATGAGTCTTTCACAATATCCTAATCCTCTACAACATAGATCAGAAATTAGAATTGCTCTATTAAACTCTTAATTAAATATGCTTTTTTTTCTTACCCCAAAATTGTATAAAGTTGGCAAAAATTATTATAGTGGATGGATCTGGAAATCAATAATATATGTTCTAATATTAAAGTGTTCTAATGAAATTTCTGCAACTCACAATGCAAATAATTATTCACACTTAAGACAGAAAATACACTTAATATTTTTATAAGGCACCAGAATCAGTATTTTTATAAATGTGAACCTCTAGATTACATTTAAAGGTAGTGATTATATTCTATAAATAATCAACAGTTTGCAGACCAGCATCACTCCAAATGTTTGAAAACTATGAAGACATATTATAAAAACCTGCAAATTCCTAACAGCCATTATTCCTGGCTCAAATCTACTTTGTCAGTTCATTTTGTCCTGCTACTCAATCTCTCTACTCAATTCAGAGTTCATCAAACACAGCTACTCCTCTGATTAATGGATAATTTATTATTTGCCTTGCAAATGTTTATCTGCCAGGACTAGAGTAAATTTACTTCCATACAGCTGATATGTATGATGGCCACTCTTTCACTTCTGAAGGATTGGTCAATTGATGGTCAGGTCCCTAAGGAGCTGTGCCCTGGCCTTAGATTTCTGACACAGTCCTCTGAAAGGAAAGACATCTATTTTTAATTAGCACAGCATAAAATCAATTAGCTTGTAGCTTAAAAGAGGAAATTAATAATCACTTTTGTTTGGCATTTTCATGAGACCATCAGAAATAACCTTCAGTGTTAATTACCCATATTGGTATGCTTCTGACCACCTTGAATGCCATGGTTTCAAAGTAATACTAACTTGAAAATGCAGATTGAAAGTATTTCCCCTAAATCATGAAACATTTAAAAATGCTGCCAAGGAAAGAATTCCCAGGTGAAGTAGTGATACAGGAAAACAAAATGGAATTTTCAAGAATAGAAAAGGAATTGGGAAGTGATGGAATTCTTTAATGCCAGGTAGGTGAGAGATAGCCAACTTTGTTATCACCACCACAGCAGAGAATTGTTCCCAATGAACCATTTGCTGTAAGATTATTTTTCAGTGGACTGGTTGCATCTTTAGGATATGTATGTGTTAGAGAGAGAGAGAGAGAGAGAGTTTTCAGAATTTTAATTTTGGGTGGAGGGCCTAGAACTACATCTGTTTCCCACTGATATCAATACGGTTTTAGCATTCCACAAGTCTGACTTCAACTGACTGAGGCTCCATTCACAGAGTTGCATAAATTACTACCCGGAAGTAATCCCCATTGAGCTCAGAGGACTTACTTCTGGAATGACATTAATAGGGGCTGTGCTGATGATAGCTTGTTTTTCTTTATATAAAATGTATTCTATTTTTTTCTGTATTAACACCAAAGCTCAAAGATGAATACACATTTTGCTTTTGGAAAAAAGTTAACAATAAGACCGTATTTTTAAAGCCATCAGAAATGGTAGTTTAAAGCAGTAATAAAAACAGCTATATAGTATGGCATATTTAGAGTCTCCAGTTCCCTTCAACGGAGACTCCTTCTAATAGAGACTTACATCTCAGCTCACATATAAGCACCTTTTTAAAAGTATTGTAACTGTTCATGATGGCTAACAGAAGTTAAAAGTTCATTTGATTGAGATTAAGATTAAGATAAATTTATTGTCATTGTCCGTATATACACAGTATACACAACAACGAAAATCAAACTTTTTTTTTTTTTTTTTTTTTTAAGAGAATATGGGATATGGGATTTTAAATTATCTTCATATGATAGTGTCTTAGTATTAGCTGTTTCCCTTCTTTCCATTTTGTTACATGCACTGAACATAAACATTTCAAATAAATACTCCAAGCTTTGTTGTATGCCATGAAATTACTATGCCCTGATTTTTGGTTTCATTAAAAGGGTAAAAAAAAAACCACATATTAACAATTCTTCCCAAGTTTTTCAAGCCAGTGTGTTTCTTAAGAATAATTTCTAAACAAGATGGAGCACACATGGTGCCATGTTTGCACATCTCAGTTGTTCTAGGGCAGGAAACTCTGGTCTTGTTATTCAGACATCATATATGTAACTAGTCTTGACAACTGCTGATTATATCTTTTTTAAAGCACTACTGCCTTTTTGTGTTTGCCAGTTATCCTCTGGTGTATATGCCAATGCAGACAATGTCCCATCACCGTAATTGTCACTCAGCTGTCTGTCAGTGATGAGGAGAAAAGGGTGACAGCAGCCTTGACATCCCACCAATCATCCCTCTGGAAAATTGATATCGTCCTCCCCAGTAAACAACAGCTAAAGAATCGACCAGCCTTGCCGGCACATCCCTGAACAATCAGCTTCCATTAGGGGCAGAAGCCACACATTTATCCCACCATACTCCAATCAATAGAATGTGACTTGCTGTATGCTCAAGCATACCGCTGTTCAAGGTCTGCTTTGATATAATAATGCATCTAAAAGCAAATGGATCCCCTGCTTACAGGTGTGTGTGTGTGTGTGTGTGTGTACTTTTTTTAAAAAAACTGTTTCTATAAACATAATTGTATAATTATTTAAACAATAATGGTATAATGGTATAATGGCATAATTGTTTATATATGCTGTAAATCACTTTGGGATGCCTCATAGGAGGCAATTTATAAATGAAATTAATATCAGTTAATAATAATAATAATAATATTGCCACTTCTTCTCACTAATCTGTCTAGTCCACAACAGCGCACAATTTATTTAGCCCATTTCCAGTTTGCCTATTTACCCATTTAATATTCAATCTCATTGTTAGAGGGGAAAATTAATATAAGAGCCACATAAAGAGTAATATATTATTTAAATGAGCTGAATTTAAATGCAATGTGTTTTATTTACTTTCTGCAACTGCAACATTTGTTACCCAGTAAGGTACACATCTGTTTATATATCATCACTGCAGCTAGAAATATTTGGGCAAGCAGCCCAGTAGTTTAGTAGCAACACAACACATGCAGGATGCTTGAGGAAGTAAATATAAGCTCTTACTATTCAGTGACAGTGAATGAGTATGCCAGTGGAGCCCAGACATTACATCTCTGGAGAGGGGAACTGTGCCTGATGGTTGCTCTTGCCAATTTGCAAAGTAGCACTGAGGTCAGTGTCACCAATGCTGTGTTTCCAGCAAGAGTAAAATGCAGAGTCAGCGGCTGCTGGTATTATTTGATTCCTTCCCCCACTATTTCCCTCTTAGACAGAAGGAGCTCACATGCTCAGCTCAGAAAACTTACACAAACTAAGCATGTAATTTATCTTTGCTACACTAAACTATAAATACAGTGTCCCAAAATATAACAGCAAAGAAACAAATGAAGATGGGGGGGGGGGTACAGATCCATACAGTCTGTTGTCCTAAAGTCAGTGAAAAATCCACATTGTCAGCAATGTCTACACTGGCTTGGTCATGTACACAGAATGGAAGATGGCAGGATCCCCAAGGACATGCTCTACAGGGAAGTGGCTTCAAGCACCAAGCCCATTGGTGCATTACAAAGATGTCTTCAAATGAGACATGAAGGCTGGCTACTTCAACCAAGGCGTGTGGGAATCCCTTGCAGATGACCACAGTGTATGAAGACAGATAGTCAGGTTGTGTATCCAAGCATTGATCAGAGGAGGAATGACCACCGGGAGAAGCACAGAGAGAAGAAATACCATGGTGCATCAGCATAAACACAACCATACACCTTTATCTGCCCCAGCTGCAACAAACCTGTATCCTTGTAAGCTGACTTAGTGGGATGTTTGCTGGAATCTTACAGCGGTTCTGATCCTATCTCCAGGGTTGGCTTTTGTGAATAGCCTGTGCGATTGTCCTTCAGTTGCACTGTGGGGTGTCACAGGGTACTGTCTTGTCCTCAATGCTCTTTAACATCTATATGAAGCTATTGGGGAGTGATCATTAGGAGATATGGGGTAAGGTGCCATCAGTATGCTGTTGATACCCAGCTCCTCTTCTCTGTAATGTGTGAATTAGGAGGGGCAGGACTTGGTGGTGGACAGGATGAATCCTGGTAAGACAGAGGTACTGTGGGTAGGTAATTCCTGAGTTACCTCCTTTGGATGGAGCAGGTTCTGAAAGAGCAGGTTCGTAGTCGGTGACTTCAGTAATTAGTAGTACCTTTTACCAGGTATTTTCTAGACCAGGATAACCTGAGCACTGTTGTCCATGCACTGGTAACCTCCAGTTTGGATTACTGCCAATACACTCTTTGCAGGCTGCTGTTGAGCTTGGTCTGGAAGCTGCAGCTAGTGCAAAACATGGCCACTCAACTGCTCACTGGGGGCAGGATATCACCAACATGTTACTCCACTGTTGAAAGAATTTGAATGAACTGTCAACTAGCTGAGCTAAATTCTGTGGATAGTGCATGTCCTAGGCAACAGGACAGTCAATAGTTCCAGGGGGTCAAGGCTGACAGGAAGGCAAAGTAAGATCAGAACCTTGGAAAGGGGCCCTTGGTGTGGATTACAGGGCCACAGTTAGTGATCCTGCAATTGAAGTGAAACATACAAGTTTTCTCAGCAGTGCCATAAAACAACTGGAAGATCTCTATACAGTAGTCTTTATAGTCTGAGCTAGATAATCATTGACTAGATGCTGCATCTGTCCAGTTGCAGGGTCAGTGCCTACCTCTGCAGGCACAGGATTCTTCCATGCCCTGAGCTTTCAAGATTTGGAGCTATCTTCACTGGGCTGTCCTATCCTGTCCTCTGAGGTTTCTCTGGAACAGTCTGCCTCAGAGGATTCCTGACCTAGAACCATGATACCACTAGGAATTATGTTTGCAGGGGCTTTCCTGTGATTATACATAAAAGTTGTTCTTTCCTTTCCTGCAGAAAAATGGTGGTGGTTTTTGTAAAGGAGCTTACCAACATGAGCACCTGCATAAGGTTTTATGCTAAAAATGCTAAAAAGAGTTTCAACATACATGATTACGGGTTTCCTTTGCTGGGGATGGTCTAGACACTAATGGTGTAATGTACAAACCATTATGGAGGTTCATTGTCCTTTTACTTTGCTAAATGGACAAAATCAATACCTTAATGGTAATGTTTGGAAGGATCCTTACGAAGACCAAATTGGCACATTACCACACTTTTTCCGGCCTATGCATTAAGTTCATTAACTTTCCTCATTTGAATTACAAATTTCATTTCTCTGATCAAGATGAAGACAATCTTCTCATTTAAAAGCTTAGATTTTTGCTGTGTTAAATGTTTTACAGGGAACGATAAAGTTAATGCACTGGAGAGACATCATGTCACCCCTATTGGTAGCCAATTATAGATAAGGCTCCAAATTCCAATAACCCTGATGGGAAGCACACAGGAACTTCCATAAAAGAATGATACAAATATTAAGTATGGAAGCCAAAAGGCTAATCAGCCCTATTAGAGATATATTCACACTTGTTAAACATAAGTGCTGTCTCTGAAGCTAAAGAATGTTATTTAATTTGAAATAATAAGCAAACACATTTCCTTATCACTGAAAAATAAACTTCTTTTGCAATAATAGTAAGAACAACAGTTACAGTCCAGACCTTTTTAGCATCACTGGAGAATCTAAGGACATGGGTTTATACAGAGAATGATCCATGAGAATGATGCATTATAAATATAGGGACATGAAAAGTGAACACTTCTTACTATATGTATACACTGAATTGTCAGACAAACTCCTGCTGATAACATGCCACAAACTATGATGCAACTAATTAAAATTAGACTCAGTGTATTGAATTGTTAATCCCCTCCATAAAAACTGCAAAGGAAAGAGTTTAAACACCATGAGGCTAAGAAATCCATACTTTGCCACCTTCATATCCCTCACCTAAGGATGCAAAAGGCTGGATTGGATGACTGTTGAAATTTTGTTCCAAGTCTATGAATCTCTGAGCTCAGCATATAGAAAAGCAGTCAGCATATAGAAAAGCAGTCAAAACCAAGTGTTTTATCCTTTGGAATCCAGGTGATAATTTTTTATTTTAATTTCTAGTTAGAGCTGTTTATTTTAAACACAAATTAGGCAGTCCTTGAAAGAATAACTACTCATCACTAGAAGGAAGGAAGGAAGACATTTAGACATTTTAACATTACTGTTTGAGAGTATATAGTACGGGACAAAAGTATCAGTGAAAATTAATGTACAGTGAGATGAACACCTATACAAAACAAAAATCGTTGCAGATAACTGACCTTTGTCATTTATGAATTCAGTATATATCTATACCGTACCTACACATATATTCATCTATCTGGCACCATGAAATTAATAGCTTAGGTCACTGTACTAGAGAATAAGCCATTGCTCAATTATATATATATAATATATATAATTACCAACTACGCAGGATAAAAATGATATGGCTGCATAGCTGTATGGAAAGAGGCAGTATAACCACTCTGTGCTGGTGACGCGGCTCCTAAAACTGAGCTGGATTTATAGTTTCTGACTAGTGGAAATGGTCAAATTTTACTCATATAATACTCATAGGCACTTGATCTTTAATGGGACATTTACAGATAATGGTACGTACAATTGTGTGACATCAAAAAGGCCAGAGATGGCATAGGTTGCCATGCAGACTGGGGATGAGGAAGAAGTGCACAGCCATTTTAGAAACACAAAACCAAAGCCCCTTTGTCTATTGCATAATTAATTGCATTTATCTTTGGATCTTGGACTTAACCTGGATAAAAAAGGGATTTTTTTTAATCATTTGCAACTCTTCCATGTAATGCTAATGTAGGTATAACTTTTCCTACACATATTCCTAGCTGCCTAAGTAATCATAGGTGCATGTTATTCCTCAACATGAGACAGCTTCAGATAAACTAAATATTTACTACTTCTAGCATCACTGAAACAGTTGTTTGCAACTGGGAGCAGATGGTAGCATTTAGTCTGTATTCAGAGTTATCTAACCAGCTATACAGGGCAGGTGCAGCTCCATTCATTAGAAGATATTGCAATGATTGGCATTTGATCTATTCCGGAAGCAGTTGGACTCCCTCTAAAAGACCAGGTTTGCACTTTGGATTTAACATTGTCTTTAGAAACTCAAGTAGCTTCTGTGGCTAAAGGTGCATTTTATCAGCTTTATTTGATATGCCATCTACAAAGTAGCCAAAGTTATTCATGCTCTCATAACCTCCCACTGAGTCTACTACAATGAGACGTATATGGGTCTGTCTTTAAAAGGCTTATTACACTGACTGTAGGAAAAATAGAGACTGTAGCTTCCAAAACAAAGAACAGAAATGTCAGCTGATTAGGTAAGTGGGCATAAGAAATGGGAAGATGCTCTTTGTTTCTCACTACATTGGTACCTTTGTCACAACTACACCTAGGAAAACATCCAAATTTATGATTTAGCCAAGTTAAGCATTTTTAAAGTTCCATTTATTTTAGTGGGATAAATTAAAACACAATTAATTGTTCCCCTGGACTAAATGGGACTTAGAATTATTTAGCTCTGCACTGAATTGTGTTGTGTTATATTTGAAGGCAGTTGTATAAACTTGATTAATGAACACTTTAAGTCAAGGGTTGGCAACTTACCCCAACCCTAATTTAGAAGTGTTGGGTATGACTTGCATTCTAACACATGGCTTATTTCACAATTGAATTTGATTATACTCCAAAGCAACACAGTACTTGTCTTACAGACAGTATTGAAACCATTTAGCTTTCACCATCTAAATCCGTCTACACTGTAAAACAATTCAACTATCACAGAGAGAGATAAATCACGCAAGCACTTATGAGTGTACATACACGTACACACACATCCAACTTACTTACTAAATTAACTGTAACAACTTTCTTGCTCCATTAACAAATGAAGCATCATAAAATTATGCTGAAGCTGCATCTTAATGGAAAAGGGAACTTGTCAATGCTAATGTAGAAATTCAATTCAAAATACATAATTATTATGATGGCTGTAATGTGTTTTCCCTCAAAACATAAACTAAACAACACAATTACTACCACCACTAGTGGCTTAAAACACCCAACTAATAGCCATGGGTGCTGGGGACAAGCATAGCTATAACTTGTCAATTTATTGTGATTTCTTAGTACAGGATTCTTATTTCTCATATGTCAGAATTTTTTGTTGTAACTGCTTTCTGAAATCAATTTTGCTAATCTAATAGGAAAGCGGGATACAAATAGAATAAATAAAATATTTGAAAACATAATCCTAAAACAGTCAGGGTTCACTAGTTCCAGCTTTAAGAAGCACTTACCATATTTTTCCATCTATAAGACACCCCAATGTATAGGGGACTCAGATTTAAGCAAATGGGGGGATGTATCCTTGTATAAGATGCCCCCTAATTTTTGACATTTTTTTAAAGGAAAAAACCTAGTCTTATACATGGAAAACTACGGTACTACAATGTTTTCTTAAGTACATCTGTAATGATCTACTCAACCACATTTTCTTTTCTTATCCATGTACCTCATTTCCACAGACTTAAATTTTAGTAGTGTTGATGACAGAATAGTTCTAGAAACTACTTTATCTCATGCTGCCAAATCTATCTCTTCCTTCCATCACAATCAAATTGAACTGTTGAAGTTTTGAATGTATGTCTGGCAATGGTCTGGAGAACAAATAATTCTGACATGACACAGATGCTCCTAGTCAGTAGAAAGGCAGACTGGAAAAACTGAAGGTTCAGTCTGTTTGGGATGGGTTGCACTGCCCTTCAAAAATCACATTTGGTGCCACCAGAATGTGGGCTAACCAGCATCATATAATCTAATTACTGCATGAAGGGGTTAAGACCATAAAATAAGCTGTCCTATTAGGCTTAGCTCACCTTGGGAGGGACTGGTTAATCAAGCCTTTCTCCCCACACCCCAGTCTACCTGAGAACCTCAACATGTGAGCAGGTATGAGGTGGTTGCTCCAGGCTCAGATCACATGGCTCTCACAAGCTACTCTTGAGCTCCTATACCAATAGTTTAGGAACTTTCACCACTTTGCCGCTAAACAAAATTTTACTACCTGTGCAACCTTTTCTGAATGCTGTACAGAAAAGCACATGAAACTGACCTTTGGAGAGTGTGCAAGTGAACCATTTTTAACTTACTAAATGTGTAGTCTTTTTCTATGCTAGGGGAAGTGGGAAACTTTAGAAGAAACTTGGAAGGGTATATTTTAAAAGTCTAACAGCCTATATTTCCACAATTTAGTTTGCTGCATATTTTGTAATTTTTAATCTCCTGGGGTTCTCTCGCCAAAGAGTACAGTGGTACCTCGTGTTACGTACTTAATCCATTCCGGAGGTCCGTTCGTAACAGGAAATCGCTCGTAACATGAGGCACACTTTCTCTAATGGTGCCTCCCGCTGCTGCCGCGCTGCCAGAGTGCAACTTCTGCTTGCATCCTGGGGCAAAGGTTGCAACAAGGGGCACCTACTTCTGGGTTTTGTTGTTGTTTAGTCGTTTAGTCGTGTCCGACTCTTCGTGACCCCATGAGCTCCCACATAACATGTATTAGGCTCCCACATAACACGTATCCGACTCTTCATGACCCTAACTTCTGGGTTAGCAGAGCGCATAACCCGCAGCATTCATAAGGGGGACGGTACGTAACACAAGGTTCCACTGTACCTGCCCCAAACTTTGATCTTGGCATCTAGGAATTCTCCTTTAATATCTGTCATTATCATATATGTGTGTGTGTGTGTATATATATATATGATCATAGTTGGTGGCAAGGGAATTTGCAAAAATAGATTGGTTCAGAAAATAAACCACTTCTTTTTGCTTTGTTTTTTGTAAACAAATATTTCATTCATTTTCAAGGTGATCTGATTTGAACTAGGAGGAACTTATCCATCACTACTTCTACAACACTCCATGTTTTGAAACTTCAGTATACTTTTTCCTGCTACATAGAGATTAACCACTGGAAAACTGTATAAAAACAGAACATATGAAGTGATTCTAGTGTGGAAGGCTAGATGGCTACATGTAGCTAACACATGCTTAAGTACAAAGAGAGTATACCTTTAGCTGACAGGTGGGCAGAATGGAGAGAAAGAAAATTCTGTTGGCTTCAGAACAGCTTTAATATGTTGGATATGTCCTATATTACTATGCTTTTATTATTAAGCCCAATACGTGTTATGTGGGAGCTCATTGGTCAATGACACTAAGTAATCTTAACAGGTCTCCAGATTTATAAATAACCCAAAAAAAACCTAGACTGCAAAAATAAAATTAGGGTAATAAAAAATATATGGTAGTGCCTGCCTCTGCCAGAGCACTTGGCTTCCATGCTGGATATGTAGGAAGAGGCTTCACCTTTCTTGCAACCACACCACTCACCTTGCACCTATGGAAATGAGACAGGTAACTGAAAACAAGGCTGCCATAAAAACCACACACACACACACACACACACACACACACACCTTCAAGTTTTATCTTTTAATATGTACCTGAAGAGAGTTGTTCAATCACAATATATGGTTTTGCAACTGGTGACAGTTTCATAAAACACTGTTGTTCAAGTCTGGTCTATTAGTTATTTCTTCCTTTTCTTATACTAAATGCTTGAACCGCTACTGCTTGATGAATCACCGAAGAAAATGGGATCTGACAAACAGCTCTTCTCTCAGCAGCTGGCCACAGTGACAGCATCAATAGCAAAACACATCATTGGTTCTAAAACGCCACATTTTCCCCGTTTACACTGAATAAGACATGAAACTCCTTAAGGAAAGCAGCACTATGTTATCATTAAGGCCTGTTGACACTGCAAACAGGGTGCTTAGAACTCAATTCTGTCATCACTCTTAATCTGCAACTAATAGCATTGCACTCCAAAGAGGGAAGGGCTGCCTGAGTGATGACAACAGAGCCAGTGATAAAGTATTGCACCCTTTAGAAACTCATTTACAGATTGGTTTCATTACCATCCACAACTGGTTTCCATGAGGGAGAATTCCCACTCTCATTAGAGTCATGTGCTATCTTTTGTTGACATTATTTCCATGCAAATAGGATGGTGCAGAAATGAATGACATGGAAATTCTATTTTCTTAATGACCATAATCTCTAATATGATTGGTTATTCTATTTTTCTTCTTTGATGTAGTATACATGCAATCATAAAATCTGTTGATTATTCCCAGATTTCATCACATTTTAATGTTGGTATTTGCAGAAGGAGGTACAGTGGGGAAAGAAGGCACTGTGCAGATCTACCTAAATATATTTATTGTGTAGAATACACAATTCTTCTAAAATAGGATGTCTGTTAGTATAAAGAAGGCATTTTTGTATATTCTATGAAATATTATTCCAGCATGATTAGATCATTGTTCTCTATATGCGGGGTTAAATATTTAACAAAATACTGAGAGAATCCCCCTCCCCCCTTTTGGAAATAAAAGTAAAGGGACCCCTGACCATTAGGTCCAGTCGTGGCCGACTCTGGGGTTGCGGTGCTCATCTCGCTTTATTGGCCGAGGGAGCCGGCGTACAGCTTCCGGGTCATGTGGCCAGCATGACTAAGCTGCTTCTGGCGAACCAGAGCAGCGCACGGAAACACCGTTTACCTTCCCGCCGGAGTGGTACCTATTTATCTACTTGCACTTTGACATGCTTTGGAACTGCTAGGTTGGCAGGAGCAGGGACCGAGCAACGGGAGCTCACCCCGTCGCGGGGATTCGAACCACTGACCTTCTGATTGGCAAGTCCTAGGCTCTGTGGTTTAACCCACAGCGCCACCCGCATCCCTTTTTGGAAATAGCTATCATTTAAAAGAAAAGAAAAAACCTAGCCTCAAAACAACCTCGATTCCTGTACCAAACCATACTGTTTCACTACTGCAGCCAATCATATGCAATTGCATAACTCTAAGAATAATATGATATGGGATTTATACTAAAGTATCAATTAATGGTTGGTAATAACAAATGTATTGCAGAAATATGGTTGTATGTATGCAAATGAATACCATTCATGACTTTTACATTCTAACGAAGGAAGTACAGTACAGTGGTGCCCCGCAAGACGAATGCCTCGCAAGACGAAAAACTCGCTAGACGAAAGAGTTTTCCGTTTTTTGAGTCGTTCCGCAGGACGAATTTCCCTATGGGCTTGCTTCGCAAGACGAAACGTCTTGCGATTTCTTGCGAGTTTGTTTCCTTTTTCTTAAAGCCGCTAAGCCATTAATAGCCGCTAAGCCGCTAACAGCCGCTAAGAGCTGTGCTTCGCAAGACGAAAAAACCGCAAGACAAAGAGACTCGCGGAACGGATTAATTTCGTCTTGCGAGGCACCAACTTATGTGGGGGTTACTTCAGGGGATCACACCTAAAGTCAAAATTATGTATCGTCAAAACCCATTGGGTTCAATGGCGGGTGGGATTGCCAAAGCAATTTTTCCTGGAACCCCACCCCACATGTCTTGAATCACAGTGGCAGCTTCACTGTGTTGTAGTATCAGTAAATCTTTGAGGATATAATGCATAGAGGCAAACTGATCCTTCCTTGTGTGAAGTTAAAGTGAGCTAGGTACAAAGGGTAATTAATGCCATAGCACAACCAAAGCTAGCCTAAATTTAAGCAGGGTCAGAATACTGATTTTGTATTTCAAAACTAAGCTGACTTGCTGTCATATTTGATTATGAAATCAGTGGATCCTAAACTTCCTAGAAAACCATGAATTATTAGAACCCACTTTCTATGATGTTAGACTAGCCCTAGTACTGTCTACTTTGATTGGCAATAGTTCTCCCAGGTCTCAGTCAAAAGTCTTTCCCATCATCTGCTACATGATCTTTAAAAATTATTGTGCAATGGTCCCTCCCACAGTAGTGATCCTCTGAACTATGACACACGTGTATATTTGTATGAGACTCCAATGACTGAATGGTTGAAGAACAAATCAATTCAAAAGACGACAACACAGTACTTACAGTACATCGTTTCCAGAATGGGTAGCAAAAAAGATATTGCATTTATTTTAATCAAGTCATACTGTTTGAAAGCTGAATTGCAAACCTTTGTCTTCACTTGCTGCTATTAACACTTAACATGTTAAGTGTACATAGAAAACATTGTTATGTACCTCTTAAAACTGTAATGTGTGAATCATCCGTACTGTAAACAGATTATAATTATAGTCAACTACAGTGATAGAGAAGAGTGGGATCATAAAAGCAGAGAGCAGAATATGACATAAAGGTCAGTTGAGCCAATTTGTATTAAGGCCACATTTTTGTCATCTTACTTATTATGTTTTCACCCAAATTTTGTTCAAGCAGCCTTTATGCGCTGTCATGGAAGAGTCATACGCTGCAGTCTCCATTATAGAACACACACAAAAGCAGGTAAATAGATTCAAATAGGTATTTTTGGCTAAATCCTATTTCCTCACAGATAACTTTGATGTCCCAACAGCCTTATAGATGGAAATTCTTCCTCAATTATGTTTCAGAAGTCACAGGTAAGTATCTTTACCCATCTTCAAATGCTTCCACTGAGACTAGGGGAAAGGCTTTCTCTGCTTTTCCTCCGCTAGGAAGGAAATCTTCTCCCTTCCTCCCAGTTGCCAATATTTCTAATAGGTAGGATACCACTTGAGAGTTGTAGGGGGTTGGATTTTGAAGGTGAGCCTCTACATCATAAAATGAACGTCCCCTGTTCCCAGTACTTTTGCCCTTATAAGCATGTATGGTTATTTCACAACTGTCAGAGTTCAATAGGGACAAGCAGGCAGAGAGGGGTTGAGCTTTTGAGTTTGCCTCGAAATTTACCACCCTATAGCTGAAGGTGGGAGATGAGGTATGCCTATCCTCTGCACATGAAACGCCTATGGCAGAGAGGCATCTCTCCCTGCTCTGTGCCACTGTTCCTCTTTCCATTTCATTTGTCCTGCTCTGCTTCCATTCTCCTTTTCTCCATCAAGCTCCTCTCTCTTCTGCCTCTTCATGTCTGCCTTTTTCTCATTGTTCTCCTTCCACTTGCCATCGCTATCTCTCCTGCCCTCACTAGCCAAGGCTCATTTCACCTTTTGAGTCGGAAGATGAAGAAGCAGTAGTTATAGGCTAAAATGACATCATCCCACAGTAGCATCACTTGCTGCCATCCCAATGTGGGTATCAGTAGAGCTGCAGAACAGGTCCATGGCACAATCCCTAACAAATCCTCTTATACTCCTATAGTGCTGCTGAGCAACAGCACAATTTGCTAGAAACGTTTTCTCTTCCTCTTTTCCCAAGTCAGTCTAGGGTGGTGAAAGAAAAACAAATCCTATCCAAATTATTGTGAGGGAAGCACACTTGAGTGTCATAACTCTACAAAAAAAGTCATTTGAAGAAAAAGGGGGCGGGGGAGAGGAAAGCTCATATAATACTGAATTAGCAAAGGAAGTAGCTGTCAAAGGCACTCCAAAACATACAGAAAGCAACCAAAAGAACAACAACCTTATCTTGTGAGTCTAATCTATAATGTCTTAAAGTTGATGATGTGAGCAATTTCAAGGAAAAGTTTTATTATAAAATTATAACAATGTTCCAGCTAAACTAAAACATGTGTCACTTTTAGAATTGCCTTTTCTAAACAGCATATTTTTCAAATGTTTCTGCATCAGGCACTTTTCAGTCATGTAGCAAAACAAATGGATGCAAAAGCTTGTCCCCTCCCCTTGAGAAATAGAACTGCTATTTTAAGAGACAAATACAGGCTGTGGGCAAATTAATGTTGTACTTCAGACCATTTTTAAAGTGGCCTCTCTGTGGTCTCAGAAGATGACTTAGGCTCTACAAAAGGGGAGATTTGACTTCTCCACCTCTATTTTTGTACGGGAAGGCTTGGTTCTGCTGAAATCCATAAGAAGTCACAACCAGTCTAAACATAGCCTGTTTGTAGTGGTGGGGGGGACGACGACATTTCACTCCCCAATTTCTCTCTATCATGAGACAAGTAAGATTATCTCAGAATCTGAACTAACTTATTTCTGTCTCCTTTTCTTATTTCCATGACTCTCATGAGATGGGGGAAGCTACCTTGCATGTAAACTCCCCACCACCACCCCCAACTTTCAGGATTATTCACTTTCCTTGTAGTGAAGTTGGGTCTCTAACACTCCAGGTCCAGAATTCCCTATTAGGTGACTTAATTTCTAGTCTCTCCCCTCTGCCTCCAGGACAGTAACGCAGTGTATGGCCCAGAAAAAGTGTGAATTGGGTTAGTTTCTGTAATATATTAAAAATCCTTCCTATTCTGTATGTTTCTGCAGTGGTGTTTCAACACACAAAGCTATTTTGTTGCTGCTAAGTCAATTTATATTTGCATGTTATTTACCTTTAAACCATTTATTCTTTTATATATCAATATCACAGTTGCTACAACGGTGGCTATTGCCAGCTCTTTGGAACAAGCCCACTAATATTTCTTCCTTATTTCCCAGTGCTGAGTTCCACAAAGAAAGCCAAATATTCAAAAGCTATGCTGATTTCTGTGCATGCAGTTGTCTACAGTAAAGATTCCAGAGAGCATTGCTAATTCCCCAAATGAGTGTTTTCAGATAATGCACATGAAATATGCATGTCCATGGGCATATGTACAGAGACACAATAACAGACCTGGTAACAGAAAGGCATCAGAAAGGTAACCAGAAGAGTTTGCCAGGGCTTTGCCCTGACACCAAGTAAGTTTGTGGGAAGGGAGAAGAGTGGTGAAACAGAAAATAAGCACTGACTGATAGAAGCAGAACAGCAAACCCCAAAGTAAACCAGACCTGAACTGAATGGGGAAGACTTCTCAAACTGGAAGAATTCATATTTGGGGGGTGGAGTCCAAATTACCCCCCCCCCCCCGTTATTCCTGGAAAGATTGAAATGGAAAGTTGGGGAAAAGATTATCAAATTCCTTTAAGAAAACTATTATTGTATGCACAAAGTACAATAGCTTTCAGCCTATACTTTTAATGAGACTAACTGGGAGTAGGGATGGGCAAAACAGCCTAAATTCAATCTATTTCCAGCTTCACTGGTGCTCAAATATTGAAACTGATGGTCATGTAGACTTTCCAAAGAACGCGTGGAAAATGTACATTTTGCACACATCTTGCACATACCAGTTCTATAAAATGCACACTTTTTTCTTTTTTATTGAGTTTTTGCAAGTGAACAATATCACATTTTATCCCTTACAAATAATACCAATATAACACACATGTTCTATGCATTTCCCTCTAAAATACATGATTTATATGTATTTCTTTTGATGTAAAATATGTATTTTGTGTGCTTTTTAGTCCTTTTGGAACTAAAACTACATTGCAAAATCTGGAGAAGTGTGTAAACTAACTATTACTTGTGTTCTGATTCATAAGTAAGCTTGTGCGCGGTGAAATGGGCAAGTCCATTGTGAAAAGTGGGCCAAATTGATTTCTTCCTCATACCTAACTAGGAGTTCAAGCATAGTGTGTTCTCCCTCATGGAGAGCACAGGTTGCGGGCGGGGCTGACAAGACACCTCACTGTTACTAGGCAAATGGTTTGGCCATTCTTTAAGCAGGGGTGGGCTGTTACTGGGGAAATCTAGATGTTGCCATTTGTTGATTGACAGCCCTATTTGTTAAATACAATGCTCGCAGCAAGGAACTTCCTCTTTTTGCTGCTTACTTCAGATCACCCGCCCTCCCTTCCCTAATTTTAGGCTGTTTGCTTGACCTTGCTATGCCTATCATGGGGTCATCTGCTTTGGGGCAGGGGCCTGGTAGGAATTTTGTCCATTTGGCTGATTAGTGTGTGCCACTTGGTTTTTGCCTACTGTGTAGCAAATCGTCACAACTTGTAAGGTTTGCGGTTAGGCATTGGTCTTGGAATTGGTTGGTGGAGGGGTATGGATTCGGCTGTGCCTGCCCCTCCAAAATGCTGCTGATGGTGGAGGGGTATGGATTCGGCTGTGCCTGCCCCTCCAAAATGCTGCTGCTGCTGCTTCAAGGGTTTTCCGTTAAAGGAACCCAGGGGCTCCCCATGCTTTTGTCCGAAACCCCCTGGCAAGGGGCTAGGGCCACGCAATCCCCTGGGAGCATGCTGGGGAGAGGTGAGGCATGGGTCCCAGTCCCGTCTCTCTCCCCAGGTGTCTTACCCTTGCTGACTTCGCGGGGGGTGCGAATGTCAGAGCTGTCCCTGTGCGGGGGCAGTTAGTGCTACCAATGCCTAAGCAACCACTCACATTGCTGTAATTTGAATAAAGTTGTGGCCAAAGTTATGCCAAAAACCTTAAACAAAGATTAAGTGTCAATTGTGTTTTTCTTTGGCGGGGTGTCTTGGGGACCTCAACACGCAACTACCCATTCTTGATACACTGTCTGATGCATAAAACAAATAAAAAATTAGCTAAGCAATCAGCAGATAGACAGTGTGTGTGAATCTGTAAAGTAAGTAACACATTTCAAAACCTTTTTAGAGTGTTGCTACTTGTGAACAGGCTGGAATAATGCAGTTCTTAAAATAGCTTTTTAGCCACTGAATGTTGCTTAATTATCTGAAAAATGCAGCAGAACCTTTCCTGTGCCCCCTTTCCCCCCTTCAGCGCACATTCAGCAATTCAACTTCACAGTTATTTATTACACTTCTTACTAAAGTGAAAGTATAATTTATACACAAAGGAAAAAATAATATTCTCAGAACTGTGCTGTATCTAGCAGCCTAAAAATATATGAAGAGGTAGTACACAAAGATGTATCGGCAGAATGGCAAGTAGTTAGAAATAATATTCCAAAGATAATATGGTAATAGTTGAGGACAACCATAATAGTTGAGGAACACCATAATCCACATTATAGAAAAAGGCTGACATAAGAGGCTTCCCGAACATTAAATAAGTATGCTTCATTTTTCTTAACAATCTATAGTGTGAATGGCCATTCTTAGATCTCATATGTTCAATAGCAAGACAACATATAATGGTTGAGGAAGTAGTCCTTGCCAATAATCCACATAATATAAACTCCCAAGTATGGATTTCATGGGCTCATTACAGTCCTTCAGTCATTCCACATAATTGAAGGATTTGTCTTAAGGAAAATTGGTAATATGCCACTGGAAGATGGTCTCTGGTCAATAATCTGTATCCTGCTGAAGATGTTTCCTGAGCAAGAAGGATTGCAAGCATCATATATTATACCCTATATATAAATGAGTAACCCACAGTATATATTGTCTAGATAACCTCTCCCAGTTTTCTTTAAAATCTTAAAATGTGTGGTGATTACACTTTATGTGAGATTGTATATTTTGAAGTGAGAAATACATGCTGTGAAGATAATATTTATGAGCAATATAAAGAGGGAGATTTCAGCATACGAAACGATAAAATGGCCAATCCAAAACATATTGTGAAAGGAGTAACAACCTTTCTTAGGCCTATTTAGGGGGAAATGTTTGTCATTTCTACATTTACCTTTTTCTAAACAACAAAATACAATAGCCATCTTCAAATATCTCAAGGGTTGTCATGTGGAAGAGGGAACAAGTTTGCTTTTTCCTGCTCTGGAGGGTAGGTCTTGAACCAATGGCTTCAAGTTACAAGAAAGGAGATTCTGACTAAACACCAGAAAAAACTTTATGACAGTAAGGCTGTTCAACAGTGGAATGGTCCCCCTCAGGCGGTTGTGGACTATCCTTCCTTGAAAGTCTCTAAGCAGAGGTTGGATGGCCATATGTCATGGATGCTTTAGTTGAGATTCCTGCATTGAAGGGGGTTGGACTAGATGACCCCTGGGGTCCTTTCCAACTCTATAATTCTATTACTCTAACTTACCTTACGCTATATAAATATATAAATGGTTTTAACTCTTGACCTCAAAGCTGTAGGTATCTCTGAATAAGACAGCAAAGTCATGCAGGACAAATAATCTGTTCAGTGCTTTAATGTGTGCATAGTTATGTTGACTTTTTAATAGCCTTCCAAACAGTGTTCTTCCCCAAGACAGATATTCAATATTTAGAGTTGCTTTTCCTCCCAAGTGATTCTGACTGTTGCCTTTTTCTTTTACTGTTCCCCTCTTGTATTTCACAGTGCATAAGTGTTAATGAGAAAGGAGGGGGGGTATGTGTTTTGTTTAGGTACTGTATTCCAAACCAAACAATCTAAGCCAATTGCTGCTTCAAGTAGGCCAGCTCCAGAAGTAACAAAATCAGCTAAATAAAGTCAGTAACTTTAGTAAGGAGGGTTATTACCTGGTAGTACAACTAGAGGATCTTACGCCACACGGCATTAAGCTAGTGAAACAGCCAGCCTTATATCTGCGGCACGGTGCCACTTCTGTAATGGCCAGAGAGGGCACCAAAACTTTATGAGCCAACAAGACTAGGATACCTGAGGAACTAATTGGTGCCTCACTGCAACATGTTATTTCCAGACAATCTAATAAATAATAATAAAACCAGATTTAAAAACAATAATTAAACTTTCAATAAAACAATCAGAAGAACCATACAGGTATCATGAAGTTCCCAGTAATATATATGGGCTGGAATTATCTTGTAGATTATTACATGAATAAATGATTAAAAAACTCAATTTCTTCACAAAAAATTATACAACTTTTTACCATATTTGTAGCTTGACCATACATACAATACTGCATTCTTCCATAGTCAGTATTCTTCCACTTATGACAAAGGACTATTCTAGCAGCAGTCAATAAATGGTAAATTAATTATTTGTTCACTGCTAATGCTATATCTTTAGTATAAACAAATAGTATAATTAAAGCGTCCATCACCTGTGTATGTCCGGTTATTATTTCAATTCCTTTTAATATATTCAACCATAAATTTTGGATAAGTACATAAATCATGCTGTATCCTGGCACTTGTTCCATAAATCAAAGTGATCAGCACTCTATGGGGTCACCGACTCAGCACCCAGAAAAGGCCTTAACTGGCACCTGCAGCGACCCAACTTTGAGGTTACAATTGAAATAAAAGTCGCTATCTCTCATAGAAAGAAAGTTATGTAGGAAAGTGTACAGGTAACCTTCTAAGCGGTTTCTGTGAAAAGAGCCAGCCAGGTTCCTTCCACCTGTTGGTGTTTTTACTCAATGAGTGATGTCAGAGCTGTGATTGATAAGTGAGTTGCTTGGACACCAAGCAATAGGAATCCTGGAGTCCTAAAGAGCTATTGTTTTCCCCTCCCCTTTAGGGCACTTTCCCTTATTTTATGTTATGTTCCAGTCCTCAGAATTTTCATAGTTTGTCCTTACCAACCATCTTTCCTGTGGTGGGTTCATTTGCGATCAGTTCCTCTCAGCTTTTTTCCCTGCAAATACTATTACATAGTAAGTGTATGTGATTAAAAATCCCCCCCTCCATGCAAAACACAAACATGGAAACTTTGCGAAGTGGCTGAGGCATGTCTCCTGCTGTGCAGAAGGTAAAGAGTTGGCATGGGAGGGAAAGCAGGGCTGTTGTTCCTTTAGCAGCTGTATAACAGGCTGAAACTCAACAGGTTAATCGTTTTCTAGCATTTTACCATTAGTATACTCTATTTTGTGTTATGCCATTCTCTCATGGCAGCCATTTCCATTATGAATAAGATTTGAACAACTGGTAGGTCTTTTTTCCAGATTTTCTATCATGACTTTAATGGAAATGATCTGTTTCAAACTTTGTATTGTTGATGGTAGGGCCTTACCACTAGACATAATGAGCTGACCAAGTGAGCACAGAGATGTGCCATACAATCCATCAGAAACTAGCTGTTTGCACGGGTTGGTCTGCTTGTGTGATACATACGGGTACTACCACTGTTCCACTGCAGTATTTTACACTGAAAGCAGGTGCCAAATGGAGTGACCAAAGCAGGCACTGGATGACAGAGCTGTGTGTGGCATGCAGCTTGTCATACGTCCCTTAAGCTAGCCTGTTGCAGTCAGATGATGTGGAGGATGATAACCGCACACCGCTTCTGCATACGGAATGGTGAAATGGGGGGGGGGGCAGGCAGCATCTTGTCATTTGCCTCCCTGACCACCTCAAACAGCAAAATGTTGGGGCTTGTTAAATATTAATGGCTGGCTAGCTGTCAAACTATAATGCATCTCAAACAGTTCAGCATTTATAGTTTTTACTTCTTAAGACTCTTTTTCAGATTTACTTAATGTTTTGCTAAATATTGTATTTTATGTAAGTGAGGTGGTCAGCTGACACACAGGGGGGGAAATATGACAGAGAATCACAGAAATAGTGTAGATGATGTCGTTCAATGTTGTCCTGCTTGTGAAAACTGGCCATCTGCATTTTTATTTGTAGACTTATTTGGTTGCTATAGTATATAATGCAAATATAAGTTGCAAAAGAGAAAAGTTTAAATCCTTCCTATAACACCCAAGAATATATATCTCTCTCTCTGTATATGTGTGTGTGTGTGTGTGTGTGTGTGTGTGTAATGAATAATACGTTCCAGATGTGGCCTTGAACGTTATTGAGATACACAGTAAGAGGTGCATCCAAATAACAGAATTATGATAATAAAATTTGATTATAATGGAGAAAATAAGCAGAATAATACTCAAAACTCAATTACCCTGGCCATTTTAACTGGGAGCTGCTGACTTCTGTTCCCCTAAGCCCATCGAAAATGAATTTAACATAGTAAGCTCCACTTATCAGTTGACTATAGTGGTTTCTATGTTTCCTTTTCAAGTATTTTCCTTTCTTAAAAGCACACTGCTCTTTATATTATTTTGTTCCTTTTCAAAATGAACTGAAACTTTAGCTGAATATTATGCAAACCTGGGCCCTGTTATCTTACCTAAAAAAGACCATAGGACAGCCAAATCAATTGAAGGTGAGGTACATGTGTCAAGCTATTGATGATTTCACATTTTAGTATTTGCTCTTATTTTACATATATGAACACATACAAGCACAAGCCTATCCATATGGGTTTACTCAGCAGCAGGCTCTGGATAGTGTCAGAGGATTTCAGGCACATGTTTTTTTTCAAGCAAGTTACATTTGTTTTCTTTTTCTTTTTTTCATCCTTTTCTTTTTATTTCATTACATCCACAAGACGAGGTGGGGGAAAACTAAAAGGTTCAGTCACTTACATTCCTTTAAGCCAGAGACAGACAAAATTATATAGAATGGCAAGTTATCTTCTCCTTCCTCTTCTGTTTTATTCTTAAGAATTTTCTTTTGTTCTCAATGCAAATGGTCATTGGTTCATCTTTTCTCACCCAGGACAGTTATGTCACATCACTTGACTAATATGCATGCATTTGCCACTAAAAGACATTTTAACTGAGAGCTGTCACATCCGTCATCTCCACTCGGGCTGGTTAAAATTTTTATCTGCCGTCTTGAATTAATTTCAACTCGCCTGAGCGCAGCAGGGGACTTTAGAGTGGTTTAGTTAAATTCTTCATTTTAGAAGAGCATTATAGTAAGTCTTCCTATTTACATTTTTTTCCATCTTACTGCCTTTAATTTTTGCACATTATTGAAACAATGAGGTAATTATACATCCAGTGCAGTGGAAAAAATGTAAGGGAGTGAGAAAGCCTCAATTTTGACATTTTACCCAAGATGAACGCTTTCCTTTCCTTCTTCCTTGCTTAATATGCTTCCCAGCTAGTTTGCAAATCAGCTCTGCCCCTGGTTAAACGTATCAGACTAATAAAAAATACAGAAAATGTAAACTGAGAATTAGAAAGGGCACTGGCAGTCAAAATAGAGAGGTCAGGAAGGGGGAAGGAGAAAATCAAATGAAAACCAGTCACCAACATGTTTTGTACAGATTGCCTTTGCAACACTACTGAGTGTAAACAAGCCTATAATCTTTATACTACTTTTAAAAAATTCTCAACTTGCTTTTTATGTAGTATGTGCATGTTTGTGTAGTATATACACCAGCATATAATATAGTTTGGATATTATAGGTTAACAAGAAAGATCAAGCTATGCATTGGATGGCAGGGATGTTTAGAATGACTGATGACTGGTTAAAAAAATATAAATATTCTGGAAAGGTACATAAGCTAGCACTAACCTGTGGGAATATATGCACAGTCAGTGACTGCTATTGGACTCTTGATAAAATTATTGTTTTACAGCTGGAAGGTGGTGAAAACATCTCTGTGTATTCTCAGCACGTTGATATCCTCAGCAACTGCAGAGAAGCTAATCCCCAAAGGCACTTTAGCTAATCTATACTAAATACTATCTGCACAAAAGGTTTGCAAGACATGTACGGTACACTTGTGTTTCAAACATCTGATATATGCATTTTGCTTCCAGGGTCCTCAAAAAGTAAATAAACAGGTGCAAGGTTTTGGTGTAACCCCATAACTGAAATGATAAAAGCGTGATTCTGACAATAGATTAAACATATACTGCAATACCATGTCCAGATAAAGTTAATTATAAGAAATAATATTTGCCTCTTTGGACATTTATTTTTGCAGTAGAATGTAAGTATAATGTGAGATAATGTGAGATATGGCATGATGTAAGAAAGCAAGAAAGTGAAATAATGTTTATAAAACTTAAAACATAATCAGTCCAGACATCTGAAATGCTTAAAGGTATTTCATATCCTCATCTCAATAATTAAGTATGTTGCTGACAGAAAATTAGTCATAGACTAACCTGTGAATGCATTTTTTCTGTCTACGCTTGTAACTCCAAAAAGTTCAAGATTATTCATTTGTTCAAGACTATTCATTTGTTCAACTTGTGTGGGGTAGGAAAATGCTGACAGCTGTGGAAGAATCTGCTTCTCTCCATTTCTAACATCTTCAGCATCAATAACGACTTTTTTAAAATCATAGAGCAGATTAAGCTATTTACAGTACAGCATAGTGTCAATACATATTAGGCAAAATCTGTAGCATATTAGGCAAAATCTGTAGCTTGGAAGAACACCAGGGGTTTTTCTTTTTCTAACTACAGGCATGCAAGGGTGTTTACCCTTCCCTCCCTAACCACAATTCTAATTAATATTCCCACACACTGCAATTATCTTTGAGTAGGGTGAACATTCCATTGTTGGCTACATGATCCTCCTTTACATGTTCTCATCCCACCTCATCTCAGCTTCAACAGTGGTGTAACAACAGAATTGACCATTATGTTTGAAAGAAGGAACTCTGGATGAATGTCAGTTTACTAGACAACATTTTAAACCAAGATCAGCCCATGGTTTAATATTCTGGTTAGTAAACTGACATTGCCAGAGCTTTCTGTTTGGGTGCAATTGGAAACCATAGAATACAGCCACAAAGCTGGCATGTGATGAGAGGTGGGGAGGGCTGAGGCAGAAACATGTGGTCCCCACACTTACTCACAGTTTGCTGAACCATGAAGGAAGCCAATGTGTTTGTAACTACTGACTTGTCTTTTAAAACGTATTTTCAGTCCTGTAGCTTTTAATTCCTTTATTAATCTTGTAGTGCTTATAGATGGCATTTTAAACTCATAGTGATTTATGCGATGTTTAGATTTAAATACATATTCTCTCATTAAGTTTTCCCTTTTATTATTACATTACCCTTATATTATTTATTTATTACATCCATTTATATATCACTGCAGTCTCTAAGCAATGCACAATAAGGTTAGAAAAAGTTACAACAGAGATTAAATCAGTTAAAGTTACAGTTTTTATAACTCGGTTATATAGTTCGGTATGTGATAGTTTAAAAACTTGTTCTCAAGCCTGCCTTTCCATTCTCCCTCCTGTTCCACTTTAATAGAAACCTCTCCTGTGTGCTTTCCTTCTCTAATGTGTGGTAATGTTGTCTCAACTTTAAGGACACTCAAATAATGATGTAACTCTAAGGTCCGCTAGCTTGTATCCATGAGGAAACTTTCGCATATAAAAATATCCACAAGGTCAAAGCAAAACACTACACTCATTGTTAATGTTAAAGCTGCCCCAAGTGGGATTAAAATACAGTTTATAGATCAATCAGATTGGATTTGTTCCCCTATCCTCTTCTCATGCTGATTCACACTTTACTCAATCATAGAACAATGGTGACTCAGCATGTTAAGTGCTTAGAAATCCAATCTGAAGTTATGGGATCTTCTAAGAAGAAAGTTTTATATGTAAGCAAGGAAGAGTCAACATATTCTTTTTTAAAGCACATACACTTCATTTATTAACTAATACACCATGATTAACAGTCACATCTTTCCCCATTTTAAAGTACACTTAAGGGCTCTACAAAGATCTCTCTTGCCTCTTCAGTCTATTCTTCCTCCTCTTTATGGGGTAATGAGGAGCTGACAGTGATTTCTCTGCCTTCTCCCTACCCCATGCGTAGCTCTTTGGATTCAAACATGCACAGCTCATGCATAAGCAAACAGGTGCAAGGGACAGGAGTTTGCCAAACCCTGAGCAAGCATGAGGTACACATGTATCTTGCTGATTGTGGCATGCCACTGATAGAAGACGACAAGGCCAGACAATAGGTGGGGTCAGTAGGTGGCTCTTTGATTTTTCTGGCTCCCGATACTGCAGCCCCATGGGAGTTTGCAGATCGAGGGAGGGATTGCTGTCCATTCCACCCTGGAACATTAAAGCACTGGGATAGACAGCTCGTGATGCAACTGAGTCTGTTTCTCTTATTAATAACTTACACAGAAAATTACATGCAACCATAATATATTTACCCCTACTTCTTCTGTTCCTTTGAAAATAAGGAGATGATTAGTCTACCCAGATGAAGTTCATAATAATATACACAAGTGTTTGCATGATGCATCTTCTCAATTTTAAAACCTCTGTTGTAGAATAATGAGATGCTTTAATAATAATAAAATATACTTAAATGAACAGCACTTAATATTTTTCCATCCATGAAGAAAGGGTATATGATCACATTTCCTCTGCATCCTTTCCCCTCCATTGCAGTCATAAAATTATAAAATCAAAACACATGCAATAAAAATGCAAGTCTACAGTAAACACTTTATAAAGCGCTGGCAGTCAAGCTACACAGGCAGCCCAGTGGCTAGCACTGAATTCATTTCAGTTTGTATGTGCAACACAAAAATTAGTCAAGTGGAAAAAAATTGGTTTCTCTGTAAAAATGAGAAGTGTCTTTTGGAGAAGTACCTTCTTGAGATCCTTAGATTCTAATTCTCCATAAATTAAAAACTAGCCCCAATATTTCCATGGCAGCAAGAGTTTTCTCATACCCATTGTACTTTCTGTCACAATACAATTCTTTCTAGATAGATAATCATTATGTTAAGCGACAATTGTTAAAGAATCTCTATATCCTCATTTTAAAATGTCCAGGCACATGGTATGAGGGTACATGATGTATTGTAACCAACTAGTTGCAGCTAAGATCTGGTCAGTGCCTGGACAGAATACTCTCTGGGAACCCCATGTATGTCTGATGATGTAAGAAAAGTGGAACATAGATGTACTAACTAAATGAGTAAGGTTAGTAGTACTTGCCTTTCCTGCCCCATCTGCATTTAGCAAACAGCAGGCAACCAGGATTTTGTCTAACCAGATGTTATATGGATCCTATATAAAAGGGGTTGGGTAAGGAACATCGCTCACTCCATCCTTAGGCAAACAGGGTTATGCTGCTATTATTGATGTTTGACCCCAGCGTTTCACCAAATAACTTTTAGTCTGTAGAACAGACACATTTAGAGATAAGCAGAAAATGTGTAATACAATGTATGTGTGATGTCCTCCACTCATGAACTTGAGAATGATCAGGCCACAGGTACATTTCCTGAGCAAGTCTTTTTGTAAAAAAATGGCATGTATAAAACAGCCAGGGATATTTTTTAAAACCAACGTTATTTAACCAAAGTTACTGTCTTGGTGTGTTTTTAAGTATTCACAAATAGTCAATTAGGGCTCATTTTGATTATGCAAATTGACATAGGGCATAAATAAATATTGTATAACTTCTCACAAATACTGAAAACACTGTAGATATTATTTTAAAATAGAGCAACTCAGTTCTACCATTTTGTTCTCAAGATGAGAAATTTATTGTTATAATGAAACATAAAGGGCTAATTTCAAATCTACAGAAAAGTAGAAATCTATGTCAGCAACTTGCTTAACTACTACCTGAACCACATACTGATCCATAAATATTCATAACATTTGCTTTTTAATTATGCTTTTGTTAAGCTAGAAATATTTATTTGAATCTCTCATGCTAAAAGAGGTAGAAGGGGGGAAGTTTACAAGAAGGTATGGCTTACTCAAATGATACTCAAAAAAATGATTCCTTTTTCCTTTGATCTTCTCGGATTTGCCACATCAGAGCTAGCATGTCTAGCACTACCAGGAAAAAGCTTTTAACTCTGATATTTTTGTCACCTAAGAAAGAGCACTGCTGGGAACTACAACCTTTTAATTGTCATATATGGTATTTAGAGTCTAGCTAATGGTCCCAATTCTCATTTACCCTAAACACTTTTACTCTGCTCCAGTGGTACTTGGAAAACTGAAATGGAGTACAAATTACACCTAAGTCCATTTAAAGCTATTTAATGATGCCAGAATAATGTTAACAGGTCTAAGTATAAATGAGAATCAGATATTATAGATGTCTGTCTACTAAGATATAAGGACTGTTTTGCCAGCCCTAACAATGCAATTTGACATGGCTTTACTTTTTTCTTATCAATTGCAACTGTTGCTCACTTTTCTTGTGAGAAGAAGAAAATACCAAATTAACGTGGGGCTGTGAAGTAAGAGAGTGGTAAGACACTTTACGCTTTTTAACTTCAGCACACTTAGCTAAATTTACAATTAAAATTACTGCATTACAAATCATTTTGTATTTTGGATAGAACTTCCACCTGTTACCCGATGCCATCAACCTTTTTTAGGTGACAACACCCACCCTTACCCATTCTCATATACTTTTTAGAATAAGCAGAAATGGATTCCGAGAACCTTGAGATAACTAATGTTTCAGATCAGGAATGCCTTAAGATAAACATCTTTCTCATTTGCAGCCACACAAATGACAGCAAACAGGTTTTCCCTGTCATCACTGGGATGTTTATATTGTGTTCATAATATGTGAAGTAAATATACAAATGTCCTAGAAAGAATCATCTGGGTGAACATGCTGCTAATTTAGTATGTGACCATTGGTGCCCTGTGAGAGGACATTAACTTCACAGTTTCCCAGTGTTAGCAATCAGTAGTAATGCATAAAGAGGGAAAATGTGGCATGGTTGGCACCACTTGTGCAGTAGATTTTACCCCAGGATGCAATGGAAATGAACAATCATTCAGCAAGCCTGTTTGGCCGGCCTCTAATTTATCATGGCTTACATCTCTTGCCTGCCAGCAGAGCTGAATTCATATGTTATTGTCCCAAACCTGTCACTTTCTGGACTGCTTTTTAATCTTCCACCCAGAATTACATTCAGAAAGGTCACTGCTATCCAATTAGAACCTTATCAAAGATGCACATGCAGCCTGGATTCCTGCTTATCGAGAATGGGTCATAAATCCAGAAATTGCACATCACAAAGTACCATTACCATAATGAATAACTGAAGGGGGGGGAGTAAAAAACAACAACTGTATTTGCCAAGCAAGCCATTGATTCCTTCTTCTGTGTTGTTCATAGCAGGTATATGATAGAAACAGGTTCTTAAGAAGAGAAATATATATAGGAATAGAAGATAATCAAGGACACTTAAACAAGTTAATTCATTTCTTATTTAGATAAAATGGTTCCAGCAGTGTTCTGGTAAAACACCGTATTTTATTCCTCGAAACAAAAGATTTATTATTTCAACAATAAAGTAAAGTGGATGCCTATATAAAAAAGTCAAAAAAAGTAATTCATATTCAGGTCTATGTGAACAACTATGATGTGAGTACTACCAAATTCATTAATTGTATGTTTTAAATTCTGAATACCATAATTCACCACATAATTGTCGCCACTGCACAATAGTCTCACCTTGTTTTTCCACTCAAAAAATTGGAAGATTACCTTTCATCGTGTAATCATCGCATGGCAACTTCTGAGACTCTGCCAGGCCTCAGGCCCCTTCCTTGCCTTCTCCAGCCTCCTTTCTAAAAGATAAACGTAAGGGATCCAAGACCCCTTGCACCTTGCCAACTCTGCCATGAGTTTCCAGGTCACCTTGGTCGCCTCCTGGAGGCGCTGCATGGGGGCCCAGTGCAGCCGCCTCTCCTAGAAGCAAGCGAGATAGGGGTCGGCATGGGGGGCTCCTGAAGCGGTGAGGGCCAAAGTCCAGGCTCTCACTGGCTTGCCAGCCCCGAGTGGAGGTACCGTAGCTGTAGGACACAAGGAAAAGCGAAACCTGGGCCCAGGTTAATGCTGCTGCTGTTGCCGCCGCCGCCTTAGGCTCACACCCCAAGACATCCCAACAGGTAAGCAACTATGTCTGCCAACCATACGCAACCCCTTCCTCCACCCCTGTAATTCACCACATAATGGTCACACGCCCCTTTTCTGGGGGAGTGGGGAATGACACAAAATCTGCAACCATTATGCAGTGACTTACAAGTACTTAGTTTGGTGATGCTTGCTGAATCAAAGGTAAATATTTTACGTGTATTCAAAAGGTAGTTTAAAATTGTGGTTGTAGTACATCAATGAATTATAGGGTGACCTGAGGAATGCACACCTTTCATAAAGTGAATTAGTTACCTTCAATCTTAAAACCAAGTTGATTCACATGTTGTGGAAGATGCAGAAGTCACATTCACCATTTATTTCATGGGCTGCATGGAAATAATCCAGCAAGAGACTGGCCCATGTGGGCATGATGCCATATACTCAAGCTCATCTACAACAACTCAAAGCTATGATCCGCAGACCAGTGATCACCAGTGATCAGCTGCTGATCTGTGGCAACTCTACCACAGCCCAGGTTCGGTGGGATGTGTCAGGGATCAAATACTAATCCGACACATTTGTGGGTGGGGAGTGGGATTACCAATGCACCACGAGATAGTTCGAAAAGCACTGTTGTACAGTTACCTACTTCTTCCATTTTCAGTTTCCTCCACTAAGCATTTTATTCTAAACAATCTCTTTCAAAACCAAAATGAATTACCAATCATTTCGGTTATAGATATTTCACTAAGCCATCTTTGAACAGGACCCTTCTTATTTGCTTCTGAGTTTTCACACATTTAAACAAGCAGAATGTAATTTTTCATTCATTAAGATTGAAAGGGGAAAAGCAGTCAGTGGCACTACAGAGAGCAACTCTGAAGAGCCCTCTGCAAGTTTCTCCAGTTGATTTTTGTTTTACGTTGATCATGAGAAACAGAAACTATACCCAGGGATTTTTAAATGTTGACAGGCATATATTTTGTAGCTGTACATTACTTGCTGACATCTAGTGCTGTCAGGATCTGTCTTCATGCAAAAGTGATTGACCTTTGTTCATAGTTATCAAAACAAGTGAAGAAAAGCAGTAGCAAAAGCAAACAGTTTGACTAGAGCAGCTGTTGTCCAACTTCAGTGGTCAGATAAATAAATATTTTCATGGAAATTATCAGCTTTATTTTTTCAGTCAATTCTACCTAAAGATTCTCATCAGCTTAAGAAACTGGTCAAAATATTTACAGTGCTATCCATCTTATTTTTAAAACTCACTGCCATTAAAAATATGTAGTAATTCTGCTGTTAATAGCTCTTTTTAAAGTATCTTTCATTCATGCAAAAAAACCCAAACAAACTACAAGCAATTCTTACAGAACAATTGCAGACTTGAGTGTGTGGTCAAAGGTTCTGAAAACCTAAATGCAGTAATTTACATCCTTATTATTATTCAATGAATGACAAGAAAAAAGGCCCTGTGTTTCCATTCATGCTAGTAAGGTCCCCCAAATTTTACCAACCCCTCCGTCCCTGCACTTATGCCTTCTGCCCTACTGAAAACTCATCCTGAGGGGTTGGGAGGCACTCCATAACTGAATGAGATATGATAAAGAGGGCTGCAGTAGGTAGAGGGGGGTCATAAAAAAAACCAGGTGTCCCAGCTTGCACAAGAAGAAATATTTCTGCCACCATTGGATGGACCTACAGAAACAAAGCCTATGGATCATGGTACATAATAAGGATGGTTAGGAAAGTGTCTGCTTTGGCTGCCAGAAATTTCTAGCACCTTTGATAACTGGATGAAAGAGGTATCAATCGTTAACTCTCTACTAATTTTCTTAAGTCAGTAACATGTTTGCTAAAACACAATAATACATATTGGTGAATTATCTTGCACTAAAGGTAAAGGTAAAGGGACCCCTGACCATTAGGTCCAGTCGTGACCGACTCTGGGGTTGCGGTGCTCATCTCGCTTTATTGGACGAGGAAGCAGGCGTTTGTCCGCAGACAGCTTCCGGGTCATGTAGCCAGCATGACTAAGCTGCTTTTGGCAAACCAGAACAGCGCACAGAAATGCCTTTTACCTTCCCGCCAGAGCGGTACCTATTTATCTACTTGTACTTTGATGTGCTTTCAAACTGCTAGGTTGGCAGGAGCAGGGACCGAGCAATGGGAGCTCACCACGTCACGGGGATTCGAACTGTCGACCTTCTGATCGGCAAGTCCTAGGTTCTGAGGTTTAACCCACAGCGCCGCCTGCGTCCTTGCTCTTAAATACGCAGCACTATGTTTTGACTTCCAATCCTTCTAAAAGTCTTGATTTGTACGAATTCTAAAAAATTTAAGCATGTTTCCATCATCTTACTGTAAACTAAGCACAGAATTCTTGACATTTTATTATTATTCATTTTATTATTACTGCAACGTAATGGTTACCAACTTTACAAACATGCAGCAAGCCTTTTTTATTTATTTTTTCTTCTACAGAGTTATTGTTCCAAAGCACTGCACAGTCACAATTGTCAAAGTACACGAACTATTTCAACAGCAAAGTGCAATGCTAGGATGGATACTGTTTCAGCATTTCCAGGTAGCCCATTTCTGGAGGGCTGGCAACTCAAACACAACTGTATTATTTTACTATGGACGGCATCTTAGTACAAAACATTTCAACCTTCATTAATTAGATTTCAGCAGGAGCGGAGGAAAGTAAGAACACAATAGGGTTTCTTGGTTTTCCCCTCTTGCCTTTTTTTTTTTTTTTTTTTACAAATTATTTGTATTTAGGTCTTGTGTTTCTATTCTGTGAAATAAAGTGACCTTTCTGAAGATTAATTTCTACATGCAAACTTATTTCCTTTGAATGCATCACCCCATACAACCAGCTCTGGGGCATGTCTGAGTAAAGGCATAATCAATGCCTTAAGGTCATGTCATGTCCCATTGCTGACATTTACATGACACTCTGCCTCTGTATAAATTCTTGTAGAACTTCAAGTGATATATGTAAGTGGAAACTAAACAAGATGATAACCAAGCAGTTTACTTGGTGCTAGGGCTACTTACCTATTAAAAGAGACATATTCCAAAAAATGGTGATGAACTTATGTGCCACTAGAAGGAACAAGCAGAACCCGCCCCCCCAAAAATCAAACTTATATGTCTAAAATTTTAGTTACACAAACAGAAACTCCACTTACAGTTCTGTACTAGGGGGGATATACAGCTTTATTAAAATAATCTTGTATTTGCACATTAGGCTTCCTACTTATTCTTTAGAAGGTACCCGTTTCTCTTCATTGCAGCATTCAGGTCAGGAATGCTCCATATACACTGATAAGGCAAGTACAGAAAGACAAACAGATTTTTATCTCGGGTTCATGATTCCTTGCATCATGAAAATACACATTATACTCTCTTTTATTTCCATATATAAGTTTAAAATTGTATAATTTTAAACTATATTTTAATACCAGTACAGAAAAGACACATAATAAATAAATAAATAAATCATTAAGATATAATTTCTAAACTTCTGTACTGTACAGACAAAAGAGAAACTGATCCCCATTTTTCAGTCCCAAAAACTGTCTAGAATACCTTCCAAACTCCAATACCTTCTCTCTGAACCACTGTCTTGCCAGAGATTACAGTTTGAGGAGACAGTGGTACCTCGGGTTACATACGCTTCAGGTTTCAGACTCCGTTAACCCAGAAATATTACCTCGGGTTAAGAACTTTGCTTCAGGATGAGAACAGAAATCGTGTGGCAGCCGCAGGAGGCCCCATTAGCTAAAGTGGTGCTTCAGGTTAAGAACAGTTTCAGGTTAAGAACGGACCTCCGGAACGAATTAAGTACTTAACCCGAGGTACCACTGTATTTCTAACATCCTGAATCACATACAGACATATGTCAGAAAGAAGCTCTGCCCACGATACAACAAACCCAGCACATGTTGAGAAGCAACCAGCATGTGTTCAAAAATAGCCAAGAAACAAGATGTTCAGGACCAAGATTTTGTTACAGATATTTTTATTAATGAAAAAAAAAAAAAGGAATTGAGGCAAACCAATGACACAAAGCTTTAAGTCTCTTGTTCAAGCTGGACAAAACACTGGCCTTCATCGGTGATACTCCTGATTTATGTTATCTGCTGAAAATAGAACAGAGAATAGAATAGAGCTGTGTACCAGCTCCATCTGGTACGTAGGCTGAGACCCTATCTGCCCGCGGACTGCCTCGCCAGAGTGGTGCATGCTCTGGTTATCTCCCGCTTGGACTACTGCAATGCGCTCTACGTGGGGCTACCTTTGAAGGTGACCCGGAAACTACAACTAATCCAGAATGCAGCAGCCAGACTGGTGACTGGGAGCAGCCGCCGAGACCATATAACACCGGTCTTGAAAGACCTACATTGGCTCCCAGTACGTTTCCGAGCACAATTCAAAGTGTTGGTGCTGACCTTTAAAGCCCTAAACGGCCTCGGTCCAGTATACCTGAAGGAGCGTCTCCACCTCCATCGTTCTACCCGGACACTGAGGTCCAGCACCGAGGGCCTTCTGGCGGTTCCCTCACTGCGAGAAGCCAAGTTACAGGGAACCAGGCAGAGGGCCTTCTCGGTAGTGGCGCCCTCCCTGTGGAACGCCCTCCCACCAGATGTCAAAGAGAACAACAACTACCAGACTTTTAGAAGACATCTGAAGGCAGCCCTGTTTAGGGAAGCTTTTAATGTTTGATGTAACATAGTATTTTAATATTCTTTTGGAAGCCGCCCAGAGTGGCTGGGGAAACCCAGCCAGATGGGCGGGGTATAAATAATAAATTATTATTATTATTATTATTATTATTATTATAACAGGCTTTGATTTAAAAACAAAATTATGTGGGATGGATTTCCATTATTTAGAAGCCAATTTACTTAGCTATAGGAATGTCTAGCATTTAAGAGGTTCCTAGATGTTTCCCTTAACACAATTTATTGCAAGCCCATACAACTTGTGACTCACTGAGCTGAATGCAGCTTGTAAATACAAGAAGTAATACCTGGCAAGGTTCTTGCCAATGTACATACTTTAGTAGTAGTCCCTGGTACCTGGTATCCTGGTTCCCATTCAGTCTATGGCGGCAGAGCACTTACTTGAGAGTAAAGAAAATATCTTTATAAACTCAGATAAAAGGTACAGACTCAGCAACAGTTGTAGAGGCAAGAGGACCACCGAACAACAAGAGATAGAGATACGAAATGCTGGGTGGGGGGAAAGCATATAAACAAATGTTTATATGCTGCCTTTCATCCCTCAAAAGGACCTCCAAACCATAAACATATATCTTAATGTGGTAAAAAGCAAGAGCAGTGAAATTTGCTCTTCAACAACCCTAAAAATATAGTAAAAATAAATTAATTCACAATGGCTACTAACCCCCTCCATGGTTGGAGGCAATAATGCTTCTGAATACCAGGAAGAGAATACAGGAAGGGAGAGTGCTCTTGCACTCAGGTCCTTCTTGCAGGCTTCTCATGGGCATCTGGCTAGACACTGTGAGAAAAGCATGCTAGCCTAGGCTGGCCTGATCCAGTGGCGCTGTTCTCATACAGCCACCATACAAAAATATACATGAGTTCTAATAACAGCTATATAGGTTTGTCAAACCTAAACCAGATGCTGCCTCCTATGCTGGCTAATAGGTTTGTGGCACACCATCCACCTTGGTTTAACCATCAATATTGGTGCAGCAGTTGTTGATCTCGTGAGGAATATAAATTTCTAGCATCGCATTGGAATTGACAGTCAACCAGAGGGTTATGCTGGTGCAGTAATGGGGTCAATGCCATTTTAACAGCAAGAGCCTGTATCATCAGATATTCTGATTTACAGGACTGAATTAGGAAGATGTGGGAGAAAGTTAAGGTATGCACCTTTCTAAGAATTTACAGCTTGACCGTTTGTCTCTTTCTGTTCAAATTTCTTATCATCAAAAACTGCTGTCAGCTGGCCACTATACCACTGATGTTGCAGCTTGTCCAACTAGCTGCAATTACAAATTACCACCCCATAGTTTCCCACATTTAAGGCTGTCACTATAGTTGTCAGAGTGTGTGTAATTGCTGCACAGTACCCTCACAATCGGCTTCTGCACTGATCTATAGAGCCACTCTATTCTGCAGCTGTCAGAATGCTGACACCAACTGCAGTTAATGACACAGCGTCATCTCCCCAGCTCGTTTACCTGCCGGCCTGCAAACAAATGGACACTGGCAGGGAAGAAAGAAAGTGAGCAGCAGATACAATATTTATCATAATCACTATGATCCACGATGGAGGAAAATCAATTTCTCTTAATCGAGTAGAGTGACTTATTAAGGGTTATGAGTCCTGGCTGGGTGGCTGCACTGATTTGATTATGTTAAAAGAGAAATTAGCAGCAAGGTCCTAGACCGTCCCTCTGTATCTCTGTCTTCTGTCTTCAGGTTGCCATTATTTTAAAAGTCTTAGTGAGCAGGTCCTGCTCTGATTGGGGAGACCACAAGTAAACAGGGTGCCAAAAAGGTTTCAGAAGTGTTGACAAGTAAAGATGTAAACAGTCACAATTTGCCCATTGCAGCATTTTTCATTTATAATTGAAAGAGCAGAACTATGGCACGTGGCTGCTGCAAACACAGTATCTTCCTATAAGGTTTTTAGAAGGTGCTGACTCAATTTGTCCTTCCTATTTCCCAGATTTGAAAAAGGAGGGCATATAAAACCATTAACTGCAGTCACTGAGGGCACTGTGTAGTGTGACCATATATTAAAGCTTGTAAGGATTTTGCAGGACATGATCTATTAAAAGAAAAAAAATCTCCCTTTTGTATTCAAACTTTGATGCAGGTTTAAGATAGCAAGAAAAATGAGTATTTAAAATTTTAATTTTAAGGCTCATGAACCTTGTAAACTAAGGAAACATATGAAGTATTCTATTATTTGTGACAATTGCGTGGCAATCATGGTGAACAAAATCCCCAAATTACACTTCTCTGTTTCCTTTTTCAGTATTTGGAAAGGACTGAGAAATCAGGGTATTATCCACTGGTAAGTTCTTTTGTACAAACTGTACGGTATGCCTTTAATTGAACTCCAGTTAATTCAACTGAACCTTGCAACCTTGCACAGAAGAATGTAATGATTTTTAGCACTTTTATATTAGTTTCGGATATAATATGTGGCAAATTGATAAATAGTGTTTGGAAACTGTGGTAATTTCAAAGGACAGGTGGAAGAGGAACATAAAGGAAGCTCATAGCTTATGCAACCTTTAAAACACAGCATAACTTTTTATATATGTATATAGTTTCAATTCTGGTAATGTTTAATTGTTTGCTCTGTTTTTAGTGGTTCTTGTTTTTATGTGTATGCTACCTTGAGGAAAAGTTGGGGGTATAAATAAATATATAATAATATAATTTAAAAAACACAACACAGCATAACTTGATTATTCCATGTACAGTACAGTCTAATTTAGGCTGGGAGGGATAACTTCTTGTGTTCTCTAGTTAGTTATGATCATCTATCTGCTGAATATCCATACACTTGCTGAATTGAATATACCTATTATTATGCATTGAATTTCTATACTGTCCTATACCCAGAGGTCTTAGGGTGGTTCACAGAAAAGATCTTCTACCTACTGGTATCTTCTTCAGAACCATAGAAGTTAACTTGCTTTTCAAGCATCATAATTTTTGTCCTAATGGTTGTCCTCCAAGAATTGCAATAGTAAAAGGGGAATTTGGGATGGTCTCAAACTGGCTAAGGAAGGAGTTCTCTGAAGGCAGTATGGTTCCTTGTCTACCTACCATCCAATCCATGCTGTTTGGCAAATCGTAGAGTTTAATACAAACTGATATTTTTATGCAAACTGCTATAGTTCAGCAAAGTTCAATACAATATAAAAGATAAATTATTTAAATGTGTGAATGGCCAAGCCACATTATAGAGTTCTTAATGTTTAAACTTCTTAAGCTTAGGAATCCTTCAGAAATCTTGACAATCTGCCAACCTTACTTTAGTTATGGATACTCATACTTCGTTGTTATAACAGAAACCTCGGATTGAGAAATGTGTCAAAGTGTAGTGATTGATTGTTATAAATATGTATCAGGTACCTGAATAATTCTTTTAAACATGCCAGCCAAGTGTAGCATCCTCCACCATATCCAAAGCTAGATGTCGCCGTAAAAGCTTTGCTTACGTTACAAGCAATGCAAACCTCCACATCTCAAAGTGATTTGCCTTGTTACAACATTGAGGTTTACTAATACAACTGGTATCATGAAACTCCTAAACATAAAGGAATACTCTCAAGAACTGTTCCTTTTAAAACTATTTTATACCACCATTAAGTTTACAAATTCAGTGGTTTTCAAACCACGTTCCAGGTCACCTGGAACTACAGCAGAGGATTCCTCAATTAAATTAACACTGAATTCTAAGACTTGCCTTAACATGAACAAAGTGTATGATTCTTCAGAAACATTTGTAATTCACTAGGGTTCCTCAACAGCCAAGTTAGAAATGGATCCCCAAGAAGTAAAACATCTGAAAACACTGCAGACAAAAATATCATATTTGCTTATTCCCATTTAAGGACCTCTCTCTAAAGCTAAAACCATAACAGATATCTCAAGTGTCTTTCCCCCTAATAAACAGAGCACTGTAAAATGAACACACTGTACTTTGGGGGCGCACAGTCACATTGGGCTATATTCAGAACCTTCTCCAACCCGAGGCAAAAAAACTGCACCCACAAAACATGCCCCCAAATTAGTGCACAGAATGATATATTAGTCTATGAAAGGGTCCAGACAGTTTAACAAGTATTTGCAACGATGTGGCAGCTGCCCTGCATGCCCAGAGTTTCTTTTTCAATGAAGCATTTTAATTCAGGATTATATTTATTTAGTATATATTTTTTAAAATAATAATTTATAGCATAGTAGTTTGTTTTAACAATGCATTTCAAATCTGAATTGCAAGGGAGAAGTTAACTGACCAGAGGTGAGTTCTGTTATTTTATATTCATGTTTTATATGCGAACCACCTCCAGCTAGGCAGCTGCAAACTTAAATTTAATGACCACATGCCTGCCTTTAAATCATCTTCTGAATGCATTTCAGAGAATGGACCATGACAATGGTTTGAAGCTTTATTCTCCTCAGCAGCTACAAGTCATCACAATGCCTCCTCTAATCAGGTTACTCTGCATCTGCCTGTCACAAATAACCTAGTAACAACTAAATGGATTGCTATAAATCTTTCAATTAGAATGCATAACTTTATTAGCACAATATTTTTGAACTGACTGCATTACTTTAAATAAGAGCTTTCATTTACTCTGTCACTTGGGGGTCAAATGTGCACACTGGACAGAAGCTGTATAAATACAAAATTTGAATCTGGTGATCTCAGGCACCTCCTCTTCATGTTTACAATGCAAGCAAATTACCCAACTGCCAAGATGTTTCAGGTAATGTTAAGAAATGAACTGACAGCAAACATAATATGTTATAATTCCACATCTATGCTTGCTAGTCCTTCTATACTGCTCTGCTCTGGGAACTACAATTTCTTTAATAATGCATTTGTCTGTATTACTTTTAGCTATTTCCATGTTGTGAACAGCCCTAAGATCTATACATGAAGGGTGGTATACAAATCTAATAAATAATACTTAGGGCCAAACCACCCACTATATGCAATCATGTCTAACTATAAATGGATGCCCTTTTCTTTTATTGAAAAGCGGATCTGAAGGAGATAAGTAGTGCGATGAAGACACTTAACTCGTTTCCTACTCATTCCCTACTTCCAATATTTTTTTCATCTGACACACTTCTAAATATGTTTTATTTTGTATTACCCTCTCCAAGTGACCATTTCTCCATTTGGAGATAAAATATTAAGTGGGAAACAGACAGGATTATTCACCACCTCCCCAAGCAACTTTCAGTTGTTTTTTAAAGGTCATTGGCCGTGCTTGTTGGGGCTTATGGGAGTTGTGCCACATCAGGAGGACTAAATGTTCCCCACACCTGGGCTAGATAGACTAAATCAGAGCTGGGGAACCTCTGCACCAAGCACCAAGTGTGGCCTTTCTGGCCCTTGAGACTTACCCTACATCATGCTCCCTCCCCAGCCCTGCTGAATGTCCTCATTAAGTGCTTTTTCCTGACAAGAATATGTTATTGTATTGCAATAATGCCTCTTGCTTGTGTACAAGGGTATCTGTATAGAAACCTCTGACTTTTGGGTTACTGGAATGTAGCCTATACAAGGGTAAAAGTCACATGCACCTACCCTTGCATCTGGCTAAGCCCACTACTGTTATATGCCCACCCAAAAGTCACCCACAAGGCCATGAAGCCTTCAGGCTACAAAGGGTCCTCTACCCCTTTACTAAAGGGACCAATAATCTGACTTTGTGTAAAGCACTGTTGGCATGCAGTTACTTTAAAAGTAGTTTCACTACAACTACTATCTGAAACAAGCATTGCCAATATGTTCCTCTCCTGAATTTTTGGACTCCAGCTCCCATAACCCCCAGCCCATGGGTCAAGGATGATGGGAGTTATATTTCACATCATCGGAGCAGAGCAGGACAGCCCACTGTCTACCACAATCTAAAAATGTATTTAACTACCACACTTCAGTAAAGCTAAAATTATTATGTGTCCATCTATGTACGTGTAAGGAAAGCTCTGCCATTTAGTAGACCATCTTTATCTTAGAAGGCAGTATAGGTATGTAAAGAAGTGTTGCAAAACTCATAAAAATACAGGTGTATTCTGAAAACCATTTTATTTCATTTATGATAGAGATTACAGCTTCTGCTAATACTGTATCGTTCATAATGAAAATACAGGGTGATTCATAATGAAGTATACAGTTTCCTGTATACTTCATTATAAATCACCCTTTATGTACATTTCCTTGATGACAGTACAGCAGCCTTCACCAACTTGAGGAGCTTCAGATGTTTTTGACTGCAGTTTCCCATCAGCCCCAGCCAGCACAGTCTGGGGAAGGTTGCTACACACTATAATCAAACATGTATGTTTAGCGAAGTTGATAGATTTATATACAAATTTAATTCCTTATAGATATTGCCTAGATAATTATCCCAAAGCTTTAGTCATTCGATTAATTCTGCACTCCATTTTTAAATTACTCTCCACAGTTCCCTTTCAGTTTGACTACTGATTTTAATATGGCTCCAGAATTTCCTATTGTGCCATACATCTACACTGCTTGACTTACTCCAGCTTCTCTTTCCAAACATGACTGTTTTATGACAATATAGGAAATAGGCTTAAACATATTGCATAGGCTAGGCTTAATCAACCTTATTTGATTCAGTAATAAAGGCATAAAGCAGCAAAGTAGTTACAGAGGTTATATTAAAGATTCCTGTTCCATACTGTGCCCATCGTCTTCAGAACTCTGTAATAGATCTGAAATCAATATTCATGTAGCATCTTAAATTTACCATTTTACCCTTCTTACAAGCAGCTCCACAGGGCCCATAAAATCAAGTGGTTAAATTTCTTTTAAAACCAGTCAATTATAAATATAGGGCAATTTATTCATTAGGAAACTACTCAAGAGTTTAGGTTCTTGATTCTGCACTTAATCTTTTGCTACTGATTTCCACACAATCTGTTTTATAACAACAAGCAGCACATTCCGAATAAGCTATTTCCTCTTGACACAAGTAGCTTCCGTAACAATCTATGACATGTCTACTGAATGTAAAGCAGGAAAAATAATATTGGTTGAAGGCTAGGGAGGAACTTGGAGGGGAATTTGGAGAGCAAACTACAAGCCTGTCTGCATTCAATTTTGCATTAACGGGACATGGTTTCTGACACCACATCTTCTATGACTGCTATCCTAACCATGTCTACTTAGAAATAGGTCAAGTGAATTCAATGGGACTTACTCCCAGGTAAATGAGATTGAAACTACAGCCTAAGCGAGAGGTGCCAGTGAAGCTCACTGTTCTCAGATCTGGAAATCCTTTCTTCAATGACAAGATGAGCATTACAAATCTTCCTGAGTTCTTCTTTGCCTCTGATTAAAATTCAACCTGGAAAAGATTCTCCTTTCCTCCCACCGACCCAACCAAGGCAGCTCCTACTCTCCAAGACTCTCTTACTTCTCTTTAAACAGTGCCTACAGGACTAGAATCAGTAGCAGCAGCTGTGCTACTGTGTCAGTACCCCTTGTGCAAAACAACTTTTCCAAGGGCCATCAGAGTGTATGCTAAATTTGGCTTGGCACTTAAAATGAGACAAGTCACCACCACTAAAAGCAATGTAAGGGGGGAAAATAACTACATGATAGCCTGAAATAATGTCAAACTGTACACAGTTAAATAAAGCACAGTGTGCACATTTTAAGCTGCCAAAAATACTACTGAGCTCTAGAAACAATTTAACCAAAATGTAAAATATTAATATTATTAAAAATGTAATCTTAATGGAAAAAATCAAGTGACAGATATTCATGCATCACCACATTTGTTTATGTCAATGAACCATACTTCTTAAGAGGCTCTAGAATAATGGCGGGTCAAAGGAAAAGACATCAACAGCAGCATCTACACCATAAGAAGTGAGGAAGGATTCAAATGCGACCTTTCTAGCCAGCATTCAGTAAATGAAACAGCAATTTCAATACTGGAAGCACCAACTGGAAAAGGCAATCTGCTATACCTCCCAAGACTAGCCTGAATCAAGTTTCAGGAAGCAGTAGATGTGTCAGCTGCAATTCATCAAAAGATTCAAAGGACGAGATTCACAGGAGGTTTGTCAAGAGGCAAAGAGAAAAATATAGCCGAAAAAGGCCCAAAAGGCACAAATGCAAGAGGAACAGGTGACTAAGGAGGACATCTCACACTTAGCCATCAATCTGCTAAGCTTCTTATTACTCCCACCTCTTTATTATAACTTCTGTTTTTATTATGTTAAAAGTTGCTCAGTCAGATGGACAGGGTATAAGTAATTGTTATTGTTATTTCTTAATACTTTTAACAAAATTGCAGAATTTTGTCATGTCAGGTGTTGGCCACTTTTGCCTCTTAATTCGCAGTGTGTGTGTGTGAAAACTATACAACATTATTTTCAAGAAAGACTTAAGAACATGAAGCGGAAAAGTCAGGGAATATTTAGAGTACTTAAACACATTTCCAAATTGATCTGCATTTTATTTGTGCACTGAAATGGAAGACTAAGAATATTAATATGGCAAGTTTGACATTGTAACAATTGATGCGAATGCTAGTATCTAATGATAATTCTTACATGCTTCTATCAGTGAGAGAACAGAACTATTGTCACCTCTAAGTGTATGTGTAGTTTTGCTTCCTTGCATTTTCATAGCATGGACAAAAGAATAAGAGTGCACTTTCAGTCTAATTTACGTGCATGTCAATTGTAAGACATTTTCTTAAAATTCTGATGAAATAATTAGAGTGATTACAGGTTAGAGATCAAAAGGACAATTCCCTATCTAGGTAAAATTAATTTAAGGTACTATAAACACTTCTGAGCTCCTCCATATAATTCTTCTGGCTGTCATTTTCTTCAACTACCATCAACTAGGAGATGTTCTGCAAAAATCAGCCCTGTTCCCTGTCACTATGATCATGTCATATCTTCCTAAGCTATAGTAGTTTCCTGTTTCTTTTCTCATAGATACATACTTTTATTTGTATGCCACCTTTCCACAGTTCAAATCATGCTCAAGGAGGCTTACAACATGAAAAAATACATGGCTACAACGTAACAACGGTAGTCATAATAAATAAAATATTTAAAAACACACAACCAAGTGGAACAACTTCCACATAAATCACAAGATCTAAAATAAAGATACAAAAGGCAACAGCAACATACCCTGCCAACAGAAAACACCACACCCCAGCCCATCAACTTCAAATTTTTTATTTGTCAGTTTAAGGCTTAACATATTTCTGCTCTGTTGGCTCTTTTCTTATCGCACCATTTCTTGTTCTTAGCATTCAAACTAATTTCCTAGTGTTCCCCCTCTCCAGTTGCTCTTTTCCACTTTTGAACACAGTGCTCCTTGTGCTTTAAACCAGGGGTAGTCAACCTTTTTATACCTACCACCCACTAATGCATCTTTCTTGAGGGTAAAATTTCCTTACCTCCCACCAGTGCTCGATGGAAGGAGGATTCAGCTCGTGCCGTAGAACTCCCCACCGCCCACCTAGAATCCTGAAACGCCCACTAGTGGGTGGTAGGGACCAGGTTGACAACCCCTGATTTTAAACAGTCACTGTTCCACAGGTAGTGATGGCCACCATCTGAGATGACCTTAAAAAGGGTCATGGACAACTGTCTTTCAATGATATAGTTTTAGTCAAGCCACAGCTCACCCACGTGAGTCAGATATACTGCAGGGCAAGTAAAGAGCTGACTCAGCCAAAATGGGGTTTGCAGGTGCCTGCAAGGCCCTGTGCAAAACTCTCTTCACACAACTTGGCAACCAGCTGATCCAGTTTCTAATTATTACATACGTATGTGTATATACACCAGTATATTTATATGTGTGTGGTATATGCATACAAACAGAGAGAGAACATGTTTGTGTGACAAGTTGGCTGGAAGATTTAGTGCTGCATCTGATATCTTTCAAAGCTCCTGGTAAAGCAGCCTTTCACAACTTGCGGGTCCCCAGATGTTGTTGAATTACAACTCCCATCACCCCTAGCTATCAAGGCCAGAGCTCAGGGATGATGGGAGTTGTAGTCCAACAACATCTGGGGACCCACAGGTTGAGAACCACTGTAATGTAAAGCATTCTACAAGGCTGCTGGGACTTGCAGGATACTTTGCAAGGGCCTTTGCCTGCACAGTTTGAATTCAAACTCTGTGAGTAAAACAGAATCACCTGACATCATTTAAAACTATCCTTAAAATATAGAATTACAAATTATTCATTTCTGTACTAGCAAGTATGACTTATTCAGTTTTGTAAAAAGAGGCTAGTATTGAAAGGCTAACATATTTTAAATTTTTTAGAATGCATTAATTTTGCAATTACTGTGAGTGTTTTTTGATTACATATTAATGTTAATATGATTACATACTATGTGTTCCTATTTCAGATATGATTTATTATTAATACAATAAAATGTACAGAGATAAAAAAATGAAAAACAAACATGCTTAACAAGTTTCCTGAATTAGAAATTCACTCAAGAGCATACATTTTTCTTTCAGTGCTAAATGCAGTCCCTACTGTCGCAAACATAAAAGTATGATTTTTCTTTTACAACTATTATACCACAGTCCTATGCATGTCTAAAGGTAAAGGTACCCGTGACCATTAGGTCCAGTCGTGGCCAACTCTGGGATTGCGGTGCTCATCTCGCTTTATTGGCTGAGGAAGCCAGTGTACAGCTTCTGGGTCATGTGGCCAGCATGACTAAGCCGCTTCTGGCGAACCAGAGCAGCGCACGGAAACGCCGTTTACCTTCTTGCCGGGGCGGTACCTATTTATCTACTTGCACTTTGACGTGCTTTCGAACTGCTAGGTTGGCAGGAGCAGGGACCAAGCAATGGGAGCTCACCCCATCGCGAGGATTCTCACTGAGCTCAGGGGGACTTACTCCCATTGAAGTGTGTATAGAATTGCAGTCTTAGTCAACTCTTTTAAATACTGTAAATCTGAATATTTTGGACACAACAGGTTTAGGTTGTTGTTTGTTTTGTTGCTATTTTTTTTATTCCAAGTTCTTACCAGCATGGGAAAGAAGCTAGATCTCAAATTAGAATTCTTAGTCTCTAAAGATAGGAAATTAAAGTTTGACAACTCCCACCAAAAGCCCAGATTCAACCTCAAATGCAACATTTACTTGATATTTCTACAGAGTGCTTTAGTACTACAACAGCAGATAATCTTCTAATTTCTGTGACACCTGTCCTATTAATTAGAAATGTTTCCAATATCCAGATCTATCATCACACAGGTAACTGAGCATGTTATTGTCCAAGCATATGTGTTATGAATTCTGAAATGATGGACTATGCCAAGGCCAGATGTCAGAGATGTTAAAACTGATAATCCATCAGTAATTTTCTATCTGTCGGAATAGCTCTGACCCACTGAACTAAATAAATATGTTTAATCACAAACTGGTCAACTTATCAAAAAGTGCCATAGGGTAAACAGAAGGTCTTGTCAAACAGAGGGCAGGCATTGCCTGAACTACAGCTACGCACAGAAGCCTGGCAGGGTACCTTATCTTAATATCTTTAGTTTCTGAAATACACAGATAAAAAAATCACATTAGAAAATCCTGCATTATTTATAAGGAACTATACCCCAAACAACATGCATTTCTGTAGAGTTTTCCCCATCTTGTGGGAGTGGGGTGGGAAATCAACCACCATTTCTTCACAAATCTTTAATGAACACAAATCAAGCAAAATGTTTATGCCTCAGGTCAATGTGAATTCCAAAAATACCTGCTCCTAGAAGATACAGGCCCTCTACACTTGTCTGAATTGTGCCTTGAATCATCTGTTACCTGTTACAGAATGAAATGTGACACGTGCATGACTAAAAATAAATGTCAGATCAAGTGCTACTACTCCACACACTATCAAAGCATTCTGATGAAACTAGTGAAAAAGTAGTTATTCCTCTGAAGTAACATACCAACAACCCAGAGATATTAATGTGTCACTATACTGCTGTCCTGTGTTGGCAGCCATGACAGAAAGCTCTTGAACTTGTTTATTCACACTTGTTTAATCCTGTTTCCATACAGTGCCTCACAGCCTTTGGGGCTGAGAAGATGGATGAGGAGAGCTAAGGCCACAAGGGGTCGGGGTCACAATGTCACTGGATCTCATTAACTACATCACTCACCGCACCAGACACTTCAGAGGTCAACTCAGCTGAGGACGCTAGGATAGGTGATGAAGGAATGGCTGACACATGCGCTGATTTTTTTTTTAATCCTGCTGTTGATATCACATATATTGAAATAAGGGCATTCCCTCAGCTTGCCCTTAACCTGCCTAATATGTTGGTTCATTTTAACACCAATTGTTTAAAGCTTGTTTCCACATGTCAAAGCAAAATAGCTGAAAAGCAACAAAAGTACACAAACGGGGGGGGGGGGGGGAAATCAGGACGTAGGACTAGTTTTATAAAGCAGTGTTCTGTATGATTTTTTTTAAAATTTTGCAAACCAACTCACCTTTTACCTTTACCTTACTAGGAGAAACAGAAGTTCAACTGCATAGCTGTGCATGCTCACTCTCTGTCTTTACACATTAACTCTTGTCTCTCTAATTTAAAATTGGAATGTAAACAAAATAAAGAAATAGATGACACACACACATACTTTCCCACCGTATTTTAAGGTTACAAAAGACCATATGAACCCAGCTGTTTTTCATATAGGAAACACAGGCAAACTCTCCTGGTTGTTCATTTGTGCCAGTGAGACTGAGTGAACTTGCTGACAAAAGACTCCAAATGTTGCGATGCTTTTATCAAAACTTTTATAAACTTTTTAAAAAAAATTCTTCAGACACTTAAATGCTCAAAAAGAAAGACACGTCCAATCAAAAAGAAAAAGCTGAGAAAAAGAAGCAAGGATACAAGACAATTGGGTTGCTGTGCAGCATTTTCTGAAGCTGCTGTCACACGGTAGTTGAAGGAAGAACATAAAAGTCCTGCTGGATCAGGCCAAAGTTCCAATGAGTCCAGCAGTCTGTTCTCACAGTGGCTAGCCCACTGCCCATGGAAAGTACACAAGCAGAACCCAAGCACAATAGCATTCTCCCAGCCTGCAATTCCAAGCTACTGGTATTCAGAGACAATAGTAGTGATCAGCAGGGTGGATGTGCTTACCTGACCATCCTGTCACCAACATTGTTGTGGCTTACCAGAAAGCAGAGGGTGGTGGTGAGGTTGGCATGGTGCTCCTGCTGGTACATTTGCACGGCACCAAACTTGCTGCTGCCTCACCCCTCCATCTCTGCCTTCCAGTAAGCCACTGAGATGCCAGTGACCTGAGACCAAACAAGTGCTGCCCCTCTCTGACCACAACACTTCAGAGCCATACTGCCTCCTAGAGTGGAGTTGGAACATAAGCCTCATCCTCCATGGATTTGTCTAATCCTCTTTTAAAGACATCTAAGTTGGTAGCCATCACTACGTCTTGTGGGAGAGAATTCCATAGTTTAACTAAGAACTGTGTAAGTACTTTCACCTGTCCTGAAGTTTTCAACATTTAGCTATATTGGAAGTCCCTGATTTCTAGTATCAAAAGTGAAAGGGGGGAACTGTCCCCTTTCTCCACAACATGCGTAATTTTATACAACTGCATCACATTCCCTCTTGTTTGCCTCTAAAATAAAAAGTCCCAAATGCTGTAATGTTTTCTCACTGGGAAGTCCTTCCATACATCCTACTTTACTGAGGACAGCTGCTTATGTGAAGAGCTGTCAAAGGACAGTCCTCTATTTGAAGTTGTCACTTATCTGAAGAGCTATTTAAAGTCTGATCTGAAGATAAAGTACCACAAGAAGCAGAAGCAGGGACTTTGAAGCTGCCCATCAACAGCACCTGGGTAGCAGATAGAACAGGCAAACAGCTTACCTGTTTGCATTATGGTGAGATGTACTGTATTTCTATTTAAATTAAATCATTTCAAAATCTGGATCTGCACATAAAAAATTAGCATGTGCAAATTTGAGGTAAACCTTTTCCTTCTTTTCCTGTCTTTTTTGGTGATGCATTGAAGAAGGCTGAAGAAAAAGGCACTCACTTTAGGGATGAGTGTTTTCCACTTGTGGAAATAATTTTTTAAAAATTCATGATTTTCATAATTTTTTCTGTGCAAATCCCAAATTACCATGCACATGCTAGAAAAACACTTGAGTGAATTTAAAGGCTGTCAAGATAAATGGACCATCAGGTTTCCTTAATATTTTGTTACTTTAGCTTCATATAATAAAGCTCTATAAATTCTAAAGTTTTTAATCTTCAAGCTCCCCTGACCTTTACACATTTTCCTCTACCAACTTCTAAAACATCTCCCAAATGACAAAGTGAGTTGTAACCTCCAAAAACCCAAGCCTCAATAAATTTGCTCATCTCCAAGGTGCCATGAGACTGTTATTTTTTTCTGGAACAAATGAACATGGCTACACTTCTGGAAGTTCTCTTGAATGTTAGTATCGTCAGAACTGACAAGAGATTTCCTTTGTGTATATAAAAATGTTTCATTAAGATAGAAGAGAAGGGGGCAAAAACAATTGATGGAAGATGATATAATAGGAAAAACAGCTCTGAGATTCCAAACTGTTGGGAAAACTCTCATATTAAATACCAAACTCTTTAGATAGGCAAGTCCTGGGTTTTTTTAAGCGTGATTTTTAAAAGTGTATCTTATTTTTCACCTCAAATGGAGGAAAAAAAGGAATGCCTAAATAATTAGAACTGTAACTACTTCATTTGTTTTTTAAGCACGCACAATCACATTACTTGTTAGTCACTTGTTATCAATAAGCCTAAAATACATTTAATAATATAAACATAAATACATTATGCCATTTTAAAAATTCATACAAAACACCTACCATTCAATATATATACACACAAACCAATCCCCAATGAAAATATGGTAAGGATGTTGAAAGCAAACTGTATTTATGCACCATTTTGAAATCAATAGGTCAGTCATTACATTAGTATCTATGGCTTTAAGACTTAACCCTGCTATTGTTCTCTGTGTCTATTATGTCCAACAAGAAGGAAATATCCAAGCAAGATGAGGGAAGAAAATATTATGACTGCTTGCTAATGTGTCAAGGCCATTGTCTCTGCTTGGACATGGCAGTGCAAGAATATTTAGCAACATGTATATCAAAGAACAACAATTCTACTCATTTAAGAGAATACTGTCAAATATTATCTACGGAAGTCATGGTAACGGCACCAGTTCTTTATATAACTCAGATATTTGCCTGTTACTTACTAGACTGAAACCACTGGCTCCAGTCATTCTGAATACTGAACAGGCATCAGATACTTAATTATTCAAATATTGTGAAGTGACTCCCTACATGAAAAATGCAGAAGTTTTCATCTCTTGAGGTTACAAAAAAGAAAGTGATAGAATTCTACTTTCTATAAACAAAAGTAACTACTAATAATGAAATCCCATCAATGTCACCAACTTTACCCCAGTGATTTCTGACAATTAGGAGTTCAATGTGCTTTGTTAGTATTTAGATCATGTAGTGTTTTGTAAATGGTTTGGAGTGCTGCTTCAAATGGTTTTTTTTTATCTCATCTGACATCATAAATTGTACAACATGTCTGAGGCATATGCCAACAATAGCCAGTATTTTAATTAATATTCAAATAGCACTTGCAGGTTTCTATACAGAGAGAACAGAGGTGTGGAAATGCAAATGTGTTAAATAATATGATGTGCTATCTTGATCAGCTATGCTGTTTTCTCAAATGACTAAAATTGGAAAAATACTGAGCATGCCAAAAGTACAAGGAACAGAGAATAACAGTAATCAACCTATACAGCATCAGACTGTTAGAATAAAAATGATATAAGATGCGCTATAAGATGCCTAGCTTTAAATACTCTCTCAAGAAGAATATGTAAATTTCAGTAGCTTTCCAAACTGTACAAAAAGTAGAATTTCACACAGCATGCCAGCCATGCCTTCTCTACAAAGTGTGAAGAGGATGTGTCTGCATGTGTGCTTCCTGCCTTTCAAACATTACAGAAAATACATAGTTGGCATGTGGTGGAAATGTATTTGCCGTAATCTGAAACATTGTTAAAAATTAAACAATCCAAAATAAATAGTAGAATAAAAAATATTTCTCAACAAAAATCAGTGACATTGAAATGGGGCCAGTTCAAGTATGTTTACCCCAATGATGAATAATAGTTCATTAAATCACGAAGTTACATGATCATCCGGCTAATGAAGCCCGGTTTCATATTACTGAAGTAGTATGTCAACCATGGAAAACTCCCCACGGTTCAACTCTACTTGCATGGTAATATATAAACTTCTGGTATAGCATTCATTTTCAGGAAGTATCCCTTTTCCACATAAAGCATTCATGCTCAAGGCAAGAGCCAAACAACCTTAGGCTGCATGATTTTGCATTCACTCAGTGGTTAAAGGTGGATGTTCAGAAATGTGAAATCTGGCCTCCAATGCACAAGAGAGATACAACTGTATGTCTGATGTCTCTGCTGAAGCAAACTCATAATTATTTGTTTTTGCTGTCAGTATTAGTCTAAGAGTGCCACATATTATTACAGTTAGGAAGTTACTGCAGATTCAGTTTTATTGAATATATGATGCAGCTACAATGAATCAGTACAGACTATGAAGTGCACTTGTCCATAGAAAAATACGGTAACTAAACATCATGTAACACCCATCCCCTCCACACAAGAGAAGTACTGCTTTGTCCATCCATCCCAATACTGTCTACTCTGACTGGCAGTGACCCTCAAAGATTTCAGATCACATCTCATGCAAAATGCTTGTGCTTCCCTTTAAAGTCATATGGGTCTTATGACCCAAGTATCTGAAGGAACACCTGCAACCATATCAATCTAACTCTATAATGAAATCATTTTCATAGGCTCTCCTCTAGTGCCTCAACCATTTAAAGAAAGGTACCGTATTTTTCGCCCTATAGGACACACTTTTCCCCCTCCAAAAATGAAGGGGAAATGTGTGTGCGTCCTATGGGGCGAATGCAGGCTTTCGCTGAAGCCTGGAGAGCGAGAGGGGTCGGTGCGCACCAACCCCTCTCGCTCTCCAGGCTTCGCGGACGTCTCTGCAGGCAGCGGGAGCCAGCGCTGGGCTCCCACGGCTTGCAGAGAGCTGCCTGTTTGGGGGCTGGGGTCGGGGGAAGCTCGGGCTTCCCCCGCCCCAGCCCTGCGCCTGGGGGGAAAATAATTTTTTCCCCTTTATTTCCCCCCCAAAAAACTAGGTGCGCCTTATAGGACGGTGTGTCCTATAGGGCGAAAAATACGGTAGATGGAGGACAGGGAGAGAAAGGGCCTTCTCAGTGCGGGTGCCTCATTTGTGGAGTTCTCTCTCCAGGGCTGACCCACCCAGCATCAACATTGTTATCCCTTTGGCACTGTATTCCTTTCAGGCAATGTCATTCTTATCGTCAAAACTTTTTATTTCATTTTTTATTTCATAAAATGGTAAAAGAAAAAACACCTCAAAGGCTATGCCTTTATATCCTTCATGAAAGGATAGTGCTTTTATTGTATCATAATGCTCTCTTGCTGTCTCTCAATGTGCTATTGTAATAATTTATATTGGTTTTGTATACTGTCCTGGAAACTCTGCTGAAGGATAGTATATACATATTTTAAGGGGGGGGGGGATCACCTGAGGTGCTAGGAACTGAATCAAGATATTCCTGCATGGAAAGTCTTTGCATTGCCACAAAGCTATGTCCCTTCTGCAATGGGTTGCAGTAATGTAACTGCAGAGTATGGCATAAGCAATCTTACACATTCGGTAAAAAAAAAATGGTGGTCATGTAAAAAGGGATAATAATAACAGATCCAAAAGCAATATTTCTAACCATATCAAATTCTCCACTCCAAGAAACTTATTAGATCTACGCTTCCCAAACTCAAAACTTCATTGAATTTACTTGACTGACTCCCTGGAGGTTATCTACTATATTCCAATCTCACCCCTTTTCAGCTTCACTTCCCATGCTCCTTCAACTCCACTCAAGATAATATGGTTTGCATAAAGTTGAGTCTTATGAGATCACTCCTTCCTTTCCACAATTCCTGTTTTAACTTACACTTTGAGGAATCTTGATTTTTTTAAAGGTATTTTAGAGATGTAAAATTGTTGCATCTAGCCAGCTAGTATCTATACTTCCAAATCTGAAAAAACACACACTGGATTTGGTTTTGCCATATGAATTATACTATATTTTTATTTTTATTTTTTAAATACTTGGATTTTTAGGTACCTTTGATCAAATTTAATTTTATCAGCAATCTTATAGGATGGTTAGTCAGTCTATAATATGGTGGGTCTTTTAATCTAATCCTTATATTGGTACAAACTAGAGAGACATGAAACAAGATTAGACATATTGTGTGAAAAAAATTGGTTCATGTTTTAGAGTGATGCCCTTGCTAAATTCAGTAAATGCCATAATCTCTTATTCTGACAGATAAAAGCATCAATTTACTCTAGATTTTAAAGCAAACAGGATCATTATGTTTGGAGAGTGGTCGAGAGCTTGCTATTTCAGCAATCTGTGACCTATAAATAATGCAAGACCATTTCCTCTCTTTAAATGAAATCAGGCAAGCACCCTGAAAGATGGTGGCCAAAATACAGCCTTTAGCTATATTATTCAGTATCTTGACTAAATTAAAAAGAAGGTTATTGTTCATTATTTTATCAGCATCAAGCCTCGTTTTTTTACTGGAAAAAGTGAATTTATATAAATTGTTTCTAATTTTTAATATACTGTATGCAAACACAAAAAGTAGGGAAGCCCTGCTAAATAAGTGACTTGTGTTTTGTTCCAAAAGAAAGGGTAGGAGGGAAATGATCAGTTTTTGCATGACTTTTGACCTCTGAACCACAACCTTCTTGCTACTAAAGCATTCAACACCTCATTTAATCTCTCTCCTCACTACACTGGCCCAGTGCTGAAAAAAGAAAAGGGAAAAAAATAATCTGGGGACTTCATCAATTTTTCATGAATTTTCATTTAGGCCAGAGCCCCCCCTTACAGTGGTCGATAGATCAAGCGGCTGCCTCATATTTAACACCTGGGGCTACAGCTGCTATCTCTAGTACTGCAACCAACTCTGCCTGGATAAGAGATAGTGCTCTGGATCTGAGACAGTCTCAGTCAGCGCTAGGCTCTATGTTCTCTCTACTCTAAGTGCAGGTATGAATCTTACCTTTGCAACTTCTTCAAGCTGTGTCTCATGATCGTTTCAACTGGATTTGAGTAAATTAAAGGTACTTATATATCAGTTAATGGTTCAAACAAGTCCTAACCTTATTAAGGTTTATGCAGATTGCTCCTAAACAAACTGCAAACTGCAAATCAAGATATGGATCAATCTTATGTTTCATCATGAGAAGGGTTTTGGAATTGTATAAGAAACTGCTGCAGAAGAGGGACTATGAGTAACATCATGGAAAGAGTATTTCTCTGATTAAGGTGAAGCTGTGAAGCTCCCTTGTTATTTTTGCTATAGAATGCCTGCATGTTGTTTAAGTCATCTTGTTATATTTATAGTATCAGAATGTGGCTTATTGGTTTGTTACTATATTTGCTACTGCTTTGCTATGTAATTATGAAATTGTTTTGCAGTGTTTATTTGAAATGTATTCCTGTTCTCTTTGTTGGAATCTGCTTTGAGTGGCTTGCAAATAAATTGAATGAATGAATGATTTGGCTTGTTTTAATCTCCAAACTGGAATAAAGTTCCTAGATTGACTTTCCCCTTCCTTGGCAGCTCTCAAAGAACCAGACCAATCCTCTTGTGCTGCCAGCAGGGTATCAGCTTTCTTCTTTCCTTTTCTTCTCTGTGGTCCTAACATGCTGTGCGGTGCATTATGACTGAAAAAGCGGTTTACCATTGGGAGTACTTTGGGGACTGAGATTTGGGTGCAGAAGGGTGTTTCTTCATTTCATCAGATTAGCTTGAGAGATGAACTAATGCGTTTCAGATTTGTTCTAGAAACAAATCTGTTTATTTCCGAGTTATTCTGAGCAGAATTTGGGGCAGTTCACCCTTCTTTTATTACAAGATATCAGCCCCAAATTACAAATTAATGAACATATAAAGAAAATAGGGCATAAAGCTTTTGGGACAGGTAGCTTCAGGTGGGGGAAAGGGATAAAATCCCTCTCTGCTACGTCCTGGACCTAATCTAGATTAGGGGCCCCATGGCTGTTGTTACTTAAAACATTAAGAGATTAGCAGCCATGGAATTCAAACATGTGTCAGTTATGCCTGGTTTTAGTTTTATTCATTCTCTTTCAATTAGTAACTATTCCCAGCAACCCTTTCTTTACTTTCCTTGCAGCATATTATTTATTTAGTGCCAACAGTCAATTAAGGATATTTTTTTCCATATTCTACTTACTATTTATTAAGGTTACAATGATATGTACATCAGACCAAGTTCTGTTGAAATCAATTGAACTTATATCTAAATATATAAACATAGGACTGCAGAACAAGCTTATCCAAAATTAAGCTTAAAACAAGCCAAAAATATCAGGTGAATGTAATCTTTATTGCAGTCCAAAAACCTGTAACACAGATTCAGAATAAAATGCAGATTCATACAGACAACCCCCTGGAAGAGGGAGACCGAGACAATATTTGTTTAATCTTCAGTATGATGATCTTTGATACATATGACTGCCTAAAGAAACTTTGCCACGGCCACTGTGATATCATTAGACTTGTCATCCAGAAGATATTTAGTATAGTAGGCTTCAGATTCACCCAGCCGATTTGCCAGTAGGGGTTTAATCAATAGATCCCTAGCTTGCTCATATTGTTCGCAATGCCTCATACAATCGACGTCCTGAGAGCATACACAGAGCCTATTTTGATAAGGGATGCCTCTCAGTCTGCCATTTAGAATTTCTGATGGAAATACATTTAATCTGGCTTTGGTAAAGAGATGCCAATAAGTTGGTACAGACAGATTTCTAAGATATGCAGGTATCTGAAAATTGTACCCATAATGAATTCCTACTGCTATCAGGCCACAGATAACATGAGATTGAGATTAGGAGATCGCTATGTGATATGTCCCAGAGCCTTTGCCTCGGAGATTCAAGGGCAGTATCGTAGCCCAGATGGTACAATAGAGAAGGCGGCATTCAAATCGAAGTGGCTTTTCTGACCATAGTTTTCATGCATGAGCTGATAAACTCCTCGTTGGTTAGGTGTGGGAGTAACCCCTTCCCTAGGCCAAAGACTGAGATCTTGAGCCAGTATCTCAGGGCAGCCCACTATGCTTTACTTGAAAGGGGGCATATCAGGTGAATGAGAAAATGTCTGAATCGTACGAAAACTGAAGGTGAGTTGATTTATAATCAGCCTCAGTTAAAGTAGAATAAAATCATGCACCACAAATCATGAACCCTGCATTATTTATAAAGATTCCTTAAATAAATTATTTTTTTAGTCAATTGTCTCTTAAGTATCTAGGATAGAGACAATACTTCAAACTCTGTAACTCTACCTCCAAAGGTGGTAATTAATCTAGTACACTACTAAATTTTATCTGAATCTATATATGTAGTAAATGTGCAAATTTCCGTTTATTCTAAAATCAATGTATTGGAGCCAAATACATCTTGTGTGAGTGAAAAGGCATTTCTACTCAAACAAGGTTTCTCCTGAGTTCTGCTGATGTAGCTCCCTATGCCACACCTGACACAGTTGTGGTGCAGGTTCACAGGTGGTGCATGGCATTGCAATGAAGAGGATGGGGGAAACTCTGAAGCCCTTCATGAAACCAGACCAAAGTTTTCAATAGAAGCACTCTGTTATCTGTGAAAGTTTGTAACTCAATTCCATCAATCTTAATGGAACATCTTCACATAAACATACCACGATTTATCTTAAAGGAAGGGCAAACAGCTTCTCAATTTAAATAGCTAGGAACCTTACCTTTAAGACCCAAAGAGTTTAACTGGTAAATGCAAACTATGAAACTTCAAGGCTATAAAAACTGTAAAATAATGTAGTATCAGGTGCATGATCACATTTCAAAAACTCTTCTCTCTAGTTTTTGCCTTAGATTTCATGTTCTCTGATCTTTGGTGTGTTGTTTTTTTTATTTGTCTACAGTGAATCCAAGGGTTTTTTCCCCCTCCCCAAGGACTTTTTTAAAACTGACTTGCAGTTCATGCATGACCTACCACCAGCTGCAGTGGTTAAGAATTTAACTCGGGAGATTGCACATATTGTAACTGGAGACTCACAGCAGTCTCTGAAGAAGAGATCAGTGATATTCAATATAATAAAGTATACTTTTATGTTTTCAAAAAACAAGCAGTTTTTCTGGTATGATGAGGAAAAGCTAGATGAAAGAGCTAAATAATTCTTGGTCTATTAACACATGAATTTATGGAGTAAAACCAAATTTAGTTAAAAATTACAACATGATGATGGCGATGATGATAGTGATAATATATTGATATGTTTAACTTTTACACTACCTATTTATTACAATTATCTAAATTCATAAATTAGTAAACATTGAGCAGTGAGAAAATGTGATCAACGGTGCTTTTTATGTATATCAACAAGGTACCCTTTGGGGAAGGATGAATGCTCTCAAAATGAATAAAATTCCCAGATTTATTTATATTCTGAGAGGATTCCCACCTTTTATAAAAAGATCATATTTCCAAAAGTTAATCTCTTTGTTTAGGAAATGTTTTTGGGGATCAACAACACCGAGAATATCCGTGCAAAGAATGAAGTTACAAATTAAAGAAGGTGGTTTTGGAATTCCGAATTTGGAACTATATCACTCTGCCTATTTATTGACAAGTACTAAATATTGAAAACCCACTGTTGGTCTTAATTTTCTGATGTGGGCAACCCTAGAATATACACACCTTTAGTTGGTTAGACAATAGTAGGATCAAAATATTTGAAATCCCAGTTGACTCTGGAAACAACTAAGTCAGTTAAAAGGATATGGAATATATTGTCTATCAAAAACAAATTTGATCTATTCTCACATGCCAAAATTTCTTTGTGGGGAAATCATACTCTAAAAATTTGGGGGAGGATATAGTGACATGGAAAAATGGGAAGGAAGCAGGTGTGTTGACTTTGGACCAACTAATAGATGAGGAAGATGAATTTTATACCAATGATGTTTTAATATACTCTATCAGATGCAAGTCAATGGCAATATCTTCAGTTACAACCTCTAGCAAGTGAGTTTGGGCCAGCAGCCCTCTCAGCTTCTGAGACACCTGAGATATTGGAACAATTTGATAACTCATTTGAAACTTAAAAGCCAGTGGTTATTTATTTATAGATATTTATTAATGATCACTGAGTTTCATACGTAGACTAAGAAATGGCTGGAATAAAGAATTGTAACTTTCAATATTACCTAGACAGTGGGAAAGGTATCAATGGATCTTAAATTAAGACTTACACAACAAAAAAAAATGATCAGGATTTATACGACTCCTTTATGTTTGTATAAAAGAGGACTAAGATACCTCTATGCTGGAGATGTGGCAAGGACAGTGCCTCTTTGAAACACATGTTCATACAACGTTCTAAACTAAATTTTGGCAGGAGGTGCTGGACTGTGTAAGTCCAGTGAAGCACCTACTATATAGAAGTTAACAATGGGACAATAAAAAAGTATTATATGCACCCTAATGGTGGCCAAGCGACTGATACTGATGAAATGAAGCAATAAAGATACAATCCCCTTCAATCAATGAATTGACAATATGACAATACTCACAACTTATGAACGGACTGCTTATATATGTAGTCTTTGCTTGGATAAATATGACAACATTTGGAATGAGTTTATCCAGAATGTAGTAAGTTATTAATATCTACATATGTATTAGGATAATAACATCATATTTATTTATGTAAGAATGTATGGGGGTATATTACATTGTATTTTTTTCTGAACCTTTTTTCTTTCCTTATTTTTCTTTTGTCTGTATCACTTTATTTCTTTATATTTGAAATTCTTTCAATAAAATATTATTTGCAAAAATCAAAAGAACAAAGTACAAAGTACATCTTGTTTGGTGCTTCTACTATAAATGCTAATACTTATACAAGTCTACCACACAAATAGACAAAAATCACCAATGCCAACAAGAACAAATTTCACACAGTTTAAATAAAAATGCTACTTTTATCCTAGCAATCGCCTGATATACTGAGAATTTTATGTCACATAAACATCTCACATAAGTCAAAATCTATTCCAAGGTACACATTGAAAATCCTCTCTGCTCTATTCTTCCTTTACAAATAGGTTCTTAACCTTGGCTGGATAATGCACATAATCAATAGAGGAAACAGATTAAAAAAAAAACCCCAACCCACATTATATATCTATTATACCCTAAAGTCAATTCTACTATACTATACAAATAGTAAAATTCTTCCTTAATTTGCTTTCATGAATAGGTTCTCCCTCAGTGCAAACAGTGGTTATCAAAAACACCATAGATGCCTTCAGTGTCAAGTTTTTAAAAAGCTACTCCTTATGTATAGTCACATGCCACACGCACAATGTACGGACTATGGTATGAGCATATGAAGGCTCTGAATTTTCCAACAATACATGGGAAAACTTGACAAGATGTCTTGATAAAAAGAAATAAATAGGCAGTGATGCATATATAAAATGACAGCTATATTTTGACATTAGGCGCAACAAAACCAAATTCAAAAGGACATTATACTTGAAGGAAAGATTAGGCTTCTTCCATGGTAGCACCATTCATGATTACATGAACCACAACGTATCTTAGTGCCAATTGCGCATTATGTATGGCCACTGCACTGAATACATGTGCATATAAAAGACTAAGAAATAGGAACATTTCTTTTCAGCATTCCCACATACTTTATGGGTAATTCAAATTTAACAGATCAAAGTATATAGGAATGCTTAATGGAAAATGTCCTTATTTCTATTGTGAATCAAAGTAACTACACATTATCTCATGACATTAAGATAGTGTAGGGGTTACTTACGTGCTACTTCCAGCGAAGCATTACGACTCACAGCTTCTCCTAGATAGTTCCTTGCAACACATACATAACTTCCTTCATCTGGTTTACTCCTGCGTCCATGTACGATTCGTAAGAAAAATAAAGATCCACTAGGGAGCAGCATGCGGTGTGAGCGGGGATCATCTTTGTCAGTCTCCACACGCTCTCCATCTTTATACCACTCAATAGTGGGAGTTGGCCTTCCTTCAGCTTTGCAGTTCAGAGTCGTTGGCTCTCCTTTAGAAACGATTACATCTGACGGATGCTCTACAATTCGAGGTGGAAAGTCCTCCTGGCGAAGACGAGATCCTAGGGACAAAGTGCAAGAAAGGCAAATCATCAGCAAGTTATTTTTTTAAACTCACTAGTTTCTCTAAAGCATTTCTACACTAGAAATAAAACAGATGCTTTCAAGAATATTTTAGGCTGAAAATCTGGCGTGCAAACACTTTCATGGGAGTAAGTACCACAGAATTCAACATGTCTAACACCTGAATACAGTCGTACCTCGTTTTGCGGCTGGGATCTGTTCCGGAGCCCCGGACGCTAGCCGAAAAGGATGCAGGGCAAAGCGCCATGTCTGCACGTGAAGTGGTTTGCACTTCTGCACATGCGGCAAAACCGGAAGTACCCCATTCCGGTACTTCCGGGTTTGCCACGGACGTTCACCGGAATGGAAACTAGACAAGGCGGACATTTGCAGAGGTATTACTGTAGCTGTGTTCAGGACTGCACTTATTTGCCACATTGATACAATCATACACAAATACCTCAAGGTCAGAAAGTTGCTCACAAGTTTATAGGAGAGCAGCTGGCACTGAACTCAAAACAAAAAATTTGTGTATATATTTGGGAATAGGGAAAACTACATACAAAGCAAACAATCACTAGGTGAAACCCACTTTCCCCAGCAACCCTCTTTATAGTCTATTTCGTCACATATCCCTGTAATTAATACATGATAGAAACTAGACAGCAACTTCATAGCAGTCTGTCCCAAATATCAGAGACTAGGAATGAGTGGTGGTCTCGGCTACTACTATCTGACAGGCATGCCCACTTCTAATAAATATTTGGTTTCTAGTATTGGACTCGGTTTTCTGAATAATGCTAGTAATATTTTAAGTGACTTCAACTAAGAATCACATTTTTTATTGATATTTGAAATATGTATTGTTCATATATCCTTGCGGACTATGGGCTAGCCTAATCATCAAGCTTATTGTAAGGTGCATTAACTTGATATGTACACCCCGGCTGTTGCTAACCAACTCTCCATCAAGACTCTTATTTTGAAAGGAATGAAAATTGCAGCACTGTTATCACACTTTTGCAGGATACTAAAAAAAACCCCCCACCACACTCATTTGCTATACAAGCAAGAATCTGACCTATACACAAAAGCAGTAAGATTTCACATGAAAGACAAAAATAAATTGTTATGTTTTAACACTTATTTATAACCTACTCTTGCAGCCTGAAATGTAAACTGTTTTCATTGCATATTTCATTTATGAAAACTCAAACACATTATTTTTTGTTAAATGTATACTAAAAAGGCATTGCAAGTGGCTGTGCATCTTGCCAATTCAAATACTTAACCTGTATCAGAGAGAAAAGGTAACCATTTTATTCATTCTAATAAACTGCTTTTAAAAACCTTCGTGCATTTCCAATTTATTTGATAAAACTTTGGTTTATTAAACTTCCTTACTGGTAACATCTCCGGAAAACCAGAGATCTATTACATCTTAACAGCAATAAAAAAAAGCAAGTTGATATGACCATAACTTCACATATTTTTCTAAAATATAATTAGATTCAATGATACTTAATCACAAGGGCAGATTGGCTCAAACATCTAGAAATTGACTTAAGGCATGCCCACTTGTCGCATCAAGGCTAAAATTAATGTTTTCTGAGTGGCTGTAACAGTTTTGGGAGAAATAGTACTTACCGTATTTTTTGCACCATAACACTCACTTTTTTCCTCCTAGAAAGTAAGGGGAAATGTCTGTGCGTGTTATGGAGGGAATGCCTACGGATGGCGAGGGGATCTGCTGCAGTGAGTGAGCAGAGGATAAATGGTTCCCCTTCCTTCCCTCCTCCGTGGCTCGCTTTGAAACAGCAAAGCGGGAGAAGAGCCGCTGAGTGGGGAGGAGAGAGCCTGCTTCTTTAAAGGAGCAAAGCGGGAGAGGAGAGGAGCTACTTACACGAGTGTAAGCGGCTCCTGTCTGGTTGGTTCCTTTAAAGCAAGCAGGCTCTCTGTCCCTCTCTCCTCCCCACTCAGCTCGCTACATAGCAGCAAAGTTTTTCAGCTCGCTAAGCCGGGGATGAGCGGGGAGGAGGGAGAAAAGCAGAGCCTGCTTGCTTTAAAGGAGCAAAGTGGGAGAGGAGAAGAGCCTTCTCCCCTTATACCCCTCTTCTGCATTATTAGCAGCATCCTTCTCCACACACCCCACGCATGCTCCTTGTCCCTTGAGTGCTTTTCCTTCCCTCCCCACTTAAAACGTGGTTACAAAGCACGGATCCACATGGATCCTCAGGATTTTTGCACTGGGTCACCCCAAATTCACCATCAGATCACATAGCATGTCCATGGCTACATCTTGCACCAAAAAAATCACGCATCCACTGTTGCCTGGGGCCGCAGTGGTGCAAAAACGTGGTTACAAAGCATGGATCCACATGGATCCTCAGGATTTTTGCACTGGGCTACTCCAAACTCAGTCAGATCACATGTCTGTGGTCACAGCATGAACCACAAAAATCATACATCCACTGTTTCGTTTAGAATATTTTTTTTCTTGTTTTCCTCCTCTAAGAACTACGTGCATGTTATGGTCGGGTGCGTGTTATAGAGCGAAAAATACGGTATTTATTTATACCAATTCTAGACAACCCAGTCACCAAAGTTCCCTGGGCTGATTACTAATATTTGTGCAACCCATACAGCATCATAAAAAATCTTAGAGCTATATGAGAACTGATATTGCATGTTTAGAGTAGTTGTTACAGTTGGAAAATGCTGCCAGTCTGCTCAATACAAATATACCTTTACTTCTCATAGGTTGAATTCTGAAAAACCAACCTACACTGATGTAATGAACTGGCAGGACAACGGCGAGAAGGAAGGGGATCTTAGTGAGCTGGGACTAGGCCACACCAGGGCAAGCAGGGGATGGGGAAGGAAGTTCTCACAGGGTGATGGAGCATGGCGAGGGGAACCAGAGCAGCAAGACGCATCACCAGAGCCAATGGGCCCCCAGTGTCCCACGAACATAGCAGGCTCTAAGGTATAGGGAGCAGCAAATTTGCATGTGCGAGGGAGGCGCTACTAACATACACACTTCATTCAAACTTCAATTCATTAATACAGAAATTCATCAACTGAATGTTGTTACAAATTAAAAATGTGAATGTCTCCATCCCTATCTTCATATAAACACTTTTACTGATAAGAGCCTTCTGCCATGCCAACTCTTTCCTTCCTGCTCCAAATCTGAGAAAAAAATAAACTTGAAGATGCCTTTTTGTTCCATTTTGTATCCAAAGGTAGCAGATGGCTTGCCTTGAGGGTGAAACTATTATGTTTTCCTCCCAACAATAAAAACCACATGCAACCAAAGTAGACAGTTTTCACTTGAAATCAACATCAAAATATCTTTCAAATATGCATCTTTCACACTGATGATGCACGCTGAACTGGAGTGTTTTGGTTTTGTTGTGTATGTTTGTTGCCCTGTTTTACTAATGCAGCAGGATATCGTTAAGCTGTAAACCTATACCCACTTACCTGGCAGTAAAACCTATTGAACTCAATGTGACTAACTTCTTAGTAGACTACTTAACAGTGATGGCCTATAGTCATTAGTGGCAGGTGAGCTGTTCAGTTCAGGCATTGGACAGCTACTTGGCTCAGCAGCTATGTGGTAAGGCAGGGAATTGGTGGGACAACTACCATAGTCACCCTGTCAATCTGCTTTCCGGCAAACTTAATAGGTGGCACTGATAGGAACAGGTATAATAATAATAATAATAATAATAATAATAGGTTCCTTTATTCTTATTCTAACACCAGTTATGTTACAGCAGCTGGCACTGTGGAACCAAGTACCAACCCAACTGGCTCCAGCCATACTCATCTGCTGCTAACTTTGTTTTCCAGAGTGGAAACCACTCTGGGGAAATTAAGATAGTGACAGGCACAACTACTATTGTCCTGTAATTCTTGCTAGTGTAAAGCATCTCCTAGGGCTGTTGGGTCCTAAAGTCTCCTGCCCTAATGGCACCACTAACAGCAGTTCAACTTTAAATAAATGTAAATAACTGATTTTTAAGTTAACTGGTAAATCACACAGGCAGACAGAAAAGTTACCTGAATGGTTCTGTTCAGAATGGCACATTCATCATGCACTGACTACAGCATCAAGTGGTGAATTCCACACGTGAAATTTTCATGGATAAAGCATGTGTATTATCCAAAGTCAACTGGAAGTCTATACTTTTCAAATGCCATACTTCACATGTCCAGATGGAAGACATTAAATAATGGTTATACTTCTGGAAAATATACCTTATGACAGGGAACCAATCAATGAAACTCTGACTACCAAGGAAACAATACACTTATGGAACAGGAATCTACACAGCCAAATCTACTGTGGAAAACTGTAGAAGCAGTGGTGCTAAGTTGCTATCAGCAAAGTCCTGGAGTTATGAGCTGAATATTTTTCCCAACACTGAAAGTCACTATCACAGTAATGCATTTTCTAGTCAAAAGAACCAAGTGTTACATATTAGTAAAGACAATAGTGTGCTAGGTAGAAGACAGCATATAGTTCAGGAAGATAAAAAGTAACTTTTGAGTATTTGACAGTGCTCAACAATGAGTGCATCTCTAATATGGAGACACTACAACTTTACTGTGAATCGTATTTTACACTGAAAATGTCTTACAACAACTCTGATATGCCTAATTAGCTCAGATTACAGATCCCATTCAGTATCTGGCAGAATGCTCATCTGATGCCACTATTTAAAAATATCATTAGCATTACCAAGCGATTTCTAGATATGGTTCTGAATGTGACTCAGAGAAAACTCTCATGTTTTAAAAATGTAATGTGGAAAGCAGACTTATAGGGAAAACTGCATGACAGATGTATTCCAGGTGTTCTATACAAGCTTCCTCTGTGATTTGCTACAGTAAAACTGCCTTCATGTGCTGATTCTGTGCTTCCCAGAAAACTCTATGTGGTCATTGTGGGAATCAGAATGCTGAATGATATCACCTTTAATCATTTCTGATGTTGCTATGATGACAAGCCAATATTGCCAGCTTCCTCAGCAGCCAGGACCTGGGCTAACAAGTGCTGCATTTCTTTATTCAGTCTGGAACCACCATCTTTCTTCTTCTCTTTTCACAGTCAAGGTGATTCTTTCTTGCTGATGACGCCCTCCCACCACTGCCTATTCAATATAAACCCAGTTATTTATTCTTTTGGCCTGTAATGCTCAACTCTTAACACTCATTTCTGCCATCAGGATTAAATGGAATGCCCTTGGGCCTGATGACAGAACACACACACACTGATTCACTATGCCAACTCTTGGCACTTGTTTAGACAGTACTTACTGATTTTTCCTCAGCTCTCCTGCTTCATTGAGTTACAGTCAAGGCTGGCAGATACCAGGAATGTCACATGTAATAACTTCAATTTGAAAGCACTAGTATAGTGTCTCACTGGAGTTTTTGATGAATGTTCCAGGTTACAATTTCTATTTCACTAAGCACATCAGATTTCTCTGAAGAATGACAATAATCTTACTTATACAGCATGCTATGTATAACATTTCTTTTTTCTAAGCCTGGTATCTTGTTTGTTCTGCTCAAAAGGTGGAACCATTTCATACATCTTCTAGGTCAATGTTTTTGTCTTAATTTTTTTAATTGACTTAATATATTTTCTGCTTCCATTAATGTACACCACAATGCCATCACAAAGCAGAAATTGTATAATGCTTCAGTGTACAGCTATGACAAAGCTTCCTTTAAAAGCTTTTACCCATGGTGTGATTTATTTAATCCATTTTGTTCCACCATGAGCAGCACTGCACAAGGACACAGGAATGAAAGGTGACAGAATAGGAAAGCAGTCTTCATGTTGTTTACCACCATGGCAATAAATCTGTGAATAAGATCTAAAAGTAGTAGTAAAGCGAAAGGGATAGGCTGAGGAAACAGATGGTACCATTTCAGGTCATAAACATTAATTGACTGCATATATTCAGTAAGCATAATGCATGCTGTCTGTTTCTGCCCCCAAATAAAATAACAATATTTAAACTTTTCACAATTCACATATGTTGCATGCAACTGAAGCTAAGGGGATCAATGATGATGGCAGATCATTGTCTCAAACAAGATTAAGATAGTCCTGCAGGTCTTCAAAAATATGGGAGCACTTTTGAGCAATATTCTTTATTTTAACACACTGGCATTATCTTAACCAAATAAAAGATAATAATTTGAACTTTCAAAAGGTAAAATTTCAGAATTAAAGTAAAGCCATACTATAGAATGACAGAGGTCATTATAGTGTCTCAACACTTTTATTCTCCTTCTCAAGAGCCTGCTTATGATTTATCAATGAAGGAATGTAGTAAAAGATTAGAGAATAGTTCATTTTGCATTGTCCACATTCCATATGTAATTTCATTGTGATATGAGCTTAATTCAGTATTTATTAATGGGAAAATGAATGACTCTTTATTCACATTGCTCACACATTGGCCAAGTTTACAAGCTGTATTAAACCATAGGTCACACAAGCCTAGCTTATTATGTTGTCCAAACCAAGGCTCACATTTTGTTGCCTCCACACAAACAATGAGTGGAAAACCTTGACTAACATGTGTGGTTTGCTTGTGGAAAACAAACATTAAGCCTGAGTTTGGAAAACATGACAAGCCAGACTCTGGCTTTTTTTAATCTGTGGTGCCACAAGAGAAGGAGAGATGCATCTTGAAAACTTTTGAGAAGAATGCACCATTCAGCTGCTTATTGAAACTCAACCACTCGCATGCAACTGTTCGCCATGTCTATCTTACTCAGGAACACTTTGATTGTAAAATGCACTGTGTGTGTGTGTGTGTGTGTGTGTGTGTGAACATTTTCTAACCACCCAAGCCTCTAAAAAGTGCTGCTCTTTTCAGCACACTGTTTTAGCTTGTAGAAAATTTCAAGCAGAAAACTAGTTGACTTTCAAGGCAAAATTTGTGGCTTCTTTTTCAGGGCATGTTTTTACTTTCAAGTGTTCACAGTTATCCAACTGGCTGATTCTAAGGCTCTCTAAAAGCAAGTATTTGTCCTGCAGCATACTGCTTAGATGAAATAATGCATCAGAAAGTCAGCTACGCTTATGTTAGTCCTAGTCTACAGAATTAGGGCAGACCAGTGCAAACATCAGTCATGAATTTCAGGTGCAGTAAATATAACTCTCCAACAGTGTGTTCATGCACATGCACAAATCTTTCTTGCTCCCCCTTCCACCCCTCAGGGAAGAACCTGCCTCTCATCATTAATGTGATTGCTACATCTTGGCCATAAAACAACATATTATTCAACTATATACAGTAGAGTATATACAGAACCTTATTAAAATGGTGGAAAAGGGGGTGGTTGTAGTAGCTCGGGATTGATGTGCTTTAGGGATCAAGACAGGACTTCAAATAACTATGCAGCTGGATTTATGAAGAGAAATTTATTGCAAAACAAAGCCTAGTAAATTTCCTCTGTGCCAAAAGCAGTCACATGCTTGAAGAAAACTACATGGGTCTAACATAAGAGTCAACAGTAGCTAGTTCAGCTAGAGAGAGGTTCCTGTTTCCTGGCACAATTACAAATACTCAAGCGGAGAGAGACTAGGGGTGAGATTTTTTCCCCCCCTCTGTAAGTAACTTAATGAATGAAGTACTAATTAACATTATGGCATTGATAAATGGAGAGAGAGATTAGGGATGTACTCGATAGTGAGGCCTTCCCAGATGGACTGTCAAAGCCACATTAATTCCTATCTCATTGGAGCATCTGCTTCTCCCATAATCCACTGCCCCTTGGTACGAAGAACACAAACTGTTGTGACTCAATTCGATTTATATCAATCTAATTTCTTTTAATCCAATTTGTATTCCAATCTACTACCTTCTAATCACTTAAATCTTCAGCCTCCATCTGGTAAATTTTCTCTCAAAATTAACTGAGCAGATGCCTCTACAATTGTCTTCCACAGTCAGGCTAATCATGGCCTAGCAGTGGCCTACAGAACGTTCTCAATAGGAACGTGACTTCCACTGTTGCCCTTCTTGTTACAAACATGGCGATGCATGAAGGCCATTTTGTCCATCACTAATTGGCTATCTGCATAATATTTCTTCAGAACAATAACTGAAAGTTAACATGATAGCAGCTCATTTGAAATATGAAAGGGCGCAGCAATCCTTTCATATAAAAACATTGGAGGACATATGCCCAACTTTATATTGTTTGTATAACTAAACTAGTTTCTGATCAATATTGATCAGTGTCAGTAAATATTTCCCCTAAAAATTGGTCTTTTACACCAGTAGTTCCCAAATATTTTTAACCCCGCTTGAAAACTGCTGAGTGTATTGCCTGACCACTTAATGATTTTTCTGCCTGTTGTAGGAACTGTAATGTGCTCTGCTAGAGCTATATGATTTTTAACTGTATTCTTATTGCTACTCTCTCATTCCCTCTCCCCACCCCCTCTCACACACACATTGTATTTTGCTTTATTGTGTTACAATTTGAATTCCATAGAATAAATTAAAATAGAAGAAACAAAAGAAGCAATAAAAATACAGCTAAAAATCAGCTATGTCCTCCTGGTCCTGGTTAACCCACAGGTTCAGGGTAATCTGTCAAATTACTCCCCTTTCAAGGCAGTGAGAAATAAAACAGTTTAAAATTTTAGATGTTTGTATGTTACAATTAAAGTCTAAAAAGATGGTAATAATGCCTCAAACTTTGGGTGAACGTCTAAAACACAGAGCATGAATCCACATTCATGGCTCATCACATAACAGTCATTTTCAATATTTAGTAATACGCAACCTGCAGTAAGAAATTATTCCAGTAGAAATTCAATTGTAATATGTTATAATACAATTGTATCAGTTATACAGGGAACAGGTAATCAAGTAATACACAGAAATGAATATTGTAAAAACAATTTGCAAAATATATTCGGGGGACAAACACCTAACAAATGAGGGTTAGCTGCAAGGTTTTGGAGAAAACTATCCTTAGGTTTGATTATATAAAGTTCTGTATTTAAATAGAGAGGAGAATCAGGAAAAGCCAACCCGATCTTCAATATGTTTTACAATTTAGGCAATTATTATATAACTAGTGGACACATTATACCTCTATTCTGTCACACTGCTGTGATAAAACAGTACTTGAATAACCTAACAAATGTTCCATATCTTCTCTTATTCCAATATTGTACAAATAAGTTTTCAACTAATCTAATCACTTGTAACTTGATCCGATTTCTCTATACATATTACTGTATTATCAGTTGTATGTTCCCTAACATAAGTTCGATATTTCAAGTTCTTAGCTTTAAGGGGTGAACACTTTCTAACACACAGCAGAACTGTACATGTTTCCAAAGCAAAGGCTTGCACCCAACACTGTGCAAATGGAACTGAACTCATGGAATGTGGCTTTCCCTTCTTAGCGTCTCCCCGCAAAGTATCCCAAAAAAAAAATTTCTCCAGAGAGCTGCAGGTGAAAGGAAAGGGAAGTTCAGTTATGCAAGTGGAAGTCTGTTGCATAAGCAGAACAGCAGCATTGACTACAACTCTATGACTTCATTTTCTGGTTCTTTCTGTAATATTGTTGAAACTTTCACTGCAATGCCACTGAATGTACATTAAGTTTTGCTCACATGGAAAAGAGCCATGCACAACATTCCACAAAGGGAGACACACAAATGTGCTCCAATCCATACAATCACAAAATCCATGCTGAATATTTCAGATTACTCAGCACTTCACATGATTCCTGTGAGCATTTACATGTCCTTATCTCTCTTTTGCACAGTTGGAATAGTACACTTGCATCAAGCCCTTTCTTTTTATATATAAAAAAGAACACTTGCTTTTCCTATGCATTTGAAAACTTATTTATGATTCACCATTTTCAAGCACACAATAAATACAGTTTTTAACACATAGTGCCCTTGTGGTAATGATAAATCCCTAAGATAATGTGCTGAAAGGAGAATAACATTTTTTAAAGCAACTGAATGCCTGTTTTTTCTTCCTTCTTTCGCATTCAGAGTTGTCAAATGCTTGTGGGCTTTCCTCAATCACCGCTTGCTCTGTGTGCCTGCAATGACAGGTGGTCTAGATTTTTCACTTAGAAAATCTGGTCACCCTATGTTTGTAACACCTCTCTACTTAGTGTCATCTGTGAATTTAATTAGCATGCAGTTTACCCGCTTGTGGAGATTATTAATGAAGATGTTATATAAAACAGAGCCCAAACAAAATCCCTATATCAAACCAACTGACATCTTTCTCCAAATGTGTATATTGCTGCCTATCACTACCCTCTATTTATAGCTTTCCACCAGCTACTTATCAGTCCATGTGATAATGCACAATTTGCATTAATTCTTCAGTGTATTTGTGTGGTACATTGCATCAAGTTGTGAGAGGAACAATATCTAGCCTATTCATGCCCCTTTAAAAAAAAATTACAGCCTAGCCTAACTGCTCAGATTTTGCCCCATTAAATCTTTCCCTTCTTGATTATTTATGTCCACCTATTATTTTCCACCAGAAAATGTAATGTAGTCAACCTCATTGCTGAGCAGGGGTATGAATACCCACATCACCACACCAGGTATTTGTAGTTAAACCACTCAGGAGGAATCTAGCAAAGAATGGTGGAGTTGTTAGATAAATGGAGATGGGGATAGGTTTAATATACTTAACAGTTGTCCAAATGGATTTTGAAATGAAGCATGAGGAACAGAAGGCAATAGCTTAGGGGGAATGGAAAATAGATGCTTTTTTTACTCATTAAATGCGATAGTGCAGACCAGAGATAAAGGGTACCATTTTCCTCTTTCCCTATCACACTAGTATATATGCCTTAAATACTCACCTTCACCAAGGGTCACTTCACGCATTACAATTTTTTTGACACAGATTCTCAGTGTTGGTAATGCATAGTACATCAGTACTCCAGTCTACGTAGTCACTGTGTGTAAAACACTTCTCTCATACTTCACAGAATTATAAGAAACATTATTTTTTCTCTTTGTTCTAAACTCGTAATGTGCAAAGCTACCCTCAAATTATACACGTCATAGAATTAAACTCATTCACCCTATATGTCCCAAGTCAATCACTGAAATTATCTGAGAGCAGTATTAGTGGTCTCCCAAGGACCAGAAGCATAATTCCTGACAATGAGGAGTCATGCCTTCAGCACAACGGGGCCAACTCCTTCCCATTAGAAATTAGGATGGCACCATCCCTACTTAGTTTCAGACAACAGGTTAAAATGCTGTTGTAATGTTTGAATTTCTGGTGTTTTAATCGACATCGTAAGACCACCAATCCTGGCTGAACGACGCAGGCCGCAAATTAGTTTAGTATCTGACGCTGCCAGGAGCAGTCAGAGCAGTCTGACCTCCCAGCAGCAGGGATAGTGTCACTTACCAGGAGGGAAGGGCAGAAGGAAGACAGTGGGAAGGTTGGCGTTTTGCAGGTGCATTGGGAGCACTGGACTGGCTCCACCAATGTGCCCACAAGCACTGACTTCTCACACTTTACCCTTCCAAGTAAGCATCAGCAACTCCACTGCCAGGAGGCAAGGCGTGAGTGCTGCCCTCCTCAGTCCTGGATCCAATACTATCTGAAAATCTATGAGAGCTACAGTACTGTTCTGCATGCATATTCATAGTAAAAATAATTTAACATAATTTTGTTGGGTCTTCAGAATAATCTGCAGAAATATTGTAAACTACAACATTACAATTTTACAATTCTTTCTATTTTGCAGTAAGCTAGATCCAAGAACATATATGTACACGCACCTGTCATCATATCTACATGATCTATACACCTCTTGGATGCTGCCACTGCTAAAGAAACAGCCAGACAGTAATTTCAGAGTGACAACCGAAAACATTAATGCACTGAAAAATAAAAAAAACTTTAAACTTTAAAAACTTCATATGCAGCAGTCCATTTTTCTTATCCTTTTTTACGATGTCTTCATTAGTAACTCCTCTGTGTAAAGTTAATCCCTATTAGCTTTTTAGGGCTTAGCACAGCTTCCATTCTCTATGCTTGCCAATATGTTCTACAGGTGATACAGTAGCTGCCAGTAAGGGATATGATTTTATTAAATCTTTGTGCCTATAAATAACTACAACAAAATTAAGTATAGCTGCCAGTTCAAACCAAAAAGTAGACTGTTTATATCTTATTTGTAATACCAAAATTAGCAGAATTGTTGGTAACGTTGTAATAGCTGAAATTTCCTTGCATGAAACTTTGTCCACAACACATTACAGTGGTACCTCGGGTTAAGTACTTAATTCGTTCTGGGGGTCCGTTCTTAACCTGAAACTGTTCTTAACCTGAAGCACCACTTTAGCTAATGGGGCCTCCTGCTGCTGCTGTGCCGCCGGAGCACGATTTCTGTTCTCATCCTGAAGCAAAGTTCTTAACCCGAGGTACTATTTCTGGGTTAGCGGAGTCTGTAACCTGAAGCGTATGTAACCTGAGGTACCACTGTATTACATTTTATCTTTAATATAGTTTGTTGGTACATCAATTCCCTAAAGTTGCTTGCTACTGTAGTGAGCATCAGCTCCCTTCCTCTAGGAGGATCAGTTGAAATAGGTATCAGGACAAACAACATAAATTTTCTAGGCTGCCATTAATAACCAATTATTTGATTAGTTTGCAATGGCATGCAAAAAAAGCCCCTATTCTGTACTAGGGCTGTGTGATAAATCACCATACAGTTGAATACAAGTATTGAAATAACATTGTGATAACTGTTTGAGACTTGACAATGTCCCAGGGGGTAGCTCAGCTGAACAGATACTTTACAGATAATTTGCAAGCACCTGTCTCATGCTTTGTTGCTCTCTCCCTCCACCCTCCTAACCAATAAGAAATGATGAAAAGTTGTCACACAAACCAGCAAACTCTTCCACCTTCATTGGTATCTTACTGGCTTACTCCCAGGAAAGTAGAAGAATGGCTTGTGCATGCATAGATTCCACTTAGACCTCTGAGTGGGGAAGCAGATGCAACTGTTGAATAGTTTATTTAAATGTTAGGGTTCATTATTGTTTCACAGGGTGTATACCACTTTAAAAGCCAGGGTGCATATTCTGACCTAGTTTTCTACACCTGTGTAGTAGGGTAGCAGGTGCTGATAAGTCACTGTAATTAGCTGTGTCAGCAATTGTGAATGGTATATTATGTGCCTTATGTACCTTACTCTGCCCCCTGGTGGATGGGTGGGTGATGATTATAGACACTATGTAAGATGTATGTTAAAGGAGTTTTGTAATTAAACCTTACAAATATCTCTCTGCATCTCTTCAGTGATTCCATCTGTGTGGTCTACTCTGTACGCACTCTGTGGCATGTTTCAAATGCCCAATAGCAACTTGACTAGTAAATCAGTTAAACTACTCTTAAATTAGTTGGAAATATATTATATATATTATACAGAAGTTTATTTAATATTTTTATTAAATCTACTACTTTGCATTTTAAGGCCCTAGCTGCAGGGAGCCTGGTCAAGGCCCTCCGCTGCTGCAGGGAAGTGTGGCACACCCGCTGCCGGTGAGGGGAGGTACGGCAAGCCCTTCTGCTGCTGTGGGGAAGCATGGCGCACCCTCCACCACCATTGGGAGGTACCGCAAGACCCCTGCTGCCGTGGGGAGGCCCAGCAAGGCCCTCCGCTGCCACAGATATATATTTTGATATCTTGAAATATTGTGATATTTAGCTGGTGATATATTGTGATGTTGAAAATCAAGTATTGCCTAGCCCTACTCTGTACAGAGGTAGCAGGTGACTTTGAGAAAGTGGATAATGCTCTTATTTAATCTATGTTCCTTATCACACTCCAACAGCAACATCTCAATGCATAACAGATATCTATATATTTTGAGCAAATCACATGAATCTTACTCAGACTTGATACAAAAACCCACCATCACTCCAGCAAAGTTAAACAACGCACATATTTTAAAGGTTTTTAAAGTACAGTGTATCACTCAACCACTATGCCTGAATACATTTTGCTAAAAAAGATTTATACAGTTATCCAGTCATCTCCCCACCCCAAATACTGTACTGGCTGCGTGGAAGGGTCTTGTGTGAAACCATGTGGATGAGGCAAGCAGAAAGAACTCCCTAGGCACAAGGAACAAAGTGGCAAATGAAAGGGCTGTAGGATTCGCAAATGACCAATTTCAGTCACAACTGTGTTTCATACACATATATGTCTACAAACTTTTAATAGATTTGTGCATATACATCTAGTACTGTCTAGATATATAAACACTGTAAAACAACAAAACATAATTGCAGCCAGACACTGGAATAAGGAGGGAAGACACAAGGTGAACTAAGGCCACATTATATTAAAGAAAAGAACAAACTTATTCAGCTACAACAGATGGACATTGATGGGGGGTATTCTAACCCTCCATCAGCCAACTAAGGAAAATGTAACAGGGAAAGTTATCTCTCCCCAGAAAAAGGGTGATATGCATTATTTTCCTTTGAAGAAGTAATGATGAAGCAAGGAGTGACAAGAACCAGATTGCCTCCTGGGAAAACCCACTGACATTATTCAAAAACATTCAACCTAGTCCTCAAATTCAACAAACAATAACAAATGCTGAACTAATTAATATGCATTTTATATTCTGAATTCTCACAAACATCAAATGCCCATGATTAAACCTTAATATAACTGTCACTGTTGCTTTTTAAAATGCTGGTGAAGATTTGAACTTTGAAGTTCAGTGAAAAGGCACTATCTAAAAGTGTTATTTCTTTTTATCTACCTTAACATATTAAAACAAGAGCATAAACTTCATATGAGCACCTTTAGCATTATTTCTAATATGAGAAAAATGGATCATTAATACAGACAAACAAGGTTTTCTTCATAGACCTGCCAATGATCTTAACCCTGACCTGGAGAGACCATCTTCCTCAGTGATAAGCAATAGTTTCAATGCCAGCACTGTCCTGAGAGAATGCCAATTATGCCAAGTTTGCAAAAACAGATGTATGGTGATTTTTGAGATATAGACTGCTTTACACCAGGGACAAAGCTAAACCCATTCATCTCAATTTACTTACAACCTAAGGTTTAATTTGAACTGTGGCCTTCAAGGTGAAAGGCCAGTTCTTTAATCTAATCATCTCCCCATGTGCATTATTTATAATAAACACAAACCTCTCCTTCTGCATACAAAATCGTTCTTTCCTACAAAGTGTATTTTCCCCTCTTTATAAAGCATAGATTTCATAGCAATATTTTATATTATAAAATTAATTTTACTGCTGTTTACTAAGCACTTTAACATTCTGTAAAGACAGGCTATCACTGAACAAAGAAAACCTAATCAATAGTATGCATAATGACAATTGACTGAAATTCCTCAAGATAGGCATCTACTGCTCGTTTACAAATAGTTTAATAATAATTGGCTTCATCAGATTAAAAAAGAAGCTCAGAAGCTTATTGAAGTTCAGGAGCTCAATGGCAGAAATGCAATATGGAAAAGCTCACGAATAAGGACATTTGAATTTTAAAAAGGGTAAGATTACTATAAGATTAGACTATTATCAAGTTGATTTTGCCACAAGTTTCATAATAAGTCTGATGAACTTATTGAAAAAGAAAACAACAACAACAGAACACTGGAGAAGTTTTGAGTCAGAAAGTACCAGAGCGCTAGGATGTCTCCTTCATCGTGAAATGATTCAGCTGTCGATTTATGGCTGGCTACCTAACTTCTCTCATATACATGTTATTCATTGCACAGAAATATCAGAGCAGGTTACAACTCAAATTAACAATACAGTTACTAAAAACATCAACATTGGCACTATATGCTACTCAAAGTCTGAAAGAATATCCAAGTCTTCAGACGGCATCTAAAATTTAAGAGTAGGCATCAGCATTATCACAGGGGGTGCAATGTCAAAAACGGGCACTAAAACAAGAAGGTTCTTCCCTGTGCCAATAAAGTCTTCCCAGATAGATCCTAATAAATGAGCTATTCTTTCAGGAATCCTGACCACAAGGTGTATATGACTTCTTAAGCCATTAAAGGTAACTAAAGTGGGCTTGTAGGCAATCGGTGCAGTTTTGTGTGTGGTAGGCCAGTCCAGAAAGCCATATCATTCTACACTAGCTGTAACTTCTAAAGCAGTTTCAAGGACAGCTCCACATGCAGTGCATTGTAGTAATCCAATTTAGAATTTACTAATGCATAGATCAATGTGAGAAGGTTCTTCCTGTCCAGGAAAAAAACCCAGAGGTGGTAAAGGACACTCCTTGCCAGAGAGACCCCTTGAGCTTCCAATGACAACACTGTGCCCTCAATTCCAAATTCACAAGCAGGATACCATCGCAGATGGTAGTAAAAGCCATAGAGATATCAAGGAGAACTGATAGTGTCACACCTTCCCATCCTCTCCTAATAAAGTTAACCCATCAAGCTAATACAGTTCTAAAACTATGCCTGAACCTGGACTACAAACAGGACTAGATAATGTATGTTCTCGAAAGACGAATTCCATGTTGGAGATCATTAGGAAAGAGATTGAAAAAGAAACTGCCAATATCATAATGCTGTTATAAAATATGTGGTGAGACCACAGGTGAAATACTTGTAGCAGTTCTGGCTCCCTCACCTTAAAAAATATATTGTAGAGCTGGAAAAGTTTAAGAAAAATGAGCAGGAAGTTGGAACAACTTCCCTAAGAAAAAAAGGTCATAGTCTAGTTTAGAAAAAAGGTAAGGACAGCATGATAAAGATGTACAGTCATACCTTGGAAGTCGAAAGAAATCCGTTCCGGAAGTCCATTTGACTTCCAAAATGTCCAAAAACCAAATTGCAGCTTCTGAATCAGAAGCTGTGGAAGCCCTGTCGGATGTCCGGGTTCCAAAATAACGTTCACAAAGCAGAACAATCACTTCTGGGTTTGAGGTGTTCGGGAGCCTAAATGTACGAATTGCAGGGTGTTCGACAACCAAGGTATGTCTGTACTGTATAAGAATATGAATGGTGTGAAGAATGTGTTATAGAGAGTTTGGCAGATTCATAATAAGGAGACAATGCAGTTGCTTTAGCACAGATGTAATATGCTCCCATTTGCTCCCTTAATCAGATGGGCTACTACACTTTGAACTAACTGAATTTCAGACCACTCTTATAGCTTGCTATGAATAAACTTGCAGATAACAAAATTCTGCATCCACATATTAACTTTTCATATGCTAGTTTAATGATCAGTATTAGGCAACTTAACTGTAATCTGTGAACTGCACTAAAATGTAGTGCACAGCAAAATGTTTTCAATCTCCATAAGGCAGTGGATTGTTTGAGTGCCTTGGATGGATGATGGACAACAAACAAGCTCCATCAGGCCTGTTCTGAATGTGGTTATGCTTCCCCAGAAAAATCAGTTTATAAACCAAACTCTGCTGCTTCATTCTCAGGTAGTGGATGTGGCTAAAAGGGCCTTTTTCAGTAACCGGTAGTATACCACTTCGTCTTTCCTGTACAGACTCATTACTGGACTATGGAATTTATGGTTGATACTGCCTGCCTTCCATTTGTGTTTTATAGTATTATTTTTAAACTGCTATTTCAGTTTTCAAAATGCTGTGATATTCTAAACTGCTCCTGGTGCCACAGTTTGGATGGGAAATAGGAAGCAAGTAATGTTTCTTAAAATCCTTAAATAAATGAAGTTTCAGTTGATAAAAGAAGGGGAATGGAGTGAAAAGAGAAAAGCTTTAGAATAAAGCAGTTTGGGTGGGAAAGAAGGGGAACTATTCACAGAAAACTAATGCCCTTTCCTATTCCATTTAAATCCACAATTGCAGCGCTATTATTTGCAACCAGAATCTAAGCTGAAAACTGGCAGAACCAGACCTTTCTCCTTGTCCCTTCTTCTTGGTAAAAACAGAAGGTATTAATCACTCTGGTTTAAAGAAAGTTGACTAAAGCTATTCTTTAAGTCATGCACTGTCACTAATGTGGCCAAAGAATAACTCTCTACACTTTTTTTTTGTTACTCTGAGTGGACTGTCAACCGCACATTTTTCCCTCTCCTTGAATGGCTTTTAAGAGATGAAAAGAAGCACTATCAGTAAAAACAAAAGTTTCAGGAAGAAAAAGTGGGAACAAAGTGGACATATTGGAGACAACTCGTGATTCATGGCTCATACTGTGCTATTTCTCTCTTCAACTCAATATGCTCTTTGGTTTCACTGAAGGATAAGAGGAGGCCAGACCATTGCACTTCTCCTAGCAACTAATATCACTTAGGAAAAAAGGCATGTTGTCTGCTAAAATGGTAACAGAAGAATTTGGGGTCATACAAAGCCAGATACATGTTCCTAGTGCATTTGATCCTAAAAACTGATTGTCAAAATGTATTCAGGAAACAGCAAATGATTAGTCAAAATGATTAATTTTAACCAAATATATGTTTCAATATGTTAGACATTTTCTCTTTTGAGGAAGTACTCTGGCAATTTCCATTATTATGTTAAAATATTTTGCCCTGAATATTTCTACATATGTACACAAAAATGTAGGAGAATTTCAAAGAGTTTTAAAGCTAATCTAATTGTGCACAGGTTGTTTGGAAACAAAGTCTAAAAACACTTGGATTGTTTCTTTGGTGGGATGAATTTTTAAAAACTGGCTGATCTTATTAAATCCCTGTCACAATTTGGTACTCATAATGATAAAACAAGTTCACATGAAAGACCAAAGCAGAATAACTCTACAGTTCATATGCTCACTTAAATAGACACATATTGGCAGATTCCAACATTTTGAATTGTTTTTTTCAAAATCCAGTTGGAGAACATTACAGAAAGGCTAGTTATGAAAAGACTGCAATTGTTGTCCACAATATTTCCCCAACATTAAAATCAATGACAACATATGTATTAGATAACTAAATTGTTAATAATATCCTGCAGATGCACAGAGAAAACTACCCTCTAAGTATTGAACTGAAGAGCATGCAGAAATCAATTTCATCTACTTTTGCTTTGGTACTTATACATGAAACCAGAAGCTCAAGGAAAAATGCAGGTAGTTTTAAAACACATCAGTGTACACTATTTATGGCATGTGATTGCACTGATCCTGCACGTGTCATGATCTGCACTGTCAAGGGCCTGTAATCATGGGACACCAATCTAGGGAAAAGGTGCTAGCACATAAGCACACCAAGGAATAGTCTGATTGAGAATGTACACGAGCAGGGCTTAGACTTAAATCATTATGTCTAAAACATGGAACATCTGATAGAGAGGTCTCAAAAGCAACCAATCTGGAAGTAGCTATAAAATCAGTTACTTGCATCTATTATTTTCACTTTAGATTTAATTTGCACGAAGCAGTTTTCACACAGACATAGTGGCTCTTGAAAGATGAGACTCTTTGAAAACAAGTGAATGATTGCCTGAAGATCTATGATTATAGAGCAGATGTACCAGTAAAATATATCTCATAACTGGTTCTTGACTCTTGACACTTACACAGCAGCAGGAAAGCAGATCTGGTCCTTTCCATAAAGGTTTGCCTCCAGCCCACCAGAACAAGATGCTATCTGACGCATGCTACGTGACATTTTAGTTTTAAAAGGTTAATTTCCTCCATGAAGTTTCTCCTGTAATCAATGACAAATGACTAAATAGTAGTGCACTACAGAGATTACTGTCTCTTGCTGCTGACCATTAATTCTTTGTCTCAATCCTTGGTAGCACAATTATGACAAGCAGTTCACTGGAAATCTACACATTTAGTACCGGGTAAGCAGTTGTGTATACAATGCATGATTATTTTAACTTTTGTGTCAAACTGATAGAGCAATAGGTACATAGGATAAGTCATTAGCAGTGAGAGTTCAGTAAGACTGTTTTTCATGCTCATACTTTTGACTTATACTGGCAACTTGAGTTGTTTATAAAATTCTTTTTAATATATGTTTTTGTGTGTTTGTATGTGTTTTATTTTGCCCCTGAGTAATCCCCCCCCCCAAAAAAAAACACTGGGCATTAATAAATAATAAATAAAAAGCTATATTTATTGCATTTATATCCCACCTTTCCCTCCAAGGAGCTCAAGGTGTCATATCTCCCCCTCCTTGTTTAATCCCCACAATAACCATATGAGGCAGTTTAGGCTGAGAGGCACTGAAGAACACCCAGTTGAGAGCTTCATGGCTGCATAGGACTAAGTCTTCTGGGACTTAGTCTGACACTCAGCTCACTACACAACACAGTTTCTCACTTATCACCATCTGCTAAAGTAGACAGAAAAGTTGCATTGGAAAGTACTGTAAACCTGTAGATCAGGGGTCGGCAAACTAAGGTCTGCGGGCCGGATCTGGGCCAATTGCCTCTGGATCCGGCCTGCAAACGGTTCTGCAATCGCTACTTGAATCAGCGCGATTGCCTTTTTTTCCCCCAGGTGCATTTTTTTTGCAATTTCCCCCCCTCCCCCCCTCACCACAGCATTGTTGTCTCCTCCCTCCTTCTTCCAGGCTTCTCTCTGACCTGCAGAGGAAGGGGGCTGGGCTTTGATAGGAAGCCTTGCCGTCTGCCCTCCCGCCTCTCCCCATGGCCGTGCTGTGGGCTGGAGTATGGCATACCTGCTGGCCCCTGGCTCCCCACCCGGGAAAGCTGGCCTGAAAAGGAGAGATGCCGCTCCCAACCGCAGGCAGAGCAGCAGAGGAGGTAGGCAGGGGTTGGGAGGAGAGAGAAGCCCCCTCCACCGCATGCGCATTCCGGCCCACCACTAGGTCTGGGGGACATTGAACCGGCCCCCTCCAAAAATTTTTTGCTGACCCCGATGTAGATGTTCCCCTTGACCCAACACAAAATAGGTTTCCAGAAGTCACAGTACAGAAAAAGCAACCTACAAAGCCCAATCCATACAGCTATCTAACTGCCAGTGTCAACCAGCAAACTTTAGACTACTACAAAAAAGTCACTTCTTGCAACAAAATTCTCATGCACATCATCCTCAAGTCTCTCTCCTACACATGCTAAATGTAATCATTAGCCTAAACTCTCTGGTACACTTACCACTTACTAGAAAAGAACTAATAAAAAAAATTCTTCCAGTAGCACCTTTAAGACCAACTAAGTTAGTTCTTGGTATGAGCTTTCGTGTGCAAGCACACTTCTTCAGATACACACCAAAAGTGCAAGCACACTTCTTCAGATACACACCAAAAGTGAAGAAGTGTGCTTGCACACGAAAGCTCATACCAAGAACTAACTTAGTTGGTCTTAAAGGTGCTACTGGAAGAATTTTTTTTATTTTGACTATGGCAGACCAACACGGCTACCTATCTGTAACTAGAAAAGAACTAATACTCTGAGGCAGACAATGGTATTCTGGAAGCAGGTAATTCAGGTAACTAACATTAATTATTATTTTTATTATTTATACCCCACCCCACCCATCTGGCTGGGTTTCCCAAGCCACTCAGGGTGGCTCCCAACAGAATATTAAAAACATGGACCTTGAGCTTGTTTGGAGGTTCTAGCAGGGGAGCGCAGCTATCGTATACCCTTGACCGAAGAACGGTACACTCCTATCTGGGATGGTCGTCCTCTTCCACCGAGCGCGCAACTTCGGGAGGGACGCACATGGAGCGGTGAGGGAGGAAGGGGACACCTGCCTAGCCAGCCAGATCAGCCGAATCAACCCTGGCGATCATTGGGGTGACAGATGTCGCAGCCAGATCGCCCTCACATCATACATGGAACTGGCGGAAATGACTGGCAGAATCCAAGACCAGGGAGAAGAGTCGGTGGAAGAAGATTGGAAAAAATTTAAAGTATGTTTACAGAAATACTGTAAAATTAATGAATGTTAGAAGGATGCTGGAAAGAAGTTATATGACTTTAGTAGAAATATTATAAAGAATTAAGTATGAATAGATTGACAATGGGTAAAGGTGTAAACTTAAGGTTAAATTGCGTTAAGATAAATTATGGAACTAAATTTGAGAAAGAGGGAAAGGACTTGCTGGAACAATTAATTGAACTAGAATACAAAAAAGGAGGTGTGAGGAAGTCGAGGAAATAAGCAAATGAAAGATAAGGATATGAAAATACGGGGTTTCTTTTTTGTTTTGTTTTTCCTTTTCCCCCCCCCCTTCTATTTTTTTTAAAGGTTTGTGTTTTTTAAATGTTTCAGTTTTTTCTTTTTCTTTTTTTTTTAAATGTTTTGATGTATTGTTGATGTTTTGTTTTATTGTATTTTCCTTTGTTTTTGAGGCTTTGTAACTGTTCATTGCATGTTTTTTTTTTTTTTTTTTTTTTGGTAATACTTAAACTCTAATAAATATCTTTTAAAAAAAAAAATATTAAAAACATGATACAACAAACAACATTAAAAACTTCCCAAAACAGGGCTGCCTTCAGATGTCTTCTAAAAGTCAAATAGTTATTTATTTCCTTGACATCTGGTGGGAGGGCATTCCACAGGGTGGGCACCGCTACCAAGAATGCCCTCTGCCTGGTTCTCTGTAACCTCTTGGAGATGGACCTCAGTGTCCGGGCTGAACAATGGGGGTGGAGACACTCCTTCAGGTATACTGAGCAGAGGCCGTTTAGGGTTTAAAGGTCAGGACCAACACTTTGAATTATGCTTGGAAACATACTAGAAGCTAATGTAGGTCTTTCAGGACTGGTGTTATATGGTCTTGGTGGCCACTCCCAGTCTGCAAAAGATGTGACCTTAACAAATTGGAGAACTAGACCTATGGTTGCCCCCTTTAAGGAGCAGTGTGCAGAACAATTCTTGGAAACTGGGAATTTGATAGGTCTTTCATGTGAGAATTTGAAGACAGCTACTCAGTTTCACTTTCCTTTGGGGGGAGAGTTTTAGTCTTATCAATCCATGTGAGGGCCTGTTCCAACAATATGGTTGCCTTATTACGCTGGAAACCTATTTGCATATTACCCAAATACAGGCTAAAACAGAGTACAGACCTGGGCGAGGGAAGAGACCCACCTGGTGTCTTTTCATTGCAATATCATGCTCTTTTCCTGGAATGTTTACTACATCAGAATCATAGAATCACAGAGTTGGAAGGTTCCCAAGGGTCATCTAGTCCAACCCCCTGCAATTCAGGAATCTCAGCTAAACACACAATCTCAGCTAAAGCATCCATGGCATATGACCATCCAACCTCTGCTTAGAAACCTCCAATGGTGAGATTAGAAGAGCGATAAATAAATAAAAAATCAAATTCAGCCTAGACAAAATTAAAGCAAAAAGCAAAATGCCCTTCTTAGTAGCAGCTTTTCAAAAAGAGAGAGAACGTATTGTAATGTGTGTAGCACTTTAAGTCCAAATACTATTCCTTTGAGAGCCCTTTGTTTAGTCTATTTTAAGCACATGATGCAAAGGGAACACACAAGTGCTAACATGTTTGCCACAGCTTCAGAGATGCAGCATCAAGTATGCTCTGCTCATAAAGAAGGTAGAAAAACAGTCTCACTATTCCAATTCTGTACTTGATGGCTGTATTTACTACTTCCTTTAAAAGAACACAAAACTTTTCCTCTTTAACCTGAAGTAATAAAATTAGTACTTGTATTGCTAAGGGCTGCTTTGTACAGACTATTTACACAGTCGCTTGTGAAGTGCAGCACAAATTTGTGTTGGGGGGTTGTGTGGGTTGCTTTTGCTTTTACAAGTATATCTTGTTGGTTCCCTGGCTTGTATTGTTTTAGCAAAATAAATATAAATGTCCCACTTAAGAATATGTACATGATTTTCATGTTCATGTACGTGGGTTGGCTTTGAAACAGCTTGGATGGGCCATCTTGCCTGCACAAAAATGTTTCTCTCACAAAACACAGCTGCTTTTTCTGAGACATAGTTGCCCAATTTACTCTTAATTAGCCGTTTCTAGCTGGGCTAATTGTATTCCAGGTAGTTGTAAAAATGGGTTAGGGAACAGAAGCAATGGCTCCAAAGGTTCATCTTCAGACCAGTGTCCCTAAGCAAATGCCCACTTGCCCAATACACAGCCTAGCTTTAAAAGCAGCATCAAGAACATAAGCTGTAAAAGTCAAGAGATGGGGGATGTAGCTGTTTGTCAAACCTTAGAAGTAGTCTCACCCTCACTGTACTGATGCCTTTGAAATACAAAAGGAACCTTTATCATTAAGAGAACATTAGGTATAAATATTGTTTGTAATGATTCCAAAAACCCCCCCATGAAACCTGGAATTCATCTAATGCTAGCTCACATGTATGTGTAATGGGATTTTTGCCTGAACAAATAACATGTAGTGTTTAATTTTTGAAAAGTATAAACACCATCTGCTTCCCACAGAATGAAACAGAGATTCCCACAAACATGCAGAAACTAGCACCAAAGGCTAGCCTGCTGGCAGGAAATCATGAATATAATTTCTAAATAGCCAGCCAACCAAGGCATTGGCATTTTTACATAATTGTTATAAGGGGTGGGAACCCAGGTGACAATCAAAGGCACACTAGTCCTTCCAACAGCAGTAAGACAACAAAAGGCCTTATTGCCTTATAAAAGACCAAAGAGGCAGAAAGTGCACTGCTGAATACATCGTATCTCTTATAATCAGAGTTGGAAGAGACCCTGAGGAACATCTAGTCCAACTCCATAATACATCATTATTCGTTTGTAATTAATATTTGTACAGTGGTACCTCGGGTTACATACACTTCAGGTTACATATGCTTCAGGTTACAGACTCCGCTAACCCAGAAATAGTACCTCGGGTTAAGAACTTTGCTTCAGGATAAGAACAGAAATCGTGCTCCTGCGGCACGGCAGCAGCAGGAGGCCCCATTAGCTAAGGTGGTGCTTCAGTTTAAGAATAGTTTCAGGTTAAAAATGGACCTCCAGAACGAATTAAGTACTTAATCCGAGGTACCACTGTATAGCAATGTGGAATGTAAGAAATAAAATGAATCGAGCTTGTGTTTGGATGTTTGTTTTTGTTATTTAAGCTAGTCAACTCAGTTGCAGGAAAAACCTGCGCTCAAGTAAATGCTGCAACAAGTAATACAAATTATAATTATGATCAACATTGATCAACATGTTAAAACGACATACAATTTAGCATCACTGTACTTTGATCCTTGATGCATGTTTTCGCAACATTTCAAAGACTACACTTGCTAGATAGTAACTCCCACTGAGAAAAACTTTGAGGAGTTATTTGAAACTATGAATTGTGCCAACACTTATTTATGAAATAGTGTCCTAACACCCTGAATTGAATAAGATGTGAAGACACGAGAAATTTCAGTTGTGAAATTACATTATCTATGTATGTCCTAGTATTGTTTCTCAAGGTGTGCAGTACAACATCTTGCTAACGCGGACACACAATGGGCTGTGGAACTTTTTCAAGAGAGCCAGTGTGGTGTAGTAGTTAAGAGCGGTAGCTCGTAATCAGGGGAACCGGGTTCGCATCTCCGCTCCTCCACATGCAGCTGCTGGGTGACCTTGGGCTAGTCACACTTCTCTGAAGTCTCTCAGCACCACTAACCTCACAGAGTGTCTGTTGTGGGGGAGGAAGGGAAAGGAGAATGTTAGCCGCTTTGAGACTCCTTAAAGGGAGTGAAAGGCGGGATATCAAATCCAAACACCTCTTCTTCTTCTTCTTCTTCTTCTTCTTCTTCTTCTTCTTCTTCAACTGCCCTTCATCTTTCTTTGATTACTCTACTGAGTAATGACTTCTGTAGTTTTTTGTAATGTATGTTATCCTCCAGTAACCTTTGGGTGTTAAGAAATAAAGATGCAGAGTTGTCCATAGTGAGTTTTCAATGTGCTGTATTATCCTAATATTTATATTTTATTGTGCAAAACGCATTTATACTAGACAGAACAAAGTTTAGAATCCACTGTTTTATTGTGCCAGCATGTTATAAGTTTGGCTGATATTTGTCTATGATAAACACAAACCTGAACCAGAGAAAGTCTATTATACTCAAAGGAGATTTGCTGAAACAAGTGCATTTTGGATTGTTTACAGGACTATTCCACAGTTGTATCTGTGATTGTCTGTGATTTATCTTCCACTAAAGGCAAGAGGTTTGACAACAACTAGAAAACATTATATCAAACTTAATGTTCTTTTAGCACAATTGATCAGTGTGTGGTTGCTGTGAAAAAGGTAAATTCCATGTTAGGGATTGTTAGGAAAGGTACTGAAAATAAAGCTGAGAGTATAACGCCTTTACAACAAATAGTGTGGCCACAGTTAGAATACTGTGTAGAGTTCTGGTTGTCATATCTCAAAAAGTATGTTGTAGATCTGTGAAAGGTCCAGGGGGAAAAATCAGCCAAAATGATCAGGTGGATAGACAGGGTTACAACATATGGGGATTTTAGTGTTGAAAAAAGTTGACAAGGGAGGAATGTGACAGAGGTTCATAATATTATGCACGATGTAAATAAACTGGATAGAGAAACTTGTTTTTCCTCTCTCATAATACTAGAATGTGGGGTCATCCAATCACAGCAGGAGAGATAGACAAAAATAAATACTTCCTACCTAAATAAGTCCACTGGTCCCATCACCTCCTGACAAATAGAAGGGGAAGAAATGGAGGCAGTGAGAGATTTTACTTTCTTGGGCTCCATGATCACTGCAGATGGTGACAGCAGTCATGAAATTAAAAGACGCCTGCTTCTTGGGAGAAAAGCAATGACAAACCTAGACAGCATCTTAAAAAGCAGAGACATCACCTTGCTGACCAAGGTCCATTTGGTTAAAGCTATGGTTTTCCCAGTAGTGATGTATGGAAGTGAGAGCTGGACCATAAAGAAGGTTGATTGCCGAAGAATTGATGCTTTTGAATTATGGTGCTGGAGGAGACTCTTGAGAGTCCCATAGACTGCAAGATGATCAATCCTATCCATTCTTAAGGAAATCAGCCCTGAGTGCTCACTGGAAGATCACATTCTAAAGATGAGGCTCCAATACTTTGGCCACTACATGGGAAGAGAAGACTCCTTGGAAAAGACCTTGATGTTGGGAAAGATTGAGGGCACAAGGAGAATGGGACAACAGAGGAAGAGATGGTTGGACAGCGTTCTCAAAGCTACTAACATGAGTTTGACCAAACTGCGGGAGGCAGTGGAAGACAGAAGTGTCTGGCATGCTCTGGTCCACGGCATCATGAAGAGTCTGACATGACTAAACACCTCCTAAATAAGTGCTTCCTACCACAGGATGTGGTGATTCCCACCAATCTGGATAGCTTTAAAGGTGGATTAGACAAATTCTTGAAGAACAGGTCCACAAATAGCTACCAGTCCCGATGCCTCTGAATACTAAGGAACAGTGGGAAAGGGCTAATGACCTCACCTTTCTGGTTGGACACTGTGAGAAACAGGCTGCTGGACTAAATGGGCATTATGTCTGATCCAGAGGCCCACCCTTCCTACAAAATAGTCAAAGAAAGAAATTAATGAACAAAAATTACTTTTTCAACCATTACTTCAGCTGGGTGTGCGATATGACAAGAGCCCTTTTTAACTTTCAGAAATGGTAAAAAGACTGGTATCAAGGTAGAATGCTGGGAAGATTGGAATTACAGTTATCCCTAAATAGATGGCAAAGGATGTGATCTGAACTGCCATAAATCCACATTCACAACACAAATGGCACATTTTGTCCCATTTTCATCGAAGTCTAAAATTTCAAGATAGAGTGGTACCTTGGGTTAAGTACTTAATTTGTTCCAGAGGTCCGTTCTTAACCTGAAACTGTTCTTAACCTGAAGCACCACTTTAGCTAATGGGGCCTCCTGCTGCCACCGCACCGCTGGAGCACGATTTCTGTTCTTATCCTGAAGCAAAGTTCTTAACCCGAGGTACTATTTCTGGATTAGCGGAGTCTGTAACCTGAAGTGTATGTAACCTGAAGTGTATGTAACCTGAGGTACCACTGTACTAAGAAGGCACAAGAACTAAGACAATTCACCATCTGAATCTGCATCATACCACCATGTAATATCACCTGTAGGCCACTCATGTTTCTCTGGGTACTCAGAGATAGGCATGGAGTATATCTTCCTGACATTATGTCTCAAACACACATGGTTTGCTTTTCTCTGACTGCATTCATACCCAAAAGATACAAAAATCATAATGATATAAAGGGAGAGCTCTCGGAAGCTCAAAGCCTTAGCTTGTGAGTGAGGGATGACCTATTTTTAAGGAGGGGGGGGGAAACAGCTGGTTTGAGTTTCAACAAAGGGTCTTTCTTCCTCAGTTATGCTTTCTTCATGCTTACTGTTTTATTCATAATACAGAAAAAATAAAACATATGTTAAAGCAGTTTAGGATCATTTCACATATTATACTCAGTGGGAAAGATAGCTTAGTATGTATGGTGGGCAAACCATGATGGACTCAGGTTTGCTACTGAGTGTACCTTTGGCAGCCTCCCTCATATGTATTATACATGCCTGCAAATATGTGATATTAGCATTTTCTAATATTTTAAGAAAAGGATAACATGTGAAGCTGCCTTTAATGGCATCCTGTTCGTGTTATGTGGCAAATTTCATTTCTGTGTTTCTGGGAAGATAGGGACATCAGTAAGCTAATGTAAAATACAATAGGCTTCCAAGATACAGATCTACATTTTATGTTTCAGAACAATGTAGATATGAATATGTTTCAGAAGAACAGCAACAACTATTGATTGCAATTCTATGTACAGGATTGTATCTACTGAGATTATCATAGTCTAGTCAAAACCTTCCCATAAAGTGCTTTTCACAGATTTTGAGTAAGTCCATATTTGTCAAAGATGGACCAATAAGTTTGCTCATAGACCTACCTTGTAAAAGAATGGTTTTTTTTTTAAGGTTCAAGTTATGTTCTCCATGGAAGAAAACTTGAATAAATTATGCCTTGCTCCTGTCCTTCTAGCAAGCTGGTTAATTGCATTTGTTTCCTATATCTCCAAACAGCCTGGTACATTAATTACATTCTGTAACACCAGGCTCCTGTGATTCACTCTGTCACTTCCACTGAGCACTTTAATTGTATTCCTTCTAGCTACCTACAATTTTAAACACTGGCTAATAACTACATTTCTGCAGCCTGATGCTTTCAGGTTTTATGTACATTTCCAACATGACTTATGTGAACCACAATGCTTTGTAAAAAAAAAAAAAAATGAAACTGCAGGGCACATTACGTGATGCACTCATTATACAACTTGTGAACCAATACTTACATATTCTCAATTCCCAGCTTTTAGCAAGGTTCTCTGTTGCCTCCTGTGTTGCTAAGGGTGTGGTGGGAGGGAGAGAGGGAGGGATGGGTAGCACACAACTGCATGCAATAATTGTAGGTAATACAATATCACTCTCTGTTTACAAGAGTGGCCTCTCGTTGATATGGATACCAGGCTTTTAGCACCAGCTTCCTGCTGGAACTAAGTTTAGTCCCAGATCCTGCCCATATCCAGCATCAACCAGTAAATTAAGCTAGAGTCCAAACCCCGCCCCCCAAAGACACCTCTGTAAAAATATAATGCCAAACCTCCAAATTAAGACAATAGCCAAAGAGATCTGGTACCATATCAAGCCTCCCCACCACCAGTGCTCACATAAAGACTCAGCATGATTGTCCATGTAAACAGTTTGTGCGCACAAAATACTATGATGCATGTTGCACATTTGAGGTAAAACACATACAGTATATATGTATTCATAGCCAATGGTGTCCCTACTCTGTTAAAATTATACCTTCTAACCATAGACAGTACAAACATCGTTCCTTTGATTTTTCTCAATTTCCTTCATTTCAAACACTGAAATCAACAATGTGTTCTTAGCTCTTAAATATCAACATGAAATTCCCTGCAACGTGCTTCTAGGTTAAACGACGAGGTCTTGGTTTTACTTTAGGGAGGGCTAAGCAAGCTGAACAAAAGACAAACCCCTATACAAGGGAGACTGCCTTTACAGAAGGGGAGACACCTACAGCACCTGTTCAAATTCCCCATTGTCTTTAAACAGTGGAAGCCTAGCTTCTCCCTGTGGCAGAAGCTGGCTGTGAGATTCTGCTGTACTGGGAGGCTTCCACAGACACGACCCTCTTTCACACTCCCTACTTTGTATACTTTCCACCTGACACATCTCACAGGCATAGTTATTTCACACCTTTTAGCGCATTCCACACATTACTGCATTTTTCTGCGTGCATTGCTTACAAATGGAGCAGCGAGAACCTCACGGTAGTAAATTTCCCATTCACCTCTCTTGAATCAGAAGCACAATTACCCCATTTAATCAGTCGATTTTCCACCTAAAAAGTTCAGCATGGGGTAAAAACAGAGCAACAGAAATCTGTTGGTGCGTCGAGATTTACCAGTGCAGCTGATTTCAATCTCCCTCTCTCTCCCCCCCCTCACAAACACACACTTTACAGCTTATGTTAACTATTTTCCTACTAAGTTAGCAAAGAAGATTTGCTTTATTAATAGCATGTTCATATCCATCCCTTCCTTCCATCGTTCCATAGCCCATGCACATTATACAGGATTTCGAGCCCCAAAATCCAAGCGTGCTCTGCTCCAAAGAAATGACAGTAAAACACAACACTTTAACTTACCATCAACTTGAAAAGAGACAAATCCAAGCAGCAGGAGTGGCGTCAGCAGCCCCATTTTAACATATTCAAAGGCAATCCAATTCCAGGGAGAGAGAGAAAAAAAAGGGGGGGGTAAACCAAAAGTTGAGATTCTCCTACAACCTAAGGATACGTGGAAGGAGCCCGGAGAGCAGCGGCGAGAAAGAGGCTTGAATGGGACACTTTGAGCTCCATGCAGATTAGCAGCGCGAGGGGGAGAGCGAGGGAGGATGAGGGGGCACCGCTCCCGGCTCGGCGCGCTGGCTCCGCTTCCGAAATTCCCACCAATCCAGCGGAGGCAGAGGAATTGTTCAAGTGTGGCTAAGACTCTCCATTGCAATCCAGAGCGCGGGGATTTCTTCGGCAGACGAGAGAGACTTTGAAAGCAGATACGTTTCCTAGAAAGTGCGTCCCCTCCCGCCGCCACCACCTCGCTCAAAGTTCTCGGCGCTCTGAGGAAAAGGCGGGGAAGGAGGGAGCGAAATCATGGGCTTGGCTTAACTCTCCTGCTTCTCATTTTCTTCCTCTTCCAACCCCCCACCACCACCTCCTCAAAATCACTTCAAGCTGCGGAGTTGCTTCCCTTAACTTCCGTAAGAGGGACGCCTGAGCAACATCTTGGCGCGCGAGCTCCCTCCTTCCCTCTCCACAGCACCACCTCAAAAAATAAAAAAGGCAACCCAGCCACCCCTACCCTCAGCGCGGGAAGAAACTGCTTGAGGAGAATAAACTCCCAACGTGCCGCTGGGGCTGGAGGAAAGAGCGAGTGGCGGTGGGCACGGTTGTTGCTGCTGGCTGAGGCGGCCGCCGCTGCCGTGTAAACGCGCGCGGCGGTGAGCGAGGGCGGGGGGGGAGGTGTCGCTCCCACTATGGAAGGAGTCGAGCGAGGCGGGAAGCGGCAGGCGCGGCGGGGTGTGCGCGCGAGGGAGAGGAGGGGAAGGAGCGCAGCACCCTCCTGCTGGAGCTCGCCCGGGCGGCCTCCCCACAGCCTGGGCTCGTTCTGCTGCCGCTGTTGCTGCTCTTCGTAGAGCAAACACGGAGGTGGGGGGGAAGGGAGGGCCGGAATTGGAAGAGCTGGGGTGTGGATTAAAGCACTGTAAAACACCACACCCACTCTCATGTTCCCCTCAGGGATCGCGGTGGGAGGGAGGGGGGACGAAAGAGAGACAGACACACACAACGTGAGGCAGCTGAAGGATTGAAGAGAAGACGGGGGGGGGGCACACAGAGCAGCGCTGCTTCTCTGCCCCCCCCCGCCCATCCCATTTCTCTCCCAAGCCCCCTTTTCCCTCTTTACTGTTGGCTATAGGTAACATTAACATGATTGCTTCTCACTGCTTCTCATTTAATGGGCAGGTAATTTTCTCGACGAGCGATTTCATGGAAGTCTCTTCCCTAATTATTCAGTCTTCCTCGCCTCTTCTCTCTCTCTCTGTCACAGGGAGGCCTTTGAAAGAAGACGGCAATTTCAACCTCTTCTTCTCACTTAGCTTTCATGTGCTGGTACTTTCTAAAAAAGGGAGGTGCAGGAAGGCGATCATGTTGCCTAATTCCAGGTGTGTAGTGATATGCAGCTGCTGCTTAGTAGGGAGAGAACTATGACATTCTGCACATGTTCAAAGACCCCTTCTCCCGGATTACGGCGTAATATTTGTAGTTGCTTAAAGCCCGCCCAGCCACTCAGGAGGACCACAGATGGCTAACAAAAAAAAAAAGGTACCAACGCCCTTTAAAAGTAAAATGCAGGCAAGTCAGCATTGCCTTATGCAAATACAAGTTACAGTGGCACCTCCAGTTACAAACGCCTCAGGTTACAAACGCTTCAGGTTACAAACTCCACTAACCTAGAAGAGTTACCTCGAGTTGAGAACTTTGCCCCAGGATGAGAACGGAAATCATGTGCCAGCAGCGCAGCGGCAGCAAGAGGCCCCATTAGCGAAAGCACGCCTCTAGTTAAGAACAGTTTCAGGTTAAGAATGGACCTCCGGAACGAATTAAGTACTTAACCCGAGGTACCGCTGTATACTTATTTACTCACACAAGTTCCAGTGTATATAGTCAGACCTACTCTAATACAAGGTTGCAGTTAGATTCCAGAATCCTGCCGCAAGCTGGGCTCTGTATATTATATGATGGGTGTACAACCAATTTATGCAACCCTCCTTCCAGTGTAAACATGCCACATTGTGGCTGCCTGGAACATGTTTATACATGCAGATGCCCTGTACCATATATGTGCACAGATCATATGCAAGATTAAGGCCACAATTCTATGCATCTTTTTATGGGGAATAAGGCTCACTGAACACAGTGAGACTTCAGAGTAAGCATGAGTAGGACTGAGCTATCAGCTCAGTTCTTATTTGCACTGCCCTTGTGCATTGTGGCTTTCAAAATTGGGTTGACTTATTTATGTATACATATACACAGGTTATATGTATGTACTTATCAACACTGGGATTTTGTAGGATACCACTGTGGTAAGGGGGGAAGCCCCCCCCCCCATGTAATTTCTGTTCCAGGATGACCACCCTATCCCACCTTGCTACCTGACAGAACTTATGGTGAGGTCTTGTACAAACAAAACATCATATTCCCAAACTAGTTTGAAATGTGCATTCTACCAAGAATGCAAATTGAGCAGAATTCTAGTTTCTGCATCTGTGAAAGCAATGATGTGATCAACTCTGCACATTCAGAAGAGTACATGCATGGAACTGACATAGAAGCCATTCACAAGCTCTTCAAGCAACTCTCTTACACACAGTAACTGTGGTTGCAACCCTTTCTTCATGTTTATGGAATGGTAAGCTAACCTGAACATGAGGAGCCCTTCTTCTGTGTTTTGCATTGTGCATAAATTAGCTGTAGTAAATTGGGGTCAACCATATGCGTTTGTTTTGTTTGCTCTCTGTTTCCCTGACCTTTCATTTTTCGTGTTTTGACTAAAACAAAACACAGAACACAACACAGAATATCACATCAATATTTTATAAACAACCCCGTGCTCTTCATTTCAACCTACCTAATTCCTTAAGGTCTTAAAAAGAACACCTTTACCACCTTCTTTCTAAACTGTTGAAGCCCTTACAATGTATGCAATCCAGGAAAAAGATAGAGTATATGGGGTCTCTCATGAGGTAAAAGCATGTCTAGCAAGGGGTGTGGAGAGAGAGTTTTCCCTTTTCAGTTTGGCTAGGAGGAGAAATATATATATATTCTGTGTGTAGGGGTGTTGGGGGGAAAAGCATAACAAGGGAAGACAAATGAGACTGCACAAACTGAAGAATAAGCATAAAGAGGATGATCAAGTAAAGGAATAGCTGTATCAAAGGTGTATGTCTGAATACTTGCAATATCTTTAGTGTATAAAGTGCAGCTGAGGCCGTGAGTGATCACAAGAGTAGCTATTTGATGTTAGCACTGATGATTAGACAGGGGGTTAGAGGAATAGACACAGGTCTGTAAGCCAAAAGCAATGTTAGATGGTGAATCTTTAGTTCCCCCTACTGGAATATAACAGGAAACAGCTGTTCTTGGTTTGTTATATAGCTAATCTTTTGTGTTTTGTTAAGACCACTTGTTTTAACTTTCAACCTATTTCTCAAACACTGCTTGAAGTTGAAACATGTGCATTTTGCTCATTATTCTTATTGATCGCTCAGAATTATTTAACATTGTTTTGCAGCCCATTGCAGTGTGTTTCTTAGAACTGAGGTAAATGGAATTTGCTCCCAGTAAATTTACTTGTAGCAAATCTAGGCTTTTAAAATTGTTGAATAAAAATTGTGGCTCAGGTTTTTGTTTTGTTTTTTGGTTTCTGATTTTCATAGCAGGTTGTTTGTGTTGTTCTATGTATAGTGCCTTTGAGAGAAGGGTTTCTATTTTTAAAAAAAAATACTTGCCAGTGTATTGAAATCATACACAATATACTGCACTTTGTGTATTTTATACAAATTACCTAAGTATAACATTTTAAAATAATATGAGTATGATTAGCATCGATATGGGAACTAAGTATAGATAATCAGCAAACTGAAATAAGCAATATCCAGAAATGTTGTCCCCCCCCCAAAAAAAATATTATTTTCAGGTTAAATATATTTAATATTATTTGTTCTTTACACTAGGTCTGTTAATGAAAGATTTAGACAAAACGCAACCTAGATTTACAGTAATAACTATACAACAGCTATAGAAAGTGATATTGTAGATATATTTACAATATAATTCTTTCCATTTGCCTTCTCTATACAAGTTAGTCAATGTTTGTATAGCTGTACAACAGCTCCAAGCCTGTTTTATGTAAAACAGGAAACAATATTATTCTCTTTTCAAAATATGCCCCACAGATAAATATATTTCTAATACATGTAACAGACTTTTTCATATAGGAGGTTATAATTAAAGATAATGAGGGTGAGGTGATCAAAATAGCCCTCTTTGTTCATGTTCTTACGAATTAGCAATTCTGGCATATGCATAACAGAATGTGAAATATTAAGCAATATTTCTCTTGGATAGTAGTCATTTCAAGGATTCAGTATATATGACAATTACTGCTTGTTTATTAATGTGCATTTTATAAAATGGTTATATAATGAAATAGCACCTTTGAACTTTTCAAATATGTTAATAGTACTTAGGAATGTATTCATTGTATGTCTTTCTTAGAATAAACTGATTGAAATTAATAGATATGGCTAGCTTAGGTCATTAATTCCAATGGGCCTTTTTTAGTAAAACGTAATTCAAAACAATCCTTAGTATAGCTTCTACTTTGAAGAACACAAAAGCTATGATATGCACATCAATGTTGTGTTGCACAGACATCGCAATTCAACATAGTGGTACAATTTGCACATCAGTGTAAACTGATATAGACTAAACAGAGAACCCATTACAAGCATGAACACCTATGAACACCTCAGCAGCACATGTTAGGGATGTCCTGGTTTTTACTTTTTGAAATATGGCAACCCTAGCATTTGTACAAGAAGTTTGCAGAATGGAATCAAAAGGCATAGTTTCTTAACCATTTCTTGAAAATAGTCCTGTAATCACACTGATTTCATTTGGACGTACTTAAAATTATGAATCATTGAAAGCAGTGAGACTTCCTGGATATGACACACTACCCTAAATGCTCTTGCCCCAACTGCAGATATAGAGAAATAAGATATATTGTGAGTGATGCACATGTTCAGAGACATTTCCTATCATTTTTAGTTCACATGTCTCAAGAGCTAAGTGCTGCTATGAAAAGAGATTCCCATTTACTTATTACATCTGTAACTCACCTTTCCTCTAAGGAACTCAGGTTTTACTTCCTGTGTTATTATCAACTGTGAGGTAGGATATATGGAGAGGCTGTGATTGGCCCAAGCCCACCCCAGTGAGCTTTATGGTTGCTAAGCTGCAATTCAGTGGTAAGCAAAGTCAAATGTAGACAGAAATACTGGATTAGGTTTTGTGAAAAGATACGTAAGTTCTGTTATGCATAGTTCTTCCCATGTAAAACAATTAACCACCTGTATGTCACTGTTGCTTTCATAGCTATATTTATGCAGCCATATATTTGTTCACTTCATTTTAAGATTCCTTAGTGGTAATTCCTTAATTCCTTAGTTTATTGCCCAAGTGCTCTTCCAATGAAGTCCCTGATTTATGAAGATGTCAGTTCATATGAATTTTTCCTACAATGCAGTTGCAGTTCTAACAGCATTAGAGCTGCTGCTCTGCCTCTACTAGTGGACTGAATGCTCCCATCAAGCTATGGTTCTTTTTTCCAATATAATGCTGTCAACACTATTGTCATCAGTTATACATATCAGTGGATTATTAACAATATTATTTGTAGGACTTCTGTATTAGTTTTGTCTGAGAATGGCCTTGTCTCACTTCAGCAATAGAATTACATTTTGCATTGTCTCCAGAAATGCTTTCAAATTAGAATCGATGTGTTGGCCATACAATTTTTCACTGCCACTGTAATTCGGTTTTCTGCCTAAATTTTTTATATGACTTTATGATTTATCTTTTAAAAACTGTGATACTAAAAACAAGTGAAGGGAGAAATACTGTGTACCATGATTTGAACAAAACGTTTATTCTTCATGCAGGATACACAATTTATTTTCTATAGTAATATTTTTTTATATTTGGCAGACAGGCAGATCCATGAGAGACTAGCCTGTTATATGTGTATGTTTAAGCTATTTGGCTTTTCTTTTTTAAAAAAACAGTCTAGGATAATCAAAGATTGTCAGTTATGGAGTAGTGAGATTATGAGTCCTCAAATTTTGTGAGTCTCAGTTGCCCACAGCTGTAAAGAAAGTGTAAAAGGAGAAGGGGTGTATGAAACCGGGTGCGTGTTTGTATAGGAGGTAGCTCAGTGTTATGTATTAGCTAGTAAACCCAGTGAAGCTTCTAGGCAAGATGGACATGCAGGATATCTATTCAGTTTAAAAGGCAATGTGCAACTTAACTGAGAAATGTTTGTGTATAGCACCAGGGTAGCCAAATCTTCATAAAGTTTTATTTGGAAGTTACTCATTCTGACTGTGGCAGTCAAATTTACTACCATGGGAGGATATTTGGAATTGGATGAAAGCATAAAATGCTTTGTAAGTCTTATCTTACTTATCTTCACACAACGACCAATAAGATTGTGGTTTTCAAGTAACTTTCTTAAGGTTATCCACTGAGTCTGTAGCTGATAAGGGAGTTGAACCCATGTTGCCTGGGTGTGACCAATGAGGTCTGGCAGTAGACAGATTTTTGAATGTTGATTCAACAATGTGCCACCAGATTTTATTGGCTTCCAGGACGGGTCCTCAAGTTATATTTTCATACAGAGGTACAAAGCACATGCCTCTCATCAAATCTGAAGGACATGCATCTGTAAACCAAGATGTAACCCTTTTAAATACTCAGAAGTAAGAACTGTGAAAGGGCAGATCATCTTGTAAGAAACACACTTAATTTTACATATGTAAGTCCTTGACTTGAGGGAGAGGTACATGATTATCAGTCCACTAGTACTGTGGTGAGAAATGTCCTTCAGTTAAGAATTAGTTCAGAACTTTCACAGAAGTAAGCTACATTCTGGAAACATGATAGTCAGTGATGCCAAGAACAGCTAGCAAGATGCTGTTCTGGATGCATAAAGTCTCATAGCTTGAGGGGAAGCCTGCAATGTCATACATCCTAGAGCACCTGACTTGGAAATAAAAAAAGAACTGTAATCAGCCAGGTGGAGCAATCCAGTAAATTAAATTAACATTAAGATGAATCAAGGAAGCTACGCTGACTTCTGAAGGGAGATGAGATTTAAAGTTCTTTTAGCTGTTTGAAAATAAATGTATAAATTATGCTTGCTTAATTTCACAAATGGAAAAAATACCTCTTTGTTAATTACTGTTAAAATTAAAGAAACAAATCATTGAAGTAATCAGAAAGCCTATAACTATTTAAATGTAGGAAATTTCATTGCAAAATGGTACAATATATTTATTTCTCGGTGAGAAAAACACTAAAGGGGTTTTATTGTAATTTATTTATTACTTTTCATTTATATCCTTGGATGCCCTGTACAATGACCTGTATTGAGGCAGAGACAGAAGTATAGTGTCCAGATCAAGGGAACTAATAGTACTGCTTGATTCTGCCTTGATTAGACCCCACCTGAAGTACTGTGGCCAGTTCTGGGCACCACGGTTTAAGAAGGATATTGATAAGCTGGAACATATTCAAAGGAGGATGACCAAGATTATAAAGGGCCTGGAAACCAAGCCTTATGAGGAACAATTGAGGGAGTTGGATATGTCTAGCCTGGAGAAAAGAAGACTGAGAGGTTATATGATAGCCATCTTCAAATATCTTCCAGATGACAGCTCTTTAAAGATGCAGCAAGCTTAGGTCCCTTCCAGTCAGGATTAAGACACCACCATGGGACTGAAACTGCCTTGGTCATGCTGGTTGGTGATCTGCGGCAGGCTAGTGACAGAGGTAAAAGCTGTTTTCTGGTTCTGCTGGATCTCTGACTAGAGGTAGCCTAGTCAGATGGGTGGGATATAAAAAATTAATAACAACAATAGCAGTGCTCTAGAGGGTAGGACCTGAATCACTGAATTCAAATTACAAGAAAAGCGATCCAACTAAACATTTGGAAGACTTGTTTGACAATGGAACAGAATACCTCAAAACATGGTTGATTCTCCTTCATTTAAGGTTTTTAAACATAGGTTAGATCTGTCAGCAATTATTTAGCTGTGATTCCTGTATTTGGGTTTTATAACCCTTTGTGTCCTTTCCAATACTGCAATTCTATGATTATGGGTAGAGTTGTTCAGTTTTGCTCCATGTCCAAGTATTGTTGCAAAATTAGTTCCTTATTAACTTGCAATATACCATGTAACATCTGTGCAGACATCAGTAGAAACACTGGATCTTAATAAAGGTAGAAGCAGATCTGCAAACTGAAGGACAGGTTTCATGGAGGAGGCTGGAGGCCTGTCCATCATGCTGGCCAAGGCAGAATAGAGTAGTACTATTACTTCCCCTGATCTGGACACTACTTCTGTTGATACAGCCTAGAATTGCATGAGCTTTTTTGCTGCTGCAGCTCACTGTTGACTCAGTTTAATTTTGTTGTCAACTAAGACCCCTATATCCTTTTCACGTGTACACTTGTCAAGCCAGGTGTCCCCTAGCCTTTATTTGTGCATCTGATTATTTCTGCCTAATTGCAGAATCTTACATTTGTCCCTGTTGAAACTCATTTTTATTAGTTTTGGCCTAGTTCTTGAGTTTGTTAAGATCACATCTTTTGCAGTATCAGCTACCACTCCCAGTTTGGTATCATCTGCAAATTTGATGAGCATCCCCTCTATTCCTTCATCCAAGTAATTCATAAAGTGCATACCAGCTTTCCCTGGAACATATTTCAGGAAAAAAACTGATAACTGTGAACTTATCTTTTGTCTTGTAACTCACACACTCTTGTTACTTCTGCTACAAATTTCCTTCTGTAGATTGACAGTCATGCCATGGAATGGACAATAGGAGCAGTTCCACAAAACTTGGATACAAAAATCCAACCTTGCAGGGCGAATACCATCTGGGTTTGCAGAGCTGTCAGGCAGTGGTGGAAGATGCAGTCAGATTCTTGGCGTGGCAGTGCTGCTCAGCACAGATTATCCCCTATTTGCTTCCTATAGCATGTTAAGTGGGAGCTCATTTCCTGCTGTCCGCTGCTACTGTGGCTCCTGCTGCCATGATTCTCAAAGAGAAAGGATGTTTTAACTCCTGAGGCCTAGAAGTTCCATTATCATTCCTTTATCTTTGCCAGCCCTTACAGGCTACCAGTTACCTTATTTCTGGGAAATGATGAAGTCAATGGAGGGGAGTCTGGCCTTTGGCAGCAACTGGACTGTGACTTCTGGTGGGTGTGCATGTTTTCCATCTCTTTGAGCTGGTGAGTAATGCGGCCAGGAGCCAAGTTTCTAGAACTGGACAAGGCTTTATGCTAGTTTTTGTATTAGTACTGCCAGGCAGAAGCTTCCTCTTTTTGGTGGCCCCACACAATGATTGCGTTTAGTACATTTGTCGACCGCCCAGTCAATAAAGTCATCTGGCCAGTTTCTCACAGAGTTCAAATTAAGCATTTAAAATGTTTCTTTAAAAAAAATCATTGTCTAAAAACCAGCACAGGCAGCATAAGAACATTTAAAACCCAGCAGAAATAATCTGTTCCAATGGCAATAAAAAAGAGAGAAGAAAGGTCCTAAAAGTCCTAGGAGAATAAACAAAAGAGTATTGGTATTGAAAGGATCTTAATGTAGGTGCCAAACTAGCCTTATTAGGGAGGGCATGCCATAATTGGGGAATTGTTCACCATGCAGATCACCCTGTTGGGTTGAGAGTCTCCACAGCAGCCTTGTAGGTTTGAATGATAGCTGGCATTTGCATGGAGACTATCCATTCAAGCAACTTTATACATTATTATGGCTACCATGTGGAGCTGCTTCCAGAGGCTTCTGTTGTAAGACCGTCTTCATTTCTTCTGTCTCTTCTATGGAAGTCCGCCTACTTTTCTGCTTCCCCCCTCAACACCCATGCAAACAAACTCTGATATATAGACCAAAAAAATAAAAACTGTGCAACATCTATGTGTCTGATGTTGTTGTTGTTTAGTCATTTAGCCGTGTCCGACTCTTCGTGACCCCATGGACCAGAGCACGCCAGGCACTTCTGTCTTCCACTGCCTCCCGCAGTTTAGTCAAACTCATGCTGGTAGCTTCGAGAACACTATCCTTCATGGATCACTGCCTTGCCATGGCGAAGGGGCTTGAATAACTCAGAGAAGCTATGAACTATGCCGAGCGGGGCACCCAAGATGAACAGGTCATAGTGGAGAGTTTTGACCAAATGTGATCCACCTGGAGGAGGAACTGGCAAGCCACTCCAGTATCCCTGCCAAGAAAACTCCATGGACAAAGGCAACAGGCATATGTGTCTTGCTTAAAGGCTTGCTTAAAGAAAAAATGTTTTAAGGAGGTGCTGAAAAGTGAAGGCACCTGCCTGATGTCAATTCCAAAGTGCTGCCATGTTAAAATATCAATTTCTACCAGATGCAGAATGACTATCATGTAGCACCTGTAACTGTGCCTGTGGCTTAGATTGAAGTGGCTGAGTGGACACATTGGGAATAAGGTGATCCCACAAGTATTACTGAAGGAGTTCATAGTTTACATATAATGAACATGGGCATAGCCAGGATTTATTGTCGGGGCAGGCTTTATGTAAGGGGAGGCAGAACTGAGTATCTGTGACACAACTGGTCAGTTAGTTATTTTTTATCTATTCACTATTCACTTGGTTGGGAGACAGTTGCCCCCTTGCAACCCCCCCACATCCTTGTTCAAGAAAGCAGAGGCATATGTTTGTAAAGTACAATATAATGTGTTGCATACCACAGTTATGAGATTTTATACAACAAATGTTTACATTTGAATCCTGAAACACCGAAACTAACATTTCTTGTTAGTTTTGTCGCTTCGCCTTTGTATTACAAAGGGAAACAGGACTTAAAGGGCTGCTTAATAGTCTGGACCCGCTGAGTGAATCAGGAGGAACCCTGTCACATGCACTTCAGGTACTTAAAGGAAGTGAGGAATATACTCTTCAGTGGCAAATGAATGCTTTAAGGAATGCATGTCAATAAATCTGTAATTAGATATCTTTTAATACTTTTAATTGGGAGCCACTGCAATATTTCTAACTGTTAAATGTAGCAGTTCACATTGAACTGCACTTTTTAAAAATGTCAAAATGCAGTCACAGTGTCTACCGTAATATTCTGTAATGTTTCACTGAATTATTATTTAACACTCTCACCTAAATAATATCACATTCTGTAAGTGTTGTTTATGTGTGGTTAGGTAAGTAGACATTGCTTGATAATATGAAGCCAATTGTCACCAATTATCATTTGATAAACAATTACAAGCCAATGTAGTTAGATTCAGACTGGGAGTAAGCTCCGTTCAGTGAGACTCGTTTCTGCATAAACCTGGTTAGGATTGCGGCTAAGTAAATGTAGCTAAAAAGTTACTGAACAGCATCTCAACATCTGACTCATATTATGAATGTTTTAAATGTTAAGAATGCTATGCTCATCAAAAGCTGTTCCTACCATGTTACAACACTGGAGTGTCTATGTTCCCCTGAAGAGTGTGTGAAGATTGCATACTATGTTTCTGTATGGCAAGAAAGGTGATTCGCTATATTTAAGAATACATCACTTTACTTGGTTATATCCCACACTGCACCAAGTTAAAAACAAAAAGTTAGAAACATGGACTTATCCTGCATACTGTTTGTGAAAAGTGTCTATATTCTGATCATTTTTCTAAAAACAGATCTTTCATCAAAAATTCAAATCTTACTGGAGCAGATTGATCTCTTTCTCAACATTCCAGGAAATGTATTCATTTATACTCCTACGAGCCAATCTTTTAAAATATGTATAATTGATCATAATATTTCAAGAAAATGCTTATTAAAGCTATATCACTATGCAAAAGTAGACATTGTTCTTTGTTTACCCGTAATAAATAGCCATAAGGTAAAATTATTAAGAAGCAGTTGCAGTGAAAGGTAAAATAAGCCTCACTAGTCTCAGAGGTGTTCCAAAGCTCGAAGTAATTCCCAATAACATTTGCTTAATATTTCATGATTAAGTCATCAAAAAAACTGAGAGCTTGGAACCATTGCAGATAATACTCTTGTAGTCACCTTGACTTGTTAAATTTAAATTTGACAGTACTTGCCCTAGCACTTATTTTTGCTTTTTTTTGCACTTAGCACTTAATTAAGCTAAAATGTAACTGAAATAGTATAATTTAAAGTTATATGCAGCTGGTGTGACACAGGAAAAAAGGGTCTGAATACAAATTAGTGATGGGATGTATGTGTGTACAAGAAGACCATCTCGCACTTGCTGTATTACAGCTACTCCATTCCTATATAGAAAAACCTTCAAATCTACCCCATATGTATCCCAAGGAGTTGGTCAACGTGTGGGGTTCTGGAATGTTGAAATGTACAACGCAATACCATGGTAAATTGACCAAATCTGTCAAAGAGTAACACAACTACTTCAAGGAAGCAGGAAATAGGAGTCAAAGTTCTTGCCGGATTCTCCACCTTTTTCTATCTGCCAAACCATCAACTTTTTGAAATTACTGGTGCAGAGAGTAGACTGATGCTACGGTATATTGGTGAACACATCTATGCATACACAAACACAAGCATCTATATTGACTAGAGGATGGATATGCAATGTCGGTGTGATACTGGCAGTGGATTCCATACAATGATATTACCTTAAATTGTACTATTAAAGACCATAAGAAGAGCCTGCTTGACCCATGTAGCCCAGCATCCTGTTCTCCTAGTGGCAAACCAGATGCCTATAGGAAGCCTGCAAGCAGGAACTGTGTGCAGCAGCACTGTTCTCTTCTGCAGTTTCCAGCAAGTGGCATGCAAAAGCATACTGCCTTTGACAGTGGAGCTAAGACAAAGCCTTAAGGTTTAATGGTCACTGGTAGCCTCATCCTCCATGAATTTGTCTAATTTTAAGTTAAATGTGGCCATCATAGACTTTCATGGGAACGAATTTCATAGTTAAACTATGTGCTGTGTGCAGGGGCGTAGCTAGCTGCTCCAGCACCCGGAGTGGCGGGGGTGGGGTGAGCCGCCCAGGGGGGCAGGGCGAGCGGCCCAGGCGGGCGCCGCAACAAGCTGCCCACGGCATCAGCCTGGTGTGCACAAGCCCCATGCCGTTTCAGGCAATGCGGGACCCCAAGCTGCCGTGTCACTCCCAGGAGAGACGCGTGGCTCGGGTGCGCTGCAGGCGAGGCTTTGCGGTAAGTGCCACCCCTGGGGTGTGCCATTTTGTCACCCCCTTAGGGCTGACACCCGAGGTGGACCACACATCCCTTTCTACGCCCCGTGTGAAGAAGTACTTTCTTTGGTTTGTTCTGAATCTTTAAACATTGAGTTTCATGGGATAACTGAGTACTAATGGGGACGCGGGTGGCGCTGTGGGTAAAACCTCAGCACCTAGGACTTGCCGATCGCATGGTCGGCGGTTCGAATCCCCACGGCGGGGTGAGCTCCCGTCGTTCGGTCCCAGCTCCTGCCCACCTAGCAGTTTGAAAGCACCCTTAAGTGCAAGTAGATAAATAGGTACTGCTTTACAGCGGGAAGGTAAATGGTGTTCCGTGTGCTGCTCTGGTGCCGGTTCGCTGGAGCAGCATCGTCACGCTGGCCACGTGACCCGGAAGTGTCTGCGGACAGCGCTGGCTCCCGGCCTCTAGAGTGAGATGAGCGCACAACCCTAGAGTCTGTCAAGACTGGCCCGTACGGGCAGGGGTACCTTTACCTTTAATGGTATGAAAGAGAGAAAACATTTTCATTTTCTCCATGGCATTCATGATTTCATACTCTTCTATCATGTTACCCCTTACTTGCCTTTCCTCTAAACAGACTTTTCAGCATTTTATACCTTTAATCACAAACACACACCCTTCCTGTCCCCTTGCCTAGCTGTTCTTTGAGATTTTTTGGGGGGGTATACGATACAATTTTTATGTAACCCCAAGTACAATATCATTTTTAGTAAACTCAGCAATTACAAGATCATTTTATGAAAGCCTTTAACTAAAAACAAGCAACCCCATTTCATATGTCAGTGTTGTATTGATTAGTCTTTTTTTTAAGCTGAACTATGTTAGCAGTGATGAAAATTACAAGAGGAAAGTGAAAGTAATTAATAGTTTCAGTGAAATCTCTAGAGGCCATACTTACCATTTGTTCTGACAGACAGAAGTATATGACAATGCATGAAGACTGTCTCTCTCTACTCTAGAGGTGATGTCTGTAGAATAAAATTAAGGTGAAGCAGTGAGACTGTTAAGCAACAGGAATAATGTTGTATTTTAAACAGTAAAGAATCTTGTGGCACTTTAAAGACTAACGAATGTACTGTGGCATGAGTTTTCATAGTGTAGAGTCCACATCTTCAGATATAAGATAACTTCATCTTGTAACTAATGGATGTTCCTGGGTGCAATTTGAGAACCACCTCCTCCCATACCAGTCATCCACTTGTTCCTATCTGGTGGAGAGGCCCTTCTCTGTGTTCCACTTATGGTGAAAGCTGTTGTCCGTTACTAGAGGGAGTGGATATACCCAAGTTGCTTCATGAGGTTTGGCTGGCACCATCTCACTGTATTCTGCTGTCCGGTGAAGACCTTTCCATTCCCTCAGGCTTTTGTCAGGTATATAATATTTTGATTGGATTGATGTTTCTATCTCTTATGCCTGATTCTATTGCATTTTATTGATGCTGTGGTTTTGTGAATTTGTAATTTTAATTAGTGTAAGCTACCTTGAGTGATGCGCAGACATCAGGGTGAAATGTCCTTATAAACAATTATACTATATTAATTGTTAGTCTTTCAAGATGTCACAACTTTCTTTGTTGTTTTTGGTACAACAGAGTAACATGGTTATTCCTCTGGAGATTGCTGTGTTTGTGAAAATTGTGTTGTGACGAGACAGGAGTATGGTGGCCAGATTCAATGGTATAGAACACACATAATTTTGTTCACTATTGAGGCATAAAGTTTAATTACACACACACACACACACACACACACACACCATCTGACTGGGTTGCCCCAGCCACCCTGGGCAGTTTCCAACAATGCTATACTGGTTTTTGCACAACTGAATGAGAATTATGATGTGAGAGCAGACAAATAGAAGCTTTTCCTTCCTAACATAGATAAAGAATGTGATAGTCATCTGAGTATTATTCAGAGTAGACCCACTGAGATTAATGAATCATAGTAATGGCCGTTGCTTTTAATGGGTCCACCCAAGTTATCTACATTTAAAGAAAACTCAGCTGAAGATTATTTAGAGTTGGTACCTTCTGCCACAACAATGAAATAGGATTTATAAGTCAGAATGCATTTCACAACTGTAAATATGCTATAAGTAATACATACTGGAGAATGTATGGCAGGACCACATATTTCAGGAATTTAGGAGATTATTATGGAAAATAATAATTGACATATTGTAGCCTCAGAAAGGAAATGAAGCAGATTTTATTGGGTATTCTTCCTAGCTATCAATAAAGTACACTTTTAAACTATAAATTTATTCTCAGTGGCAACAATTGCTTATGCCAGCTATTGTAAATCAAATTTGGTATTGCATCATAAGAAATATCTGATAAGATGTGACATACAGTGGAAATGGATAAATAACATTATTCTAGATGAGAGTATAGAGTTTGTCAATATTTTCTGTATATTGGGTTTGTATGGTGATATTTTTAAAATCAATATAATTATAATATATTATTTATTTATTAAATTTCTATTCCACACTTTTCCCCAAGAGAGTCCATGTCCACTTTATAAATTGTGAGTTATGAAAGTGTACTTAGTATTTAATAAAACAAATATAGTAAAGGAAATAATTAAAAGCATAGTGGGCATTTTAAATATAGCAAAAAATAAAATAGTGTGCTTTTTAGCTAATAAATGCCATTTATTAGCTAAAAAACATGGCTTTTTTGTTTTTGTTTTTGCTACTGCCAGCACAACACATTTAAACATACTGTGTGACAAATGTCCGTAGAAAACAGTATTTGGTAATTTTAATTGCAATTTCAGTACTAAAATAAAATTATAATGTTTCATAATGTGGACAACTCTCTACACATTTTATAAGAGAGTTTCCACATGCAGTGGTAGTCCATTTTAATATGCATCGCAGTACCTGGAATCCCTTGGTTTAAGATGGCATTTCTAGTGTGGTTTGAAATAGTCCCACAGTCCTATCACTTTCTTCTTCTTAATTGAATATATAGGCTGCTTTTCCATTTAGAGGCTCTCTAAACAGTTTATAACATCTTACTTAATTGACATTTATCCTAGACGCAACATTATCCATAAGGAAAACCTTTATGCAGACATATATTTTTGCATTGTTCTCTCACTCCCATGACACAAAAGTCAGCATTTTCTGTAGCAAAATCCATGAGCATTAAAAAGAGGGGGGAAAGTTGGCAAACACATAAATGAAATCTACAAAGTACATTTTCAAAGCAGAGGTCCTAACCTCTAGCTGCCATTGATTAAGTGAGAACTGCTGAGGTAAAGCATTACGGAATACTTTGAAAATACAGATGAATAGAGCTGTCCAGTTAAAGAAACAAAAGGGGTAGTGTGAGCTAAATCAGTACTTCTCCATCCCCCAACCCAATAGTATGTAGATTGAAAGAAATCTGTGCTATTAATAATGTAATTTGCACGACACATTCATGTAAGCAAGAAAGCTTGTCAGGATATTTAATGATAACCCATTGAGCCATTTGTCATTCAGTGAAGTTTCTTGAATCAACAGGCTTTCTACTTAAAATACAACACACTCACCAAACGTACTTGTTCCTGGTTATCAGGAGTTTGCTGCACAAAATTTGGCAGTTTTATTTAAATATTTATTGTTGCTTTTCTTTGCTTTACACACACAGAGACACAGTTACTGGGGAATAATGGTCTCAATTATATTCAGCACAGAATGGTTTTTCGGGCAGTAGGATCTAGAAAATACTCATGCCCAAGTTTGCTAAATTCCATGCACCTGTCTGTGGGATGGAACTAGAAATGCTTACTCATCTAAATTTCTCCCCATAATTTGGAGAGTTCAGCTACTTAGGTCAGAAGCTTGTGGGCTTCCTAAAGCCACCTGGTTGACTACTGTGGGAAACAGGATGTTAGATGAGAAAGGCCTTTGGTCCTTAGGCCATGGCTTTCAACGCCATTGATGATGGTAACCTTCTGGAGTGACTTTCCAAGTTGTGGGTGAGTGGCATTGCTTCCCTTTGGTTTCAGTACTACTTTGATGGGCATTTACAGAGGGCGATGCTTGGGGAGTGTTCTTCGGCCCCAAGGGAACTTCAGTGTGGAGTTCCTCAGGATTCATTTTTATCCACTATACTGTTAACATCTACATGAAAATGCTGAGTCGGATCACCCAAAGTTTGGAGTAAGTTGCCAGCAATATGCTGATTACAGAGCTCTAAATATCCTTACATCTGCAGGTGAGGCAGTGGACGTGCTGGACCATTGTCTTGCCTTAGTAACGGACTGGATAAGAGCCAACAAATTGAAGCACAATCCAGATAAGAGTGAGGCACTGTTAGTGGGTGGTTCCCTAGACTGGATTGATGGGAGGTTGCTTGCCTTTGATGAGGTTACACTCCCTATGAAGGAGCCGGTACATATCTTGGGGGTATTCCTGGATCCTTTCCTGTCACTTGAGGCTCAGGTGGCCTTGGTGGTGGTGAGTGCCTTCCATCAGCTTCAGATGGTGGCCCAGCTGACCCCTATGTGGACAGGGATATCCTAATTTCTGTTGTCTATGCTCAGATTACTGCAATGTATTATATGCACATGACTGCCTTTGAAGATGGTTTGGAAGAATTTGGTGGCCAGGTTGCTCACTGGGGCAAGACAGTTTGAGCATATTACACTGATCCTGGCCCAGCTGTAAAGGTAAAGGTAAAGGTACCCCTGCCCGTACGGGCCAGTCATGTCCGACTCTGGGGTTGCGTGCTCATCTCGCTATAGAGGCCGTGAGCCGGCGCCGTCCGAAGACACTTCCGGGTCACGTGGCCAGCGTGACGAAGCTGCAGCTGGCGAGCCAGCACCAGCGCAGCACACGGAATCGCCGTTTACCTTCCCGCTATAAAGCGGTCCCTATTTATCTACTTGCACTTAAGAGTGCTTTCGAACTGCTAGGTGGGCAGGAGCTGGGACCGAACGACGGGAGCTCACCCCGCCGCAGGGATTCGAACCGCCGACCATACGATCGGCAAGTCCTAGGCACTGAGGATTTACCCACAGCGCCACCCGCATCCCAGCTGTACTGGCTCTAAATTTATTTCTCGACCCAAATCAAAGTGCTGGTTTTGACCTATAAATGGCTCAGGACCACAATACTTCAGGGACAGCCTCTCCCCACATGAACCAACCTAGACCCTGCGATCATCATCTTAGGCAACAGGTTGGCATCATGACAACAGGCCTTTTCTGCAGTAGGTTCCAGTTCATGGAATGCTCTCCCCAGGGAGACTTGCCTGGCACCTTCATTACATATCTTGAGTTGTCAGGTGACAAAATGTTTCTCTAGACCCAAGCGTTCGGCTGATTAACACTTATGGACTTTTAAATGTGTTCGTGGGAGGAAGTTTATTGGTTTGTTTTTGTTTTATTATGTATTTTGTATTTTGATGTTGTAAGCCACCCTATGATCTTTAGCCAAAGGGCGGTATAAATATTTAATAAATAAAAATAGTAAAATAGCAGTGGCATTATGAATGTAAAGCTGTTGTCTGTGTACTGATCAAGCCAATATTTATCTGAAAGAGTGGACAACATTCTACCTGCAAAAAGTGGAAGACACCTAACAGCACAAAGATAGCAAGATGAAGACATTTTCCCTAAAGGATCATGATTGGTATCCATGGCTGTGAACATTGTGATATTCTGCTGACCTTAACTTGGCCTAGTTTCCACTAAAAGATAGTATCTCCCATTGACTACATAGGACAAATTTCAGTGGTCAAATGAGATTTGCAACGTATTTTCTTTTTCCATAAACCTGATACCGGAAATACTTGAAAAAGCATTTTAGCCTGCTAAACTTAAACTAAACACAAATCGCTATACACTATAAGCACAGCAATTGCTTTCTAAGTTTCTACTGCCACTAACATACCAGTTAGAAACCTTCAAATTCCATTCTATATGCATTGTCTGTGTTTCTCTCCTTACCATATAAATGAAAAGATTATGTAAGAGTCTGTGTTTAATCTTCACCAATGTCTGTTAAACACTGCAGGAAAAGAAACCATTTTTCTTGAAACAAGGAGGTCATTGACCTAGATCACATAAACCTCCCATCTACAATGTCAACAGAAAAATCTGTGTGGAAGGCTTGAAAGTACTATTTGTCCATGTAAATGTAAAGGCATGCCCTCCTTTTATCTGTATGTTTTCCATGCTCACTGCTATGTGAACATCTGATTAGAAGCCTTTGAAAATAAGCTGACTGTGTAATTATGGGGCATAAAACTCCCATACCAAGGTTAATGCTTCCCAAAATATAGGCAAAATACAAATCTAGCTGGAAATCTCATTTATTTCATAATTCAGTTTCAGTGTCTTTCCTCATAGATTTAAAACATTCCTATGCTTGTGGACAATGATGAATCCACTCTTAAGGTATCAACATCTAAAGAATCAGCAATAGCAATTGCACATATTAATTGGGAAACAAAATGGCATATCCCATTTATTGTTTCTTTCAAAATAAGTAGATGCTTTTATCTGGTTGAACAAATTAATTGCCTCACTCTTTCATTGGCCATTGCAGTACTCATAAAATACAACTGGACTAGACATTCCTGATATCTGATGTATCTGATGAGACGCTGCATTGCTGACCATGAAAACTTCATTCAACAAAATTCACAGCATTTGGCAATGGTAACACTTCAGACTATAAATGTTGTTGACTATCAAAAGAATCCCACAAATTTCACTTTCATCTACTCTGGTGAGAATTCTGGGGTAGAGGATCTAAAAAATAGCTAGTTTATTGGTGTTCTCCAGTCTCATTGGTCTGAGGGATGGAACAGCTTTGCAAGAATGAAACATACACCTCCAAACTTGAGGAAGATACTAAGATTGGGAGAGGCAAGGGATGGTGCCTTCATGACTGACAGGTCTATTCGTAATCAGAGTGAATAAATCTACCTGGGAAGTGAATGCCTTTAAGATCTCCCAAGTCAACCTTAGAGGTACCTAGCACAAAGGCTCCTGTCAGATTTTTTTATTTTTGGAGTAGATGAAGGAAATGGACTGAAATATCTGCTCACAAAACACTCGGGGAGATTTAACAGATTCCTTTTTCACCCACCACCAAACTGTAATGGCTAACCTTGCAAGACAGCCAATTCAGATAGCCTTCTGAAATTTGGCAGAATTCTTGCCCTCTGAAGGGATGTTTTTGCCTGCAAAATTAATCAAATCTACCAAAAAATAAAAATGTATATGTGATACCTTTTGGGGCGAGAGAGAATAATATTTGAGGGTTTCAGCACAAAAGTCCCTGAACCTATATACCTGTAATTTGAAGTGGCTAGTATGTCTCTAAATGTAATTCACTATTGTCAAAATGAAAAAAAGCGATAGGCAACTGAAAATTATCAGTAGTACATGAGGATGGAGAAGTGGATTTAAATAGCCTCTGAATTGTTCCAAGCCAAATCAAGCTAATTTACAAAGTGTTGAATGGCATCTGAACCAAATCATGTGGTTGATGCACATACCTATCATCCAGTTCATCATTTCCAAATAGGGGTTTCTTTCAACATGACCCACAAAGGTGTAGAACCCTCATGTTGTAACCTTCTGCTAAGCACTTCAAATTGCTCACATAAGCCTTGACTTAGCTGACACTATTTTTGCAATTCAGTCTATGGATCTGCCTAGAGCACTGGCTGGTCTTGTTGAATACATTTTAGTTTTTGCAGACTGAGGACATGGACAATATATTTGTGGCCTACTATCTGTTTTCTGTCTCTTGCCTTCCTGGCTTATAGCATCCAGTAAGAGAATTGAATTGACTGCCTGGATCCAGGAGATTATTACTGCCTCCTTGAAAGGAAGGCATTCCTGTACAAAATGAGTTCTTAGGTGAGATTGGTTATCTATTTCTATTTCAATCTGGCTTCAGGGGTGGTTTTGGAACAGAAATAACTTTGGTTTGTGTTTTTTTCAATTACATGATCATGTACACAAATGGCTTGTCACACAGAAACAACCACCCATGTGGATAGATTTGTGCATATACTGGCAGTAAGTTACCTAGGAAAGGTCCCCTTCTTGTGACAAGCAAGTGTTTCTTGCCAATTCAAGAACACAGATGTAGATGAGGACAACAAGCTTGGATCAGATGTTTAAGGATAATTTTAAAAACTGGTATTTCTTTTTAATAAAATGGGGCAGAAATCCCAGGAGAAGCTAAAAGTCAAAATAGTTGATATGAATGCAGAACATAAGGTTATTAGTAAATTTAACTTGTGTACAGGACGCTTCTAGAGATAAAATGAAAATAAGGAACAACTTGAAAACTGTCAGCAATGATTTATATTTATATATAGGGAAAATAGATGCAAAACCACTGTTTTCAATTTACATTGGGTTTTTATAATGTTCAGAGTATAAGGACTTTAAAAAAAAAAAAAAGAGCAATGGGAATAATAGCCCAAACACATGTTCTTTGTAAGTGATCAAGATCTCTGGAGGGCAGTGCATTCAAATTGGTGATGTTATCTAACTAAAGCAAAAGTCATAAAAGCATGAAATTTGTAATTGACTCAATTTATTCAGTTTATTAGTAGCATAGACCTCTGTTTGAATTAATATTACCCATTCCAAGTGGGGGGTGACATGGTGTATCATGACACAAATTACTGCCTGCTCACATTACTGTACTTCAAGTCACCCATATCTACCAATTAGACTAGCTCTAAGCTAATATGGATGTTTTCAATACTTCTCTTTTATTGGCAGTAAAATGTGACTAGCTCCTTGCCCATGCAATCTAGTAGTATCATATTTGTTTTAAGCAGCAGTTAATTGTCTCAGAGTTATGGTGACATCACTTGGCTTCTTGGCTACACGGTTGTGTGTTTCACATTTTCCTATGTATTATTTGGGGTATGCCAAACGTTTCCCTTGTGCATGAATATATTCCAGTAATCTTCAGCATCTTGCCTACTACGGCAACACTGTAATGTCGCATTGTGACAGATTGGTAGTTTTGAAGGAATTCAGACAGCCTGAAGTTCCGAACAATATCTGTTCATTAAAGATGTATTCAAAGTTTAAAAGATTTTTAAAAAATGGAGGGATGTGCATGCAATTGCTCCCTATTCTTCTAACTTCCATTTCCCTCTTCCCTGGACCACAGATAGTCCTACTGCAGAGGTCACCAACCTTTTTTGAATAGTGGGCACATTTGGAGAGAATGCTGGGGTGCCGGTCACAAAATGGCTACCATGGAGGGGGCAGGAAGAGAAAACCACCCCTGAAAACATTGTGCAAACCATGGGAAGTAAGATATGTCTCGCTAGTTCTGATTATAGAGATCACACACACACACACACACACACACAGATGCTGCTGCAGTCTAATAACAACAGGGAACATTCATCAGTATGAGCAAAAATCTACAAACAAGCCACACTGCTTTCATTTCACAAAAATTGCTTAGAAGCTTTAGAGACTTACTTTTTTAAAAATGAAAGCTTAGAGTCTGGGGCACCTGTCTAGGAGCACCACTTGAAGCCTTCATGAGTGTCATGGTGCCTGTGGGTGATGGGTTGGTGACTCCCAACCTAACAGTTGTTTTTCTTCTTTTTCAAAAACAAAAACAAACAAACTTATATATTTTTTTTCTTTATTATTTCTTCTAACCTTGGGGTTTTCTTGAGCATTCATGTACCGCTCTCTTTTTCCTCTTTGGCCCCTAGCTTTCATCATCATCATCAATAATAATTTATTACCCATCGTTCGCCTTAAATTTCCTGGGCAGGTTACAAGAATTCAAAATACAACATTAAAAATAGTATAAAACAACTGAAAATCACAAAAATTGGGTGGGCACCTTTGCAAATCTTAATACCTGAGAAGGTCTGTAGAGAAGGAGATGGTATTTCAGATAAGCAATGTAGCTGTTGGCACTTGAGAGCAGCACTAGGAAAAGTGTTGCAACTTTTAGAGTAACGTGTGCTCTGCAGTCTTAAGTATTTCACGCTTTCTGAGGAAATGGTGTGAAGGGGGCATGATTTTACACTTAATTAGTTGGGAGCAAGTTCCATTGAGTTCCAGTGAGGTTTACTCCTAAATAAATGTTTTGCATGGTCACTTAATATGCATGCTTCCTTATTGTTTACAGTAATTCTTGCTGAAGCCTAGTAATTGTACCCCCATTATTGACTAAACCAGTTTCATTAAATACTCTGAAGCTGTTTTGCATGATGTACAGTGGTACCTCGGGTTAAGTACTTAATTCGTTCTGGAGGTCTGTTCTTAACCTGAAACTGTGCTTAACCTGAAGCATCACTTTAGCTAATGGGGCCTCCTGCTGCCACCATGCCGCTGGAGAACAATTTCTGCTCTCATCCTGAAGCACAGTACTTAACCCGAGGTAATATTTCTGGATTAGCAGAGTCTGTAACCTGAAGCGTATGTAACCCGAGGTACCACTGTATAGCAATTTAGCATGTTTCTCGTTGGTTACTTTGGTTAATACACGTTACTTTATTATATTACATATGTTACATATATTACATATATTACATTCAACTAAGCTCAAATATGGTAACAATTCCTATCTACAAAGTTTTTAGAAAACTTTTATCAATAAGAAATAAGATAATACTCTTCTCTGTGATTATAATATGCATTCAGCTATATGACAGAAACAAGGTCACCAAACTAGATTTACTTTAATCGTTCAAGTATTACAATTGCCTGGAAATATATTGCCTGCAGTGTATTACTGCTTATGGTGTTGTGGCTGAAGAACATAGTGACAGGTATAGTTAAGCCGTAGTCTCAAATCTTTCTTTTAAAAAAACCCTGGACTTTAAAATTGATTTTAATTTTCTCCGTGGTGGCTTTCATTTTTCCATTTTGTCCATTTTTTGCCTTGGGCAAACTCTAGACTCCAGCTTCTCTTGACTGCAACTATAAGTATGGATTTCATTCCATTTCTTACAAGTAAAGTAGCCTAGAGTCATTTCTCACTGTATGTACAATTTTCTACTGGTGAGATCAGTTTTATTAAATCCCATTAAAACTCTCAAAAACAAGAAAGAACTTTGTAGCAAATTGCCTTCAACATAATGCAATGGGTCTTAAAAACACGAATACCCTTAACTTTAAATTTGACATATCAGTTATACTTTTCTCCCATCCATCCCTCAAATAGTCTATAATTATGTAGCATATTAACACTACTATACAGGCATGATTTCTAGGCTTGGGTCAGAGTTGTTTAATATCTATGTAAAACAAGGAGAATTGATAAAACTGGACAGAGAGAGAAACGCTTATTTAAAACAAAAAAACTGACAAAAGTTACTTCAAATAAAAAACACCAACTTACACTGGCCTAAGGGGGAAAAGTGTTATAAGCTTTGATGAAGGCAGGAGTATAGTCTTTTCAAGAAAAATGTAATTAGAATTACCGTATTTTTCGCCCTATAGGACGCACCATCCTATAAGGCGCACCTAGTTTTTTGGGGGGGAAATAAAGGGAAAAAAAATATTTCCCCCCCAGGTGCAGGGCTGGGGCAGGGGAAGTCCGAGCTTCCCCCTACCCCAGCCCCCAAACAGGCAGCTCTCTGCAAGCAGTGGGAGCCCAGCGCTGGCTCCCGCTGCTTGCGGAGAGGTCCGCGAAGCCTGGACGCCCTGAGCTCAGCGCGTGCAGGCTTCAGCGTGCAGGCAACTCTCCGCAAGCAGCGGGAGCGCTCCCGCTGCTTGCGGAGAGGTCCGCGAAGCCTGGATGCGCTGAGCTCAGCGCGGGCAGGCTTCAGCGTGCAGGCAACTCTCCACAAGCAGCGGGAGCGCTCCCGCTGCTTGCGGAGAGGTCCGCGAAGCCTGGACGCGCTGAGCTCAGCGCGGGCAGGCTTCAGCGTGCAGGCAACTCTCCGCAAGCAGCGGGAGCGCTCCCGCTGCTTGCGGAGAGGTCCATGAAGCCTGGACGTGCTGAGCTCAGCGTGGGCAGGCTTCAGCGTGCAGGCAACTCTCCGCAAGCAGCGGGAGCGCTCCTGCTGCTTGCGGAGACGTCCGCGAAGCCTGCAGAGCGAGAGGGGTTGGTGAGCACCGACCCCTCTCGCTCTCCAGGCTTCAGCGAAAGCCTGCATTCGCCCCATAGGACGCACACACATTTCCCCTTCATTTTTGGAGGGGAAAAAGTGCGTCCTATAGGGCGAAAAATACGGTAATTGTAGAAATTATCACAGAAGAATAGGAAGCTGCCTTACATTTACCCACTGACAGTGGCACTCCAAGATTATAGAGAAGGGTCTTTTCCAGCGCTATCTGCATATGTCAAGGATCAAACCTGGAAGTGCTTCCTGGCAAGGCAATTATTTTGCGTGTTGAGACCCAGAGACCTCCCCACTAAATAAATTCATACATTACTCAAATTTTAGTTTTGGCTTTTGGCAGAATTTAGGCCACAACTTTATTGATTACAGAAGGTGAGTGGTTGCATAGACTCTGGTTCGACTAGCTCCCTGCATCCTTGCAGGCAGCGCTGACCCAGGGCACCAGCATAGGTCAGCCAAGGGTGAACACCTGGGAAGGTGAAAAGCCGGGAACAGACTCTGTTCACCACCCACATGCCCCCCTGGACTCAGGTATGGGCACAATCCCCTCACAGGGGTTGACCAAACCAGTTGAGTCCCTGGATTCCTTTAACGGAATACCCTTCACATAGGGATGGCGAGACCGCTCCCCCATCCCTATCACCTGAACCAGTGCCTATCCACAACCTTACAAGTTGTGACGATTTGCTATGCGGCAGGCGAAACCCAAATGGCAACAGCTGTGCCCCTGTTCCAATGACAGATGACACATGACGGCATAGCAAAGTCAATCGCACAATGCCCTAAAATAGGGAGAGGTGGGTGGGTGTTCCGAATGCACGAGCCGAAAGAGGAAGCTCTGGGTCACGTGCATGGGTCCCTCGATCTGTTTGTACTGCGCCCCATTGGTCAGATTGAACCCAACATCAAGGGACCAACCAATCGGGTGTTGTGGTTGACCAATCCAACCCACCCACAACACGGGAGGTCAGTCTCCAGGTCTCACCACAACATGTGCCCTCTTTTAGGGAGGACACGATTTACCACTGAATTGCAGTCCTTCATCTCATGTACAAAGGACTTTTGCTTTAAAGTTTATACTGGTGAATAACCTCATATTTGAAATGACTTTTACTGGCCTCCCATTGAATCACCAGTGACTTAGCATTATCATCCTGTATACAATTATTATCTATTATAGTTTGCATGAACATGTGGTGTGGTTTAGCAGTTAAGAGCGGTGGACTCGTAATCTGGTGAACCAGGTTCGCATCCCCACTCTTCCATATGCAGCTGCTGGGTGACCTTGGGCTAGTCACACTTCTCTGAAGTCTCTCAGCCTCACTCACCTCACAGAGTGTTTGTTGTGGGGGAGGAAGGGAAAAGGAGATTGTTAGCCGCTTTGAGATTCCTTAGGATAGTGATAAAGTGGGATATCAAATCCTGTGAATAGCTTGCTACATCTATATCTTGAGTTAAGATATTCTATATTTTCCTTTAATATTATTGAGTTGTCTTGTGCCCAAAACATGTTAATATTCACCCCCCTTGGGCACCCCTTGTTTTTAAGGTGCTACAAAACTTTGTTATTTTTCCTGCAACAAACACACCTGCCCCTCTGGTGCAAGTTCTATGGTGCATTTAATGTAAATGATGCTATTATATCTGTCAAAGTACTGATTTTGTTTTAAAAAAAGCTTCAGTGAATGCCCTTTCAATACCAAGTCTATGGCCAAGTGGTAAAGAAGCATTATTTCCATCATATATTCCTAAAAGCATTCCACCAAGTTCATTTCAATTAAGTTTGTTTTCCTGAACTGAAGGTATGAAATCCCACAACGTATCTTGAAATAGCAAAGCCATGGATGTCAGTTTATCTGGAACTGACATGCCCAAAGTTGGCAGATACACTGCAAGCTTTCCTACAGTATTTGCCACTTAATTTAAACTGTGTTCAAGTCAAGCATAACCCCTGTAGCAGAATCAAAGTGTGTTATTTTCCATGGTAATTTAGTTCTCCCCTTCTGAGGGGAAGCACTGTCAAATCCAGCTACAAAGCTGTATACACAGAGCAACTGTTAACAGTACCTCACAGCATTGACCTGTTGTCCTCAAATGTAAGCCAGAGTTGTTGTTTTCTTACAATGACATTTCAATGAAATCCATAACCTAAAAGTACTTGCAGTTTCACATAATAAAATCGGCTTCAATAATCTGAAATGGAAGATTTGGTCTACTTGGTAGAATCCTAGGTTACTTGAAATGCCCTCTGCACGATGATTTACCTCCCTCCATCGTACCATGTGGAATTAATCACATTAATCATATCATAGTTTCACATTATATGGAGATGCTCAGTGCATGCAGTACACACTCCTGGAACTATTAAGAGCAGCTACAGAACCAGTAATACAGGTGCCACATCTATGTGCAATGCAAAAGAACAACGGCTCTATATGTTGTATGTCCTCAACAGGTGTCAAAAAAGACCACAGAGGTGGCATCTGTCTGATATGTAATGGGGAGCAGCTTCCAACTTGTTCTATGAGTTACAATAGAATCCTTTTTTCAATCCTAATTTCATCATGGGTGTCACGTTGCTGACTGCACCATATGATAACCATAACATGTCAATCAGGCAATTGTCCAAATCAAAGTTCTATGTGAGCAAACCATTTCCATCCTCATGCTTCCCTTCTTCCCAACTGACTGCCACTTTCAGCCACAGATGTCTATGTGTCATGGAGTGTACAGCTCTACAGAGATCATAAAGACATATTACTAAAGGCACAGGCCTTCTCTCCATTAGGCTGTAGTCTTATATATTCTTGCATGACAGAGCCAGATTTCACACCATGCAAACTAGGAATTTGCCAGGTGAAAAATGGCATGCCAAAGGCCTCAATTGTTTTAGTACCTTCAACACCTCTGAAGCAAAAACAGATCCTGTACTAAAATGTGCCTGAACCAATTCTCATTAAAATACATGTTTTAAAATGATGTTCCTGCTAAATGTCAGAAATGTGTACAGTAAAGTGACAATATAGAATCAGATGTTTTTTCTTATCTGTCTTTCCCACCCTCTCATCTCTTGAGATACTCCTGTTCACTGCCATCTGTTTGCTTCCTTCCTTCTTCTCTTCATAAGGATTATCTAGATCTATTTCAGTTTAGCTTCAAGTTGCCTTGATGACTGACAACTATTGGGCAGTGGATAAGAGGATGGTGTCCTTGTTAGTGGCTTTAGATCTTTATCATGGTACGCTTATTGACTGGAAGGATTATCTGTAACTATTCCTCATTTACACCTAACCTTTCCTGTGAGGAGCTCAAGCTGGCATAATTGGCTCTCCCGCTTCCCATTTTATACTCACAACAACCCTGTGAGGTAGGTCAGGCTGAGAGACTGTGATTGACACAAGGTCACCCATTTCACTGCTGCATGGAGATTTGAACCCTGCTCTTCCAGGTCATTCTAACTAGAACAACACTAAATACTGCAATCCACAAGAAATTCAATATGACTAAAAAGCAGTTTGTTCCTGTCTATTGAAAGAAGAAATGGATAAATTATATAACTATATGAATGTTTCGACTGTTGATATTTATTGATTAAAAAGGTTTTATGTATATTCCTTAATATATCTGTTAGCCTTACCTGCCTTACATGGTTGTTGTGAGGATAACATGGGGAAAAGGAGATTTGTGAATGCCACATTGAGCTCCTTGGGAGAAAGGTGCAAGAGCAAAAAGAAATCTCTCTCCAACGGCACTGGAGCTGGCCTGTGCTGCAAACATCCTCTCTTGCTCTCTGTCCCCCACCCGCCTCTGTCCATGCAAAAGCTCTCTTTCCCCCATGCGCTCCACCAGACAGAAAGGGAACCAGAATCTCCTCTCTCCAACCCACCAGCCTCTGCCTGTGAAAAATACCCTCTTTCCCAATCCCCCCAATTTCCACCAGATGGATGGATCAGAACCTTGGAAACCACACACACACCCCGTTCTCTGACCCACCCACTGCCTCTACCCCCACAAAATTTGAGACTCCACCATAACAGGCCTGTGCATTGCAAACCCCCCCCCCCATCTCACTCCACAACCCACCCTCTGCCCATGCAAAATCTCTCTCTCTCAAACTCCTCCTCCAAGCTACCCTAACCTCTGCCTGTGTCCTGTGATAACTTTTACTCACAAACCCCTGCTCAGGCTCTCACTCTCTTCCCACTGGACCCACCCTCTGTCCACACAGTTTTGAGGAAGAGGAGGAGCTCAAATTCAGGAAAAAGGTGTTCCATTTGAAGTTCAAACAGGTCGGGGGACACTTAAAAAAAAGGCAATCCCATTTTTCTAAGGATGGGTAGCAACCCTAATCTGAAACATCCCAGTATGTTATATTCTTTTTATCCTCACAACAGCAATATAAAATAGATCACAATATAAAATATATCACAGTAAAATATGAGAAAAAGTGTCCTTAGAATCCTTAGAATCACTACAATGGAAGAGCCTGCTGAATGAGGCCAAAGGCCTAGCTAGTCCAGCATCTGTTTTCACAATAGCCAACCAAACACACAAACATTTTTAAACCTAAAGAAAACCAAGAATGACAAAAAATTCCATACTTCTCTGTAACCTAACACACACACTCTTATGCTTGCAGTTCAAAACTTAAATGCGACACACAGAGTATTTTTAAGCCTAAATAAAAAGAGGAATGCAAATCTCTATACATATCTCAAACCTAAAGGCAGATGGGTGGGGCCTCCTGGCCATAGCAATACTTTTGAACTGAGAGTGGCCAAAGAATGGGAGATTGACAGATACCATTCCTGGAAGAGCCTCTCTATTCAAATGGATTATGTCATGATGTATCAAACAGGAAAGAGTATGACAGAGCTTTGGGGAGATTCCCCCCGCCCCCACTTAGCAGGGCTAAGTCGTGGTTGCCCCAACAGAACCTGGGGTGGGGGGGAGAATGGGCAGTTTTATACTCAAACCTTGCTTCCTTTAGAGATCTGGTTGGCCACTGTGAGAATAGAATGCTGGACTAGATGAGACTTTGGCCTGATCCTGCGGGGTCTTAGGTTGTTATAAAATAAGATCAATTGATTTTCTACAAATTTTATTTTATTTTTTTACTGTGTTACAGATTTTATGTAATACAAGAATATTTAAAACTGTGGGTCTAATTGGCTAATATACTATCATGATGACGCTGGTGGGACTAAATCCTGAGGCCAAGAGCCAATTGGCTGTAATAGATATTATTCCTCTCATCCACAATGGTTTATAAATCCATTCAGGCTCAGGATTCAGTCCAACAATGTCCAGATGCACAAACAAGATGGATCAAGAACGTCCAGGGATTTGGGGATGCCAGAAAACAAGATCACAGGTTTCCAGGTGGTGGGCAGATGAAGTTCCCCAAATGCAGTCATGCAGAATTTAAGATACCAAGAAACAAGAATCCAATAAAGATACATGCATATATAATAAATCAAGGATTTGTGTATAGTGTCATGCAATGGTTTGATCACCAGGACTTAGAAGGTTTCTGCTTTTTATGAGAGGCACTAAAGTTATTGTCCAGCTATCTGACTGCTCTAAAATTTCCTTGACAGAGGCAAAATTCCAACAGAACAGAACCAAAATGGAGAACAGGCCAGCTGCCCAACAACACCAGACTTCTGAAAAGTGTTTGATTATCTGATGCCTGCTTTGAGTTCCAATGATATTTTTAAACAGGGTGTAAATTGGTCAATAAACACCAGGTGGTGATAAGCAAAGCCAGAAAGGTCCAGCTGATGGGCTTAAGTATGATAGAAGCCAATATTGATTAGAAATATCCCAACTTTTCCAAAAGATTTAGTGGCAGCAAAGGAGCCTGATATCACATAATGCAGAATGATTCCCAAATGTTGAATCCTTCTGACTATACTGAGTCCTGAGTCAATATTGTGAAATGACATGCTCAATGTGCATTCTAGCACAGCATCAACCTATCCCCTCCGCAGCTATGCTAAAGGACAAAGGAACGAAGACACATACCCTCCAATATTTCTCCAGTGAAAATAGGGATGTCACGTTCCATAATAATTTTACTATTTACACCTCACACATCTTACTGGGTTGCCCCAGCTACTCTGGGCAGCTTCCAACAGATATAAAAACATAATTAAACATTTAACATTAAAAAACTTCCCTATACAGGATTGCCTTCAGATGGCTCAGGGGTTGGATAACTCCATACCCTCCAACATTTCTCCAATGAGGATAGGGACATCCTAAGGAAAAGTGGGACATTCCAGGATCAAATCAGAAACTGGGATAGCCTCTCTAAATCAGGGACATCCCTGGAAAATAGGGACACTTGGAAGATCTGAAGACATTGCTTGGCAGTTGCAGTTTCCTCACTATCTTCTGAGAGTTTCTCTTCCTGAAGTGGAAGGAGTAAGAAGCTGTCTCCCACTCCCAAACACTTCCCCTGCAAATAAAATTTACATTCTACTAGTTTTATTATACAAAATTGGGTAACAAATAATTCAGAGAGCTTTCACAGGAGCACGAGTATACCTGAGTCTGTGTGAACAGAAATAATAATTATTTTTCCTTTTTTTAAATAAATGTTTATTAGGGTTTAACATACAGAATAGATATAATAAACAATATAGCATATGTCTTAACATAGTTTCACATCTTCTTTGGACTCCCTCACATCTCCCGCCCCCACTTTCATCGTTATAACTTTTTGCCAGCAATTTATCATCTTGTTTGCATTCTTATGTCCCATCTATTTATTTATAATCTTGTAATTCTCGAAAAAATTTGTATTTTCTCAATCTCACTTATCATCTTAAATCATCTAATTCAGTGGTGCTCAATTATTTATGATCTAGCATCCTGCTTAACATTCACTCAAATTACAGTATTTTTGCAGATAAATCTTGAATTTCTTCCAGTCCTCCTCCAACCTCTCCTCTCCCAGGTCACGGATTCTGCCGGTCATCTCAGCCAGTTCCATATAGTCTATCAGTTGCATCTGCCATTCTTCCAGTGTGGGTAGATCTTGAGCTTTCCAGTGCTTTGCAAGAAGTATCCTTGCTGCTGTTGTTGCGTACATAAAAAATGTCCAATCCTTCTTTACCACCCCTTGGCCGACAATACCCAAAAGAAAGGCCTCTGGTTTCTTTGTGAAGGTATACTTAAATACCTTTTTCAGTTCATTATAAATCATTTCCCAGAACGCCTTCACTTTAGGGCAGGTCCACCAGAGGTGGAAGAATGTTCCTTCACTCTCTTTACATTTCCAACACTTATTATCAGACAGGTGGTATATTTTTGCAAGTTTGACTGGGGTCATATACCATCTATATATCATTTTCATTACATTTTCTTTCAAAGCATTGCATGCAGTAAATTTCAACCCAGTACTCCACAACCTTTCCCAGTCCTCAAACTTGATATTATACCCAATGTCCTGCGCCCACCTTATCATAGCCGATTTAACCATTTCATCTTGTGTATTCCATTTTAACAGCAAGTTATACATCCTTGAAAGTACCTTAGTCTTTGGTTCTAACAGTTCTGTTTCTAGTTTCGATTTCTCCACCTGGAACCCTAGTTTCTTATCATTTTTAAAAACTTCTTTAATCTGAGCGTAATGTAACCAGTCTCGCACTTTATCCTTCATTTTCTCCAAACTCTGCAATTTCCAGTTGTCTCCATCTTTTTCTAGTATTTCCCAATATTTTGGCCATTTGGCCTCCATATTGGGTCTTTTTCGGGCCTTAGCTTCCAAAGGTGAAAGCCACCTTGGAGTTTTATTTTCCAACAAGTCTTTATATTTTGTCCAGACATTAAACAGTGATTTTCTGACAATATGGTTCTTAAAGGCCTTATTGATTTTAACCTTGTCGTACCATAAGTATGCATGCCATCCAAAAGTATTGTTAAACCCTTCCAAATCCAACACGTCAGTGTCTTCAAGAAGTAGCCAGTCTTTTAGCCAGCAAAAAGCTGCGGCCTCATAGTACAACTTTAAATCTGGCAGGGCAAAGCCCCCTCTTTCTTTTGCACCAGTTAATATCTTAAACTTAATTCTGGGCTTTTTGCCCTGCCAGACAAACTTAGAAATATCTCTCTGCCACTTCTGAAAACACTCCGTCTTATCCAGAACCTGAAGTGTTTGAAACAAAAACAACATCTTTGGCAATACATTCATCTTGATAGCAGCAATTCGGCCTAACAAAGAAAGTTTCAATTTTGTCCAACTGTCTAAATCTCTCTTAATTTCTGCCCAACACTTTTCATAGTTATCCTTAAATAGACTTAGATTTTTTGCTGTTATGTTTACCCCTAGGTACTTTACTTTTTTAACCACATTTAGTTCTGTCTCTTTCTGAAACCGTTCTGACTCTGTATCTGTCAAGTTTTTTCCCAACACCTTAGTTTTCTGTTTGTTTAATTTGAATCCCGCCACCCGAGCAAAGTCATAAATCAGTTGTAATACTCTTTTCGTACTAGACTCTGGCTCCTGCAGGGTCAAAACCAAGTCATCTGCAAATAATTATTTTTCCTTATCCACCTGCAAAGAAGTTGAGTTTCTCCTGCTCCTTGTCCCTTGCTGAATCCCTGTGCATGCCTATATTGAGTTAAGTTGCCTTTTACTGGGGAAAGAGTCAAATGAACCAGGGCAACAGTAGTATTAGCTTCTTATGAGACAGCATGAAGGTTAAGAATAAAATTGATATTTACACACACTTATTTAATGAAAGGTTTTTAGAACCAATTCATGCAACTCTAAATTGGCCCTGACTGTGTAGTGACTTCAAACAACTTTCAGTGCATATTGAAATTAGAAACAGTTACATTTCCCATGGTGAACTGGACATGGATCCCTACACTGATTCCAGTCAAATTGTGTAATCAGTTCTAAAACACTTAGAATTCATTGAACGTTCCAGGGCAACTTTGAATGTGAATTTGCTCAAAGGCCCCCACTTCTAAAGTACTTGAATATTTCAAATAAATATCATGTTAATCTGAGTAAAAGATGCAAAAGAGGAATATGACAAAATATGGTCTTTGTTTCTTCCATATGATAAAATCCTACCTCTATGTGAATATACTTTTCAGTGGCTCTCCATATGTGTGGAAGACACAAAGGTCTTGATCCTGTTCCAGTACTTTGTCCATTGTAGTGCCTTTTGAATGTTTGGGCACATGATGCTATTGTAGGGCTGCCCAGACATTACCAGGATTTCAAAGGTGGAATTGATGTCTGGGGGGAATTTCCAAAAGGCGGTGCTTTGTCCTGGATCAGTCAGTCCAAAAAACGGGGTCGTTTTTACTTTTTGAAATATGGCAACCCTATTGGTAGGGTTCTTTCATCTAATATGATCTAACTGGATTATCTGTAAAAGTCCCTGTTAATGTTAATGTCAGGCTTACTAGCCTATAACACAGGTACTGTATTTTGAAATGATGTTATGCAAGTTCCCACTCTGTCCTTTTGTCTTTCTAACAAATGAGGTAGGCCCACCCATTTGTCTCTGGTACAGAGCCACTCCCTTTGTTCTCTTAACAAGCCATACTTAGTGAGCCATTACTAGGCTGGCCTGGCTATTCCAGCAATTGAATCCATGCTTGAGCCAAGGTCTCAACATAGAGCCTATTTCCCTTCCCCCAAACTCATAACAATATTATGGTTACAGAAAATCACACTTCCAAACATGAAAAATACTATATCAGGGATGAAGAATTTATGGCTCATCACATGTTACTGGACTACAACTCCCATTATCCCTGACCATTGGCCATTCTGGGGAGGGGCTGATAAGAGATGGAATCTAGCAACATGTTGAAGGTCACAAGTTCTCCATCTTGCTTCTATATAATATGATGCACATTTTGATCATCAGCAAAGCAATGCTGCCTTTAACATTTTATTTTGAATTTATACACTAAACACTGTGTAAAAAAAAAAAGTCCCAGAGCTTTCTAACTGAATAGTCCAGATTTAATGAATTTCAATATGAGCATTTCTATGGAAGTGTGTTAAAAAATTGCTTAGAAGATTGTTTGCAGATTTACATTTTAAATGTGTTAGGAATACCATTTAATGACTTAATCACTATGCATGGAGATAGATTGTGATGATATTTTCAGAGGGAAAAAAATCTATTTGATTAATATATTTAAGACAGTATGAAGTACTGTACACGCTTTATGCATTTGGTTTAGATGGAAAGGCAAAGCATTACACCAGAAATCAGGACATGCTCATCAAGGTACATTTCTTTACAAAAAGGCCTCTGTGGGAAGAACATAATTCATTTTATAGACTATTGTTCATTCTCTGGTCATTTCTTGTTGAGCTACAGAAAGAGCAGTTGGGTGGGAATCAGAGGGCAAATCAAATAAGAGAGGATAGCACAAAGACGTCTTAAAATATGACAGAAAGAGATCAAAAATATAGTCTGGCTTTTGGACTATGCTCATTCAATTTTATTTTTTTTAAACCCATGGTTTTACCTTAGTTTCTATTATTTAAAAATAAATTTTATATGAAAAAAAGATTATTGATTTTTTTTAAAAGGAAGACGCTGGTATATTCAAGGCATACCATACACAAATGTTTCATTTAGTTCAGCGTCAAGCACTGTCTAGATAAGAATCAGTCAGTGCCACAATTAACTAAAAATCCTTTGACTTGCTTTTACTGGAAAGAGATGATCCTGTTTTCAAGTGTATTTATATAGCAGCCTTAAGTTTGTTTACTTATGTAATTTATACCCTCTCCCACATCACAGGTATTCTTGGGGTGGGTCACAGAAAATGTATCAATTAAATACAAGAAATACAATGCAATCAAAACCCACACTATGCAACCCATCTGCCATATATTCCAGTTAGTGTAGTCATATAGGTGCATGTACAGCATATGCATCACAGGCACATACACAGTGAATTTAAAAGATCTGGTGTAAAAGGCAAGTTTGGGCAGGGGGGATGTTCTGCAACCAGGCTTTTTTTTTATGAAGAGGCCCTCTGATCTTTTGACCTCACTCAGTGATGGCACTGCAAGAAGAGCCAACCTCAAATATTCAGGAACTGATGAACAGAGTAAGGTGTCTCTTCAGAATATCCCCCAAGTCAGTCTCTAAAGTCAGGGGCAGCCCGTCATTTTTGCACCTGAGATGAACCACAAAATGGCGTCCCCTCTTCACCAGGGAAGAAGGGATGAGAGTAGATCTGCATCAGGAACAAGGGGGATAGGAAAAATCGGGATCTATTGGGTGTTAGGGGAGGGGTAGTACCTCTTGTGGGGGACATGTCATAGTCCTTCTGAGGTAGTTTGTCCACCTTTGGTCCCCTCCCTCCCTCAGTTCTCACCTGTGGCTGCTAGCCTAGCCTAGAAGTTGTCAGCAGGTGACAGCAGCCACACCCTGAGAACAGCTTTGACTGGCTGGATAAACCTGGTGAGGGTAGCCAATGGATCTCAAACCCTCAGTGAGTTAGAGACTTCCCCTGCATGTGAAGACAAGCTCTGGTGTCTGTGCAACCTTGACCACATTGCCCCCCTATCTCAACACAACATTGTCCAGGTAAGCTGTAGTGATACTAGCTCTGAAACACTGCTCCACCACACCAGCTGCTACTGGTCCAAAGTTGTGTATTTTGGTGGGGTGTTATGTGTGCTAGATGTCTAGTCTGATCTTGACTTTGCTTGACCTTGCCATTGTACAACAATGGGAGAGAGGATCTGCATGCATTACATGTTTTTTATTTATTTATTAAATTACGTATGCTTTTCCAGTAAGCTCCCTTTTGTTAAGTGGTTTTCAAAAACAATAAAAGCAAGCAATAAAAAGAGATAATAAAAAAATTAATAAATAGTGACCACAAACTCACCAAAACTACCTGACACAATTCCTGATACCTAGCCTTGTATCCCAAAAGCCAGTCAAAAAGCACCAAGTTCATTATTACTTATTTTAAACATTTATATTCAGCCTTTAAAATGTAGTTATTCAGGATGGGTCACAAGACACAGTGAAAACAATCCATTGCCATAGAACACAGCCAAAAATAATCAATCGGTTAAAAAAAGGGTTGTGCTTGAAAATGTTCTACCTTAGAATAAATCCTGACACAGCCCTGGGGCAGCACTGTAAAGGGCCTGCCTCCGGCAGGTACAGTTTTAACTTCCTGCACTGAGGCTGTGTGTTAGACAGGGCCTGATTAAAAAGAGCAGAGCTAGTTTGAGGAGCCAGTACAGGAGAGGCAGTCTGTAATCTGTTTGTGGGAGCTGGAACTGTGCCACTGACTCTGCCTATCCGGTTCCTAGAGATCTTGAATCGTTGACAGAGGCAGACTTATACCATATGTGTTTGCTCATGCAAGAATCAGAAACAGTAATTCAGATTAATTCATTGCTGTGGTCAGTTTAGAAGCACAATATATTTAAGTAGTTTTGCTCTATCTGGAGAAAAATATTTTTGAAAAAAAAGAGATTCAATGGCTAGTCTTGTTGAAGTCCCTGTGCAGATGACACATGCATTTCACTTTACTGAAAATGATTAATATTTCATACATAATTACATTATCATGCTTAGCATTTTATAGGGAAAGGCGCAAGACTTACTTTCAAGAGGCAATTTGCTTCAAAGGCTCTGAGAAAAGATAGTGAATCATAGGCAGACAGAAATGCTGGATGACCCATTATGCTAATATCTCTTACTGTAAAATTAAGTGCTTTGTCTTTTGTAAAAGCCATAATTAGTGTCAGCATGGGAATCCAGAGAAGTTAGTGAAGTATATATCTGCCAAGTTTTAAAATATATATATCAACAGCAATTTACTGAAATCTGAGCTGTAGAGGAGCATGCAGGATCTTACCCCTCCTCTTCCTTAGCCTCCTCTCAATGCCTTCATAGGAGCTATCCAAGTGATTAGCTTATAATGCAACTGCACAGATGTTGCTGGCTTGTTGTGCAGGATTCAGATATTATCCTTCAATTCAAAACTTAAAAAAACACACACTTAGACTGTGCTTTATTTTTATTATACATATGCAATTATTATTCTCCCTGTTAGTGGACCCATTGCAATTTGGTGTACTCTGACTAGATGGCTTTGCCAATTCCTGCGACTAACACAAGCCAGTCTTCCCTGGACTCCATTCAACAGTATGCACTCACAGAAACATAGACTGCAACAGGCACAAGTCTATCCCTTGCTATACATTTGGGGCTCCTTTTCTCTGTATCACCATAGGTTGCCAATGGAGCATGGCGAGTCCCATGGCACACATTGAATAATGCCCATGCAATTTTTTTGGGGGGGGGTCTATTCTAAACCTGCACCAGACCCACAGTCAGTGCAGAGGGATGCTCATAGGAAATGAAATTGATAGGGGAAAGAATCTGTTATCACCTTCAGTACGCCTTCAGTAGGTTGGCCTCAACTAGAGCCAGGGCTTTTTCGGCTGTGGCTCCAATCTGGTGGAACGCTCTGTCACAAGAGATTAGGGCCCTGCGGGACTTGACATCTTTCCGCAGGGCCTGCAAGACAGAGCTGTTCCACCAGGCCTTTGGTCAGGGCACAGCCTGACTCCCTCCTTTGGCAATCTTCACAGAACTTTAGCCTAATGGTTGCCATCAATTTGATTTGAATTAATTTTATAATGGAATGATTTTAGAATGTTGTACTATTTTATTGTTGTTAGCTGCCCTGAGCCCGGCTTCGGCTGGGGAGGGCGGGATATAAATAAAATTTATTATTATTATTATTATACTTGTATTCACCAAACACATTAAAGGGGCAGCAGGATTATGCCCACTGGCTTCATCAACAGTTTGGAAAACCCAGCAGGAGGTCTGAACTGAATTCTACACATGAACAGCTGTGGAGGCATAGACTCTGTGTGTGAAGTCAAGAACACATGTAGGGAAACCATCAGTTTCATGTCTAGTGCTATTTCTTTAGCTTTGCATTCAAAATTTACTGTAATTGAATCACTGCCAAGGTGGAACTACAAGGGCCATTTCTGTTGCCGCCTTCTGGGACGAGGAAGGGCATGGCAGCAGCAAGGTTGGGGCTGCATGTAAGAAAAAATCATGGTGCAAATGGAACAAGGGCATTGGATATTGCCTGTTACAAGTATTCAGCTGGTAACTAGCACCAACCACATTGAGTTGGAAGTGACCTTGAAGGCCATTTAGTGCTTAACTCAAGATTATCACGAGTGAAGCATTGCTCTTTATTCTTGCTGTATATGTCCTACACACACACACACACACACACACACACACACACGGGTACCTCTGGTTAAGAATTTAATTCGTTCTGGAGGCCCGTTTTTAGCCTGAAACTGTTCTTAACCCGAGGTACCACTTTAGCTAATGGGGCCTCCTGCTGCCGCTGCACCATGATTTCAGTTCTCATCCTGAAGCGAAGTTCTTAACCCGAGGTACTATTTCTGGGTTAGCGGAGACTTTAACCTGAAGCATTTGTAATCCGAATTACCACTATAATTCTGAAAAAAAATCCTGTTCAGTGGGTTAATATTTCCTCATAGAGCGGATTCAGCAAAGGATATGAGAAAGAGTGCCTTACAGTAATTTTTGAGTTTACGGTACAGGAAGGATTCAAACTTTGGATTTGACAGGTTATTGCATTGCATTGTAATGATATGTGAACTTAGTAAAATGTAAGACATATGCAGGGGGCTGTGGTTAGGGCAAAGTAGCTTTCCAGAATATTGCAATGCTTAATTGTGTAATTAGGTCAGACAATGTATATAAAAGACTGTGAACAACTGAACATGCTTTATGTAAGTAGCCAGCATTTCTTTCCTAAATTATAATTGCAATCCTGCTCTTCATCAGAGCATCACTCTTGGGACAGGGCAGGGGTGCGGAACGTGAGGGATAGCTCATGGATGTTGTATCCTTCTTTAATCACATTGGATAGAAACAACTTTGGCCATAGCCATCATCCTTAGCCTACTGTTGAATGGAATTTGGTAAAACAGACATTCTGAAGTAATTGGAATGGTCTGAGCACTGTACTGTTTCACTTTTAACTCCGTTAATTCATAGAAATGTGCAGCATGATTCATTATACATACCATACCATTTGCTGTTGTTTGTGAATAATGTCAGTTGTGCTCAAGAAATTAGATAAAAGGTGTCTAAATAGATAATTTTGTCAGCTGCATATTATTTTGCTTACAATATAAATCCATAAACTTCACTTACAAAAGATTTCTAATCACCTGTTTATGTCATTCAGTCCTATGATTAGCTGTATTTTCCCAAATGCCTGCCAGCTATGTAGAGAGACAGAATCAGAGAGTCAGATATTGGTGCATTTCATTTGGTTCATTCATTGGTACATTGTTTGTTCACTATAGCTTGGGTTTAGTTGCAACTGAAGTTATTGTGGCTTACACTTACCGGGGTTTGGTCACAAATTCTGCACATTTGAACCACTGGGTTCAATCCTGATTCACAAGGGGAATACTGAACTAACATTCATGCATAGGTGTATCCTATTGCAATAATTTGGAATGTAGCATCCTACAATACCATCACTCATATTCTGCTATGTTACATAAGCCTGATGCAATGTCAGTACCAAAAAATCATACTGCTACTGTGCTGGAGTCACATGGGTCATATTATACCCAAATGCTTGTTTTTTTCCATAGCCTACTTGCCTCAGCTCCCTTACTAGATGAGTGGATATGCATGTGAGTTTGAATGCATTATTTATTTCCACTTATATACAGCTCTCTCACACACAAAATATACCTCTGAGTGCTGGTACTCAATGAAACACCCACTAAATTTGTCCTCCACAATGGGACTTGGATCAATAACTAATTTTGAAAACTGATTAGTTTGCAGCAGGGAAGTTGACACAGTCTCGTATCTTGCCAGAGGATATAATCAGCCTGTAAATAGCAGTATTAGTGCACTAGGTAATAGGTTGGTAATAAGAGAGCAAAAGAATATGGCCCAGATCTGCTATAATATTCTTTTCTACAAAGAGGGCATCACATGAAAAAAAACAGCAACTCCAACTTGTAAATTGAACTTAATGTTGAAATAAATTCTAGTTTTATTACTCAGCATACTTAGTGAATAAGGAATATTCCTAAATGCATTATAATAAAAGGTGTGCATGCATGCATTGCCTTAGGTGATTATTAAGAAGCCACAGACATTTTTACATATCATTTCTGATTGTGAATTCCAGATGTTTCCAACATGAAACATGAAAAATGTTATGTTCTAACAGTTAATGTTGTATTGCCAGCCATTTCAAAGATGTATTTCCCTATTAGAGCATCAACGTTGCTATGGTGATAATTGTAAAACTGTGACCTAGACTGGGGGAGAGGAAGTGAAGAAAGAATGTAAATGGTTAGGGTTACTATACGTCTGGATTTTACCGGGCATTGCCAGGATTTCAAAGGTGGAATTGACATACGGGGGGAATTTCCAAAATGTGGCACTTTGTCCTGGATCTTAGGCAAGTCAATTGAAAAATCTCAGCCTTTTCTGGCATTTTTTTTTAAGAAAAACAACAACTTTGGGGTTTGTCTTAACAGCTTTCAGGGTGTCCTGGTTTTTACTTTTTGAAATATGGCAACCCTATAAATGATGCAAATAGAAGCAAGATCATTTAGTTCAGCAGAAATAGTAACAAAAAAGTTGTGGGGTTTTTTGGGGGGAGGGTATGTAATTAAACTGTGCATTTCAGAAGTTATTTTGATTTTGTATTTTTGTGTAATGAAGGAAATAACTTGACATATACTCTGATCCTACTCAAATGTACAGAACGATATGGGGTGCCAGCCGTGGCGAGTGGCAAGCATCCCAGGGGGGCGGGGCAGTGATGTTACCCCCCCTCAAGGATGACACCTGGGGCACTCCGCACTCCCTGCACCTCCTTCCTCCGCCAGTGGGAGGGCTGCGTATCTTTGATGCCTCTAACAGTTTGGCCTCCTTTGTAGCTCTGTATAGGTGCTGAACTCATATAAGAATGAAAGACTATTAGGTTCACTTAGTGAGACCAGAGGATACTTATTCTGGAGGTTCCTTACCCTGACCAATGCTATGTAGGTGCCTTACACTGAAGTACTCTGCACAAAATTAAGGAAATGGGGTATTAACTAGTGAAATAGGTCCGACTAATGGAGCTATAATGAGGCTTTGGAAAAGAGGAAGCGCTTGATCCACACTGTTTAGGAAAACTGCATTAATCAATCTCAATGCACTTTTATCTCTTAATAATTAGCTGCCTATTTAATATTTCTGCTTTCTGCCATACATCTGTAATGATCCTAGATTGTCAGTCATAGGTTAACAACTGTAAATACTTTTGTGGGGGAGGGGAAAAACAAAGAACACCACTTTAAAAAATGAGATTAGAATATTGTCCAAACATAAAGTAACTGAGCACATTATTAGAAACTATATTTTTGAATATTTAGGTATAGGTTTATTATGTGCTTCCCATTACAATGGTCCTGAAACAATTTGCAACAAAAGCAAAACTACGGTGATAAAAATCATGTAAGGATGTTAAAAACATATTCAGAATTCAATATTTTAAAAGGATACATTTATATTAATGGACTAATCCCTGTTGAAAGCATAATCCTCTAGGATTATGTGCAAGGGTCCTAACTGTTGAAGGCCTTATATACAGACCTACCCACTTTCAGTTATATATTCACATCCTTTAATAGTGAACTCAAGTGATGAGTGCTAGCAGAAATGGTGCCAAATCAGGGATATTGAGAAACAGAACTACAAAAAACCTTAAGGGAGCAACCGCCGTCTCAATACAACCCAGTAAATATTGAGCATGCTCAGTAGCCACAGAATATTGAGCATCAGTTGGAAAAGAAAAATGGAAACCTAGGAAGGTGAGTTCAAGTCCTGCTTTTTTTTCCACCTTAAAGAGGTTTGGAGGATGGCATGGCTGAGCAAGAGTATTGCTGCTAGGAGGTGAGGACACAGCAATATTTTGTTGCAGATCCCACTTGTGTGTTATGTTGTTGTTTGTTTTAAACACCACATTGTTTGGATTGATGGATTGTTTATTGGTCGTTATGTAAACTGTTTTGTGACTAGGGTGAAGAGCAGTCTATAAGTATTGGAAATAAATAAGTAAATAAATAAATCAGGGAATGTATGTGGGTTGATAAACATTTCCACATGTTTCTTAACATTCAGTTTAAGTCTGCAATTGATTTGCTTCAAGGAAGATTATTACAGGGCTGCTGGGTTAACATGTGCAAATTGTATGTCTTTCTAAATCTATTTCAGCATAAGAGAGGCTGAATAGAAAATGATCACAGCAGTGTTTGAACCATATACAGTGGGATTCTATATATAGTTGCACATGCATAATAAAAACATATATAGAATCACATAAAGACACGGATTTCTGGGAGCCACAGTCCGAACATTATCATATTTTAATGACAATCATGTATAGCTGAGAGCTATTCTACACATTACTTGGAAAAGAATGATAACCTGAGGTCATAGAATTTTTGACTGCAGGTTGATGTGCGAATCATATTTTCTAGTGCTTCCCCACACAAAAAACTGCCTGCATGCAGTAAATAATACATGTCTGTGAGAATAATATACTGTACTAAATACTATACTAATTGCCTGTCTATGATGTGTTGGTCTACAACATGAAGTTTTTGATACGGGGAATCATTAAAAATGAGATTGTCTCCTTTGCAGACCCTACAAGTGTCCCTATTTTCCAGGGATGTCCCTGATTTAGAGAAGCCATCATGGTTTCTGATTTGATCCCAGCATGTCCCACTTTTCCTTAAGGTAAAAGGTAAAGGTACCCCTGCCCGTACGGGCCAGTTTTGCCAGACTCTAGGGTTGTGCGCTCATGTCACTCTATAGGCCGGGAGCCAGCGCTGTCCGCAGACACTTCTGGGTCACGTGGCCAGCGTGACAAGCTGCATCTGGCAAGCCAGCGCAGCACACGGAACGCCGTTTACCTTCCCGCTGGTAAGCGGTCCCTATTTATCTACTTGCACTGGGGGGTGCTTTTGAACTGCTAGGTTGGCAGGCGCTGGGACCGAACGACGGGAGCGCACCCCGCCGCAGGGATTCGAACCGCCGACCATACGATCGGCAAGTCCTAGGCGCTGAGGTTTTACCCACAGCGCCACCCGCGTCCCCACTTTTCCTTAGGATGTCCCTATTTTCACTGGAGAAATGTTGAAGGGTATGGAGTTATTCGACCCCCGAGCCATCTGAAGGCAATCTTGAATAGGGAAGTTTTTTTAAAAAAATGTTTAATGTTTTATTATGTTTTTATATATGTTTGAAGCTGCCCAGAATGGCTGGGGCAACACAATAAGATGTGTGGGGTATAAATAGTAAAATTATCACTATGGAATGGGGTGTCCCTATTTTCATCAGAGAAATGATAAGAGGGTATGCCTTTGCAGTCTGAAGTGGCACAATCCATAATTTTACAAGTTCAACCACTTTATTCTATGCAAATTGACTGACAAAGATACAATAAATCAGATTCAAACTTCTCCATGCCTTCCAACCTTGGCTGATCATTCATTTCAGCATGCCTCTAAAGGACTAATCATCAGACCAAGAACTAATCTACTGTACTGCTCAGTATCCATATGGATCAATACTAAACATCTTTATTTCTATTTGTGGATTTGCCTTTCAAGTTCCTTTCTTTCCCCCTCTCTGTACAAACTTTAATCACATAAACTGAGCAGTGCATCTTTTTATACGGTGAAACAAAGAAACACCAAAAAATATCCATTTCAGCCTTAGTAACTCATTTCCTGTCACATGTCCAATCATTTCTATCCTTCTACTACTTCATTTATTTAATAGGAAAAATGGACTTCAAAAGCTTGTTTCTAAAGCAGGTCGACACTACAGGGATAGCAAGTTAAGCATAGCTAAAAAGACTTCATTATTACTTTGAATATCTCACCAGGTGGTCGTCACTTCCAGTGTTTTTATTCCAATAGACTTTGAAGCAGTTAGACACCAGGACATCCACATTGCTGGAATTTAAGAACCTTCCCATCTTCTACAGACTAAAGCATATGGCACAGTGAAATCATAAAAATTTCTAAACCCAAAACAATCCACATTTCAGGGACCCCTTGTGCAACTTGCCCACACATATATTGTGTGTATGCATAATGGGAGGATACTTAAATTTATATGGAAAAGAAGTGCTTCTCATAATAGAAAAAATGTTTGTATATAGCTATAAACTTTAATTGGTTTAGCAGTAGATTAATCAATCAGCATTTTCGTTTTGATGAGCAGGAAGAGCTATAAATGGTTTAGAATGGCTCTGAAGGATACTTTTGTTTTATCTTAAGTTTCTACATCCTGTTTTTCTACTCCCCCCCCCCCCATTGCCCTCTTATTGTCATTGTTCTGTTGATATTTTGCTCTTGGCTAAACCTTGTACTTTTTGTCTGCATCACCTTTCTCTTGCTGCCTCCAAACATTTGCACCTCCATGCAACTGTTTAAACATTGTTTGAAAATGTACACTACCTCTTTTTCCGAGCATTTGACTTCTAATGCCTGCCTCGCATTTGCTTTTTCTTCTCTTTCCCTTTTTAGTCTTTTTAGAGCTCAATCCTGTGGACAGGGTAGGCTCTTTCAAGTTGATATGTAGTGCCCAGCTGTGTGCATTGTTGTATTCATCATCTTTTGAAGCTGATGCGTAGTTTCTCAGAGCAAAAAGGAAGTAGCAAATGAGGCTTTTCTTTCTTACAATTAGTAGTTCATTTTTCATACTTCCATATCAGGGCTGCTATCAGGAGATGGTACTATCAGGCAACTTCTGAGGCCAATGCCTCAGTATAGGGTCCACTACCAGCCTCTGAATCATGCTGGACCTGCTACTCCTCTGGTTTGTTTTTTTTGTCTACCTTCCCTCTCTATGGTTCTTGTTTAGTAGGCATATAAATATAATTTTATCTGTGGAGAAAAAGTAATAAACTTAGGGAGCAATCCTAAGCTATCGGAGAGGACAGCTGAGGGGATGTTCAATGTTGCAGACTTCCCTCTTTGCCTGTAGATTTCCCCCTCCAGGTGAGAAAAGAGGTCCATTTCAGGATGCCTAAGTGTTGTGACACCCAAAAGCTCCGCCACCACCACTGTTTTTCTGCTGCTGTTCCAAGAGCAGTAAGGAGTAGGAAGGGAAGAGGGGTGGGGCAGGTTAGTGGGGTGGGGGGGGGAAAGGGGAGCTCTTGGGAGAGCTTTGGATCTGCTGGATCCACACCACCTTGTTCTAGTTATACTCATGTATTTTGTTTGCCAGTGGAATGCACTGGGACTTTGAGAAACCTGGAAATGTTATACATAAGATTTGAAATTAAGGGCTTTTGAACGTTTTAGCTACTGATTGATAATAAAATTGACTTTTCTGTTTCACAAAGCAAATGGCTAATGGGGAAAAATAAAGATCTATCATGTTGTTAATTCTAACAAATAAATAGGAATTAATAATGCTTAGGAGTGTTATGGGCCTATTTATCCAGGCACTGCAAGGTATCTTGAAAGCAATTGATCTAAGCATTTTTACAACAGGCATACCTGTTTTACAGATGAGTAAGCAGACATAGTAATTTTGTGCAAGTTCTCTGAGATTATTAGCAAATTGTACTTGGGAGACCTAACATAACTCTGTGCCACTAAAGTTACTATGATTGGAAATGCAGTATGCTTGGATGCAGTGTTTTTACAGCAGCAGTCTACTTAGCACAGCATCTGTGAAAGTAGCCAGTATCAATCCTCCTAAGGACCTTAATGGTACAGTCCTTCACTCGTTATTCACTCTGAGCTTCCAGCAATCTAAGGTTATAGCAACACCTCATCATGAGAGTAAAAATGTTGCAGTTGCACTGTGTGAAAGAGCACCTAACTTCTTGAGTTCTCAAATGATTCAAGTTATTAGTGGGACAGGAACCAGGAACCAGGAAAGCTAGTTGCTAAGTACAGGTAATTGATAGGTTTTATGGACCAACTGCATTTCAGCCTATCCCCATCAGCAATAGGTACTGGGACCTACTGCTAAGAACAGGCTATAAAGGGATAAGCAGTACAAACTTGTAGGACAATAAACTACACTGTATCTTGAGTTAGGGGTATTGATTGTACCAGTACAATATCATTAGGGGCAGCACATCCTGTTTCACCACTTGAGGTGAAAACGGATGTGCTTTCCCGCTGCCCACCCTGCTCCTCACCTTTGCCGGCACTCCACCAGTACCGCTGCCATGCCACCTGCAATGCCATCTCTGCCACTAATGGAGAAGTAGTGCTGGCATCAGCACAGATTTCAAGCAAGATATCTTGTGCTTCGTAAGATTTGTGAAACATTTATTAGAGAGAAAAGTCCAGCCTACCAGATTCCCTGCAAGGCTAAGAATTGTGTTTTGAATACCCCAAACTCTGAGCTGTGAGACTCCAGGGATTTCAAGGAATTCCAACACTTACCCAGAGTTCAGTTTCCTTGGAATGAAGGTGAATGGAGACTGTCTTGTCTTTAAGATATATGGCTTACCATAATTTACACATATTTACAGCCTGAAAATAGGATGGTTGGGCTCACAGCATTAACACTGCAACAGAGCCTCCCTCCCTATTAGATTCCTAGCCACCTCTCTCACACACCTCACTGGCTTTGAATTTAGCACAGCTGAAAGAGTCTCTAGCTTCCAGACTATCCAAAACTCACACACACTCAGCCCTGCTTGGACTATTGTTCTTCTTCCTAAAGTGAAGCAGCATGTAGCCAGGTGAAGTGGAAAAAGCCCCACCTATTTGTATCTATGACAACTGAACTCTTTAAGATGCTTATGAGGGTGCTTAACTGGGCCCAAGTTAGAACCATTAGTCTCACAAAGAAACTAGTTTGACCAGTTCAGCAGGTTCTAATAGATGTATGGATAAAGAACCACAGGCCTGGAAGAGATGTTCAGATATCATCCAGCTCAAGCCTCCTTGGGCTATCACAACATGATTCCTTAATCCCATCTCTATCCCACTGTACCACTCACGGCGTGTCACTTTTCTAAGTGGAAGTCTTCGGCTAGCAGAAGTTGGGGAGCAGCAATCCACCTATCAAAAAGTGTTCTATAGCCTATATATCAGAATCTAGAAATCCCACCTGTCTTCCTGGAGCAAGATGCATTTATCATATGAGATAAACAGATATTGTCGATGTAAATGCCAGAATAGTATCAACATTGAAAGGCTCACTAAATGTGTGAATAAACTTATGTTCTGTTTCCATTTCCCTTGGGTTTTATTTATCAGTATCAATTAAATAAATTATGAGAAAGGTGTAAGATAACACATTTGCATATGGACTGCATTTTGCAGACTTGCTGGTGCACAATCTTTGGCATGAATGACAGTTAATATTAAAATATTTGAATGACACTTAATATTAAACCTCATGTGGCTGAGGTGAATTTTGCCAGCTTTAGTCAACTAGAAATGACCCTTAAAATCTGTAGTGAATGGTATGAGGAAAGCAATCTGCTTCTGCATGGATTTAAATAGCAAGTGACAACCCAATGGAATTCTCATCTTCATATGTTCCAAAAGCTGGTAGAGCCACAAAGTCTGTGCTTGCATACAAAGAAGCCTTGTGTGAGCATAATGCAAAGTAACAGATTTACTCTTTGGAAAGGAAATGGCTGAAAAAACCTCTGGAACTTCAGCCTATTTGTAACAGCACATGACATATCAACAGTTTATGTCTTTATAGCCCTAAAATTATACTCTTTTATTAAGTGTGTTTAAAACTGCCAAGCAAAGTCATGGTCAACACATATTTGACATGTTCTCACAGACTGATTCTAAAACAAATCATGTGTAACTAGAGGAACCTGGGCTCATTTCATACACTCCTTGTAGCTATGGCAATGCACAACCACCCAAACTAAATTCACTGTCAGTAGTTTGTCATGGACATGGGCTATCATTTTGCATGCCATTGGTTGAATAACTTGGAAGGTTTTCAGTGTATGCATAATGCTCACAATATGTAGAATTTATATTGTATAAATCTAGTGTTCAAAGCACCTCACATACATGATCTTATCAATTCTCCTGTTCCAGGCTGTGGCACATAGTGGTCTGTAGGCCAATTGTGGCAAGAGTCAGGACCATGGAGAGCTCCTATGGAAAAAGATTCCAGACTCACTGACCACATTCACATGTCATGGTAAGTGAAAAATCCTAGCTAAATAAGCCAGGGTATGCATGAGTGGCATACAATTGTGGGCAGGTCTTTTCACAAAGCTTTGCTCCACAGTTCATGTGAGTGCCAAAGCCAGCTAGGGTTAATAATAGATTCCTGCTATGTGTGAACTCCTAAATTACATTTAAAGTCTTCAAAACAAGCCAGAGTATGAAGACATGGTTTAAAGTTGCCTTGGTGTCTTGGCTTGCTTGAAATCCGTTATCAATGGTTTCTGGGTTCACACATAATGCTAAGTACTTACTCCTGGCTTATTTTGCTGCTCATGTGAAGGAAGAAGTCAAGTGGCATGAAAGGAGTTGCCTATGGGTGCATACCAATAATGCATAGCCTGGTTTATTAAGCTGGGATTTTTGGCTTTCGATGACATGCAAACACTCCCACTGAAAAACAGGGAGCTGGTAGTGTTGATCCAGCACTGGTCTAGATGTGATTGATGTGTTGCATATTCCTGCAGAGAGAGATGTAGTTGTTTCTTGCCTCTCTGGAGTGTGCCTGCTTGGAGGCTAAAGTGGGTGCATTGCATTATACAGACATGTATACTAGTAGGGTTGAAATTTCACCCATGGCATTGGGTGGGGCTTGGTAGAGTGTAGGAGGAAGTGAAGATAACAGCAGTTTTTCTAAGGCTGCTTATTGCATATGTTGCTACACAGAGATTTGACTTCCTGGTTTTCAGTGCCAAAGCAACACTGTGACCAGAAACATGACACAAGAACCTTCGTCAATGGGACAATTCTCTTTGGACCTGGCTTCTGCAATAAAAGGTTCACCCTTGCTTCTGTCAAGCATTTTAGACTGCCCTTTTCCTGGCTCTTAGCTTCAACACATTATTTCTATGCACAGCTGGGAAGGCTACTGCTCACAGGCAGACAAGTCAGTAACACCTAGGAATACAGAATGGAATGATTGACACTCTTAACTGTAAACACAGGTCTTCTTCATCCATAAAAATGCTGTTCCTGGTAGCAACGCTGATAAAGTTTCTGGTGCAGACAAGACAGTGATGTGCAGTCTGCAGTGTTAGTTCAAGATAAGGAGGTTAGAGTGCCTAGGAAAGGAATCTCCCAAATGCAAATCCCCTGGCAGGAAGACAGCACTTAACAGTGCAGATTATCCAGCCTTTGAGCTGTCCTCAAAGGAAAGTGACTAACGGGCCAAAAATGGCATCAATAAATTATAGCACGACAGGAAAAGTTTTAATAGCCAAAAGGATATCTGCTTCCCACTCCCACCGCCATCGCCCAGTGAAACTGTAAAGGAAAATTTGTTTCTGAAATGGTGTTTTAGGCAGCAGTCCTATAAACAATTACCTTGGAGTAGATCCTATTGAACTCAGTTGGGGATTCCAGGCAGAGAAATCAGCTTTCTTTCCTGTTCTATCATATAAACTTCAGTGTGGGTCACAACAGACTATATGCGAAATGCATGAATGCATTTCTCATATCCATTTTAGGAGGAAAAAAATAAATGTATAGCATCATCATTGCCATACTGCAGATGGAAGCCTGAGCCTGAAACAGTGGCTTCCCCAAGACTTTTTAGGTAAGACATGAACTGGAGACAGGGCTGGCCTATCCATGAGGCAAGGTGAGGTGGCAGCAGATCCAGCTCCCAAAGAATGCATCACCCATTGCTGCAGCAATGGCTGGGGTGCACACCTTGGAGGCCAGATTTTCTGCCTCCTCAGCAGTCCCCCCCCCAGTCTCCCCCCCCCCAATGTTTACAGCACCCTCTTGGTCAATAAGAGGCACTGCTGGTCTCCTCCCCCCATCCTTGTTCCTGATGTAGATCTTCACTCACCCCTTCTTCCCTGGTGAGGAGAGGCATCATTTTGTAGTTCACCTCAGGTGCCAAAATGTCTTAGGCTGGCCCTGACTGAAGAATTCCTGATTAGCTGCTCAGTCTTTTAGCTACTACACTACACTGCGATTAGGAAGGATTCTGCATATGATACACTGTAATCTTTAGCATATTTTGTGTTTCTGAGTTTAATACCACTCACCATAGAGGTCCCAATGCTGAATATGTAGACATAACTCTAGATATATGGCATAGCCAGCATGAATATGTTCATAACTCTGACAACTGTATCTGATGTTTCGTTATTTGACTTCAGCTATAATAATCACTATAATTGTAACAGTTCATGCTAGCCAGGCTGCACATCTATTCTTCATTTGTCCTTAAACTAATTCATCCTACATATGAATATATCACCCTCATCAATTTCAAGTGCCATCCCTTGGATTTTCAGGCTATTAACGAGTATGCATTATGTATGAGTCAAACAGAAAACTTACATTCTTTTGCTTGCACAACGGAACAGGTACTTTTCTTGTTTGTTGTTGGAAGCTATTCTCATTGAAATACAAGTCACACTACCAACTGAGGAGCAGTCCTTTCTTAAGGATACCATGTGTTTATAATTTGTGGTTACACTCTAGCTGATTACTAAATTCTGACAATACAGAAGATTTGTTAAGAAACAGCAATTATTCACATGTAGTTGAGCATGACTTAATGTCATGGTTGTGGGTTTGAACCCCATGTTGGGTGAAAGATTCCTGCATTGCAGAGAGTTGGACTAGATGAACCTCATGGTTCCTTTCAACTCTACAGTTCTGTGATTCTGATTCTATGATATTTCTTGGGCCTCCTAATACTTTTTAATTCACCAAGGTCACTTGACATTAACAGTATTTAAACAAATACTTCAGATATTTTATCATGATCCAGCACAACCCACTGGATCTGTGCTCAGAAGTAAATCACACCAAGTTCAATTAGTTTACATGCAATCTTAGACTGCTCAGAAATTTCAGAATCATTTTCAGGGTTTTTTAAAATAAACCAAAACAAATGTTATCTCTAAAATGAATTCCATTATTATAGATAAATGAGCTCCCCAAAGCTCTCCTTAGGTAATCGTTTCTGAGCTAATCCAAGGGGCCGGCTGGTCTGGGAAACCATTTTTTCCATCCTGTGGGAACTAATGACTGTATTAGTTCCTACAGGGGCAGGAAAAAAGGTGATGCAGAGGCAAATGTATTGGAGAAATCTAGCTCCCTGGAATTGCACAGGCCCTATTTTAAGAGCTTTGGCAGCCAATGTGATTTCAGCTTAGGCTGCCAAAGTCCCCATGATCTTTGCCATGTAAAGTCTATGCTTAGACATTGTAAAGCATTTGTCAGTAAAGGAAGCTGACAATTCTTCTCTTGTTCAGATTTCACTCTGAATGGAAGAATTTTGTGCTTTAAAAACTTTATTTCCTTTCAGACTTTTACCAGCCTCAGTTCTTTTCTGATTCTGGCAAAGGAGAATGCTACCAGCATCCCCATCCATATTAAAAAAAATAGATTATATTTATAGCTGGAGCACTGTCATTTACTACAACCTCTTGGTTTTTGTTTAATACAAAAATACACTGCTTAAGTGCCGATAGACTCTGTGATTCTTAGGTTGAACATCCCAGAACTAGCATGTGGTTTTTACATTTCAGTAGGTATGAATAACAGGGAATTCAGCTAACACTGGATGACTTTGGCATTGGAACACTTTGCATTTTTAAGAATCAGGATTGTAATGGCGGAAAGATTCTGATAAGTTTAAAGTAGAAGTGTGCATTAAAAATAATAATCTTGCTGCTGCTGCTGCAAGAACACCCCAAGCCAAGTTTCACTGTTCCCCTGTAAAATGCAGCCATTACATGTGCTTCACCACCTCTATCACACATAATTCCACATCATTTTCTGAAGCTGATAAGGTGGGAAATATGGAACATAATGATGTCAAAACACAAAGCAGAATTAGATCAGGGGATGCCAATTTACATGGGGAGGCATATGGGCACATTTGCAAATTGGAGGAACTGCCACGGGCACTACACACACACCACAACCAATTATACTGGGTACAACAAAATGTTTCTTTCAAGCCTAATTTCAGTGGGGGAGGGAATTTTCTGTGGACACATATCCAATTAAATTATATATGATGGACCAAGATAGGAGAAGTCATTGGGACAGCCATACAACTCTTTGTAATAAATGTGCATTCTTTGTAACACATGGTCCCACCGATAGAGTCTATAGTGAAATAATCAGTTGTTTTACTGTATTCCTATTTAGTATATACTTTACTATATTCCTAAGAACCATACAAATTCTATGTAAAAAATCTCATTACTATATATCACTAGTCTGTTCTCAATTGTTATTACACATACAGAACACCATATGCAGCAGTAAGGAACTTTGATGAATAACTCCTCCTATTTTACCAGCTGACAGTCTTGACCTCATTGTGGGAGTTTACTATAGATCCCCAAGCCAAACGGAGGACATAGATGATGCCTTCCTGGAACAGATGGCCAAGCATGCAAAAGGAAGGGAGATAGTAGTAATGGGGGACTTCAATTACCCAGATATTTGTTGGATGTCAAACTCAGCCAAGAGCATAAGGTCAAACAGATTCCTCACTGGCCTTGCAGACAACTTCATTGTCCAGAAAGTGGGAGAAGCAACAAGAGGAACAGCCATTTTAGATCTGGTCCTAACCAATGTTGATGACCTGGTTAGTGGGGTAGAAGTGGAAGGATCATTAGGCGCGAGTGATCATGCTCTTCTGAAGTTTACTATACAGCGGAAAGGAGCAGCCAAGCATACTAGGACTCAATTTCTTGACTTTAAGAAAGCCGACTTCATAAAACTTAGGGAAGTGCTGGGTGAGATCCCATGGACAGTAATACTAAAAGGAAAGGGAGTTCATGATGGCTGGGAGTTTGTTAAGAGGGAGATAGTAAAAGCACAACTTCAGGCAATACCAATGAGACGGAAACATGGAAGGTGCCTAAAGAAGCCAGGGTGGCTATCTAAAGAACTTTTAACTGAGTTAAGATTAAAAAAGGATGCGTACAAAAAATGGAAAAGGGGCGAAACCACCAAAGAGGAATTCAAACAAATAGCCAGCATGTGTAGACACAAAGTCAGAAAAGCTAAAGCACAGAATGAACTCAGGCTTGCTAGAGAGGTTAAAAGCAAGAAAAAAGGCTTTTATGGGTATGTTCGTAGCAAAAGGAAGAACAAAGAAACAGTGGGGTCACTCAGAGGAGAAGATGGTGAAATGCAAACAGGGGACACAGAAAGGGCTGAACTTCTCAATGCCTTCTTTGCCTCAGTCTTCTCCGATAAAGAAAACAATGCCCGACCTGAAGAATTTGGAGCAAATGATTCAGCAGAGGAAACACAGCCCAGAATAACTAAGGAGATAGTACAAGAATACTTGGCTAGTTTAGATGTATTCAAGTCTCCAGGGCCAGATGAACTGCATCCAAGAGTATTAAAAGAACTGGCAGATGTGATCTCAGAACCACTGGCAGTCATCTTCGAGAATTCCTGGAGAACAGGCGAAGTCCCGGCAGACTGGAGGAGGGCAAATGTTGTCCCTATTTTCAAAAAGGGGAAAAGAGAGGACCCAAATAATTACCACCCAGTCAGTCTGACATCAATACCAGGGAAGATTCTGGAGCAGATCATTAAGCAAACAGTCTGTGAGCACCTAGAAAGGAATGCTGTGATCACCAATAGTCAGCATGGATTTCTGAAAAATAAGTCATGTCAGACTAACCTGATCTCGTTTTTTGACAGAATTACAAGCCTGGTAGATGAAGGGAACGCAGTGGATGTAGCCTACCTTGATTTCAGCAAGGCATTTGACAAGGTGCTCCATGATATTCTTGTAAAGAAGCTGGTAAAATGCGGTCTTGACTATGCTACCACTCAGTTGATTTGTAACTGGCTGACTGACCAAACCCAAAGGGTGCTCATCAATGGTTCCTCTTGATCCTGGAGAAGAGTGACTAGTGGGGTGCCACAGGGTTCTGTCTTGGGCCCGGTCTTATTCAACATCTTTATCAACGACTTAGATGATGGACTCAAGGGCATCCTGATCAAATTTGCAGATGACACCAAACTGGGAGGGGTGGCTAACAACCCAGAGGACAGGATCACACTTCAAAACGACCTTGACAGATTATAGAACTGGGCCAAAACAAACAAGATGAATTTTAACAGGGAGAAATGTAAAGTATTGCACTTGGGCAAAAAAAATGAGAGGCACAAATACAAGATGGGTGACACCTGGCTTGAGAGCAGTACATGTGAAAAGGATCTAGGAGTCTTGGTTGACCACAAACTTGACATGAGCCAACAGTGTGACGCGGCAGCTAAAAAAGCCAATGCAATTCTGGGCTGCATCAATAGGAGTATAGCATCTAGATCAAGGGAAGTAATAGTGCCACTGTATTCTGCTCTGGTCAGACCTCACCTGGAGTACTGTGTCCAGTTCTGGGCACCACAGTTCAAGAAGGACACTGACAAACTGGAACGTGTCCAGAGGAGGGCAACCAAAATGGTCAAAGGCCTGGAAACGATGCCTTATGAGGAACGGCTAAGGGAGCTGGGCATGTTTAGCCTGGAGAAGAGGAGGTTAAGGGGTGATATGATAGCCATGTTCAAATATATAAAAGGATGTCACATAGAGGAGGGAGAAAGGTTGTTTTCTGCTGCTCCAGAGAAGCGGACACGGAGCAATGGATCCAAACTACAAGAAAGAAGATTCCACGTAAACATTAGGAAGAACTTCCTGACAGTAAGAGCTGTTCGACAGTGGAATTTGCTGCCAAGGAGTGTGGTGGAGTCTCCTTCTTTGGAGGTCTTTAAGCAGAGGCTTGACAACCATATGTCAGGAGTGCTCTGATGGTGTTTCCTGCTTGGCAGGGGGTTGGACTCGATGGCCCTTGTGGTCTCTTCCAACTCTATGATTCTATGATTCTATGATTCTAATATTTAAACATTAGTTCAAATATTGTGATTATGCTATACAAACATGGGAAAGAAACCTTTAATAATTCTCTATTAATGTCACTGACAAAAAACTGACTCTTTTATTGAATATTATTACCAAACCTTATTAAAATGTGCCATGACTTCAAATTACTTGTAACATTTCCCCCCTTCAAGACAAAATTTACCATTAGCAGTAACTTGTGGGCAGGGATTCCAGCCTAATGCATATAAGATTTAATTACACAAATACTTATGCATTTCCATAAAATTGTCATTTTCTTTCTGCAGCTGCAAACATTTTTCTTCATATTTGTAATTATTTTGGAATCAGGTTATTCTGATTTAGCTGCTTATATTGGTCAAACAGGAAAAAATATTCCCAGATTAACTGGAATCAACAGTGTGAACATCTATGTAGGTTGTTTTTACATATACCAAGTCTCTTTTGTCAGTTAGCCACCTGGATCACAGTGAGATATTTCAAAAGAGATTTATTTATTTATTTATTTACTCGCTCATTTGTTTGAGCCCTTTGGGGATTACTGTATCTAAACAATAATTCCAGAAGGAAATGGAACATGCCACTAATATTTAGATTTCAAGATTTATGCAGTATTTTGTGGGAAAATGCAGACCACCACCAACGATATAGACCAAGCTGATTTTAAGGTCATTTGAGGCGACCCAGGCAGTCATTTCATGACTTGTGAATTGTCATTTGGTGTTAACATGGAAGTAGAACTTCTTAGTAATAGCACCTACCCTCTGGAATGCTCTCTCTTGAGTTTTTCACAAAGCAGAGATTGTAGTGGATTTTAAACACCTGTTAAAAACATATATGGTTTCCTCTTCTCCAACCTTTTAATTTTTTGTATACTACTCAGTTATACCTGTGAAACACAGGTGCGCTTTGTTTTTGCCTAGTTTTAGGAACATTATTTGCTATGTTTTTATTATTTTTGTGTAAACCACTTAGAGTTATATAACATTAAGTGGCGTAAATATGTTTTAAAATAAATAAATAAAAATGAACAGTGATACAGTCAAATTTTAACTTGTGAAGAGTCAGGTGAAACTTAAATACACACTTTTTTCAGTTTTTCATCTTCAGCATACAGGAGCTATCTTAGGAATTAAAGGCAATTCTGTCACCAGCCTTGCAGATTCATGATGTAAAATGAGCAATCCTACCTTATTGTGGTGTTGGGAAAAGCTTATTTTCATGAGAGTTCAATGACTACATCCTTTGCCCTGCTATTTCACTGTCACCAGGGTAGGAAGAGGGGATATTTTCCTCCCCACCCCAACTGAAATGGGAAGAATTTACTGTGCCTGCTTCAGAGTTTTCCACAGGCCTACTGAGGGATCACCAGCAATGGAAAAGTTGTCTCACTAGTGGACTTCCCTTTCTGGCAGTAGAAGGGCACATATGTTGCATCCTAGTGTCCTTCCCCTGCCCTTCAATCAGCAATAAGAACACACCTTAAAAAGATATGAAAACCTATTTTCCAGAGAAAGTGCTCCCACTTGAAGAGATGGCAAAAGAGCCAACTGAATAGGTTTGATAACATTAAAATATCTCTAAAATATTCATGCATAAAGCTATAATTAGTCAACAATGTATTCTTAAACTGATAATGATATATTTCTGTCCTAAGATTAATATTCTCTCTTTTTTATACTTATTCTCTTCTGTAATCTATTGCAGATTGATTTACCAGGACAGTTGTGTTTTAACACTACAGACCTTACTATTTAGCAATGTTCAAGTATCTACTGTATAATAAAGCTCCTGTTGTTTACTACTTTTTGTCTTTATGTTCTCAGTCTTTGGTGGTCCATAAATTTTCTTTATTTATGTTTTAAAGGAAGGGAAGACTCACCTTAGAAACTAATTAATTTGCTAATTATTAAGTCATTTATTTTACTTGTTTTATGATGGTCATATGGTTAATAGCCTAAAATGTATTTTTGAGTTAAAACTGCAGCACTTTCTAGTTTTCTGTGAAACATTTGCTTTGAGTAAATATAGACTTAGAACAAGATTCTGAATGGACCAACCAATTTTTTAATTTCCAGTGATGTTTTCAATGATAACATATCATGACATAAATATAATAAAAACAGTTGAACAACTGTCAGTGAGATTTAATAACAAGCTAAAATGGCTGGCAGGGACTATGGATAAATTGGTTCCATTGTAACTAGTTGTACCTTGAAGCAATGTTTATTTTTGGCCCCTGCCACAAAAGTGATATATAGAATCACTTGACATTTCAAAGAACCATAAGTTGATTGGAATCAAGCCAAATTCAACTGACCAAGCATTTCTAAGCATTCTCTTCCATAGTCAATTCAGCTGCAGGCACAGTGGTGCAAATATATCTCACTTATTCCAACTGAGACTCATATTTCTGTTACATTCCTTGGACTGTCTCCTTTGCTGTTCTTTCATTATCACCTAGTGCCTACTTGGTTGTCTTTTTGGCAGCACCATTTCTATCTTGCATGGAAACCCCTGTCCTGCTCTTCTGTCTTCAGAAAATAATGCAAAATGGGCAGTGGTGGTAGGGAGTGGCCTCCAGATTTGTAGGTGTGTTGGAGAGAGAACACTAGGATCACTGTGCTACTAAAGATGTCTTCAACAATGCTTCAGAAGTCATTTCACAATTTTATATGCATAGGGGAAGACCATTAAAGTCATCCAGCTAGTCTCAGAATGGATACATTAGGACTGCATTGTGTGCCTTTAGATATTTATTGGAATCGTAGAAGCTAAATAATTTCTTTTTTTCCCCATTCTTCATGCTGGTTGAGTGAATTTAGCAAATGTATGCACATCCTCTGTTGCTTGTAATGTCATAGAAAATCAACTGAAATTGACCTGATAATCTTTTATATGATCATATGGAAAATCAGCATGCATAGCTGAGTCTTTACACTTCTTGGATGTGCTCATTCAAAGCATTGATCCTCCTATGAATCCCCTTTTAACCAAAGGTTAAAAGCACTGAAAATAAGTGAGTGGTTATAAACCTTATACAGATCACTCACCCAATCCATCTGTCAAAAATGGTAAATAGTATACATGATAACGTCATTGTTGCTGTTTCTCAGGCTCTCAAGAGTGGAAAAAGTGTGTCATAACTTTAAACATGACCATACATTCAAGACTCTAATGTAAGTGCCACCTTGGTTTTTTAAAGTAATTAAGATGTAATTTATATAAGAAACTATCAGAAATGCAGCTCCCAAAAATCAGGATAAAACACAGATCACATATCAGGTTACAATATCAATCAAGTTATTAAGAATGAATCAGTGGTCTAAATTTGTACTAGAAGTGTTTTAACATTTTGTCAAGCTGCTTGAAAGAGTTCAGTAAGAATTTGTAATGTGTGTCTTGGAAACAAGATTTTCCACTCTGGTTCAACAAAAGGGATACTGTTTCTCAGTTAAACATACCTCTGTTAGAATATAACACAGTTAGGAATACGTTTGCCAGAAATCACAGTTTTTAATGAGTCTTTAGTAAAACTAGATTTTATTTTCTTTCAAACTGTGCAGTGTTTTTGCAGTTAAAATATTTTTACATGGTCTTCCAGATTATGTGACCTTTGCAGATTAGGCCTGTCTTTCCATGACATGTATAGAAAAATTGAGTCAAGCCCACCATTTCCCTAAAACTTTAGCCCCTACTTGCTTCAGATGCATACAAACATAACAATGAAGCTCTTTGCAAGCTGGAACTAGTCTGTGAAGAACAAAAAGCTACAAAAGACTTATTAACAATGGTTTATATTTCTTCACTAAAACAATAACCATTTGGATTTCAAGATAAGAAAAAGGAAGAAATGATCTGAATGCTGATATAACATAATGATAATGGGTTGACATACAGTACGTTATATACAGAGGGGGGAAAGCTCTCTGCTGTTCACCTTAGATTGAATTGAAAATGATCCAATCTTTCCCCAGAAAATAATAATAATTGGGACTCTGGTTATTTTGAAAGCAAAATTGAATCTTAGAAAATATTCTTTTACATTCCCATTCATCGCCAACCTAAAAAACACTGTTCTCCAGGCAGTGGCTTTATGGAAGGCAAGAAAAGTAAAGCATTACCACTCATTTTTCTCTGAGGGTGATAGGCAAATAGGACATGGAAGGAACAAACTTGTCTCTTCCCTTCCCTTCCTACGTGCTGATATGACACATGTCACTGCTGCTGCTTGTCTGGAAGGACAAGAGGAGGTAGGATTTCCCTCTCCAAACTGGATTTCAATCCATGCTGGAGAATAATTCAGGGGCTTATAAATCTGACCTCTTCACTAAAGATATTCTCTGAGCCTGTCTTAGGATAACTTTCCCAGCACCTCTAGTAACGTACAAGGGTCAAGAAACACAGTGACTTCAAAACCCTTTCAGTTGTATTTACTTCCGGGGGCGGCGCGAACGGCAATGGCGGTCCTCTTCTGACCGGGAGAGGAGGCTCCGCAGACACCGGGTCGTCCGCTACGGCGAAGCGGAGACCCACTCCGGAAAACCACAGGCGGCAAGAGCCTGTGGTCTTGAGGCTCGGTGGGCGCCTAAAGCGACCCTCCAAACGTCAAAGGAACCCCGTAAGGGGCTCCGGAGCGTGGAGGGGGGTTGCGGCGCTGTGAGCCGTTTCGCAATCTGCGGAGCGAAGCCGCGCTGCTGCTGCCGGTGAGCACTGATCCCTTTTCCTGTCAAATTCGGATTCGGAACTAAAATCAACTTACTCGTGAGTAAAGACTGAATCACTTGAAATTAGAGACTTTAAATTAAAAGATTTGAACTTGGCTGAACTTGGCTGAGAGCGGAGAGACGTGGGAACAGGAAGTCCGTCTTCCGCTGCCATTGAACTTGAAAAAGCGAAATAGATGGAGGAGTGGAGGCTGAAAAAAGAGCCTTTAAACTTTACGGATCTAAGCATCCACTGAACCTGCAATCTAAAGTAAAGATTCTAAGTTAAAGATTTGGAATTATTATTTGTATTTGACTTTCCTCCTTTTATTGGATTACAATTAAAAGGTGAAACCCAGGGTCCGGAGCTGCCTGAGCTTTGAGAGACTGAGCTGTCAGTACTGCAGATTTGGATACTGTATATTGGAACTTGCAAAAATCTGAGGGTATTGAGACCTTCTAATTTGAAACATTTCTTTGGAGACAAGTAAGCACTGCTTGTAACAAAGTGATTATTAATATCAACTCTGCTAAATATTTGTATCTGAAGGTTCCTGGATATTAAATTAGACTCTGAAAGACATTTTAAGCTCCCTCTAGAGGATTGGATTAAAACAGTGACTTTACATTTACTTTCGATTCCCTGGTTGTTTGCTTTCTCTGGGCCTTTCTATTCCCATGGGAATAACTCAGTGTGACCTTGACTGATAGATAACGTTGGAATGAGTGGCACAAGAAGAAGAGGAAGAGTTAGACAAACAACTTTGACAACTCTAACCTCAGCCTCACAGACACGCAGATCATCTGTACCTACTTTGCCTTCAGAAGTAGAAGTAGAAGAAGTTGCCTCATCACAGGCAAAAGAGGGAGAGGGAGAAATAGAGCAGTTACAATTGGAAGATATGGCCTCAGGAGCATCTGCTTCTGTTTTAGACAAAATTTTTGAAAAATTGGAAGCTTTGGACAAGAAAGCAGATGAGCAATCAGCAAAGATTGACAAAAATACAGAATGCCTAAATAAATTAACTGTACAAGTGGCACAGAACACACAGGCAATTGGACAGTTAACGGAGGCCACAGCAGAAAATCGGAAATTGGCTGAGGATACCAGACAAAAATTAGAAAATTTAGAACAAGAGGCAAGACCACTCACCAAACAAGTTGGGGAACATCAGACTTATCTTTCTATGATAGAACTGCGAAATCGTGAGAATAATTTGAGGATTAGGTCGCTACAAGAGGCAGAAGAAGGAAATCTAGCTGAGTTTTTGACCAAAGAATTCTCCAAGTTCTGGAATTTGGAGGAAAAGGACTTTAAAATTGTGTCAGCTTTCAGACTTGGAAGATTTATAAAGAAGGAGAGGCCCAGAGACTGTTTGATAACATTGAGATCAAAGGAGGAAAGGGACAAGATTTTGGGCCTACACTACGGAAAGTCACTGGAGGTTCTGGACAGAAGAATTGAAATTTACAAAGACATTCCAAGACAACTGTTGGACCTTAGAGCCGCCTACTCTGAACTTGCCAAATTATTAAGGAGCAACGCAATTGCATTTAGGTGGGAATTCCCCCAAGGAATATCTTTTACCTTTAGAGGAAGAAAGGTCAAAATCAGAACATCGGAAGAGAGAGACAAATTTCTGTCTACACACGGAGAGGACCTTCAAAAAGGAATTGAACTACCTTCTGGGCCTGGGGCAACGCCAGTACCAACACCAGCACCTGGGGAACCTGAAGATTCTGTGAACAAGATACCACCCCTGGAAAAATAACCAGATTAATTCAGGATGTCTCTGCAACTGTTGAGCTGGAATATTAATGGTTGTAACATTCCGGAAAAAAGGAAGAAAATATTTCATATATTAAAAAAAGAACAATTGGACATTATTTGTCTACAGGAAACACATGTGACGAGGCTCCATAGAAAAGTGTTAATAAATAAAAGATTGGGCCAGGAATTTATATCGTCGGACAAAGTTAAGAAGAGAGGTGTGGTGATATATGCGAAAGAGAGCCTGTCACCTAAATTCTTATTTAAAGATGAACATGGAAGAATTTTGGCAATTGAGATACAACATCAAGGAGAGAAATTGTTGATATTAGGAATCTATGCACCTAATGAAGGGAAATCGGAATTTTACAAGAAGCTGCAGGAGACAATGCTGGATTATCTGGACTACAACAACATCATAATGATGGGAGATATGAATGGGGTCGTATCAACTAACATGGACAAGTCACAAAGCCAAAATGTTACAAAAGATGGCAGACTACCTAAAACCTTCTTTGAAATGACAGACAATATGGATTTGATTGACATCTGGAGGACAAAGAACCCACTAGGAAGAGAGGGAACATTCTTTTCTGAAGCCCAACTGACCTGGACAAGAATCGACCAAATATGGATATCTAGAGGCCTGGCACCTAAGGTCAGAAAAGTGGAAATCTGCCCAAAGACCTGTTCCGACCATAATGCAGTAAAAATGGACATGACACTACTACCAACTGGATCCTTTAGATGGAAGATGAATGACAATTTGTTCAGAGATCAGGAAATTACCAAGAAGGCCCAAAAAGTTTTGAAGGATTACTTTGAGATAAATATGAATACTACGGTGGAAAAAAGAATCGTCTGGGATGCAAGTAAAGCCGTAATGAGGGGATTCTTGATACAACAGAATGCAGTAAAGAAAAGAACACAAAATGAGAAAAAAGATAAAATCTTGGATAAAATAAAAGAATTAGAGAAGAAGTTAAGAGTGAATCCGAAGTCACAGCCAACTCTGAGAGAAATTAAACTTTATCAAACACAATATTCTAAACTGATAAATCAGGAAATTGAATGGAAGGTTAAACTAATGAAACAAAAAACGTTTGAGTCGGCGAATAAATGTGGAAAACTGCTAGCTTGGCAGTTGAAGAGAAGACAAAGATTAAATACGGTTACAAACTTAGTGGTTGAAGGAAAAAACATTCAGAATCCGGTGGACATTAGAAAGTGTTTCCAGAGATACTTCAAAAAACTATACACCCAAGGGCCGCAAGACGAAGTTGAGATTAAACAATTTTTGGCAAAAAATGGACTATCCAAATTGTCACAAGAAAATAGGATAATCCTGAATTCTAAAATAACACGACAGGAGATTGAACAAGCCATTCAGAACATGCAATTGGGCAAATCTCCAGGGCCAGATGGGCTGACCTCCAAGTACTATAAGACATTAAAAGACTATTTGATACAACCTTTGATGGAGGTCAGCAATGAAATTATGGAGGGGAAGAGGGCTCCGGAGTCGTGGAAGGAAGCGTTTATCACATTAATACCAAAGTCGGAAGCTGAAAAGACACAACTTAAGAACTACCGTCCCATTTCCCTTCTAAATGTGGATTACAAAATATTTGCAGACATTTTGGCAAGCAGATTTAAAAAAGTTTTAAATGAAGTAATCCATAAGGACCAGGCAGGCTTTCTCCCAGGTAGACATCTGTTTGCTAATACAAGGAACATTATTGACATTTTGGAACTTTTGCAAACAGATATAAACACAAAAGCAGTTTTAATCTTTATAGATGCGGAGAAGGCCTTTGACAACATCTCCTGGAAATTTATGTTGGGAAATTTAAAAGAGATGGGAGTGGGATGGGGTTTTGAGAATGGGATTGAAGCGATATATTCAGAACAGAAAGCTAAACTGATAGTTAATAATGTGGTTACAGAAGAGTTTAAAATTGAAAAAGGAACACGACAAGGTTGCCCTATATCCCCTTTGTTATTTATTTCGGTTCTGGAAGTGCTATTGAATATGATTAGAGGGGATCGGTTGGTGGAAGGAATTCAGGTCGGACAGAAACAATATAAATTAAAAGCTTTTGCAGATGACCTGGTTTTGACCCTGCAGAAGCCAGAGCCTAGTACGAAAAGAGTATTACAACTGATTAATGACTTTGGTCGGGTGGCTGGATTTAAATTAAATAAACAGAAAACTAAGGTTTTGGGAAAAAATTTGACAGATACAGAGTCAGAACGGTTTCAGAAAGAGACGGAACTTAATGTGGTTAAAAAAGTAAAATACCTAGGGGTAAACATAACAGCAAAAAACCTAAGTCTATTTAAGGACAATTATGAAAAATGCTGGGCAGAAATTAAGAGAGACTTAGATAGTTGGTCAAAATTGAAACTTTCTTTGTTAGGCCGAATTGCTGCTATCAAGATGAATGTATTGCCAAGGATGTTGTTTTTATTTCAAACACTTCAGGTTTTGGACAAGACGGAGTGCTTTCAGAAGTGGCAGAGAGATATTTCTAAGTTTGTCTGGCAGGGCAAAAAGCCCAGAATTAAGTTTAAGATATTAACTGATGCAAAACAAAGAGGGGGCTTTGCCCTGCCAGATTTAAAGTTGTATTATGAAGCCGCAGCGTTCTGCTGGCTAAAAGACTGGCTACTTCTTGAAGACACTGATGTGTTAGATTTGGAAGGGTTTAACAATGCTTTTGGATGGCATGCATATTTATGGTATGACAAGGTTAAAGCAAATAAGGCCTTTAAGAACCATATTGTCAGAAAATCACTGTTTAATGTCTGGACAAAATATAAAGACTTGCTGGAAAATAAAACCCCAAGGTGGATTTCACTTTGGAAGCTAAGGCCCGAAAAAGACCCAATATGGAGGCCAAATGGCCAAAATATTGGGAAATTCTAGAAAAAGATGGAGACAATTGGAAATTGCAGTTTGGAGAAAATGAAGGATAAAGTGCGAGATTGGTTACATTACGCTCAGATTAAAGAAGTTTTTAAAAATGACAAGAAATTAGGGTTCCAGGTGGAGAAATCGAAAATAGAAACAGAATTGTTAGAACCTAAGAGTAAGGTACTTTCAAGGATGTATAACTTGCTGTTAAAATGGAACACACAAGACGAAATGGTTAAATCGGCTATGATAAGGTGGGCGCAGGACATTGGGCATAATATTATGTTTGAGGACTGGGAAAGGTTGTGGAGTACTGGATTGAAATTTACTGCATGTAACGCTTTGAAAGAAAATGTAATGAAAATGATATATAGATGGTATATGACCCCAGTCAAACTTGCAAAAATTTACCACCTGACTGACAATAAGTGTTGGAAATGTAAAGAGTGTGAAGGAACATTCTTCCACCTCTGGTGGACTTGCCCTAAAGTGAAGGCGTTCTGGGAAATGATTTACAATGAACTGAAAAAGGTATTTAAATATACCTTCACCAAGAAACCAGAGGCCTTTCTTTTGGGTATTGTCGGCCAAGGGGTGGTAAAGAAGGACCAGACATTTTTTATGTATGCAACAACAGCAGCAAGGATACTACTCGCAAAGCATTGGAAAGCTCAAGATCTACCCACACTGGAAGAATGGCAGATGCAACTGATAGACTACATGGAACTGGCTGAGATGACCGGCAGAATTCGTGACCTGGGAGAAGAGAGGACTGAGGAGGATTGGAAGAAATTTAAGAATTATTTACAAAAATATTGCAACTTGAGTGAATGCTAAACAGGATGCTAGATCAAAATAACTGAGCACCACTAATTTAGATGATTTTAAGAAAATAAGTGAGATTGAGAAAATATAACTCTTTTTGAGAACTAGAAGATTATGAAACATAGAAGGGATATAAGAATGTAAATAAGATAATAAATTGCTGACAAAATGTTATAACGATGAAAGTGGGAGCGGGAGATGTGAGGAAGTCCAAAGAAAATGTGAAATTATGTTAAGATATATGTTACATTGTTTATTATGTTTATTTCTATTGTAAAACCCAATAAATTTCTATAAAAAAAACAAAACAAAACCGTTTCAGTTGTATTTAAAACTTCATTAAGCTAAAAAGCATTATGAAACTAAAGCAGATGCTGAAATTGTGCGTAAGTATACTGATTGCTTTAAATTCATCAGAGTGTTCTGGGGGTTCTAGGAATAACATGTCTCGCAGCACATACTAGCTATGATACACAGGCATCTCTCAACTTACAACTACCAGACTTTTAGAAGACATCTGAAGGCAGCCCTGTTTAGGGAAGCTTTTAATGTTTGATGTACTACAGTATTTTAATATTTTTTTGGAAGCCGCCCAGAGTGGCTGGGGAAGTCCAGCCAGATGGGCGGGGTATAAATAATAAATTATTATTATTATGTTTGACTTGCATGACCAAGTATGCGCGCGGCACCGGGAAATAATTAAATAAATCGATTTAAACTGCAAGAAGGCACGAAAAGGGCAAAAATGGTGCAAAAGAGCGGGGAAACTGCAAAAGTTGTGTGGAAAGAGCAGGAAAATGGCTAGCAATCCCAGGTGCCTTTGCAACTGCAATCCCTTGAGTCTTTGCACCAACCTTTGAGGCTTGTGGAGAGTTGTAGGTTGAGAAACAAGGTTTGGGAGGGAGTAATTGTGGTGGATTTTTGTGGATTTTTGGCGGAGTGTGGCTTTTTAGATGGTGTTCCGCACTATAAGCGATTTCACATATACACATGGTACCCTGGAATGTAGCCCCTGTGTAAGTGGGGAGATGGCTGTATACAGTTAAGGACACAGAGGAAGACATTCTCTTCTTTGTAATTCAGTAGATGGTAACAGCAGCTTATTTTGGAAAAGGTTAGGAACCTCTGGCTTCAGTGGAGAGGATGGGAGACTTACCTAGAGACCCCTGGGGACTAGTGACTAGTAGGAAAGCCCTAGAATGTCGCATAAGATTAATGGAAAATACTTTCCATTGAAAATATTTTTATTAGATATGGGGAGCAGTGTATGGACAAAAATTTATCATAAGTTTAGTCTATATTTTATGAATCTCTCTATCTATGACCACCACCAGCTTTCAGGTGCTCAACATAAGCATTTGCATTGTGAAGTACAAGTGGGAAAGTATACAGAGCCATGTTCTAGACATATTATAATTATTCTGTTTTTGGTTTCTTCCACTTCTTAAAACAAAAATCCCAATGAATGCTGATAGAAGTTTAAAATACAGTGGTTACAGACGCTTCAGGTTACAGACTCCACTAACCCAGAAATAGTACCTCAGGTTAAGAACTTTGCTTCAGGATGAAAACAGAAATCGCGTGGCAGCGGGAGGCCCCATTAGCTAAAGTGGTACCTGAGGTTAAAAACAGTTTCAGGTTAAGAACGGACCTCCAGAATGAATTAAGTTCTTAACCTGAGGTACCACTGTATAAAATTTTATACTCTCAAGATAAAATGGACTAAATTGACTACTGGTAGTTTGTTACTCTCTTTTAACCATGAAATGCTACGTATTTCTAAGATACACTGACACTTATTTCATGAACATAATATGTAAGGGTGTATACGAATGTGCCTACAAAATAAGTTTAGAGTAGTTTAGGTCACTAGAAGACTTGCACGCAAAGTCCAGACTGAAGTGAAACCATGTATGGCATTCAAAGTTATTTGGAGACTTTGATGTTTCTTGTCTACAGTCATGAAACTTTGACAAACTAATCAATAAAATATCAAAGAGCTATTGAAAGAACATGGACTTTCTCCTGTTTGACATTAAGTTCAATGAAAAGTCAGACAGATAACACTCTGTGGAAACTAAAATATTCTAGGTGTAAATATTCTCTTTTTAGTGAAGCACCAAAGTACTTTTATAATATCAGCTAGTCTTATGCTTTTGCTCATATAAATTATAATATAAAATACATCAGACCCTGTATAGTACTGGACTGTTTCCCACCAATTTAATGGCAATCATCATTGCTGGAAAATAATAACAATTATAGAGTAAGTCTTCTGCTATTTAATTACTGACAGAAATATTGCTAATTCCTATTCATAATGCTTGCCTATATTGCCTATAGTTTGTTTCCAATTTATGTAACCAGAGTGCAGGTGCACATACCCCCAAAATGTCAATGTTATTCCTTACAGTAGTTCTGGCACTGATGACTTTAAGATTGGATTACAGCAATATGTTGTGGGGCTTCCCTTGTCCTTGACCTGGAAGCTGCAGTTAGTATGGAATTTCTGAAAGGAGTGAGACCCTATCAGCATATAACCTCTCTACTCAGAGTCCTACACTGGTTATTATTATATTTATTTATATCCTGCTTATTTCCCAGTCTGGGATTCAGGGAATCTTATTGCCAATTTTCCACTGGGCCAATTTTCAAGGTGTTACTACTAGGAAATAAAACCTTCAACACCTTGGGAGCAGTTTCCTTATGAGACTGCCTTTCCCTATATGTACCCACTCCACAGCTTCAATATGTGGAACTGACACTGCTAAAGGTGCCACATAATATTTGTTCTTCAATTGTAAGAAATCCATTTTTGAGTGTGGAAGCAGACACACTTTGGAACTCCCTGCAAATTGACAGCAGGCAGGCACTTTCACTGTACTATTTTGGTGCCTGCTAAAAATGTTTTTGTTTAGAGAAGCCTAGCCATATATGTATATAATGTTGATGTGTGTTTCAATCTGGTTTCCAGATTGTGGATTTTAATTATTTTTTTAAAAAAAACATGTTTTAAACAGTCTTTTTAAATTGTTTCTTACTGATAATTTTATTGTTTTATTCTTTTCATAACCATTTTGCGGTCTTATTGAAATCAAGCCATTTATAAACATGGTGAAATAAATACTCCCCTCGATTGCCCTCAAACCTGTGAACTGCACAGCCAGCTTCCTTGGATGTGTGTGTGCACAGAACCTCTTTCATCTTGACCCCTTTGTCCCAGAGAAATTCTCACTGATTGCTGTGAACTATGTCACTGAGCTACCCAACCAAGCAACGTTTTTATTTGGCAGATATATATTCTCTATTTGGGACAATTCTCTTGACTATTTTCCTACAAAATGTTTTATGTGCATCTTGCTCCCATCAAAATCGAAAACCTTCTTTTGTTCCCTGGAGTATTTGCTCCGGCAGGGTGGGGGCAGTTGCATTTCCAAGTGCCTGACAGCCATGTCAAGAGCTGGAAACTGCTGTTGCTGAGGGGACAAGGCAATAAGAGAAACCTCAGAAGCAAGACAAGCTGTTTTTTCCTCCGTGCTCACTGATACAATTTGAAACTTCCAAGCCACTTCTGAATTGAGGCAAGCCAAGCCAAGCTCACCCTTCACTAATTACTGACAAATTGTTGGACATGCTATGAAGCAGAACATAACTCTATTTTATAGTCTATCTCTTTTGTATATAGTCAGTGCATGGTGCTATCCCTAGAGGTTAACAAAGGAAATTCCTTTAATGGCAGACTGCATATATCATAGCAGATACGGGATCATCATAAAAAACCCTTCTTACGTCACATTATTATCTTAGAGCATTGTTGCCTTGTGCATTTTCCCCGCTCACTATCCATTGGTTACTGCTGCTGCACTGGGTGGGGAAACATAGGTGGAATAGTATTAGTTCACCAGAAAGTGAGTTGAGTAGACATGTATACCATTGTACTGTAAGTTTACTATACAGTGAAATGTTAATAAGTGCCTGCTGTTTAACTCTTCTTTGCAAAGTTTTCACATTTGCCTTTTAAGGGTGGAGGGGGATTGTTTAACATCCACCCACACTTCTTGTGTAGTACTATTTTCAGAAAACAACTTCTTGGTCTTACTTGATCTCAGTTAAACCCACCACAGGAAAGGTACATCCTGGTTGCTAGGGGGCAAAGGAAGGGCAAACAACAGATATTCCAAGGGCTAAAAAATAAGACAGGAAAACTACACAAAAGGGGAGGGGAAAACAGCAACTCCTTAGGACCCTAGGCATTTCTATTGTTTGGTGTCCAAACAACTCACTTATCCATCACAGTTTCACTTCACTCATAGTTCATAAGCTAAAAAGCACTGCTAGGTGAGAGTAGACAGGCTGGCTCAAGTGACAGAAATTGCTTAGAAGGGTACCTGCACATTTTGCTTTGTAACTTTCCTTCTAGGCTGGCAAGAAACTTACTTTTCTAAAAAAGAATGAAAACATGGGGTCTGGCACCCCTGCTTTTGGGCACCAACAAAGGCTTTCACATCCGCCATGGTGTCTCTGTGGTCTGGGTTACGAACCCCTGCTATACACACTATAGCTACATTGGATGCAGTGGGAGTAGTAACATCCTTTGAGTTCAATGGGACTTATTCCCAAGTACATGTATGTTACAATTGCAGCTCAAGAATTCAAACTGAACCCCTTAATTGTTGCTACTGGAAGACATTAGGTTGTAACAGACGTGCCCTTTTCCTAGTTTCCTAGTTCTGGAGTCCTAGGTACATAGCTGTGGAGGACCCCACTGCAGGTATGGATAGGGCAGCAGATGACACACCGTCACTGGCAGTATTCCCAACAATGGTAGTGAGTGTAAGGCCCTAAAGCAAGTCATTAAGGGGGTGGAGCAGAGTTGGCTATGGCTCTTTTTAGCCTAGGCAGCCCCATTCTTCTGAAAGGGCCTGAACTGGGGTGTCCAGCTGCATCAGCCAAAAGAAAGGGGATGAATGGAGCTGTCAGTTTGCCCCTTTGATTCCTCTTACTGCTGGGCTGAGCATCTGCAAGAGAAGATGTGAACCCAAGTTTCCAGTTTGCATTCACCTTCATAATTTATATTTCCAAATTCTCTAGTGAGCTTCCATTCATTTGTTTTACAGAAGAGAAGCAGAATGCATATAAATTACTATCACGGGGTCAGAGTTGAAGGAGTAAGCTACAACTCTTCTTCATTCCACTGTCTCCCCATAACTTGATTCAAAACTTTGCCTCAATGGCAGTAATTAGTCTTGAAATGGAGCAGTGCCAAGTCTTTCTATCAGATTTCTTTCCTGTTTATGTTTGAGTTACTCAGAGGCTGTTTCAATGTACCCTTTAGACTATCAGCAAAATGTGATATCTCTCCCCCTCCCCTTCTTCCATGATATAAAGGAAGTAATCGTAGCTGGTTGTGGTCTGTCGTGTATCATAATATTTTCCCATTTCAGCTAAGAATTGTCAGAGCAGTTGGGGGCAGGGAATTACCATTGAATCAAAGGTTCAGTGGAATATTTCATTTTGTTTAAAGGCTGCTGTCTTCTTTCAACATTTGCTTTGTCTTTCCCACAGCCTCTACATACCCATTTGATTACACACCCATTTGAGATATATGTGGATATTTTTAATTGTTATGATTTGGCAATTATAGTATTCTACCAGTTTAATCTGATCATGTATTGCCTATTAATATCTATAACAAAACACCTACATCTAAAGCAGCAGAATAGTCACTGCTGTAGGCAAGGTGAAGTATAGTTAAATCATATAAATCTCTGGCCAGTACGCTGGAAAAACCTAAGGAATAAGATCCAATTGATCATGTTTCCCTTCTCCAATGCTTAGCCAACTTCTGATTTCCTGGAATTTAACTTTATTGTTCATTAGCCTCTCGAGGTCACCTATTTTCTGGCACCCTCTCAAATATTTGAAAACCATTAAGACTACATTCCTTTACACATTTGACTAGAAGCAGGACCTATTGAACTCAGTGAATATACTCTTCTGAATAGACATGCATGGGATTGCTCTGTGAAGGGCATGCTTTACAGGCTATCTCCATCCACTTAGGAGCATAGGAAGCTGCTGTGCACTGAGTCAGACTATTGGTTCATCCAGCTCAGTATTGCCAACAATGAGTGGTAGCATCTCTCCAGGGTTTCAGGCAGGAGTACTTTTCAGCTCCACCTGGAGATGGTGGGGATTGAGCTTGCCACTTTTTACATGCATAGCAGATGCTCTGCCACTGAGTTACAGCCTTCCTTCTGCTTTTCTATATAGCCTTCAATGCTAGAGGTTCTCAGACCAAGTCACTATCTTGATTTATTCATAAAAGTATTTATACACCACCCTCTCATAAAAAAATCAGGGTGGTGTGCAGCAATATAAAAACACAAAAAGCTATTAAAACCAGTACAAAACAATTATTAAAATGACTGGCTACTCAAGAAGATTCTGAATGGTGTACAGTCTGGAAAATGCTTTAGAACTTCTGCAGGCTACTGGAGTAAAGTGGACACAGCCCTGACTCCTAAGAGTCTTTGGCTGGCTTCTCTGCCCTCCTCACCTGCCTCCTCACGATGTTCCACTCATCCTGCCTTCCCTTTGTTTTCTTGCAAGAGACTGATATACCAAAGGAGAATAGAGGCCTGCTTCTACTTTAAATCCCTCTGCCCTGTCTTTCCATGACGGCACTCCAAATGGTTTACAAGAACTGTTAGCATAGAAGAGACTTCTGAGACTCAAGAGCAAGGTGCCTGCTGAATCTCTGCAGGAACCACGGTATGGTACCAGTGACTATCGTTTGTTTAGATGCTTATGCCTCCTTCCAGTGAGTACTGTGGAGGGAAGATGGAAATCTGTCATGGCTCCACACTTTCAGCATAAGCATTTCTTTGCTTTCTAAGAACCCAAGAAGAGCATGCTGGGCCAGGCCAAAGATCTATCTAGTCCAGGGGTTGTCAGCCTGGTCCCTACCGCCCACTAGTGGGTGTTTCAGGATTCTAGGTGGGCGGTAGGGGGTTCGACAGCACAAGCTGAATCCTCCTTCCACGAGCACTACAGAAAGACGCATTAGTGGGTATAAAAAAGGTTGACTACCCCTGAATCTCGTCCAAGACTCAGTTATCACAGGGGCCAACCAGATGCCAATGGGAACCCTGCAAGCAGAACTTGAGCAAAAGAGCCTTTCCCCCCATTTGTGATTCCCAACGACTGGTATTCAGAGGCATTCTGCCTCTGACAGTGGAGACATATTTTCTTTATGCACAACTCAATTTGTGGCTTTATAGGAGACCCAGAAATCTGCAGTCTCCCAGATATTTCTCCCCACCCACCCTGTATCCCCTCTGTCCCCATTTCCATATTTGATTTTTAGAAACTCCTGTTTTAGATCATTTGAAGTACACAGAGTTCTACCCAGAATGTTAGTCTTCTTTTTACCTTTTTTTCAAGTTGGCTGATTAATTAGACAAATTGTCAAAATGGTGATTAATAATAACAGCCAGCATCCAGATTTGCTGATTGATTTCATTTGTGATGACAATTCATATTAAAAGATGCAATGGAATGCTCTTTTGCTCAGAATTTCTTCCAGTCGAGATGCCCAGTTTATATGATGCTGACAAAAAGAAATGGGCTGAGAACATTCATTCCTTATTACTTGGGGTTTAGATTTGACCTCAAACTCATACCTTGAAATCAGCTTCCCTGCACAGCCACTTTTATTGACTAACATTTCATGCTTATAAATGCCTTTACCTTATCACAAAACTGGCTGTAATGGCTTATCTGATCCTATAAATGGAGTAGAAGAGAACACATTTTAAAAAGACCAATTTCTCCAAGGCAGAAGAACAATTCCATACTACAGATTTTATTTTTTTACAAAAGTGTTTTCTAGCACTTGGAGGGTGGTAGAGATGATTTGCTGTTTTGGTGGGTGGGTGTTTTCATCCGAAGGTGTCTAGTGTGATTCAGTTTCTCCTCCAGAAATGCTCAATACTTTTTGCAGGAAAACGGCACTGTTAGTCTATAACAGCAAAAACAAAACCCCATGAGAGACCTGAACAGTACTTCAGCATTAAATAGACGAATAAATTATATTGTGCCACGAATTCACTTTGATGACAGCCCAGAGGATGGCAGGTATGCATGCCTGGGTTTAAGGTGTAGCAAAGGATCAAACAATTCTTTTATAGTCCAAAAACATACCAAACTCCAGCAACTCTTTCCACTGCTTTGCATGGACAGAGCTAGCTCCCTACCCACTGAAAGCAAGGTCCCTGTAGCTGAGCTGGGGAGAGAGTGAGGTCTAGGGCCAGAGAGGCATGTGATCCCCAAGTCTGAGATTTCCTACTCCTGCACTATTGCAAAACCACTACTGCAAAGCCACCATTGGATACAACCCACAGATTGCTGAGCTTTTCTATATGAAATCATTTCCAAATACAATTGGCTGTATATGTATTTCAGCACATATCTGCAGTACAGAAAACAATATGGAAAGCCATCACAGTTTTAGAATTGTCTATATATTTTTAATCCTGACTGGAGATTACAAAATTAATTTATTTTCTGGGGGTACTTGTGCACACAAATAATTAATGCTGAGCATCCACTACAGTTTGAAAATTCATTTTACCAGGAATGCCTCCTTTAGAAAACTTCACAACTACAAAGAACAATGAACTGGATAAATATACATTTCTTATTAGTTTGTATTACTTTAGACATGATGGTAATAATATGCCTTAAGATACAGCTTCTCTGAAACTCATTAAGAGTAAAATACATTGAGTGAAAATGTGAGGCTGAGGCAGAATTGCTTTTCTGCCTGAGAGTAAAAATGGAACGCCATATGTCAGGCCTGAAATAATGGAATGTGGTTAGCATTTTAGTATGTATATAAATTTGTCTAGGTTCTTACAAAAAGAGAAAACACACACACACAGAAATGGAAAAAAATGAACAATACAACATTAAGGGGATGAAATCTGTGAAGGCAATTATAAATTTTAGTGACTGAAAATAGAAAATCTATGTGCTTTGGAACCTTAGCAGAAATCCAATCAGTAGTCCTAATTAAAATGAGTTTGATGGTTTCAACTTAGGTCTTAAATGTGGCAGCTCACACTACTAAAAGCGCACATGAATGTGTCACAGTACCTTTCATATATCAACTTTTGCTCAAGGCAAATAAGGGGATGTAGTTAATACAGACACCAAATCACCTTTCCCTAAAATTCAAAGTAGTTACTTAATAAAAAATGGATGGTGTTTGAATAACTGATCACGAACTTCAGAAAAATAGAGAAGAGACAGCGTAGTCCATCCAGGCTGAGCAAACAAAGGTAATTAGTTGAGAATTATACATATTTTAAATATACTACTGCAATAATTTCAGGTAAGAAAAAGTTGTATTTTAAGTTTCCTACTTATAGGAGATATTCCTTTGCTCCCCTGCATACAGGTAATTGAAGATGATGGCTCAGTTCATACAGAACATCAAACAATCAAACGTCAAACACAAATGTCAGTCTCATACTCTTCCACTCTGTTTGGCTCATGAGGGCAAATTTAAAGCTTCTATTCCTGGTTGTATCAAAATTAGCAAGTGATGTTCCTCCCCCTTCAAATCACAGTTAACAAGCAAGGATATCAATTCTGCTTTGATATTCTATTTTGCTAACAAAACTGGATGGGGGTGGGGGAACAAGCAGTCATTTACTGAGTCTGGATGCCAATACCATGTTGCTGCTTTCAAGTCTTTCCCCACCATATATGACACCATAAATGAAGTGCATAATGAAGGTGGTTTCTTATGCCTTCAAAGGCATCTGGAGCATGCTGTGTTTCCCAGTCCAGAGTTCTGCAGCACCCTGGAAGGAGAGACAAAGCAAAGTGATAGCCCAATAAACAACAATGATCAAACAGGTAATGGATTTCCTAAGGCATGAGTAGCCAACACGAGTAGACAACAATATTGTCTCTGACCATTGGCAATGTTAGCTGTGGTTGATAGGAGTTGTGGAACTTCTATCAAGTTGATGGGCCTTATGGTATATTGAAACTGATCCTGCAAAAATGAGGCGTGACTAAGTTATGGAGTCCGTGAAAGTTTACAACCAGTGGAACAGTACAATTTGACTTAGATTGTTCTTCCTTATTCTAATCCAGTCTCACCAAATCCCCCCTCACCAAAAGCCTGGCTGATCTCATGTTACTTCTTCCTGGACTGGTTCTTGCATGGATAACTTTTCAAACTACCATTCAATGAGTGCAGCATTTTCAGAGTTCTGGCATTCTGTGTAACCATCTCTCCCCCCACCCCCCATTTTCTTGGCTTGAGTCCCAGTGCTATTCTAACATGTTTATAAGGATAAATAAGCTAAAAACTTTCTCCTTTCAGGGAAAGCAGGACTCATTGGAGCATATATCCTACATCTGGCAAAAATGCTTTGATAAACACACGTACTGGCAGGAATCTAATGATTTCTGTTGCCCTTTAAGAGCTACCATTACTTGTGCTATTCCAGGCAGGAGAAATAACACAGTAAGAGAGAAAACCCCCAGCTAAGTTCTAAAATTTGCCAAGTCCCTGACATGAGGAGAATCTTAGGTAATTCAATGAATGTGCGTGCATGTGTTCAGATATTATTATTATTGTTATTATTACTGCTACTACCATCACTACCCATTGACTGCTTGTTATAAAGCGGTCTCCAAGCAACTTGCAATACATAATAATATCAGTGTATTCATCAGAAAATGTGCAATTCATTAAAAATATACCAACCCCCCACCACCCAGAACAGCTACAGGAAGCTTTGGCTGCACACATAATAGCAAAAATATAATCATCCTAATCCACCAAAGTCTATGAGGTAAATTAAGATTTACCTGGCACTGAAAAGGAAAAGTTGCCAGGCAGACCACACTATGCAGAGAGTTTCACAGATGAGCAAGTGATTGTTGGTTCCAAGTCTCTATGGACCACATATTATGAGTAAACATACCTAGGATCAATCTGCTTGCCTGGACCAAATAAGAGGTTTATAGATAGGGCAGTCAAGAACATGATCTGAATATGCCAACATTTCAGTGTAGACACATTAAATGCAAAAGATCAGAGGGAGTTTTTAATTGAAAACTAAAAGAATAAATGGAAAGGATCCCTGCAATGAAAAATAACAAAGGAGTAGAAAGGACACATGCATGAACATCCACATTCAACAGTTAGCTAATAAATCAATGCCCCCAGATATTCTGGTGGTAATTAAAATTGGAGCCAAGTCTCTCTTCTCCCGCCCCCCCCACAACATCAAGAGACAAAGGCATTTTCTAAAGTCATCAAGAGAGGTCCAGATGGTGATTTATAAACTGTGAAGATTATGATCTCATTTTAAAATCACAGTCATGTCCTAGGTGTTCAGAATAAGCTGGCATGAGGCTAGACACTGGTGTCCCTACTAATACGTGACAGATATGACATAAGTAATTATCTGAATCTCTTTGGCACACATTTTTGGCTCGCTAGAAATGTTAGTGTTACGTTTGCTTTGCATTCATCCTGTTTGCAAGCTACGAAGGACAGATTATGTTGCTGATGAAGTTACCAAGGCTTGTTGTATTCCAATACAAGACCGGGGGTGGGGGAAGCAATGAGCGTGGGGCATGAATTTGATTGAACTGAGGCCAGGAAAGAATCTGATTTTCTTTCCTCAGCTTTGTCTGCCACTTTCCCTCCTGATGTATGCAGTCTTTCATATCCTCGTCCCTGCAGTTATGCTGACACAGACACAGTGGACGCACCACACACAGCTGCAAACTAGGAGACTGCTCTTTACACTCAGCCAGATCATTAATCAGAAATAGGATTGCTTGCTGTGTCTGCAAAACATGGCTAGAGCAGGGAACTAATTGTCAATAATAGAAACACTCATGTTAAACAGAGCAGCCAGTTATCAGAATAAGCTGCCAGCAGCCGAGGAGCTTATCCAGATGATCAATGAATGTGTTCTACTGTCACATTTTTTTACCTGTGTATGAGAGTTTCCCAAATTTTTAATCAAAGGCAATAGTTTGATACCCAGGTGACTAAATGATTGCTTATTATGGAGTGCATATATACTTGGTAGTATGTTTGTGTGCAATGTATTGCCAAGTGGGACGCACCACTTTTCTGGTTCTCCATTATTTCTAAGCAGGTTCAAATGTGTAGTCAATTGTTCCTCACCACTTGGAAGGATTATTATGTGCACATGGTGGTAAGCTACCACATGATAAGGGACATCTGAATTCATTCCACCTACTGTTGTTTAATTTGCAGCAATCTGTTTCACCACCTGCTGCCTCTGTATTTGCTGGCCATTGCTGGTGCTGTCATTCACAACGCCTGCTTGCACCAGTGTGCCACCAGCTTTATGTACAGAGGCTATTTTAACATCTCGTGCTGCAAATGAAGTTTACCCAAGTAGAACTGAACATGATTTTACAGAGTCTGCCTAGTCAAAATATCTGCAGAAGTGTCCATGATTTTTTGTTTGTTTAAAGTCAGATTAGCAAACATCTACAATGGGTGGTGATTTATTTTTTTTAGCCCATACCTAATATTAATATGACAAAACATTATGGTGGTGGTGCACTTTCAGAAATGGCAGCAGAGACAGCATAAGTACAGTGGTACCTTGGGTTAAGAACTTAATTCGTTCTGGAGGTCTGTTCTTAACTTGAAACTGTTCTTAACTTGAAGCACCACTTTAACTAATGGGACCTCCTGCTGCCATTGCGCCGCCGCTGCACGATTTCTGTTCTCATCCTGAAGCAAAGTTCTTAACCTGAGGTAATATTTCTGGGTTAGCGGAGTCTGTAACCTGAAGTGTCTGTAACCTGAAGTGTATGTAACCCGAGGTACCACTGTAGTATGGCATAAGGCGTTGCTGAACTTGCTTAAGTTTCTGTGTAAGAGGCATGGTGCCTGAAATGCTTTCAGGCTTTCCTCTTGCACAACTTTGCATCCTAATATCTGATATGACATTTGGGAAATTCACATGGATAAGTTGATAGGTTCTCATTGGGGATATTCCCAATGGCAGTTTGCATTAATAACATTACCAGGTGGACATACCAGGTACATATGCCTGTACTACATGTGACTCTGGAGCCTTGCTGGATCAGACAAAAAGGGCAATCTAGTCCAGGATCCTATTTCCCACTGTGGCAAACCAGATGCCTATGGGATGCTCACAGCCAGGATGTGTGGGCAATAGCCTTCTCCTGACACGGTCCCAGACCAGGACTCTTTGGAGGCAGAGTCCTATAGCAACTGCAGCTCTGAGAACTGCTGGTCTGACTCAGTAAGGCAGCTTCCTATGTCCCTCTGAGGCTTATTAGCTTCCTTACAAACATTCCAATACAAGGTGATATGAGAGGCTGTGGTCAGCATATACCATGTCTATATATTTATCTTTAAACGTATGCGTAAGGTATAACATTAAAGGTGTTGAAATTAATTGAATGTCTTCAAGTTCAGCTTCAGTGTAAGCAAATGAAGATAACCATGGAGGAATCACTTTAAGTGAAGATCTAACAAATGGGCATCTTCAGTTTCACAGGCCTGTTAAAATTATTCATTCAGCCATGCAAGGATTTCACTACAATGCACAGTTCAGACTATTTAAGCCTTACCATTGAAGGCTGCTCTATTAGGACATCAATTCTGGGGAAAAACAGGAAGTATAACTAATATGAAAATGTTTCCATTAAATAGTAATGTAAATTGTTTAAATTAATATGTAAACATCATAGTCAATTGAAAAGTTAATTAAAGGCATACATCACTACAATAATAATTAGGCAAAGCTGATTAGCTTCATTGCTAATGTCTCCCCTGCATTTCTGATTGCATAGGAATGTCTAATTTAGAGAGATTATTTCATTTTCACAAGGTTCTTAAAATCACATATTGGATTCCATGGAATAAAAATATACAGACTTTTGGGTTGCTTTGTTTCAATTTCCAATGTCTCTTGGAACCAGAAGTCAGTTTATTTTTGCAGAGTTGCTATTGTGCATCTGTTAATGATAATACAGTTTCCAAACCCTTCTGAAGATAAAGTCGTTTTCCAATATGAATAATTTTTTGACTTCCACCAAAGCTTGATCTGGGCATTCATCATCACTATAACTTCATAAGGGAGGAAAAGTGGGGGCCACACTCACTTGCCTCACCCCCACCCTCTGCAGCACCAGCTCTTCCTCATTCTGTATATGTACTGGGACTCTAAAACTATGCAACAGTGAGGAGGAAACTACCATAGCACTGCTTTTATCTCCTTCTTATTGCCCCAGCATATCTGCAAGATGTATATATTAAGTTGGTTTCATCCTTCGCCTGTCTTTTCCACACAGCCTACCTGATACTATTCAAGGCCACTTCTCCAACAGCTTCCCTTAGTTCTAGCTACCTAACCAAGTTATCCCAACCATTTGCCTCAAGACCCTCATATCACATCTAAACTGAAAATATCATACAGAGTGCCTTCAGTGTTGCCCCAATGCCCCAGTGCAATGCAGTGCAGTCTTAATCCACATGCTTATCCAGTATTGTCAATGTCATTGAGATGTCTAGCCAGAAGTAAGTCCTGTTGTGTTCTTCATCTTGGGTAAGTGGCTACAAGATCACTGTCATATTTTCATTATAGTCACAGGTATGTATGCACATGTATGTGTTTATGCAGATGGAAAAGAATCCTTTTGATTTCAAGGTAAGAAAGAGTCTTTAGGAGAATGACTTAGATCATTCTTCAATGGGTACCTTGTTGTTGTTTTTTAAAATCAATTTAAGAAAACCAGGAGCTCATTCTCTATTGAACTGAATAGAACTGGAATGTTTCACTGGGATGAGAGTGTAGCATTGTGTAACCTGATTCAAAGCCTGTATGAGATCATAGTGGGACTTGAGGTCCTGCTGTGTTTGTCACACTCTGCTGTAATATAGAGATCTAATTCAAACCAGTTAGGAAAGAGGGCAGAAGAGCAACTCTACCATATTGTGCGTGTTTATAACCAAATTCTGGTACTAATTGATTTTTCATGCTCCAGAACTGTAATTATGGAATTCCACTCAGACATCAATTCAATATCTGGTTTACACAGCACACAGAGACGCAAACTAGTACTCAGTGCAATTATAAAGGTGTTGACCTTTAAAAGCTGTTAATCTGCATATGAATTATAATTAATCAATTCAAAAATTCAATCTAGTACCAACATAATTAGATACAATTGTACTACTGAGTACATTATGAAAGCCCTACCCAGAGGAATACAGAAACTACTGCTTTTCTTACAATCCATGTGCTTCTAGGTCAACAAAATATCTGTAGTATAGACAATGCCTGCTTCAAAACATGACAATTGTGACAATTGTGGCAATTTTACTGGCAAGAAATATTGGAGAATTGCATAAAGCGGCCTTTGTGAGAATTTGTGAAATAATGTTTCTAAAATGCATTTGAATGCTCCTAGAGAACAATGAGAAGAAACTGGAGTGTGAGCTGATACATGCCAATGTGGTTAGCTAAAACCACTGTGGCGACTATATTCCAGATTCTATGAAAACCTTTAAACAAGGGCGGCGGGGGGGAGGAATCACCCAACCAAACCAAACAAAAAAACACTACTGGTAATTAACCATCACATTTAATGGTCCTTGACCTAAACCCTGTGAGAATACACTGTAATTAAACACACCTGCAGGATAATAATTAGAGTCACCTAAGGACAAAAGCAATTAATATAAGAATATTCTCCAGAGGAAAAGGAATTTGTTTTAAATACATTTTTAATAGCCCCGTGTCTCGAAAAATAAATAAATCCATATTGAGAAGTATGCCACCTTATTATGCAAGCTTGTTTTCATTCACCTGGAATGCCATTCCGTAGATTTGTAGATAAAAACAATACCAAGATACCATGTCTGTCCAATACACACTCTCCCACAAAAAGCTGCCATGAGCTTTCTCTTACTTGTTGCCATATTTTAATAAGTTAAATTCCTGACACTGCAAAAGTTCTTTAGCTTTTTTTTAGGAAACTACCAAGATTGTTGACTATTTGGGGAAATAGTGATTTTAAGCTTTTTGAGCTATTTCTGCTGCTTTTCTCTTCACATTGCCATACATTCCCCCAATGCCATTTTTTCACCCAATAACCAGGACATATGGCAAGCCTAGGTAGCATGAGAGGATATTATTGTCCTTATTCCATTAATATACAAGTAAAGAAGCTGTATGGCTATTCTGATGAACAACTGGGTAGGTGTAAGGTATCTAAAAGCTCAGTGGTTGAAAAAGGTGATTCTACACTGGAAACCCAATTATGCATTTAAGTATTGTATTATCCTCACTGAGTAACTAATCATTAGGTGTTCCTCTATACATTGTTTAAATTATCCATAATATCTTTGTGAAGAGGGCACTTCTTTATAAATCAGAAATTGTGTCTTTTGCTTATATGGTTGCTGTAATAAGAAAACAGAAGACATGATTGGGCTTCTGTTAAAAACATTATCAAAGAAACAAATATGGTATTTATTAATTTAATTTTATTATTTTAACTTTGGACACATCCTTGGTCCTAAGAAGAAACTACAACAGTAAATATATAAAAGAATCAACAATCCTATAAATAGCAATACAATAAGAATAGAAACAATTAAGCAAAAAATGGCTGAATGTGGTTTTATTAATTTCTTGATATATCCTTAAGATTAGAAGTTATTGCTTCATATGATTATGTATATACACTTAGAATGATTTTAAAATATATTTTAATAAACATATCTGGGTTCCTTTGGGAGGAAGGATAGGATATAAAATTAATAATAAATAAATAATAGAAGCAGCTTTATTGTTAAATTATCACCATCTAGTTAATATTCAATTAATGCTCTGCTCTGTTCAATCTTTCCAAAGCTCTCTTGGAAAACCAGGTGCTTTGAGGGTAGAGCAGCAATATATAAGGCAGCTAATATATTTAGCAGAAAAATGAATATGCTAAATTGAAACAGACATCAAATGATTCTTTCCACCGTACAATCCAGCCACTTAAAAAAACAAAAACCCAAGGAAAGAATTTTTTAATATTTCAGAAGTACACATTCATGAATTATATATAGTCAGAAAGGTTCCAGGAATCCATGCAACTAAACATTTAGATTCTGAGCAACTCCTGCTATTTTTCATTTTCTTTTAATGAATAAATAATTTCTTTCCATATTACCACATTCCATTGCATAATTTTCAAAATAGATATCAAAGTTATCTGGTTACCCTATATTCTCCTCCTCACTTATCTCCTCAAGGGGAAAAAGTTTGGTTGGAAGATGAGGGATTGGGAATTGATTGGGCTTTGGTATTTTGCTTCTTGTCTGAATCAATGGATTACACACTTTAAATAATTTATGTCACTAAGTATGGTGGCAAAATAGTGCTAGAAAAGTTAAAGCACTTCTACTTAATGTTAGATTTGTATACTTATACTCCTAGTTTAAAGCTGTATAGTATAACCAGACCCTGGAAAATAAACTGCGGAAGTGTGTATGGAAATCAAAATACAAAAAGGAACCATAAAACATTAAAACGGAAGGGAACAGGATGGGGGGCTATGGAGAGAGATATCAATTACAAACAGCTCTTAAAAATAATATCCATAGATGTCAGTTCTCATAATGACGGGATATAAGAACTGAGCCCAACTCCCCAAAATTAGTATTGGGACCTGTGTTTTTTAATTTTTTCATAAATGATCTGAAGTCAGAGGTGTGCAGTGAGATAACCAAGTATGCTGATGATACCAAATTGTTCAGGGTGGTAAGATCAAAAAGGGATTTCAAAGGATTCTAAAGTTTTTATAGGTTGTTGTGGGTGACTAAGTGGTATATTTTAAAAAAGAAATGTTTCCAAGTTGAGTGAATGGGCATTAAAACGGCAAATGTGATTCAGTGTAAGCAAATAGAAAGTGTGGCACATGGGTACTAACTTCACAGATCTGTTACAGTGCTTTATTTTCTAAAAAAAATATGTTTAGAATTACTCTTATTTTCCTACTCGTATTGAAATACTGCCCCTCAATGAGGCCAAACTTAGATTCACAAAATGTTTAGGGGTACGCGTACCCCTGCGTCCCCCCAGAAAAAAGCACTGTGTTTATATGAGTCGTGGTGGGTAGCTCAGTGAAAATGTTGACCCAGTATATGTCAGCTGTGAAAAAGGTGAACTCTATGTTAGGGATCATTAGGAAAAGGTTTGAAAACAAAATAGCCAGTAGCTGCACTTGCAATACTGTGTACAGTTCTGGTTGCTGCACCTCAGAAAGGGGAAACCAAAGTGATTCAGAGGCTGGGTCTCCTTAGTTTAGAAAAACAAACAACAGCTAAGGTTGCGGGGGGAAATGGCAGAGGTGCAAAACAGGAGGTTTGACTAGATGGGCCTTTGCTCTGATCTGTCAAGCTCTTCTTACATTCACGTTACGTACTTTTGTTCAGTACAAGCAGTGCTTTATAAAATGAAAATGGATAAACCTACCCTTTTACTGGGTAAAAAACAAAACATAGGACCATTTCTCACCAAGTGGAATCCAGAGGCATTATGGAAAAAGCAAAACCAAACCCTAGACTTCTTTTCCTTGATCTGATGAAATGGATTGAAACATGTAGCCTCTAGGCACTTTTAAGGTACAGAAAGAAGCTATTATAGCACAATTTGCTTGGTGAAGCCTAAAATAAAGGATATGTTGAAAAAATGTAGTGCATTTTCCAGTGGAAGTAAAAAGGAAATATTATTAGCATTAAGATAGTATTAGATTCTCTGCTACATGCACATTTCCATGACAAGAAAAAACAAGTTCCTTTTCCATTGATGCTGAGCACCATTGAGCAGATTTAATTCTCATTATTTTACCTGTCAGTACTCAGGTTGACACTGAGCCCTAAACATAACTAGCTCACAACTGGCTTGGCAGCTGCTGTACAGTTTTGACCAAAACCACCAATTAGACTACTTAAACACCAATAGGACTGGTTTAGTCCTCTTTTCCTGGTTATACCTCTAGTGACATCACAACACTTTTATTTTTCTTGCCTTTTCCAATTTTGTTGCCTGCTGGTGATGTCACATGTTTTCTTTTTGCTGGATATTATTGGGAGACAGTATGAGAAGACAGAGGACTGCTGTTTTAGCCCACTTTCATCAATTAACAATCCCATGATGGGTTATAGCATAAACCATAAAAACAATACGATCAATGCCAATAAACAACAATAACTGATTAAATTTCAAAATTTAAACTGTCACACATAACTCTAAAACTGACTTTTGGACAGCAGCCTTGAGTTTCCCATAACATCTGCTTACAGGTTGTTCTCATAAATATATGATTTTGTCAAAGCAAACATGTTGACTATTAGCTAAAGGAGGGACAGGGTAAATGTGTCTGTAAATAATATATATTCCTTGTCTCTCAGTGCTTTTAGTGAAATGGAAAGAAAGCACTGGATCAGAAAAACATTGGAAAGCCCCTCTACATCTGTTTTTCCGGTGAGCGAAAGTTGTGTGGAACTGCAAGTGGATGGGGCCCTGTGGGGAAATGTAGAATCCTACCTGTCTCACAGTGCCTACCTATGTAGATAATATGTGTCACAAATTCATTTACATTATAGAAGGAGTGGGAAAATTTCAGTTTTATAGGATATACTTTTTCAAGACAAAAACGGAAACTAAAATTCTGAGGTCTGCCAAGATCCCAATTTAAAATCTACAGATCAGGTAGATTGCCCATCAGAGATGCAGAAACACCTGTTCAAAGGCAACCACTTAATACACATATTTTACAGATGATAAATTATTATCACATATTCGGAATAAGGACACCTTGCTGATCTACTGCCATTCATCCATAGATCAACCCATAGATCCCAATCCGGCCACCCCTGCTCTAGATTGCCATGTTGTCAAGAGAGACACAAGCCAAACCTGCATTACTACCTTTCTTTGTCTTATTTTATTTTCCCCCCAACTCTTGCCAGTTACCTAGTTCATATAATGCTCACGCACTTTTTTCCAAATTAGTTATGTGTTGTGTCACCAATTATTATAGCATAGCCAGCAATAGGCAGCTGATGTACCAGTTGGAATACATTATGAAATAAGAAGTTTGTTCTGCTGCTCGAATCAAATAAAAATGTCAAAGCACTGCAATCAGACATGTCTAATATGAATATTCATTGGCAACTGTTCATGGCAGATTTATGAATGCTTTCACCTGCTGCAAGACTGAAAACGAAAAACATTAAGTTGCAAAATAATGCTATTAACGTAAGCTGGAAAGGAGGAAATAAACATATATACATATACACATATGGGATAATGATCACGGAATTATACAATCCTGTGAGAAAAGGATGATTTTATTGTTTCACTTTATGAAAACATTTGTTTTATATATGCAAACTGTGAAGGTCTCAGGACTACTCACTATCATCATGCAATACGTTCAAGAGAATATTACTAGTTTATGTGAAGAAACATACCCAGCTACCTAATCACCACCTCATTGCAGAACCATCTGGGAAAATATATCTTTCAAGACTGCAATGCTGTACGGATAATTCCCATTAGTTCTTTGAATAAAAGAGAATAATCTACTGCACACAATCTTATTGTAGCCTTGGACAAAGAACTTCGAGTTTAACTAGGAAACAATATTGGACATCATCGTGCCAAATTTGGAACTACTAAGTAAATTGGTTTTAATATGAAATTCTAATCAATGGGGCTTAAGGGTATTTAACTTTGTTGGATCATCATGCCCATCACTCTTGACTAGGCAAGTTCCCCTTGCCTTGAGCATCAATATTCCTTTGGTTAAAGCAACTATTTTGAAACAACAGAAATGGAAGTAATCTGAGATGTATCCACAGTGGGATGAGAAATTAGTGAAAATTTGAGGTATCCTGTCTTATGGGAGCAAAAGTGCCTTCAACCCAAACAAGTAAAGATTTGGAGGTATTTGGAGACTTTGGATTTTTTGGACTTTGAAGCTTTAAAACAAGGCTTTATTTCTCAAGGTCCAGCTTCTGGATGGGAAGGGAAGTGCACATTTAGCACCTGTTAATCCACGAATAATTTGTGCTGCTAAAGATGGGGACACAGTAGCCTGTAGTTCTACATATATGGCCCTAGCTGCTGTCAATACTGTGGTCCTCAAACTGGACACTACTTCCCTGCTCTCAGAAACACTGGCAGTGCTGACTGAATGAGAGAACCATAGCTCATTTAACATGAAAAATTACTTGAAGTGCAATAATCTTCCTGGCCTTGGAGGTCAGATGACACTCGATGGCCAGTTCCATGATATGGTCCGATAGAACATTTCCATTATTGATCCCAGACTCTTTTAGTCTGGCCATTTCATTACTGTGGGAGGCCATCAGGCTCTCTCCTAGTGTATCACAGACCTTGGTGACCAGTGATGTACGTAGATGAAACCCCCTGAGGTGGGGATGGAGGGGAAGGTATGTCCTTAACTTTTGATGGAGGGGGCAGCAGTGGAGGTGCTACAGCCAGCACAATGCTGCTTCTATTGGTCAGCAACCTGCACCTCTGCTTAGCAGCCATGAACTTGCATGATTCTGGCAGCAGCACTCCTTACCTCTGTTGTAGGTTCTCAGCACCTGAATAATAATAATAATAATAATAATAATAATAATAATAATAATTTATTTGTACCCCGCCCATCTGGCTGGGCTTCCCCAGCCACTCTGGGCGGCTTCCAACAAAACACCAAAATACAGTAACCTATTAAACGTTAAAAGCTTCCCTAAACAGGGCTGCCTTCAGATGTCTTCTAAAAGTTTGGTAGTTATTTTTTTCTTTGACATCTGGTGGGAGGGTGTTCCACAGGGCGGGTGCCACTACCGAAAAGGCCCTCTGCCTGGTTCCCTGTAACTTGGCTTCAGCAAGGGAACTGCCAGACCTCATCCGGGCAGAACGATGGAGGTAAAAAACCCCAAACCTCTAGACTTACTTAGTGACTGCTAGCAGGATTGCCTAGCAAATGGGCTCACTGACCACTGCTGCTTCCTGGCACCTCACCCCTGCCCTACTGGTTCTTGGCTGCCAGATGATTTATATAAGAAAAGCCTTACAGGATCAAGTCAAAGGCCTATTTAGTCCGGCATCTTGCTTCTACCAGATGTCTCTAGGAAGCCCAAAAGCAGGAGCAGAGCACAATAGCATTCTCCTCATTGACAGTTCCCAGCAACTAAATTCAGAGGCATACTGCTTTGGACAGTGGAGGCAGAACATAGCCCTTGTGGCTAGTAGACATTGATCACCTTATTTCCTATGAATTTGTCCAATCCTGTTTTACAGCCATCCCAGGTTTTGCCTAATGACCCTTCCATCCACATATCTGACCTGTCCCAAATAGTTTACTCAAGAAAGAGCCTGAGGGTATCAATATTCAGTTTCCAATAAGCTCTGTGGTGTGTGTTTTTTTAAAAAAATAGCAAGGTATAGTTTAAAACTAACAACAACATGATCCTGATATTATTATTGTTTTGTGGATCTTTGGACCACCATAAAGTTTTGATTTTGATATTATTATTTATATATATCAATAAGTTGCTAGACTAAAAGCAGCTTGTAAAATGGAGCATACAGTGGTACCTCGCAAGACGAATGCCTCGCAAGACGGAAAACTTGCAAAACGAAAGGGTTTTTGGTTTTTTGAGTTGCTTCGCAAGACGATTTTCCCTATGGGCTTGCTTCGCAAGACGGAAACGTCTTGCAAGTTTGTTTCCTTTTTCTTAAAACTGTTAATACAGTTGCGACTTGACTTGGAGGAGCAACTCATAGCACGCGGTGTGGTAGCCTTTTTTGAGGTTTTTGAAGACTTTGGTGATTTTTGAAGCTTTTCCAAAACTTTTCCGACACTGTGCTTCGCAAGACAAAAAAAACCGCAAGACGAAAAAACTCGCGGAACGAATTAATTTCGTCTTGCGAGGCACCACTGTACTAGAATAGAAAGCATATAAGGCTAGGATAATTAAAATGCAAATTGATTCAGGATGTGCTGAAGCAAAGTAGCTATACTTTAAACTTCCCACAAATAGAACCCTCCCACTATATAACTTTATTACTATTAAAACCTTTATCATTACACTTTTCTTACAGAGCGCAGGGACATTCTGCATTCTAAAGAAAGCGCTTGCCATTGTCTGACAAGAGTCTCCTCACATGTTAGCCCCCTGTGAAATGTGTTTTCTGTTTTATTGAATCCCATTTTACTGTAGACTCAAACCTGCTGGGCAATTTAAACAATTTGTTTCCAGATGCTGGCAGGTTATAAACAACAAAAGGCAGCTGCAGCAGAAATGGTTTAACAGAAAATACCTTTCCCTCCTTTGCTTACATTAGATTAGAAGAAGTAATAGGGTAAACATGAGTGGGCTTGTAGCTTTTGTCCTTATGAGTTAGGAAGAAAACGCCTATTATATTTCATTTACAGGGCAACTACTTGAAGCTGTTTTTTCCCCAAATAATATTTTGATGGGGAAGCTGAAGAATGCCAAATCATATTAGATGAAAAATAAGGAATGAGGCTTCAGAAAAGGAAAGAGGAAATAACATTCTGAATCCATTTAGATCTACTCGCCTCTATTACAATGGTACCTCTGGTTACAAACGCTTCTGGTTGCGCACACTTCGGGTAACGAGTTCCGCTAACCCGGAAGTATGTGCTCCTGGAAGTGAACTTTGCCCCTGGATGCGAGCGGAAATCATGCGCCAGAGGTGCGTGCAGCAAGAGGCACTATTAGCGAAAGCATGTCTCAGGTTGAGACTGGTTTCCGGTTACGAACGAACCTCCGGAACGGATTAAGTTCGTAACCGGAGGTACCACTGTACATTTATATCAACAAGCCACTGATGTAATCTATTCATATATATGACTAAGATACAAAACACTGTAAGTACAGGATTCCTAGAGATAGCTTTGAAAATGAAATGGTGCTCCTTGGCCTAGTTAGTTTTTGATAGCTAACAATAGGACCCCATGGATTTTCAGAATATTAGACTGAGGGAAAATCAATATTAATAAAATGAATAAAAATATATTAATGTTCTTACCACAATATGGCAGTAATTCAGTAGCTAGGGCAGGGTTTTATCACCTGTCACATGGGCTAAACCAGGTGTGAGGAAATTTTAGCTCTACAGATGTTGCCAAGGATGATGGGAGTTGTAGTTAAGCAACATCTGAAAGGCTCCCCACACATGGGCTACACAATCAACACATTTATATTTTATATTCTAAAATATGTATTTTAAAAACATTAAAATTCTTACCTTGAGTTAGAATGAGGGAAAGGAAAAGAAAAGAAACAGAATATCCCAACTATGTGTAACTAGGTGAATAGTCTCTTTGGGGTATATAAAAAAAGTGTGAAACAATATACATTGGATAATGTCCGACTGGATGATTACCGCCTAAAAACAGAGAATTATGTCTGGCCATATACCAATGAGCATTTTATGTTCATGTAAAGTAGTCCATCAGTCATTTTTATCCACTTCAGCTACTTGCAGAACCATGAAAATACCTAGCCGAATTTTCTTGAAACTTAAATATGTGTTGTCTGCAGATTATTTCTAAAACTTAATTTTTTTTATTAAAGTGGCAAATACAATATTGGTAAAAATTGGAACTGAAGTCATCCATCTGAATAACTCCTGATTATAAACTTATTACTAGGAAGTAAATCTATTTGGAATAAATGAGACTTGTTTGTAAATAATGACAGTGATCTGGAGTATGGGTGGAAATATGGTTGAAACATGGGGCTATGATGAACTTTCCATCTGTGCAAACATTGCAGCTTGCCAGATGGAATGATCCCCCTCTTCCCCCACATGCTATTCTGGAGGTTCTATCAACCCACCCAGAGCCAATTTCAGGGGCATGGCAGGCATGGTGTAAGGCGGGGGGAGGGGATTCCACTTGCACAAGTGGACACACTGACAGGACTCATTAGGTGAATCCCACCATGCATATTTGAATGCATAAGGTCCTAAGCATACCTACTAAGATTTAAATCTTGTTGAATTCAGTGGAGTTGCTTTTGAGAAAGCACGTTTAGGATTGAACTGAGAGCCACAATTATTTAAAAGGGACATTAATATGCTCTATTTTCAGTAGATTATGCCTAATGATGTTGTTCATGGAGAGTTTGGAGAAGGTCCCAGGAGCAAGGAAACATGAACCCCTCCCCACGGAATGGTTCCAGGTGTCAGCCTACAATACAGCATATACACAGAGAAACGTTTAACTGATTTGCTTTGCTTTATTATATTTCTATGCTACTTTTGGGACGTGGGTGGTGCTGTGGGTTAAACCACAGAGCCTAGGACTTGCCAATCAGAAGGTCGGTGGTTCGAATCCACGCAATGGGGTGAGCTCAGTCCCTGCTCCTGCCAACCTAGCAGTTCGAAAGCACGTCAAAGTGAAGTAGATAAATAGGTACCACTCCGGCGGGAAGGTAAACGGCGTTTTTGTGCGCTGCTCTGGTTTGCCAGAAGCAGCTTAGCCATGCTGGCCACATGACCTGGAAGCTGTACGTCAGCTCCCTCGGCCAATAAAGCGAGATGAGCGGTCACGACTGGGCCTAAGGGTCAGGTCACGACTGTCGGTCACGACTGGGCCTAAGGGTCAGGGGTCCCTTTACCTTTACTATGCTACTTTTAATTCAAATGAATCCCAAAGCAGCCTACAAACAATAAATAACAAGAACATGATAGAACATAATAAAGCATTAATCATACAGAATAATTAACAAACTATCAGGGAAGCAATAACAATCTATAGACCACTGTCAACAAAGCAACAACTAAAAACTAAGCTAAACATCACAATTAAAGCAAAAGCCATATGATTAACAAATCAACACAGCATATATACATATTAACAAAATTGCAACCAAAAAATAAACAAACCAAGCACTGTTAAGTTCATGCACATACTCTCTATATTCCGTTTACTGATAATCAGCTCATTAAAATACACATACACCTCTGGAACAACATGAGCAACATCGCTCTTACTGCTACTGTAGCACAAATTCTAACTCAGAACTAGTAGTTTCATAATTGTAGAAATGAAATGGTGGAATTTTTAATTTAGCACATGGACTACCAAGTTAAATTGAAAGTTTAAAAAGCAATTATAAAAGAGCTTTAGGAATTGGAGTGGTGATAAGTTAGGTGTGTTACTCATAATGAACACTCTCCATGACACTTATATCTACATAGTATCTATTACCTAATTCTAGTCAGGTTTCTGGGAACTTGTTAGAGTTCTTCCAGGGTACAACCTGGGGTGTTATAAGTTTTGCAAAACTGGTTTGACGGGCACTTGTGGCAAGATACAAAAAATAAATTTATGTACTGTTAGCAAAAACAGCTCTATAATACCTAAGAATGTAAAGGCATAACAAGAACCATGCTTTATCAAAGCTGGTTCATCAAGTATCCTGGCCCTAGTTGCCTCTGGTAAACCCACAAGCAGGACATTAAGGCAATAGCCTTCATCTGTTGCTGCTATCAGCAGCTGGTATTCAGTAGCAAACCACCTCTGAATCTGGAAGTTGTAATGAAGTCACTACGACTAGTAGCTGGTGATAGATTTTATGCCATGAATTTGCCTAATCGCTTTTCAAAGTGACCTAAATTAAAGACCATGACCACATCTCTGTCTCTGAGACATTCCAATATACTGTATTGGAACAAGCAACATGTTTTGTGTTAGGATGCCAGTCGCTGCCCACTTATTGCATGACAGTCTTATTTCCATCCAATGCTGTAATGTCCCAGCCTCTTCAATGTTGTTTCTATTGACTTGTTGCTGTATGAATCTAGCTGTCCATTATGCCATTTCATTTTTTTTCATAGGAAATGTTTTGCCATAGATGTGGAAGCACTCTGCAGGCCAAAATGATGGATCTATTAGCTAATCTTTTCTACATGCAAATTTATTTTTCAAATTCTCTTTCCGAGATTGATCCTTACTTATCTGAATCAATCCTAAACCACTGGAGTTGTATGAGTAAATTTGAACAGCTGCCTTAACAGCAGCAAACTGTATTGAACTATTTTATTAACTAGAAAACAAAACAAAAACATTGCTTCAAACCCAGATTTTGGCTTGGGTGTATTTTTAGAGAGTTATATATGCACAGAGCTTTCAAACAGTGTATATTATGAAATGAATGTAGCAGGAAGATGCAAGAATACACTTCTATTGAATTGGAAAAGACTTGAGATTCACAATGACAGAGAAAAGGAATAAGATGGTCTTCACAAAAGATAATTTGCAAAAACCTAACACTCAGGTATCATTTTTGAAAGCAAAACCATTTTAATTTCGATACTCAACCATAAAGCATCTTTTTGATATGACATGCAAATTATTATAAGTGAACAATAGCTTTAAAACATGACGCACAAGGGTTTTTTTTTTGTTTTGTTTTGCTAAGACAGATATGCCCAGCCTCCTGTCTTACGTAACAGTTGCCAGGGTGCAGTTTTGCAACGTAGCTCATTTTTGTCTGTTTAGGATTTAATTGCTAGCTGCACAGAATATACACTAATTAGTTGCACATGCTTCTGTCTGGGTTTTGATGTAGTGCCATCTCTTTCATGAGCCTTTGCTTCCATTGTGCTAGACGTCAATAAGGCCCACATCTTTGAACTGCGGTAGAGGCAAAAAAGGCTTGTCAACATTCCCCTCCCTTGCTTCCTCTGCCAATACAGTTTGTATTTATTTTCACACATATGCTTGACAAATACATGGTTAGCTTTGATACATATTCTCTGTATATATAAAACTTGAACTTATTTCTTATAATATTAACCAGTCTATTCCTTTATAAGAAATATAGTTAAATGCAAATTGGTTAAACTATGCTCTGGTTACTCTTCATTTGGACTACTACAATGTTCTCAGTGTGAATCTGTCTTTGAAAACTGATCAGAAACTGCAACTGTGGCCAAACTGCTAACTGGAGCAGGGTATACAGGGCACGGGACCCTTTTGTTACAACAGTGCTGCTCCTTGGGGCCCTGCAATGCTGTGTCCAGCAAGCATCATTTACAGGCAGCCCAGAGGCAGGTAAGATGCTGAACTGGAGGGCAGGAAGGTGCAAGGAATTAAATAGGAAGCATAAGAACTGGTGACCATTCTTAGGAATGCTCATCTGGAAGGTAGCTGCTAGGAGCTGTGGGACCCTTAGTCTGGATATTGAGCGTTCTAGACTTCCGGGGTGGTGCCATCGGTAATGGCAGACTCCCTCTGATCTGGAGGGACCAGCTCCACGGGAAACGGGTCTTTTCCGCTACGGCGAAGTGGGGACCCATTCAAAAACCACAGGCGGATGAAGCCTGTGACCATGGGACTCGGCGGGCACCTTTAGCGCCCCCCCAACCCGCAAAGGAACCCTCTAACGGGCTCCGGAGCGAAGAGGGGGAAGTGGCGCGGTGCTGAGAGTCAACTGCTTCTTCCGTGGAGTGAAGCTGCACAGCCGTTGCCGGAAAGCGCTGCCTTTTTCCTGGGACAATTTGGCTTTTAAAACAATCACCCGTGAGTACTTAAATTTCGGACAATTGGACTTTAAGTAAGGATTTGTGAGCTGAAAGGAAAATTGGACTTAAAAGTCTATTTTAATTTGGCACTGAAACGGGAAGGTCTAAACAGGAAGTCAGCCTTCCGTTTCTTTGTAGATAGATTAAAGCAAAGACATGGCAAACTAGAGTTCTGAAAATCGCTTGTAAAGGATCAACTTTCATCATTTTAAATTGTTGAACCCCCTTTGGAAGCAGGAGAAGAGGGGGGATTTTTCCCCCGGAATGTTTAAACCTGCAGAAGTGAGTGTAAAGCAAAGTAACTTTCCAACTTTCCAACTTTCTTGATCCTGGAGCGGGATGTCAGGACTGACGTTTTTTGAAGCTCATTGACCAGAGACAAACGTTTTTGACAGATAGCTAAAAGAAGAGAAACATAGTGACTCCATTGTTCCCCTTCGCATCTTAAAGGAACAAATATTGACAAAATATCTGAAAAAGGAAACTTTGTTGTTAGATCTGTTTTTAAAAGAAAAGAACAAACAGAAGTTCTTCCCCTAGAGGGAGCCTGTGAAACTGTAACCAATTCTGAATCGGGGAGCTTGCAGCTGTCACAGATTACGATCGTAGGAATAGACTTCTGACCTTGCAGGACAATGTATTCAGAAGCTCTGTTGTGTGTTTTCTGTAAAACAAGTGCCCTACTGGAACAGCTACATGAGAAGACGGATTTTATGACTGATGCGATCAGAAATTTTGGACAGGCAGTGGGAAATTATATAGAGCCCACCCAGGAATCAGATCAGGAGTGTGCCCTGACAGAACAGATGAAGGAAGAGGATGTTTCTGAATCTTGGGCGCCAGAGATGGAGGGAGCTGTGGCCCAGCAGGAACACGAATTCTTGGATTTGACAAATGAACTTGGTAAAAGCCAGATTTGGAAAGATAAAGTTTGGTTTGGTTTGGAAATGGGGGGTTGGACAGACCCCCCTATGCAGGGAGGTTTGGACTTTTCAAGTCTGGCAATGGGCCGTGAGATGTTTGGGGTTGTGGGGGCTCTTAATTTTGGAGGGACTTTGAAACATGTTCTTAAATACCACATGGAGCTTAGTCTGGACTAGGGAAAAGGGGCTGATTTGTTGAGATGGGTCAAAAGCATTGTCAAGCTGGAGTTCCCAAGAGTGAAAGGAGCAGGAGATAAAGGAAAATACAGCTATAAATATGAAGAAGAGCTGCGGAAGGGACATGGAAGGGACTTAAGGGCCTCGGACATAAGATTGCCAGGTTAATGCGCTAGATTGATGAGATAGAAAGGACTGACAAAACCCGGGACCAGGAGGAAGAGACGCTGGATGAAGATTGGATTGTTTCTTTTTTGTTACTTTTTTATTAGGATTGCTTTATAAAATTGATGAATGTTAGAAAAATGTTGGAACGAAATTATTTGGCTTTAGCAAAAATGTTTAAAGAATTATGTAAGAATATTATGGTTATGAGAAATTGGTAAAAATAAGATTTAAGTTTTAAGCTTTAAGGTTTTTATAATAAGATAAGGTTAAAATAGAGTAAGGTAAAGTAATGACAGAATATTATGAAGTATGGAAGGATTTGCTGCGACAATTAATAACCAGGATACAAAAAAAGGGAGGGGGAGGAGGAGGTCAAAGAAAGGTAATGACAGTTAAGGATTTGAGAATATTGGATTTGTTTTTAAATGTTTGTGGTATATTTTTATTTTTTGAGCGTGTTGTGCTATTTTTTGATTTTGATTTTTATTAATCTGTATTGTTTGACTGTGGTTTGTTTTTTCTTTGTTTTTTCTTTCTCTTTTTCTTCTTTGTTTTCTTTTGTAATTCAAAAATTTTCAATAAATATCATTTAAAAAAAAAGATATTGAGCGTTCTAGAGTGTGTACATGAAGTTGTGGGGCCTTTGGAGGGGATGGGGGCCAGGAAGACCTCCCTCATCACTTGTCATGTCCCTTGGGAGTAAGTGACAGATAGGGAAGCATGCCGCATACACCATGCACGCAAATTTCTTAAGTCCAAATCCTAAAGAGATTACTTGGAGACAAAGCTTCACTGCAACATGTAAGCCCTCTGTTTAGAACTGAGGAATTAGTAGCAGATCCCAAGGGGATCCGATACAATTGTAGTGTTTTGAAAACAATTAGCTGCTGTGATAAAACACTGCATTGTTCAGCTGGATGTTGAACAGTTTGAACTTTTATAATCATATAAACTCAGTTAAATGAAAATATCAAGTGGCCACATGCAGTGAAATCTCTGGCTGATGATTGCACAGCACCATTTTAATCGTTGCAGTGTTAGGAGAGAAATATACTTCATTCGGACAAAGCACAGAGTCCTTTCTAATATATTATGAAAGTATATTATGAAAGTACAGATATAAGATTAATTTATCATTTTATGCATAGGTGGGGAGCTTCCCCCCCCCCCCCAGGGCTGCATTCCCCTGGGGATAACTTGGCAGATCCCACATGCCAGTGTGGGGCAGGGTGGGTGGGTAGGGCCACCTGTACTCTTTCCTCCTGGTCACAGCCACACAATGTGCATTCAAAGCACATGGCTTCCCCCAAAGAATTCTGGGAACTGTAGTTTATTAAGGGTGCTATGAACTGTGGCTCTGTGATGGGTAAAATACAGTTCCCAGGAGATTTTGGAAGGAGGGGGCAAGCGTTAAATGTACCTTTACATACATCCTTACCTCATTCATCCATTCAGCTACAAACATCCATTCTTTTGCTTTCCCTTCTCTCTCTTCTCCCTTCCCTCTCTCTTTCTCCCCTACTCTCTCTCATGTCCCCTATATTCATGCCCCCATAGAGCAATTAGGCTTAGGAAAAAAGCTGCCATTGCCACCAATGAAAGCTTTCTCCCTTAATCCTATCACCACTTGGGGAGATGTGCCTTTTTGTGGTAGGGAAGGTTTATGGCACGTGGGGAGGACTGAACGAAATCTTCTCTCCCCAGCTGCCACCCCCATCAGCACACACTCACATGGCAATTAGGTTTAGGGGGAAATGTTCTGATGGTGATGAATGGAAGCTCCCCCTACCTCAGCTTAATTGCTGTGCAGGAAGGAGTGAAGCTGCGGGCCATATCTGGTTTGCAAGTATATGAAATGTGTTGTCTTTGTGAAATGCTTTTGCAAAATATTGCTTGACCATTAGCCACAAGATATCTTCCGACTCTGTTCTTCCGGAGACACATTATGGTGTCAGTTATTTATGGTTTTTGCTTTAGATTTCATATGTTTTTAAAAACTGATGTGCGTCACCCAGAGCCCGTTTGGTATGAGGTGACTAATAAAAGTGCTGGAAGTGTCATTTCCTTAGTCATCTTGAAATGTATTGTCAGAGCTTGATTGCAGCTGGGAATTGTCTTGACACAGCTGGACCTTGTCTCTGCTGAGCCTTAAGCCTGCACTTTCTGTCCTCTGCATATGAGAAAGAGGAGGGAGAGGAGCTACAAGAGCAGCATAGGTCTGAAAAGACAAGATATTTAGAATGGAAAGCATTACTTTGGCATTGGAGAGGCAACAAGGAACTCTTCCTTGGTTAAAATCAGGGGCAAGTCAGGGAAGTAAACTGCTTTTATAAACAGGTATTCAAGGAGAAGAGAAGGGTGGAAGATTTTACCCAGGAACCCCAGGCTGAATGATGAGAAGAGTTCTCCTATACTAAGAGTCAGGGGCTCACCAAGAGCTCTTGGAAGATGAGATTGTGAAGCTCTGAGAGTGCTCGCAAGTTGGCTGCTCTCACCAGGAGTGATTTGAGAACACACAGGGCTCTACTTACATTTTAGTAAAGGTAAAGGGACCCCTGACCATTAGGTCCAGTCGTGGCCGACTCTGAGGTTGCGGCGCTCATCTTGCTTTATTGGCCAAGGGAGCTGACGTACAGCTTCCAGGTCATGTGGCCAGCATGACTAAGCCACTTCTGGTGAACCAGAGCAGCACACGGAAACACCATTTACCTTCCTGCCGGAGCAGTACCTATTTATCTACTTGCACTTTGAAGTGCTTTCGAACTGCTAGGTTGGCAGGAGCAGGGACCGAGCAACGGGAGCTCACCCCATCGCGGGGATTCGAACAGCCGACCTTCTGATCGGCAAGTCCTAGGCTCTGTGGTTTAACCCACAGCGCCACCCGTGTCCCACTTACATTTTAAATACTTATAAATTTTGTATGGTTTCAAACTGAGGTGCTATGTGGGTGCCCTATGCTACTTTGGCATATTAATCTAATAAATAATAGCAGCAAATGAATTAAATAAATGGATAAATTACAGTTATTATTGCTTTTGCATAAAATGCTGATTTATAAGTATACCGTTTCTGTGGCTTTCTTGTGAACATACAGACACTTTTATCTGGTCACAGCTGAAATTCCAAGACACTTGGATCCAAATAGCATTCAACCAGTTTCACAGCTTGTCTTTTTCCTCCCCCCCCCCTTTTTGAATAACAGCCCTTCCCAGGGCCAGATGCTGAACAGCAAGGGGAAAAAAAGCTTTTGAAACTGAAAAGCACTGCAAAACTATTTTGAGATTACAGCCTTAAGCTAATTTTCTTAATAAACAACTCCCTTCTGCTCTAGTCTCATTTCAAACATGCCTCCTGCAATGCAGTGTGATCTGTTTTGCTTTAGACATCTATCTTAATAGAGCCAGTGCTCCGATTAATATGTTTAGAAGTGCCACCATGTGAACTGTCAGCACTGATGCAGCCATATGGAAAAGTAAGATATGACTCTGGGGATGCACTCATGCCCAGTGCTCCTGAAGCCCCACTCATGTGATTTGTCTCCCTCAAAAGGATGGGTGTGTGTGCATGAGTGGGCATCCAATGAATGGCACATGGGAATGGATGTCACAGGTCATATATTATTTCTCCATGTGATGATGTTATTCTGTCTAGAAGCCTTTTATACATATGAACCGGGGCTTCTGGGAGACTTCTGTTCTGTTCCACGGCACCTATGCTATGTGTTCCATGAGGATTTTTCACATGCACAGTGATCAGATATATGAAATTAGTTTTTATCAGTGGGCTGATGAAACTTGGTTCTATTTGTCTTTTTCATCTACTCCAAATGAAACTAATGCCTATCTTGCAAGATTTATATTGTGCAGGTATCTTCAAGGTTATTCTCCAGCTATCAAAGAAAAGCCTCTTTTATTTACCAACGTGAATTTTAATTATGGTTGGTTTTTAGAGTATTTCCTGAGTTCTTTTATCTTTATTTTTACTGTATTTTGTATGTCACCTTGTATGTTCCCAATGGAAAGATGAGATTTTATTTTAAAGGAACACTTAAATGATGTTAACACACACCTCTTACATTTTTTTGCCATTGCACAACCTAAACTTGTTTTCACGTATTGTCTCCTCCCCTTTAATCAGTCATCTGATTAAAGAAATACATTTTGAAGAAACATAATTTGCTGTTGCATACACACAGTTGGCAAACTTCTAAACCAGGATTTCAAAGCAGAATTTGCCAGTTCGTACGCAATGGCAAGCAGCACTTTCTACTAAAGTGAAAGTACTGTATCCTATTAAAACAGGTCATGTACTATGTGTTGGGAGAATGCTTGCTCAAGGCTTGTTAAAGCAACACCACACCATGGTTTGGCATTACATGAAATATGAACAACCAAGAGAGAATATTATGAAAATGATATACAGGTGGTACATAACCCCAGTCAAGCTTGCAAAAATTTACCATTTGCCCGATAATAAATGTTGGAAATGTAAAGAAACTGAAGGTATATTCTTTCACCTTTGGTGGACGTGCCCAAAGATTAAGGCTTTCTGGGAAATGATATATAATGAATTAAAAAAGGTATTTAAGTATACCTTCTTGAAGAAACCAGAGGCCTTTCTCCTGGGCATAGTCGGCCAATCGGTGTTAAAAAAGGATAGAACTTTCTTTATGTACGCAACAACAGCAGCAAGAATACTCATCGCAAAGTATTGGAAGATACAAGAGCTACCCATACTGGAGGAATGGCAGATGAAACTGATGGACTATATGGAACTGGCAGAAATGACTGGTAGAATCCGTGACCAGGGAGAAGAGTCGGTGGAAGAAGATTGGAAGAAATTTAAAGATTACCTACAGAAACATTGGAAAATTAAAGAATGTTAGAGTGATGATGGATTGAAATTAAGTGATTTCTAGCTGCACAGGCTTTAAAGTTATAGACAGATTAAGATTAGGGATTAGGAATAAAAAGGTTAAAAGAATGGAAAATTGGCTATTAATAGATAAAAATTTAATGTTATATTATATTAATTATATTATATTATATTATATTATATTACATTATATTATATTATATTATGATTAAGGATTGGGATTAAAAAAGAGGGAAAGGAATTGCTGGACAAACAAACTGAATTGGAATACAAAAGAGGGAGGTATGAGGAGGTCCAGAAAATAAGTTAATTCAAAAGCAGTGATGAAAAGATGGAATTGTTTTTAACTGTTTTTTTTTTTTGTATTTTATATTGTGTATTTTTCTTTTTACTTTTAAATTCTTTTTTATTGATGTGTCTCTTTCTATCTGAAACTTTAATAAATATCATTTAAAAAAGAAAAAGAAATATGAACAACCAATCCAATGGGATATGCAGCTTAAGAAACTGGTCTTAAAACACTACGAGGCAAGGCTTAAATATCCCATTTGAACATGAGCTCTTAAAAATTGTGTATATTTTTGCAGGGGAAAAACCTAGAAAATACATGCCAACACACTCCAGAATTTTCTCCTAGGCAACAAGAAAAAAAATCAGTTTCTAAAAAGTGAAAAGAAGAGAATGACATGTAAAAGTGCATGGGGTTTAATTAGAGAGAAGAACATGCTGTATCCAGGCACATTAGAAAAAATATTAATTTAGATAAAATGCCATTTTTTTAATCATATACAATTAAAACATTATCTTCTCTACTCTCAGGTAATTATGAAATCCAGGGATGACCCACCCACTAAAAGTTCATAATTAACTATGAAGCTCTGAAGGCATAATTTGAGTAACTCGACGTACTTAAATCTGATTCAGACAACGTATGTAATTACATAAAAAAAGGAAACCATTTTCATATGGAAATTCTTCTGAAACTTAAATAACCTTTCATTCTTATATCTCTTAACATGACAAACACTTAAGCAGAAGTGGTATAACGAAAGATGATGTTGAAAGAAAGGCTTTCACATTTAATATTGACATGTAGATAAATATAAACGTTGGTATAAGAGCTGTATAACAACTTTACTGAAGTGCTGATATATATACTAAAGCTGCAATCTGATGCCCTATCAGGGCCTTATTGAACTGAATGGAACTTCCTCTTGAGTAAACGTTTTCAAGATTATCCTGCAAGGTAGCTACATAAAAGTGTTTAAAAACAGGGAACTCCTGAACTATTTGCCTGCTTTCTGGTTCTGTCTAACCTCAGATGGAATGAACACATGGTGGCTGTCTTCAGCACACTGTCCTCCAGCATCTGGAAACCAGATGGAGAAGAAATGGAGACCATCCATGGCTGGTGACCAAAAAAGCAACCACTTGCAGCCATCTTTTCCTAAAGCTGAATCATCTAATACCAGCTAGTCTTACTGTTTGTGGAAAAAAGATCCGGGAACCTGGAAAACATTTTTCGGCAAGATACAACATGCTCTGTGGTATGATGCCAATTACACATGCAATTAAGTTCAGCAAACTGGAATGAAAAAAAATGCTATGGTAGCCAGGGGAAGGGAGGAGACTGAGTTGCTTTGAGTGGGACATGATAGTACATGTAAACCATATATTATATGTCTTCATCTGTAACAATTTAGCTTGATGGATGCTTTTTCTTAGGGGGGAAAAAGAGCTTTGCAAAGGAGTAATGGTGAAGAAGCAGTTAGCCTCAGTGGTGTCATCAGAAAAAAGAATATTTTTGGTGCATTTCTGGGGATAAGAGTTTTGCCCAACACATAGATTTCTGAAAGAGGAATATTAGTCCTCTCCTAGGAGGTTTTCTCTGAAGATGGTCCTATTGCTTTTGATGGAACTTTTTTTCTAGGAAGCACATGCTCAGGACTGCAGTCTTAATTTATATTCCACCTTACGATTTGTGTCTGTGAAAGGTGCCTTTCTTTCAAGTAGCAACCGGAGTCCAACATAATGGGTGTGTAAGGAAGAGCTACTTCCATGGAGAGCATTTTCCCTCTTTGCTGCCTTCTGGAGATGCTCATATTAAACTTTTCCTACTTGCTACACTGCTCCAAATCACTCCCTTCTGCACCCAGGGTGTTCCACATGCTTGTTTATAGCAAGTGCATGTTTGGAATGCTGTGAGGGAAAGCAGCTGGGGGAAGCAGTTTTGACTGAAGAAGCAGTGGCCAGGAAAGAATTAAGCACTCATTTCTGCAATTTCTGTATGCAAAACCATCCCTTTCTCAAGTGCTTTTCCCTAGAAAAAAACAAAAACAGCCTTTTGTTAGATGCATATGCATGTGTAATGTGTAGTTCCACCCAAAGAATGCTGCTGCCTGGGCCTTTGAGATAAGGTACAGTAGAAATTATGAAAATGAATAAAAAGCAGCACACAATTCCCTTTAGTGCTAGTCTTTTGAACTGAAGGCAAAAATATTTATACAGGAAATATCTTGAAGCTTGTGGAGCAGGTTCTGAGAAATGTCAGAATAATCCCATATTAAGGCAGAGTCGAAAGAGACCAGAGTTCTTTGCAATTAAATATGAAATAAAACAAGGTGTTCTGCTGAAGTTGTCATAAATACTGGCTTCATGTTTTTAAGTAGCTTTTAATGTAAAAAATTGTGAATGAACCTCACAGGTAAGTTTTTACTTTTGACAAACTCAGAAAATGTGGCCCTCAAAATGAACGCAGCATGATATTTTTACATTGTAAGGAACTGAAAGACTTGTCTAAAATGGTGGGATATTGCACAGAAAACAACATGGTGCACTAGTTCCTGTGGCAAATAACAGACAGTACTCAGATCCATATCAGACTAGATATGATTTGAGATTCACTAGGAAAAGCATAAAAAAATCATCCTGGTAAAATCAAGGTGGGCATTAACATTTATTTATTTATAAAATAAGTTGTGTACAACAATATATAAACAATATAACATGGAAACTGTTATGTATTGAAGTTCTCACCCTGGCCACCAGGAGTATCGTGTATATAGTTTTCACTCAGGTCCACGTCTGATATGTTCACCCACAACTTAACAGAAACCATTAAAATATTATACAATGGAAGTCTCAAATCTGGACTCTTGTACAAGAATAACTTTTTTTACCACAAGAAATGAGTTTTAAAGCTTATGCTGCAGAGAAAATGTTACAAAATGGCAAAAAATGAACTAGCAGTTGTTCAGTCCTTACACTATTTCTCCCTTTGATCCCAGAGAGAATTTAAGCAAGTTTTACATAGTTTCCATTGCTAAAACCAAAATGGATCTCTTTCCTTTCTTTGCATGCTGGCATCTCACAATGCCTCTCCTGTGTTACAAGCAGCCTCATATGTATGTATGTGTGTATATATATATATATATATATATACACACACACACACACAAAAAAAAAAAATAGACAGGTACTTGGATTTCAGATCTGTTGAGTCACAAGTCTTAAAGCTACCACACCCAGTGGACAAACACCAGTTCTGTCCCCACACAAGAAAACCCCCATAATGCACTTAAACACAGCATTTACAACTTTTACGAGTTTCACATATAGCTCATTACAGTCATTCAGTCTCAAGGTTCCCAACATGTGGGCTACAATGGCCAGGTTATCCGGATCCAGATGTAGGAGCTATAGCAGATGAAGGTGGTAAAAGGCATTTCTAGCCTCAGAGGTAACTTGGTTCACTAATGAAAAAGAGGCATTCACAAATACGCCTAAGTTCTGTGCCTGTTCCCTTAGAGGGAGTGCAGTCCTGCCCAGAAAAGGCAACTGGCTTAACTTCCAAACACACTTTATTAGTCCCCATCCAGTCTGCCACTGCATTAAGGCACTGGTCCAAGGCTTGCACTATGTCCTCTGATTCAGATGTTGTGGAGAAACAGAACTCCATAAAATCAATGTATCTGTAGCACTGATACAAACCTTTCCCTCTACAGCAGTGTGGTCCTATTGTTTGCCTGTTGCAATACAAGTTAGACTATCAGGTATGAGTAGTTTCAACTTTATGGAATGTGAATCCCCATAAAGTACATATATGACTCCTTCATTAGTGGCTTTGAAAAGCAGTATGAATACATTTTAAATTTTGATCCACGTTCTATTAATGGTTGTCTCTTAGTCATGTTTTTACTGTTCATTTTAAACAAGTATAATTGAAAATGTATATTTACATATATATGGAGTTGTTTTTAACTTTTAATATGGTTTTAATTGTACAGTTTTATGCACTGTTTTTGTAAAGCACTTTGATTTTTTAAAAATCCATAGTGGTATATCAATATTTGAATGAATGAATGAATGAATAAATAAATAAATAAATAAATAAATAATATTGATGATTTTTATTATATGACAAGCTTTGTATGCTAATTAGGAGCATAATTGTACTGAAAGGTAGGAGATTAGAGAGAAAGAGAGAGAGAGAAAAAATGAATGATCAATCACTCTCATTTACCAAAACATAAAACTAAAACCCCAAAACTCATATGTATGGAAGACAAAGCCTACACAATAGGGAGAAATGCACTGTAATGTGAGAGGTTAATAAGGAAATGATTGAGGTAGCTGTCACAGCTCATCAGAACAGTAAGCCAAGATAAACAGAGAACAGGGGATCACATTTGGAAATAGCTGAATAAATAATAAAAGATTTATTAAAGTATTCAAGGAAGTCCTTGCTTTCTGTTTAAGAATGATGGGCAGAGCAATCTGAAGTGTACTGGTGGTGGGAGTGAGTGAAGTGGTGGACTGTCTGCTGCTTTGTAGGATAAATGAATAGCAGGATGTTGCAAGCTAGGGAGCATAAAGGTAGTGCTGTGCAATGTTCTAATGAACACAGAGTACACAGAGATAAGGTAGATGTACCCTGACAAGAAATATAGACTGCAGTTAGGCTGAGACAAGTGTACAGAAGTGAAACCAGTCTATGCATACTGTCAAAAGGTTAAAGATAGGGAGAAAGATAATGTATTCTGAGGTGCTCTGCATATGGATAGGTAGTGTGTAATGGAGAGGGAGACCCAAATAAACATCTTGGAACATTGAATTTATGTGAAGAACATGTGATGGGCACCTGGAGGTGTACACATGCATGACACCGGGACAAAAGGAAGTGTGGAAAAGCTCCATGTGTGTCTTAATAAGCTATTGCTAAACTTTAAACTCAGTTGTTTTGAGTGTAACCTCTCTGGTCCCTGAGGCTATGTTCACCCACTGGTAAATAAAGTTACAGTGGGGAGCAGGATTAATTGGAGGAGATTGGAGGAGCTTCCAGACCAAGTCCTCATACTGAATTTTAAAATTTTAATAAAATCTAATTTCTACAGCCTCCAAAGTCTGGCTGACTTGCATTCACCACAGTGGGATGTATGTGTGTGTGTGGGTGGGGGGGGGGGTGTTTTCTTTGCACCAGTTTTGTAAGCCCTCCCCCCGAAGGCACTGTGTGTAGAGAATTGACTATGCCAGCTCTAAGCTAGTGTGGTTAGTTGGTTTTTTTGAAGCTTTTTATCCTGCTGGTTGGTTCAAAGGTAGTTTATGAGAATGCTCTTTGGGTCTCTTGGAAGAATGAAGGTGCTTTGTATCCAAGTCCATATCTATTCATTCCCACCCACCCCAGAGTACCCTGTTTTAGGGCTTAAAACAGCTACTGTCAGTGAAAAATATGCCCACAAAACTTTCTATCGCTGATATCAGGAGCTTCTACACTATATATGACGCTTGCCCTTGCAAAACTCTTTTTTCTACCTGGAGAGCCCCCTCTGCCACATCATAACCCCCTCCAGCCAGCAGATCTGGTTTGGCTCAGTTTATACTTCACTATAGTAATAAGACCCTAACAATAATAGTCATTTGCTTCTATAGCAAATTATTTAGCATGTTTAAGTTTTACTTGGCTAGATATATTCTTTCATCTTCTCAGCTTTCCTACCTGATAATGTTTTAATAAAAGAAAAGAAAGGGTATGGAAAAAAGTAATATTTGGGGTTTTTATTTTATTTTTTAAAATGGAATAATAGATTTTGGACTTTTTGTACAAGTCAGAGAATTGTATTGGAGTGAATCAATAATTAATCAACAGCCCAAGTTGACCGTGAGACCTGTTCCAAAGTGGAATGGTGGACTTTCCTTCACTGGGGGCTTTTAAACAGAGCTTGGATGGTCATATGTCAAGGATTCTTTAGCCATGATCTCAGCATTGCAGTGGATTGGACTTGATGACCCTTGGAATACTTTCCAGTTCTAGAATTCTATTATTCTAAGTAGTAGACAGCAGCAAAAGGACACAATACTTTTAAAAGAAAATTTCTGTTTATTTTTCTTCCAAAAGCTAAAAAGTAAAAAAAAGCTTTCTAAATAGGAGCTGAAAGAATTTCTTCCTTTATGTTCAATGTACATACACAGTGTATATATTTTACACTTTACAGTATTTCAGCTATGCTCCTCACCGCAAAGCATAATCATATACAGATGGGAGCTAGCATGGGAAAGGAATATATATATATATAATATGACCAAAAAAGAAATGAAAATTTGCACTGAAGGGAATTACTTTTGTTATACTTAAGGCAAATGAGATTTGAGATGAATTCACACTTTTAGAAAGACACAGTGATCCATATGTTCTTCTTCCTAATGTCACTTAACAAGCTGGCTTTGCCATTTGTTGTTACAATTAAATACTTTCTTTTTTGTTGTTAACTTCCACCCCCGTGCATTTTTTAGCAATCCAAAACATAAATGACAAAATATACCATTTATAAGAAATGAGATGCAAATTGTGTTTGTGTGCGTGTGCACACGCGCGCACACACACACACACAGATAATCTTTCTCAGTTCTCTGAACTTACATAATGTCTGATGATCTAGAAATTTATCACTCAGCTATAGTCTCTCTTTCCAAAATGTACAGTTCTAGAAGTTCTCATAAAATGACAGGATAAATGGAGCTGAATCCAAAATAGCAGGGGGGAGGGGAACCCGTTAGGAATTGGAAAATAGCAGAGCATTTTAGGTAGCGAATGAAGTGGAGACTGTGGTACAGAGATACTCGTGATTGAAAACATCAGGAGGTAAATGACAAAATGGCCACAATCCTAATGGAGCCCATGACTGTAAACACTTCAAATGCAACTGTTCACTTTACAGTCTATGTTGTTCTGTTCCTTAGAAGAGTGTTCCTTGCAACATGAATGCTTTGAGCAAACAGAAGTAATTAAATCAGCATGCTTTAAAGGTCATAGTAATCCTTTGTAACCCCAACTCTTATAACTTCATAGATGCTGGAGTTCGTGTGTGTGTGTGCGTGCGCGCGCGCACACACACACACACACACACACACACAGAGAGAGAGAGGTTTGTTCATTTATAGCAGGGATGGATGGATAATATTTTTAGGTTAAGGGCCACATTCCCTTACGAGCAAACTTCCAGGGGCCACACGTCAGTGGATGTAGCCACATTTCTTGTTCACCCCCCATCTCACTACAGTATTCTCCATCCAGATAAGCCAAATGTACTATTAATGTTCAAAGGCACATTCCAGGCAAAATTTCTGCGAGTTTGTGGGTGCCAGACTAATTCCTGGATCCAGCAAGTGTTAAAAGCTAATCAAGACAGGAAAGCTTCCTGGACCCCTGGATCCATCAAATGTGAAATATAAGCTCAGCTAGCTTCCTCATGACGCTATCGCCTGGGGGATGGGTCATTAAGGGAAACAAAGGAATGGAGCTCTGTGTGAAACAGCAAACAAGTGGGGACCCTCCCATAGCCCACCATTAGTGAGAAGGATAAAAGGTGGAGTTTAGAGTAGAGTTTGCAGGGATATGACCTAGAAGCAAAGCAGGAAGCTGAAGAGAAAGTCAGAGCACAATGTTTGATTTCTGTTTGCATCCAAGGTTCTGCCTACAGGAGAAACAAGACACTTCTGGAGGGTTAATGCTGTGAACCCCTTCACTGTAGGCTAATGTTGTGTATATGTATAAATATACTAGATACCATAAAGATACTACAATCTCCACTGTGCCTGAATTCCAAAACGAAACACAAACTATGAACAGCAGCACCTGAGATACAATGGTGACAGGTGATGTGCCTTTTTGAAGGCACAGGCTTACTCCAGGATCGTGAAGCGGTTTGCATTGAAATCCCTGCTAAAATGTTGTTTTCTGCTCCATTTTAATGGGTTTCAAGGCAAACCTCTCTGATACTGGAGCAAGGCAAATAGCCACTGCCTATCAGCTACTTCTCCATCCAGTTCACTATTCTGTTCCAGGGATGGGGAACCACTTTTTTTTGGGGGGGGCAGAGGGCCAGATTCATAAATGGCCAACCCTCCTTGATCCATTTTGACAGGTGGGTGGGACTTCCGACCTGTCAATCACCCGGCCTTATATGACATCAGGCAACATCATACGACGCCAGTTGTTTCCCAAGAGACAGATGCAAAGGATGGATAAAAAAGTGATGAATTCAAAGCATGGGAGTAAAAGAATTGGGAGTGCACTTAGAGTGCATTCCCTATTCTTTCCTTGCAGCCATGGCTTGAACTTCCATACACAAGGTGAATGTAGTTTGCCCCAAATGACCTAGCAGGCAAAATTCAGAGGTCTTGTGGACCTATTAGGGCTGTAGCCTGGAAGCTACCCACTATCACTCTATTCTGAGTCTTTCATGTCACATGCTACCCAGTTCTTTTAACCACAGGTGTTGTACCCAAGATCGAACCATCTGCATGCGAAGCAGTGTTCCACCCCCAAGACAATAATATCGATCCATGTCCTCAGTGAATAGCAAAATGCTGCTACGTGACTCTATTATGTCCTTATGTTCATTGCATGATATCTGAAGGGCTAGAATCTTTCAAGGAAGAACAGATGGGAAACAATGATTGTGACAGGCATGAACAAAAGAGGTGGCATAGTGGGCTGTGGCTGTTCTTCATGAATATTATCCATACTCCCAAATGGCAATGCTAGCAGTGGAAATCAAACCTCTGTAAAATTTGGCACTGATTGGCTGTTCCAGATATCATATTTCTGGGGAAATCAAACATTTCCAGCTATCATCAGGTAGCTGTAAATTATTAATAAACATGTTGATTCAATAAACTGAGGCAATAACTGCAATATGAGACAATAACTCTATTGTGTATTTGAAAATAAGTGCAAGAAAGAAGCAAACTGACCACTTGCCTGATGAGGAAAATAAAAACCAAGCTGAATATCTTACATTAGTGTAGGAACACAAAAGAGAAAGATTTTTTTTATATAGTAATTCTTTGGATCTCACAAGTGGTGTAGAGATGTTTGAAAAGGCAGTGAAGAATGGAGTAATTTCATTGACAACATAAAGCAGGAAAGTTGAGAAAACAGGATTTGGTCTTTTCAGCTTCTGTTCAAGAGGATTTCTTGAACTGACATGAAGGAGTTTTTTCTCACTTAGGATCAGTGGGGAAAAGTGTAAAAGCTACTTTCAAGGACATATAGCAGCTGCTTGAAGTGCTTCTGATTCTCTTAAGAAATGAGCTCTGAAGTTATTAGCTTAAAAGATATCACCACTAGTGGCTGGTGCCCATTGGCCCTGACAGCACAGAAGACAGAGAGACCAGCAGTAGATGGAGCCAGACCAAGCTGCAGCAGAGCCACCCTGATTGGCTGTAAATAAGAAGGCAGGCAGGTGAGGGCATATGGAAAGTAGTGGGAGGTGGCCCACGTTCCCTAAATGACTAGCCTCCACTGGATATCACTTTTACGTATTGACAATAAAGAGTTCCCAACAACTTCTCAAAAGTCCCAAAGGAGTACATGAAAGCTGCGCCCTCCCAAGCAACTGACGATCACTTAGATTGGATATTGAGAGAGGATTGCTTAAAAGCTAAAATATTTGAAAAAAGGTATGAAAATATTAATTCAGTTCAGACACAATTAGGTATGTGCTTGATTTCAGTCCAATAAAGTTTAATTATTCTGTTGAAATCAGGGATGCTCAATAGTACTTGAATTTGGTAGTTCTGTAGTTTATTGTGCTGTATTTCTGAGGTAAAATTTATATTAAATCAGAAGTTTATATCAAACTTCAAACTACAAACATATGTTGTGAGATTGGTACTTTCAACATCGTGCAAGCATAAGACCATGGCTGTCTGAAGATTTATTTGTTACAACCATTTTGACGTATAGCAGTCAAATAAATGTGTTTGCTTGTAAAACTGTTCGTTTCTGGCTAAAAGCCAAATTAGAGTAAATCTTCAGTTCTGACACTGAAGGGCTTCCTCATAAATTTATTTTACACAGATCGATGTAGGGGTTTCATCCTGGGAATGGCTGTACATTTGACCATATGGAAAAGATGAAACCTTTATTCAACATCTATGCTTATATTTCAATTTTAGAAGTCACATGAAGCCTGATAACTCAATATGAAACTCATTTATTGAAACATACACCCCATTGTTACTTGAAAGCACAGAGATTTTGAGTGCAACTGAAAAGGTATACTGAGAAGTTTAAAATGAGGATTAACTAGTAATATCAACATATGTTGAAATGTGGGTCATTTTTGTAATACCCACAGGTCCCGCTATCCAAACATTCATTATGCAAATATTCATTTACCCAAACACGAGGAATTAGTATCTAAATCTTGCTATGTACACCACAGATTCAGATATCCAAACAGCCAGATTTGTGTGTAACAAATAAGCAAACAAGCAGCCTTAGACAAGTCTTACAAAGATTTTGATCCTTTCTGGAAAGAATAATAAAACAAAGGGATTCTCTCCCCCACAAAAAAATTACTCAGTCCCTCCCCACAACCCCAGGGTGATAGAAAGAGTGCATGGCAGAAACACATTGCAAGTTAAGAAAGAAAAAGAGGAACTTAAATAATGATGTGGAACACACATTTCCCCAAATACAGAACATATGCATGAGAATTATTTATAGGGATACATTTCCTGCTCACAAGGAGCAGATGGTTCCAGAAGCACATCTGCTACCTTAGATAGAGCTTCTGAGCCAAACTTAGAACGTAGTTCGTGCTTCTAAGTTTCAAATTAAGAGAAGCAACATGTACTTGTGAAGGTGAAGCTGGCTTTGATTGTTTTAGATTCGTGACTTCATTACACCTGGAGAAATGAGTACCTACTGCCGTATCCCAGTGTACCATGAACTTCTCTTCACCAACAATATTCACCAATATTCTATTTTCTAATTTGCCATGTGTGTTTACTTTTTTCTACCACCAACATATCCAAACCTTGAATTCAAATTTTAGAAACCTTGAATTTAAAACCAATCAATCAATCAGTATCAAAAGCTATCATCGAAAGGATGGCAGGCTGTGAAACATAAGAGTCATGTTATGTTGCGTGCCAGTATGAAAAGGAGAATAGAAAACTGGGGAAAGTGGATTGTCTGCTTGAGCCTTTAGAGAAGGGATTGGCAAGGTTTACCTTGCCTGGGTCAGTTCACTCCTGCAGAGAGCGCTCCGTGGGCTGGATCGTGTCTGTGCAGAAGCGGTGCCTGGTGTCTGCGCACATGTGATTGCTGGCACCGCAGAAGTGAGTCCCTGCTCTGCGCTGCGCCGGTTTAGCACAGTGCGCAGGGACTCACCGAGCGGGCGGCTTGGTTTGGGGCTGGCTCGTGGGCCGTTTAAACAACCCCCATGGATCGCTTGTGGCCCATGGGCCGCAGGTTGCCGAGCCCTGCTTTAGAGCAAGGATGGGAAATGTGTTATCTGTCCAGATGATGTTGGTCTACAACTCCCATCAGTTCCAGCCAACCTGACCAATGGTCAGGAATGATGCAAGTTGTACAGTTCTTCTACTTTAAACCTTTTCACATAATTATCTCTCATAAAAGGCCAATGGTCACTTCCCAGCTTAGCTTATATCAACTTGTACTGTGGTTGGTAGAAAATGTGACATGTTTGAAATCCTAAATGAACTCCTTATCAGCAAACTCAGCATTGCTGTTATGGTACTCTCTCTCTCTCTCTCTCTCTCTCTCTCTCTCTCACACACACATACACACGCACGCACACACACCATAACAAAAAGATACAATGCTTATTCAACTATATTTTCCTTTAGCTCAGTGTAAAGTAAAACTTTGAGATTATTCCAAACATTGTAGTTTATGATGTATCAACCATTAGTTAGAGAGGGTAGAACTAGTTAGGTGTCATACCCTAGAGGTTTTTGAGGAAAATAATAGGTCACCAGCTATTTGGACTAGAAGTAAAAAAACCTTTTGCCTATTCTCAATACTTTACAACAGAATGAATTGGGGCAACGATGTAACACCTTCCCAAAAAACTATATTTATTTCTATCCATGCCAAATTTGTCCATTCATTCCATTCTTTAACTCACCCCAGTATAAGGTTACCAGACGTCCCTGTTTCCCAGGGACAATCCCCGGATTTATAAATCAGTCCCCATACAAAATCCATTGAAGTTGGAAAATGTCCCCGGATTCATTGAAAAAAATCTGGTAACCTTACCCCAGGAGTTTACTGAGGCTGAATTGTTCTCATTTTACATAGGAGGAATGCATTTCTGTAAGGCAGTTTGACTATTACCGTGGGCTTTTTGACAGAGTAAGTAGAACAGCCCTGGTCACTTGACCCAGTCTTCTGCTGTCATAGTCAATAAATTGCGGTGCAGGGGGACACCTCATTCGACTGCCCAAGGTGCTAGTGATTTGTTTCGTTCTGTCATTCTCTGCTAAAGTAGGGGACTCTATATATATATCCTTTAGAGAATATTGTTGCTAAATTAGCCTTGAGCAGTGCTATCAATGGTGCTCTACTCTGACCCTTCATTTCTTTCTATGACATTACTCAGTGCAGAGGTTACAAAAGAGACAGACAATGCAAGAGTCCTTCAAGCTGTGATATACAGTATGTGTCTAATAGGGAAAAGGGGTGATGATGCTGGAGGAGCAGGTTTTGACTTGCACTCTTCATTTTTAAATGAAATTTCAGACTGTTGGTTATTTATTACCTTTGCTTCTAGTGATTCATAATTTTTCCACTCTCGCCTATAACATCTTTGAAGAATTCTGAACTATAATTGTGATTCCTCCCTGCCCCCCGCTGGATTGCTTGTGCTACACAGTCCTTGTTCTGCACATCCTCGTTCCTTGATATTTTAAAGTGGTGCCACCTACACTTTGGAACTCCCTGCCTAATGACACTAGGCAGACACTTTCAGTGCCTTTCTGGTGCCTGATTATTATTATTTTATTTAGGCAAGCCTATTCAGTCATGTAGAATGTTAGACGTATTTTATCTCTTTTTAGCTACTGTTGATTCTAATATTCTTTTGAATGTTTTTAAATACTTTGTTTTTAACTTTTTTTTTAAAAAAAGCGAAACACCCTCTTATTTTGACTTACACTGGCCTTGTCTCAGCTAGCTTTGGCTAGGCTGGCTGAACCTTGGCTGAGCCAGCAGAAGCAAGTTACAGCAGCGGATCTTTAGCTGAGCCAGGTTTGGGGACTTGGGACCATCTGAGAAGGGAATCAACTTGCTAAGCCAGAGATCCGCTGTAACCTGTTCATTGCAGCAGATCTTGTCATAGGATTTCCCACTTAAAGTGTTTGTAAGACATATTACACCTACATATAGAAAGAAAGAAAATATAAATAGTTCAGCATGCATGTTGGAGCAAATATGGATAAATAAATACATGCATAAGGAAGCAGAAAAGAAGCACACTGTTGTATGATGCAGGTTGCTGGCAAAATTTAAAATTTGCAGCGTAACCCATAATTGTACACTAAAAATAAGCAACACGTTTCTTGTTCTGCATAGTTTAATCCTCCTCTAATCTACTTTTCATTCTAATAAGTACTTTTTTCAATCTTCCTACTCTAGTTTAACAAGTGAACATCTGTGATGACATAAAATTGGAGTTTTGATTTGTGTAATGCTATTGCGACAATGTGAACTTTGAAATCTGGTCCCATGAAGCAACATGCTTAGGGGAGAAGTTTGCCAGGCAGTTTAATGCAGGTGTAAAATTCTGTAGGTTTGTTTTTGCCCTGAAGGATTTAATAGCTCCTGAGAACTATTACGATGCATCACATGAACGGGTACTGAGGGACTCCTAAATCTGTGTATAATTTGGCTGCTACATATGCATGATAAATTGACGTCTTTAAACTTCTTGTTAATTTTATACTGGCCTACGATTTACTATGCACTTCTTTATCACACCTCTTGGGTATGCCTTTCTGTCTTGGACACAAAGGCATGCATTATTTTAGATTAAAAACACCCACGAAATTAGAACAATTTGGGAGGCCAACATATGATGGCTTTAATGACAATAGTAAAGAATGTGCTTGCAATAAAGAAGCCAGGATTTGGCACTGATCCACATGTGTGGGATTCAATGAGCTCTCTTGCATGCCGTTAGGTAATAGGAATAATTATTATTAACCACTGCAGCTCAGAAAAATGGCAAGGTTTCTACAAAGAAACACCATGTTTAGAAAATTAGACTTTCATAATCAAATGACACATCATAATTGATGTTCAGTAAACCATATCATGTAAAAAAACACACTCACCTATTGTCATAGTAATTACATGATCTGAACTGTAGGGGCCTGATCCATCTCCTACCCACAAAGGTGAACCTGCAACATTGGACTCTTTGTTAATGATAAAATGTTTGCAAATTACTTGAGAAACCTGAGTACCTGGGGTATGAGTAAGAGAAGGATGTCTACACACTGGCGGAGGAAGGGGGTGCGGTGGGTGCGGCCTGCCCTGGGTGTCATCTCTGAGGGGGGGTTACATTGCTGCCCCGCTCCCATGGACGGCTAGCCCCACCCCCGGGTGCACAGCATGTGTGCCTCTGTGTCTACATGACAGGGTTGATGGGGGGAGTTTGGATTTGATATCCCGCTTTATCATTACCCTAAGGAGTCTCAAAGCGGCTAACAATCTCCTTTCCCTTCCTCCCCCACAACAAACACTCTGTGAGGTGAGTGAGGCTGAGAGACTTCAGAGAAGTGTGACTAGCCCAAGGTCACCCAGCAGCTGCATGTAGAGGAGTGGGGAATCAAACCTGGTTCACCAGATTATAAATCCACTGCTCTTAACCACTACACCACACTGGCTCTGGTCTTGAGTTCTGTGTAGGGAATTAATTTCAGGGGCAGTGGTGGACTTGAGTATTATGGCACCCTGTGTGAGGCCAACGTATGGCGTCCCCCCAGCCCTCTCAGCGCCTTCTCAAAGGTGGGCCCTAGATCCCTCCCACCTTCTTCCCAAAGCTGGGAAAGTATTAACTAGGCTTTGGGAAGAAGGAAGGTGGATTCTAGGACCCTGTCGGAGCCTCATGCCTGCTTCCCAAAGCCCAGTGCCTCGCTAACCAGGCTTTGAGATGGCCCAGTGCATGTGCATGTCTCACACAGACCTAAATTCAGCCAAGGGCACTCCTGCTCAAGGAAGTGGGTGGGATAGCTACTACCAGTCAGTATAAACACTACTGAGCTAGATGGACCAATGCTTCTATGCACCAATGTTATCCCATAAACCGCTCAGAAGATTTATAAAAACTAAAGTTCTGGTAACAATGATAGCATAAGGAGAAGAAAGTCTCAGATTAAAAACTGGACACTAATCTCAAGCAGGAAAATTTTAGCTATTCAACCTTCAAAACTCTTGCTACAGTTTAAAGAGATTTTAAATATTACCCTAATTTTGAAAACTACATAACAAATCTCCTTTCTAGAAAGTTAAATAAGGTTTTAATCTCTCTTTACTTTGCATGTTTGTTACTTACCTATTGTAGCATTTCCACTATCAAACTCACACCCCATTGTGTCAGATAGCCATAGAAATCCTGTGAAGTGTTTCAGCACCGTGGCATTGTGCCCACGTGTATGCAAATAGCTTATGCACATGTGTATGTTTGCCCAGAAACAGGCTATTTCCCCTCTCCCTGCTTGCTTGCAAAACTATTTATGCATTGAAGCACTGGCCCTGAAATAGCATCAGACTATTTCTAATTTACCTTCATTTCCTGGACAATTAAAACAGACTGTACTTTGATCACAATATGATATCTCTATCAACTTGTTGCTCTCCCAGAACCACTTGTGGTGCCCCCCCCCAATTCAGTAGAACAAAAGACAGGGCAGTTCTTAAAAGTGATACATATAGAGATTTTCTGCACATACTATATTTAGAATTCATTGCATATCTAACATCTGCTTTGGCATTAAAGGATCATAATAAAATTGTTGTTGTTAAATAAAAAAACTGCATACTGCCCTTCATCCAAATATCTCAGGGCGGTTCATAGAATAAAATACAGAATAAAACTGCAAAGTACATAATAAAACAAAGCAAACCAATAAGCCCCCCCTTCCATGAACATATTTAAAAAGGGCATAGACTAATAATCAGCCAAAGATCTTGTTGAAAAGGATCGTTTTCACCTTTTTATTATTCTTATTTTATTCATTACTGGAATATTTCATGCAATGATATATCTATTCATATCATCAGGATGAATGCGTCTTTTTTGCATTACCTGAAAAGAATAAATATATTTTATAATAAATATGCGTACAATCTCACTATGGTTAAACACAGTTACAGTCTACTGATTTCACTGAGAGTTAAGGAGCTGGATCTAACCCAGGTAATTAAAAGAGCATATTCTGAAAAATAATGTTCCAACTGGTTATATATGGTGAACTGATGTATACAAGCATGCACACACACAGCTTTGAATTCTGGCATCATTCTGTTGGGTGTGTTTTGGACACAGATTTTCTCACAGTGCATCCATTTTGAGTAACAGAATTAGGTCAGTGCATGAAAAGCTTACATACGATACTAAAGTCTTTCATGTTGTTTTCTAGAAGGTAGTAAACTTGAATCCATTAATAAAATAATTTGGGTTCTAATTAGCCATTTTCATCAGCAATCAAAAGCTAATCAGTAGACCATACTGATTCTAAACAGAAAAGGTATCATATAATAAACAGATGCCATGTTGAATGTGTTCTCCAAAAACATCCCTTCTCCTCAAGTCCCAGACAAAGACTCATAAAGATGAGTACAACTGGTTTCTTATAAACTGTAATTCCCCTTTCAATTGTCCCGCCTTGTTTTTAGATTTTGAGGAAAGAATTTTCCTAGCATTTCTTCAGGGAGGCGCAAATAGGGCAGAGCATTTAGTGGAGGTGAACTTTTTGGCAAATACCTAAGGAAATTGCACAGAAATCAGAAGGATTTCTGTAAATTTTGTGTAGTCCAGGACACTAATCATAGACTAGAATCATCAATGTGCTTACCTTGAAAATCAGTTATGCCTATTGCTGTTCTACCAGATGATTCCTTGATGATGCAAGAAATGTGGGATATAATTGTACTAAATAAAAACCAATACAATTTATTAAGGGTAATAGCTTAGGGCTAAGGCACCTGCTTTGTATGCTGAAGGTTCCAGGTTTGATTTCTGGAATATCCAAATAGGGCAGGGAGAAACCCTGGAGAGCCATTGCCAATCAATGTTGACAGTACTAAGCTAGATGGACATTGTTCTGACTTAGTGTAAGGCAGCTTCCTATGTTCTGTGATCCTAAAGGTAATGTTTGCTCCAAGTAGAATTGGCCAAAATTAAAATTTTCACCTATGAAGTAGTCAATAAGATTTTGTAATTGCTCAGTTCCAATATGAATTTGCCCAGAAGAGACAAGCTACTCTCAAAAGCTTTGTAATAATAACAACAATGATTATTATTATTATTAATAATAATAATACCTCACCCATCTGGCTGGGTTTCTCCAGCCACTCTAGGCAGCTTACAGCATATATCGAAACATCAAACATTAAAAACTTCCCAATACAGGGCTGCTTTCAGATGTCTTCTAAAAGTTATGTAGTTCTTTATCTCGTTGACATCTGAAGGGAGGGTGTTCCACAAATGTTATAGGTTAACGTAATGAATAAAATGAGATTGCATTGTGGGTTCTCATTGCTGTGATTCTCTGGCATACTGACTGGTAGTTGGCATAAAACAGGCAACCAAAGTTAGGTCATGAGTTTTGTAAATTTACTTGTGCCACATATGTTGCATATTTAACAGACTCTCTGCCAGGTGTTATAAATTTTTAAAGGAATTTCTGTTTGCGTTGTGCATGTACACCTCACTGTAGGAAAAATGGGAGAGAAATAGAATGAGGTTTACTTGTCATATTCAAAGCGGGACAGTTGGCTGGTAAGCATTTTCAAGCATTTTCAATGCTTGAAAGCCTGTAAGCATTTTCAAAGCAGGTCCATTCTTTCAATTATAAAAGATGCACAAACATCCTGAATTCCTAAACTATAGAGAAACCCCGCTGCCTTCCTGGACTAACCTTCTACCTCCAGGGCTCACTTGAGATGGCTAAAAAATACTGAGGCCTTGCATTTCAAAAAGCTATTTTTAAGACTGAAAACTGAATGTTTATTATTTAGGGTGTACAGTGGTACCCCGGGTTAAGGACTTAATTCGTTCTGGAGGTCTGTTCTTAACCTGAAACTGTTCTTAACCCGAAGCACCACTTTAGCTAATGGGGCCTCCTGCTGCCGCCACGCGATTTCTGTTCTCACCCTGAAGCAAAGTTCTTAACCCGAGGTAATATTTCTGGGTTAGCGGAGTCTGTAACCTGAAGCGTATGTAACACTGTGTTGGTGGTGTGATAATTTACAATTTTCCATTCTCCCTCGGTAATATTTGTCTAAGTTTAAGACCCACCTCTCTGTTTTCTTACTTAGCTAGCTTAGAAATCTTACGCTTTGTGTTACCTGGTTACATGGAATTTTATTATCCACTTTCCAGCTTCTAGAACACTTTGCTAAAATTGCTTTCCAGTTTTGATCTGCTAGGGTTGTAGAGTTAAAAATGTTGTCCAAATGTTTTCTTGATTACAGATATGTGTTTGGTAGCCCCTATTGTTAATTTATCTCTTTCAACTTAATTGCTGGCCTTTTCCTAATCAATTAGCAGATCATAAAACAATCTTTCCTCCCATCCAGTCTCCAGAGCTGCAACATCAGACTGCAAGTAATTAAGAGAGAGGCTTAATAATTCTTACACCAGCTCATCATGAAATGACATTATGCTTGTGTTGCAGTGATGTTATAATGGATAATGGGGCTACAACTAGATATGCCAGCACAAGTGTTTAGAATCCAGTTACTTCTGTTATTTAGCTGAAACATTGAATTCCTGATAAATTATAACCTGAAAGACAATAGCTTTGCATTGACACCAAGATTGAAAGGAGGACAACGGTGATCACTGTTTGCTTGAGCAGCAAAGCAGTAAAACTGGAATCCTTTACTGAAGTCTTTGAACCATCTCTTGATCTTTCCAGGTAATTAATGAGGTTAACATTCCAATTTTATGTACTTTCTCTTAAAATGTGTACCGTGGTACCTCGGTTTACGAACTTAATCCATTCCAGAAGTCTGTTCTTAAACCTGAGGCATCTGATCAAGGCCTGTATTTTAAAATGAGCTTAAAGATATATTTGCAAATGTTTGTATGTTTCATGCCAGGCAGAAACCAGCTGGCTAAGTACTTTGGCAGTTGTTTATCTTCTTGCTCTCCTGAACAAGCCCCCCCCCCCCCCCCCCGATTTATAGCAGTAGCAGGAGACAAGTTTCTCAAAGTTGTAAAAGGGAATTACAGGCTGGGAGTAAATGTTACACTGACCCTACATATTACAGAATACAATCAAGCTGCAAAAACACTAATTAAGAGTTGGTAAATAGTAAGATTTATTGTTCAACAGAAAATAGTACCATGTGCCTCCCATCAGACTCTAGCCATATTAAAGGCAATAAATTTTGGGAAGAGCTAATGGGAAAAGCAGCTGGCTGGGAAAGAGGGGTGTAAACTGAAAAGTTCCTCTTTTACTTTGCAAAGCCCTTTTCTTCTAAAAAGCTATCTATGTTATGTATGAGATTTGTTGGCTTAATGTAATTAAGGATTTAGAAAGTAAGAAATGTTAGATTCTTATGTTAGATTCTTATTTCATTGATGGCGTGTGAGAATGTGAACCCAAGATCTCTGTTTAGACAGAATTTAATACCATGAGCCATTTGTTTTAGCCATTTGTTTTGGAGTGCAGGGGCAACAGGGGCAAAAGGTGATCTGGTAATTAAGGTGCCTTGTCGAGGCAAATGTAAGTTATATGGCTACTTGTCTGCCATTTATGGATAGAAGGAAATATAGCTCTTTGTCTCCCATAAAAGGTAATAGGAAATGGGTGTATCTTTTATGATTGGTTCTAGCAAACAGCCAATAGGAATTTCAACCAGGCTGTTTGGACAGAGGCAGCCAAAGGAGGAGCAAGGGGGCTGGGCTGAGGAAATATAAGTGCTGGCCATCAGGGCTGGAGGGGGGCAGAGCTTTGGTAACCATATACCACTGTGCCTATCATTTATTTGTCTGACAAATAAATTATTATTTTAATTTCTCTATTGCTGCGTTGAATATTTCATTCCAGCTAAGCGTTAACCACAAGCAGGGTGCTACAAACCGAGGCACGCTTTCCCTAATGAGGCCTCCCGCCACCGGTGCCCTTCCACCATTCGGATTCTGTTCTTAGACCGAGGTAAAGTTTGCAAACCAGGACACTACTTCCAGTTTTGCTGAGTTCGTAAACCGAATACTGTAGTTCGTAAACAGGGCTGTTCTTAAACTGAGGTACCAGTCATTTTCTTTATAAAAACAGTTGTGATCAAAAATGAAATTACCAGGTGCATTCCTGCACCTAATAAACATTATCTAGTGCAGATCTTGTCTCCTATCATGCAGTTGTGTAACCAACAGATTTTTGTTGCACAAATCTTGCGCTGTTTTGGACTACAAGTCCCATTAGTGCTATCCAGCATGGTCAATGGTCAGGGATGATGGGAGCTGAGGTCCAAAACATATGGAGGGCACCAGGTTGAGGAAAGATATGTGAGTGTACTCTAAAATTTATAGCACCAAGGTATAAGAGGTATCTCTGCATTCAGAAGATCAATTAATTAGTGTTGTTTTTGTCAATTTTCTCAGAATTGCCATTTTTCACAATTTTGCCAAAAAAGCTCAACAACTTTGCCCGCCCCCCCCCCCCAAATCCAACAAAACTCAACAACATTTGGCCCGGATTTTCACTGTTTGAAATATGGCAACCCTATTTTAAGAAGAACATTAAAAAAAATAAATAGAATCCTTATTTCAATATGAAGATTGATATTCCAACTTCCAAAAATGTATTTTCTTGCTAATCCTTTCACACACTGCATGGCAGGAATATTTTCATGTAAACTTAACACTTTAACAGACATACATAATTAGCTTGAACATCGCATATTCTTTCTTCCTTTGAACTCTGCAACCTTACCTAACAAGAAAGACCTAGAACATCAGTATCAGAATAATCAGTGCCTTTTGAAGTAAAGATATCTGCTTAAAATAGGCTTTCTTTTTTTGGAACATCATTATTTTAATTATTTAATAAGGAAGCAGAGTAGGGGGTAAATAAAACTCATCAGCAGGTATCCTTATCAGTGAACTAAACTGAAATGTGTATAATCATCTGAAGGTCTATCATAGACCAAAATGATTGCAATATTTCATTAAAGAGAAAAGGAAATGGCGTATCCCCATTCTAGATATTTATATTTAGTTGGTTAATTTCAAGGATGTTGAAGCTGGGAAACATTGCCACAAGAACTAATTCTTTCTTTTTTCTTTTTACCAGGCATCTTTACTGAAAGTTTAAAAGTACATAATTATATATGCACTAAACATCATGAGACGTAAATAAAAAAGAGAAAGAGAAAAAGAAACAGCACCCACATAGAAGGGAAAGTAAAGGGGGTAAGGGGGGGGGGAGAACCCAAAACTGCATACTTTACAAAGTTGTTATTGTAATTCAGATATTAACCTACTATAGTATTTGTAAGAATGTATTCCAAATATAATTGAATTTGTCCATGGCAAGCCTGTGTTTATATTCAAGTTGTTCATATGTTTGTATAAGTCTTCAATCCAATTGTAGAAAGCAGCCGCATTTTTATTTTTCCAATTCATCAGTACAGTGGTACCTCGGGTTACAAACTCCGCTAATCCGGAAGTAGTACCTTGGGTTACAAACTTTGCCCCAGGATGAGAACGGAAATCGCGTGGCGGCAGTGGGAGGCCCCATTAGCTAAAGTGGTACCTCAGGTTAAGAATGGTTTCAGGTTAAGAACGGACCTCTGGAATGAATTAAGTTCGTAACCCAAGGTATCACTGTATCAGTGTTTTGCTGTGGTAAGGGTGCTGAGAGTCCACTCTTATTGTCTTTTTGTAAGGTTCCATGTGCTGGATATATAATTCAAAAGAATGTTTTGCTCTGTAATGTAAGGTTATTCTGTTCTGTTCTGTTGATAGTTTCAGTTACCTTCTGCCAAAAATCTTTCAGTACAGGACAATGAAAAATCATATGTTTTAGAGAAGCATTATTCCTATTGCATCTCCAACAATTAGATACCTTAGATAGCCCTTTTTTAAACAAACATAATGAGGTCCAATATAATATTTTTTGTTGTATGACCCTCAATTTAAGGTCCAGAGATACCTTTGTTATAGCACCTAAAACAGTTTCCCACTGTGTAGTTGAAATTAAGATCTCTAATTCTTTATTACATTCCTCCCTCAATACCTGTATATCAAATTGGTTTGCTAGTAACAAAGATTTATATATGTTGATGGCCTTTTTTGTTGTTGTTGTTGCGTAAGAATTAATCAACTGCTTAAATATATCTGGGGTCTCTGAGGCTGTAAAAGCTGCTGGTCCGTAGATGGTGGTTAGCAAGTGTTTTATCTGGAGATATTACTATTGAACATTTGTAGGTAATCTGTATTTGTCTCTTAAGACAGAATATGTAAAAAACTCATCATTTTTGTTTATCAGCTGGTCTAATATTAATATACCCAGTTTCATCCACCTCTTCCATATGACCATTTCTTTCCTGATTTTTAAAGATGGGTTTCCCCAGAAAATCAGGGGAAATGTAGGAGAAAAGGTCAGATTACATTTTTTTTGTACATGTGGTGCCATATCGTTCGAACTGATGTTACCGTTTCAATAGCATCTCAAGTATTAATGTATTTAGACCCAAGTGCCGCCCATCTTTCTAAAGGTGCTACATAGGAATATTCCAAAGTAGCCCAATTTGGACAGTTGTCTTCAGTTGTGGGTCTCCAGAATTGTGTAACTGACAGTAAATACGTTTGGTGATATAATTCTAAGTCTGGGATCCTAAATCTTCCTTCCTTTTTCGGTATTTGCATTTTTTCAACATATATTCTTGAAACTGGAGTCCCAAGGCATTTTCTAAACAAAGATTTAATTTTGTGAAAGTATTTGTTCGGTATGTGAACTGGAATTCCTCTTAAGATATAAACTAGTCTAGGTATTATGTTCATTTTAAGAGCATTGACTTTTCCCCACAGGGTCAGGTTCAATGACTCCCATCTGTCAATATCCATTGATACCTCATTATATATTTTGTTGATGTTTAATGATGCTAATTTAGATAAGTCTCGTGGTATCAATATTCCTAGATATTTAATGTATTGGTATTGTTTAAATGGTTGAACCAAAAAGTTATTTCCTATTAACATCAATTCTGATTTGGACCAGTTTATAGTATATCCAGAGATATTGACAAAAACATCTATATTTGCATTAATATTGGAACAGTACTGTGAGGTTTCGTGATAAACAGAAAAATATCATCTGCAAACATTACCAATTGGATTCAAGAAATCTTATACCAAAGATTTCCTTATGCTAATTTGCAGACAAATTCTATCATGCAGATAGAACTAGAAATGGAACTCTGGTAGTAATCTTTATGGAGATAGAAGTGTTTTAAGCCTTCTTGAGAAAAATTATTAAAATGATTGCTTTTAAATAGAGCTTATCACATCTTTTTAAAATTTAACTTGACCTATGGCATCAGTTTCTGTTTCAATTTCTTTGAGATCTGAGTTATGATGACTAGAAAGTGTGAATTATAAGACATTCAATTACATCTTCAACTAGGAATTCAGAGTTTTTAATTATTTTTTACTGTTCATCTTGCCAGTAGTAAAACAATTACTTTACACACTATATGAAAACAACCACTAATGTCTTCATCAAGTTTAATGATCTTCTCTACAGTCAATATCATCAAAATTCCAGTAATTGATTAAAAAAAATCTGCGTTGGATTATAGCTTTTCATTTCCCAGACTGAGAGTTCTCAAACTTTCTAGCTCCAGGGCTCACTTGAGATGGCTAAAAATTACTGAGGCCTAGTTGGCATTCATCTGTCCTGGGAGAAAATGGAGAAGTGCACCTTTGGAGGTAAAGTGAAACTGTTTGAAGGTTGTAGAGCCTTCGGTTGCTGTAGAGACTGATACGGGAGACATGTTTCGTTGCAGCTGGAGCAGATCCAGTTGTGCTGCTGCACCATTGTGTTTTTTCTCTCTGCTCCTCCCACCAGTTATTCCTCCTCTGGTCACTGCTATAGATACATGACCTATCTCCAGGCACTGCAGTTGTCTGCAAGGGATTCCCACAGGGCTGATGTTGCTAGCCTTCATGTCATGTTTGCAGATGCAGAATTGGTCTGTGAATGGTGCCTGGTGCCTGAAACCAACTTCCTGTAGAACACATCCTTGGGTATTCTGCCATCTGTGGACAGGACTAAGCCAGCTAGTCACAAAATAGAAGTGAAGGGGCAGAGTCAGTCACAAAAAGGTGACCAGTGGAGGCAGTGTTCGGCATAATCAGATGATATCTAATCCATCTTTGGAAATTACTGAATTCTATTTTTCTTGTGCAAGGAGTGCCATAGCTTTGCTTTCCTCAAGCTAAGGGCAGACATTTTTCCTGAAGATATTGTGACTCAGCCACCCAACCACCCTATTTTAGGCAGAATTTTCTCCATGTGCAGGAGGATTTTTTTTTTGGACAAATTTCCTGTAATTTAATGTTGTTCCTTTCAAACCCAATATATACTGTATATCCTTTCCCTGCCCCTCCGCTTGCAACCGGAAGGGAAAGAAGCCGGAATGACTCCACCTGCAGCTGGTCAGCCTTAAAGGACATGGAGAATGCACAAATGAGAACCAGCTGGCTTCAACCTTCTTAAGCAGAGCTTTTGTCCAGTCAGATGTTGGAAGCAATGCCTGTGCTTCCTGATCCTTCCTTCCTGCTTCCTGCTCTCCATCTGGATTCTTGGTTTTGTGATCCCCGGATTATTTGACTGCATGAATTGCTGTTTGCCTGACCCTTGGAATGGACTGGACCTCACATGTGGATTCGTCTTTGAGGCAAGCATATTTCAGAGACCCTTATCTCCTGTGTCCGTTTGGCCTCACATATTACCCAGCTCTGCACTCTGTTGCGATGGGGCTACAACACCCTAGATTCCCCATGTGGCAACGGTGGCAGTCCTGTCTAGAGAACAATGACTAACGTTGGAGGAGGAGAAGGCAGACTCCCGCTCTGGCTTCCTCCATGCCTCCTCTCCACGTCCTGACTGGCTGCATTCCTCACCACCAGCCAGCTTTAAGGAGAGAACATGCACTTTAAGCCTCCAGAAAACCTGCCCTGCAAGGGCAAGTTGGAGACTCCGGCCTTACAGTGGTTTGGGCTGGATTACCCTTGGGAGCCCTTCCAACTCTGTAGTTCTATAAGTCTCTGATTCTCTTACTGAAAGACACACTAGGGGAGTTGGAGAGGAAAAAATACAAGGCTTTTGCTTTCAGCCCTGCTAATCTAAAAACAAAGCAAAGAAAATAGAGTATTTTATTATTATTCTTTCAAAGTCAAGTCTATTAATTCTCACTTGTAATTCTCCCCAGATAAATCTCTCCTAAGGCTCATGAACCAAGGAAACTGTTTTGTAAACAGTAAACGTGTTTCCTTGCCAGCCCAGCTCTCCCAGGTCTAATTAAAACATCTGTAGTACAAATGTAGAGGGAAGCAGAGCTAAACATTCATTTTCAAAGGCAACCAGACAGCATGCCTTTGTCTGCACTACATCCTGCAAGTAAAGATGTCTCCTTATCTCGGACTGATTGGGATCTGCACAGAACACATTGCCACCAGCCATTAACTTCTCAAGACTCTGCAGCTTAATTGGGAGTTGCCTGTGTAGCCTTGACCCTAGTAAAATGGCATTCTCAGTCATTAAAGGCTCAGTTTTGCTTTGTTTTATAACCTAGAGGCACTCACTCATTAAGACTTATCTCCGTCTGCATTTTGTGTGTGGAGTGAATCCTAACATTTAGTCTTAAGACTTATACAGTTACTACATACCTGACCCTCTTTGTCTCTGCAAAGTCATTAATTACCAATTAAAAGAAAAAGTCAAGCATGTGCTTCATGCTAACAAAGCACCCTGTCTGCACCACAGGGCATCTTTATCAAGTGACTTCTTCTGGGAACAGGCCACTTTCTTCACTTACAAGCAACAGAAGTGTAAAGGTCAGTCTATTTGTTATATTTCTGCTGCATCATCTGAAGAATGTCAAAAATCTCTTTGTCCCATATATACATCAGAATGAAGGAGCAAATTCATTTCAGTCGGATGGTAAGGAAATGATCCTCCAGCTCCCTACCCAAATCTAGAATCCTATATCGTAGAATCATATCATTGTAAAGTTGGAAGGAACCCCGAGGGTCATCTAGTCCAACCCCCTGCAACGCAGGAATCTCCACGAAAGAAGCCATGATAGATGGCCACCCAACCTCTGCTTAAAAACCTCCAAGGAAGGAGAATCCACCACCTTCAGCGGATTCCGTTCCACTGCCGAACAGGTCTTACTGTCAGAAAGTTTTTCCTGGTGTTTAGTCAGAATCTACTTTCTTGGAACTTAACTCCATTGGCTCGGGTCCTACCCACCCGTGCAGGAGAAACAGGCTTGCTTCATCTTCCATGTGACCACCCTTTAGAGTATTTATTCTGCTTGATGACTGATTTGCTACTGTACTCTGGTACCATTAGATCTGCTTCTTCTGTTTGACTTGGGGAGATCGCCAGTCAGCCTGGAACTGACTTGTATGTACTGCCCATAACTCCCAAACTCTCAGGAAGGACCCAACTGGGGCTAAGGAGAACTATCTCTGAGTGCGAGTAATTATATGCTCATAAGACCACTAAAAAGCAGCTGTGGCTTTTGGCCAGCTCATATGGGTTTGAACCCCAGTACCACTGTCTGAGGCAGTTATGTGCATACTGGCACCAGGCTATAGAGTCAGTATGGATCAGCTTTGGACACCCAGTCATGACCAATTTATTTTGGTTTCAATGTTAGAGCTCCTGTCGAAGTTTAGACTCCCCTTTCTATACATGGTGAAAGAACTAAAAAAATTGATTGCCAAGAGTTCGCAGATCAGCAGAGTCATGCTTTATGGTACACACTGGAATCTAATTCCTCTTCTATCACAGAGTTTATACTACATTAAGCAAATCTACAAATTTCACTCTCTAGATATTCAAGTAAATCAGTGTATTCAGTGGCTGAATAATTAAAACAATTAAGTAGTGCATAAACAATTCTCTCCATAAAACTGGTTGGCAAACATTATGTTCTTTAATATCTTCCTCAAAAAGTCAGTTATTATTATTTTTATTTGCAGCAGATTATAATTTATGTACAGAATTTTTAAAGACTTCATTTATTCTACATAATAGGTATATGAAGAATGTATATTTCAAATCACTGACAAATGGAAGGTTTACAGTTAAGCACATATTTGAGTCTTGTGTGCATTGCTCTGTTTAATTAATGTTATGTTTCTATGCCAAAAGTGCCATTACTTTCCATTAAAAGACCTGACAGATTGTGTCTGAACTACAAAACAGAAGACAATCATAATCCATCTTTCCAGATTAAGGGATTTATTGTAAGGATAGGAGTAAAGGTGTTCTAGTTAGTGTGTCAATATGGATGCTTTACCATGAATAAAAAGTCCCATTTTGAACAGGAAACGTTTTACTATGCTTGTTAAATGTAAATAGCTCATTCCAATCAGTAAGTAGGCTGTTTAAATACATTGACTCAATCTCTGAAAAATGTTTTAGAAACAGATTTACATGTTGGAATGTCACAATTATTCTCGTAGTTTTATTCTGTTTAGAACATTGTCCCTTATAGCTTGGAGAAGTTGATTTTAAAATGTGTCGCGCTATTATTTATTAAACATTTAAAATATTGAACATTTTAAATTTTTCATTAATGAAATAATGATCCATTGATTATCAGAATATGCAATGAAGCTATTAATGCAAAAATGGTGAGGAATGGAGAAATGTTGAGCTGTATTTAGAAACCAATGGTTTCCCTCAGTGTAACCCTAAAACTATTTTTGTGGCTACTTCCTAACGTGGTTTGGTCCCTGCAGTACTCCAGTGTTCCCATAGTTTATCATGATGATATAGGCATTAAAGCAGATGTGTGGAATCTGTGGGCTTCCAAGTATTGTTGGATTCCACTCTCATCAGTCCCAGCCAACAGGGAAGAAGGAAGTTGTAGCTCAGCCACATCTGGAGAGCCACATATTCCTCACCCCTGCACTAAAGGATATGTATTACTACTTATCAGTGATTTTCCAAGCTGTTCTTTTTCGTGTTTATATCTGCTGTGACTCACAAAACTATTCCGTTGTACTTTAGCCAGACATCAAGCAAATAATCCAAGTCCTTTAAAGAAACTTGGTTTATACATAAGAACAGAAGAAGGGTCTGTTGGATCAGGCCAGTGGCTGCTCCAGTCAGGTATCCTGTTCTCACAGTGGCCAGACAGATGTTTTTGGAAAGCCTGCAAGTACGACCTGAGCACAATAGCACTCTCCCCTCCTGTGGTTCCCAGAAACGTATTCAGAAGCATACCACCCGTGACAGTGGAGGCAAAATTTAGGCATCAAGGTTAGTAGCCTGGTTAGAGCCAATTCTGACCAATTCAAAAATAAAAGACTAAGAACAGTGTAAATCTATGCCTTCCTTGGTATCCTATTATGGATACCAGGATACACATAGGATATGCAAAAGGGATTTTCAGAATAATCAAGTCATATGGTTATTTTGCTGATGAGGCAGGTTTAGCTAATACAAGCAGGTATTTTAAAAGAATAATAAACCCTGGTGAGTTGTTTCCTTCAAACACTGTCGAGGGTTGCAGGCTGGCCCAGACTCCTAATGTTTTCATAAAAGCAGGCTTGGTATTGCCTTTCAGCGTTATCATGACAATCCTTTGCAGTTTTCTTCTAAGCGAATCTTTGTGTCCACAAAAAATTTGTATTATTGTTGTTGTTGTTGTTGTTGTTGTTGTTGTTGTTGTTGTTATCAAGCAGGCTTGTGGGCTACCCAGAGAAACTTGAAAATCTATCTTTGGATTTGCAAAAATAGTACTTTGATATGCACATGAAGACCTTGTTTACATTTGCTTACAGCCGAGGGCAAATGGATTATTGAACATTCACTGTGAATTGTTTGAAAATGCTAAGTAATCTCACTGATGTACATATAAGCCAGATACAAAGTTATTTTGCTTTGTTGCTAACTTGTTGGATAGTAGCTAAGAGCTTTGTTGTGTTTTGTAAGTTACCTAAGTATCTGTTCCATTCATAAACTCAATAACTTTTCTGTAGAAGGAAATGTCTCTTAAACAGAAAGCTCAAAACATCACATTTCCACCCCCAAATATCACGCTGTTGTTGTTTTTACATCAGTTCAAAACTATTCCATTTCCATGGAGAAATGCTGGTAGGAGAACAAAAGGATGATGGCTTACAAAAAACAGAGACAACTTAGTAGATAGCTTCCCCCACTTACCCTCTATAAAACTGGGCAAGAGGTGTGTCTTCACCTGTTGAAAAAATGATAGTGTCACTTTTTTGGAGTCAGTCTTGTGAAGCTGCACCAGTGGTGGTGACTGGTGCCTCCTTATATCTCAGGCCAAAGTGCTGACAGAGAGCTTTCATGGTGCCAGAAACAGCTGTTCCAAGGGCTTATCTACTGCAGCCAGCCTTTGCCTACATTTAACACTCTAGTTCTGGTTAACATGGTAGTGAAAGGGCTGGGAGAGGGAAATATAGATGTCACAACTGTGTCTCCCCACCATCCAGATTGTTATTGCCATTCCGTTTACTCTGCTGTTATGTGTTATATTTAAATCTATAAAAGCCATCCTCATAGCTGATGACCATGCAATTTGAAAAGGATCAACATAGTCTGTGCAATAGTGTTTATTAAAAAGAAAGAAATGTTAAAAATCAATAACTCTCATCAATTATTTTATTTCTGCAAAATGTTAATAGTATGGATGGCATTAAACTAAATTGATCCAAACAAAAATAAACACAGTGTTAATACATCTCATGTTCAAGCTTTTCTGCACTGCTAGGATTAATCATTTGAAGCATTGCCAAAAGTATTATGGTACAAACAAACAGACAAGGAAGATTAATATATATTAAAACATTTCCTTTCTAATCTGTTTGGCTTTGCAACAAACCACCCAGCAGGAAGAATTTTGCTGCCAGAAGCTTTCCAGGATAAACATTTAGCTAATATTCAAAGGCTATACATGTATGCAGAAGCATTTAAAAAAACAATTGAAAAAGTGGATTCATCTGCAGGAGTTGGAGACATGTGATTTCTTCTCATCTAAAGTTGTATAAAGGCTTTCTACCTTGAATCTGGAAGCTAAGCTAGTCACTGCACATGCCAGGCCTGGCTTTAGCAGCTGGCTGGACAGGGCAAAGGCTCCAGGAGGGCTCAATGGAGCTGATGCCAGGCATCACCACCTCCTTTTCTTTCTTCAATAAAATATATTTACTAGGGTTGATTTTGCACTACAAAGTGAAGCTCCAGTCGTTCCACCCTGCTGCATTCTACGCAAAGAAGTGAGCTACATTTGCAGTATCTCTTAGTGGAGTGAGAACTCAGCACAGGCACATTCTGGAGAAATATAGTCACATTAATGCAAGGCAAAGCAAGGCAGAACCCTGAGCAAAGTAGCTGCTGGAGTAGAGCTGTTGTTTCAGTGACTTTCAAAGGCATTTGGAGGCTAGACTAGTCCTCCCACTGGCCATACCTCCCTAAACTGATCATTGCCTTGTTTTGCAGCCATTGGCTCCAAAGTGTGGGGCTGGTGGGGGCTTTCATAGGAGTGGATCACATGAATTCAAGGAGTCTGGGAAAGATATGCTTCCTGGTCTGGAAGAACCTGGTAAGGAGGAAGGAGACTCCTTTTCCATATCATCCTCTGAGCTTGAGAGGACCAAACATGACAAGGTCAAGGCTGCAGCTGTCTGACATACTTATTTCTCCGTTAACACCTCTGGACAATGTTATGTCAGCGCCCAAAGGCATTCTGAGGGAAAAGCAGGCAGGCTCCTGCAACCTTAGTTGGTTCTTCACTTTGCTCTGTGCCAGCTTCTTAGGGAATAATATAAAAAGAAAGAGAAAGGGGCACTTGCTACCTGGAATGCCTGCTAGCATTGGGCAAAGCACCAGGGTGGCACAAAGGGCGCAGAATTATGGTATGGGAACCTCCCAGAGAGCAGTTTGCTAATGGGCTCCTCAAACCTAGTGCTGGCCCTGGCAGATAAAGGGACTCGTATCTGAGGCCCACAATAAAAGGTACAACTTTTTGAAGCTCTACCAATGGAAGACAACTGTATACAGTGGTACCTCAGGTTACAGATGCTTCAGGTTACAGACTCCGCTAACTCAGAAATATTACCTTGGGTTAAGAACTTTGCTTCAGGATGAGAACAGAAATCGCACGGTGGCGGTGCGGCGGCAGCGGGAGGCCCCATTAGCTAAAGTGGTACCACAGGTTAAGAACAGTTTCAGGTTAAGAACGGACCTCCAGAACGAATTACGTAAGTTCTTAACCCGAGGTACCACTGTAATATATCAAAATGCCTGTTTAACTGTGAATACACACAATAATAAAAAGAGGAGGCCAGGCCCTCCAAGTGTCCCTATTTTTCAGGGATGTCCCTAATTTAGAGAAGCTGTCCCTGTTTCTGATTTGATCCCAGAATATCCCATGTTTCCTGACCCTGTATAGGGAAGTTTTTTAAATGTTTAAAGCTTTATTATGTTTTTATAATAATATTATGTTGGAAGCTGCCCAGAGTGGCTGGGGCAACCCAGTAAGATGTGTGAGGTATAAATAGTAAAATTATCATTATGGAATGGGACATCCCTATTGTCATCGGAGAAATGTTGGAGGGTATGGGAGGTGCATTCCTGGATGACAGAGATAGGACTAAAGATGAATGCAGCAATCCTTTCTCTCTCCATGCATCACTTCCTACATTAAAAAATTTCCCATGCAAAGCAGTCCCATCACCACATCGCTTATATATCGCTTCCTGCGCATGGATGTATCAATGGGGTCATAATGGACCAGAATTATTTTTAACATTGACCTAAGCTTTAGTGAAATTCATATCAAAATCAGGAAATAATATATATTAAATATATCGAATAAACTATTGGTTGCAGTCAGTGCCTTACCTAATATCTAGCTACACCCAGGGGTCTTTAAAATACCTTTGAAAAATATGACTAATCTTATAAAAGAAACCTTTTTTTAGAGTTCCTTGAAAGTCCTACAGAAACTTCACCTAAACAATATGCTTCATCTTGGGTGATAATCACAAGGAGATTTGAGTTTGCATTATACATCTGACCTAGAAAAGGCAGTCATTAATCTTCACACATTCCTGTGCATATGCAAATATGTGATATCCTGCTTCCACATTCTTCACAAGTTCATGTGTTACCAGCAGGTCTGATCAGAGGAAGCAGATGCCACTTTGAGGTATTACAACCAAGACGTATATAAATGTTGTGCAATAAAAAATAAATAAAACTGGGTTATCCTAAGGTTTTGACAAAACTGCGGGAGGCAGTAGAAGACAGAAGTGCCTGGCGTGCTCTGGTCCATTGGGTCACGAAGAGTCGGACACAACTAAACAACTAAACAACAACAACAACAAATCCTAAGGTGTCTGTGTGCGTAGAGAGGTTTGTCCTGTGCCCGTGCCTGGTGTTTGTTTTGCTCCTTTTTATGTCGTGGAAACCAGTGGGAACTGAACTTCCCCTATTTGCATAGGTCCTCTCTGCATAGCCCCACCTAGGAACCTCTTTCTTAGCCATGCTAGAGTATGACAAGGATAAAACTCACAAACTATCGTATAAAGACGTTTTTTAAACAATATGGAAGCACAGAAAATCAACTAAGAATTTCAATAATACAATATTTTGTTAATGCTTTAAATTATTTTAACTGCCATGCTCAAACATGCTCATACACCAGATTCCATTTCTTAATACACAGATACCTTGAATATTTATTAAAATGCAGATTTTCTCTCATCAAGCAATGGATTTCTGCTTTCTTTTTAAAACCAAGGCTATGTTGTCTCCGAATGGCTCCCTCCTCAACCTTAACCTTACAACCTCCTCATTATAACAGCTTCTGCTTTACATCCATATGCCTGCCAAAGTGATTTCAGTCATTTGCATTTTAAAACTATTGTATGATCTTTGTAAATTAACGCAAAATACAGACATATTGTTGGATCAGCTGTCCTTCGATATTGATCATGTCATCTATTCACAATATTTAAATCCATGCACAATTACAGACCCCATATAGGGATCCCTCATTCTTTGGGCACCTAGAGTTCTCATCGACTGCAGAGAGTGTCTTTTCTGAAAGTAAGATCAAGCCACTTACTTATGGAATTAGGTCAAAGCACTTTATATTCATGCAAAGCCAAAGGGAAAATTTTAGGAGCATATAAAACCTGTTTTAAATTAAATATGATTGCCCTCTTTTCAGCTTTTATTTTGCATACCTTTGTGAACTCCACAAAATCACTTAATCCCTCTGATAAGTGTACAGAATTTTTATATTAAATAATAAAAGCATAGTTCCACTTATTGCTAGAAAACATTTGAGTGGCATGCAAAAAGCACCACCTGCAATCTTTAAAAGAATCCTCTCTCATATGAAATACTTCTTTGCACATAAAAGAGTCTTTTAATGTCATCCGAGAATGCAAAGTGCCAAATGATTCGTTCCAAGTACAATGAAGTCAATGTGCAACTCAGTTTTCCATACATTTTTATATGGTACTACTAATATCAGGTGCTTTTCTTTGTGCTTTCCAGAATCCCAGGGATGAGAGCATTGCTTTAAATCACTGGCATTTAATTAGCCACTGATTTAAAATTGAAATATTTTAAGATGAGCAAACAAGTTACCTTTCAAGCTGCAAGGGACGGACCCCATCGTTTTGTAGAAGAACAAATGGTTTGCATGAAGAATGTCAGGGGTCAACACTGGCATCTCTAGTTTAAAACACCAGGTAGTTAAAGGTAAAGGGACCCCTGACCATTAGGTCCAGTCGTGACCGACTCTGGGGTTGTGGCGCTCATCTCGCTTTATTGGCCGGGGGAGCCGGAGTACAGCTTCCGGGTCATGTAGCCAGCATGACTAAGCCGCTTCTGGCAAACAAGAGCAGCGCACGGAAACGCCATTTGCCTTCCTGCCGGAGTGGTACCTATTTATCTACTTGCACTTTGACGTGCTTTCGAACTCCTAGGTTGGCAGGAGCAGGGACCGAGCAACGGGAGCTCACCCCGTTGCAGGGATTTGAACCGCCGACCTTCTGATCGGCAAGTCCTAGGCTCAGTGGTTTAACCCACAGTGCCACCCGCGTCCCTCACTAGGTAGTTAGTGATGTACAAAACCTTTTTCTGAGACCCTGGAGACCTGCTGCCAGGCAGAGTAGACAATACAGTACTGAGCTTGATGGAAAAATAGTCTGACCTGGTACAAGCAGCTCCCTATGCTCAAAACATGCTTACAGTGGTACCTCGGGTTACAGATGCTTCAGGTTACATACACTTCAGGTTAAAGACTGTACTAACCCAGAAATAGTACCTCGGGTTAATAACTTTGCTTCAGGATGAGAACAGAAATCGTGCAGCAGCGGCACAGCAGCAGCGGGAGGCCCCATTAGCTAAAGTGGTGTTTCAGGTTAAGAACAGTTTCAGGTTAGGAAAAGACCTCCAGAATGAATTAAGTTCTTAACCGGAGGTACCACTGTATATTTTTCAGTTACACTGAATGAAAAATGGCTCCACATTTATGGGTGCTTTCAGTAAAATGTCATGTAGTGCAGCTCTGTAAAATTAACCAGTGGCAGCAGCAGTGCTCTGATCTGTGCCAGGAAGGAGCTGGCACCTCTCCCAAACAAAGCATGGTTGGGAAACCTGATAATGGTTGTTTTTTTTGGGGGGGGGGGAATGACCCCAAACATGCTACTTTGGATGTAAAACTCATCCAGCCTCTCCCACTTTAGTTTTCCCACTTTAGGAAGAGCAGGGGAAAGTGAGGAGTGATATAACTACATAACTACAGTTCTGGTAAGTATGGTTTATGGCCAGAGTTAACATTTAAATGCAGCTACTCAGTCAAGAGGATGTGAGCGAGCCCATCCTGGCCACCTCAGTCAAACACCAACATGCAGACCTGAGTTGTGTTCAGTGGGTTTCCATATGTTTGCTCTGTCAGCCTGAACTGTTCATTTAGACTTTCACTCACTTTCCCCATCCCAGATCAGATGTGGATTTAGAGGAGCACAACTGGTTTGCCCGCCAAGCTGAGAGGGCGCTGCAGGGGACGCTGCAATGGAAGGCAAGAGGCAGGGGCGTGCGTGTGGCGTGCCAAATTTTGCCATTACACAAGTCACTCATGAAATTTTAAAGCCCAAAGTCCATCACTAGTCAGATGCATTCTTACAACAATTAACACCTATGACATATGAACTCTAACCAATTGTAACCTCTCTGAACACAATCCTCACCCCACTCTGCAAGCAGAATACCTCTAGGTCCTCTGAATACAATCTAATTTTGGGACTGTTAGTATTGCAGATATAACCATTGAAACATAAATAATTACAGTAAGTTGATCTCACTTTACAACAAAAAGTAGTTTAATAAAAATAAAACTGGTATTTGAAGAACGTCTTGAAACCATAAGGCAAAGAAGTAACTTGACAAATTTAACAGGCAAAAATGCCTAGTAAATCCCCCTTCCATCTCCCAAATAGCAGTCATGCAAATTGTCAGTGTGCTTGTTTCTAAAGCCACTACTATCTAGATCTATGATCAAGATTAGCTCATTACCTATCATCAAGAGAAATAGGTTACTGCCTCATAAATGTTTGTAATTCTGTTACTTAATTGGAGGTAGATATTTATCACTCTTGTTTAGGCTGAGTAATGCAATTAATTTTTCAGTGACCTCTTATGAAAAGCACTAGCATTTAGAGTAAGTCCTCTCCTCCCCCTCCCGTTTTTGTTAGCACTTCTTGTATTGTACGTAATGTGTCAGGAAGCGAAAGCAATTATACGATCAAGTGGAATTGGACACTCAACTGAGGGGAGATGTCCATAAATTTTCCTTGAAAATGGGTACTATGATGTCCTAATTGAAGGTTTTGCTCATTATTAAGAATCATTATTAAGGTGATTGCACAATACTATAATAGAACATGAAAATTAACTATATCTAGGTGTAGGTGGTTGATACTGAAAATATTGACAGTGAGAGATTCTGTTAAAAATAATCCTCTTTCATGTTTCAGGTTTTCTAAGATTAGGAAATTGTGTGAAGGAATGTTAAATATTATTTATTAAGATGATAATGGATCTATATATTGTACTGAAAAGGTTATTGAAAAAGTCTTGCGTAAAGGACAATAGATAAAGGTGTTTTACATACTGGTGTTTACTAATCTATTGATAGTCCAAAATTGACTGCAGAAAGAAGTTAATTTTACTGAAGTATGGATTTTTTTTTAAAATGAATGCTTTGTTATGAAGAAGATGAAAAATTAAGTTCGAATACAAGACTTTTAGGGAGAACAGGCTGTATCTATGATGTTATGATGTTTTGAAACTAGTACAGAAAGATAATCCCTCTGTGATCTAGGCATGAGGAGGTCATCAGAAGGATGAATGTGGTCAGAAGGATTATCAACAATTATAAATAAAAATGAAATGAAAATGCTCGTGAAAACAATAAGTACAACAATAAATACATACATTCCATCGTACAACCCCTACTAATAACCTTCAAAGCTATGTGTCATAAAAGAAATTATTCTCAAAAGAGATGAAATAGGATTATCTGTGGGCCAATCTGCTACAAGAAATGAGGACCAAGCATTTCCTGTCTAGTCTGGCTACTACTCCTGTCTAGCAATGGATGAAGAAAGAAACAATGTGAGAAGAACTGCAGCAACAGCAGAGGCCCATTTGGGAAGGGGCACAACAGCAATATGATTCCCTTCCAGCTGATCACATTCTTCTCACATGATTCCTGCATTCCTGTATTTCTAGGGTGGCATAGGATGGAGCCATAGGGGAGCAGCAACCACACACAACCTAATTCTCACACACTTGAATATTCAGGAGATTAACTATGTGATTTAATGACAGGCATAATTCCTTCATTTCTCCCCTTCTTCTCGCTTACTTAATTAAGCATTACTGTAGTGAGTCCCTCAGGTCCTCTCATTATTTCAATCTATTAAATGCCAGTATGTTACTCTTGGATAAGGTCCTCTGGCTCTCATTCGCCTCCAGAGTGCCTAGGTTAGAGAATGGAACTTGGTGACTCACATGATGACCTCCTTGGGGCTAAGCAGGCAGACAGCTGCCTTACCTCTAATGGGAGAGTTAGGTACCCTGAAGTCATCATATGGAAGTTATTATCTCCTCAGCAACTCCTGCTGGGTAAAATCTCCAGTCAGTCTGGAAGACTTAATCACCTCTGGTTGAATAAGTATTAACAGTTAATTTGCATAAGCACTTGTCATTACCATTAAGCACATTTGCTTTCTGACCAGTTTTTAAGTCCTTCTTAACGGTTTCATTCCTGATTTTAATGCTGCTACTGAAGTGATAGCACACATCTAGTTTACTATGAGTGATGAAAGGAAGCCATGTTTATCCAAACAGACACTTCAGTTTAACAAGACTTACTTTCAAGTCTTGTTCTTCTTCTCACTGGGGCCCAGGTTATAATATTTCATGCTCTCCACTTCTGAACTGCTGTAGTGAAAGCATTTTACAGATAGTTTTATACCACTTTAAATATATATATGTATTCATTTGTATATTGGATAAACATGGGCTGTGGTGCAGGATGAAAGCACACTGGTGCCAGACAATGCTTTCCTGACTTAAAGTGTATCACTAGTTTTCCCAAAAGCAAACAAGCTCTACTTGGACCCCCATTACTCTGCACCCTGCAAACATTTCAGATTCCTGCCTTTGTGACTGACTACATTTCAAGCTGCCAAATTGCTTGTCTGCACACTCCACCCATACAGGGCCAATGTGTCTACCAGAATTTAACTTTAGATCACATGGGAGGGGTATCAGTTACAAATTTCCACTTTGTGGTAGTTGCCTTTGCTCTCACGCCACCAAAGACAAAGGGTGTGCAATGATTCTCTCCTGGAGAGAACAGCCTCCGTTTGGAATGGTGTCTATGTGGAGAGAAAGAGTTTTGATTTCAGTTGTTTTGGGAGTAATTTTATATTACAAAGAGGATATAGCCATGCTTGGGCAAACACATATTTTATGCAACTATTTGGATGTAGCCTAATTATTATAAGTCTGTTTTGGAAAAAGTTCTGTTATTAAAGCTTTGAAACCATTTTTCATCTGGACAATTTTTATTCTAAGAGGAGACAGTTTCTATTCATCCTATTGCTTCCATATGCACAATTTTAATAATTGCAATAAAGAAAATCAAGACCCCGGAGGCAAGCATTTACCCCTGCCTTGTAAGGGTAAAAGAGAAGTCTAACAAAAAACTATGCTGGTTTGGACTACCAGCTGTGATAGTTTGATAATTCTGTACAGAGGTACTTAGAGAAGGTATATTGAGAAAGGATAGTTATTACTACTATTATTATTTATTCAATTTCTAAAGCGCCCTTCATCCATGGATCACAGGGCAGTTTATAATATAAAAACACAAAAATGCATAACATAGTAAAAAACAAAAACATTGTCATTAGCAGCCAGGAATGAGTCTAGTACATAGAATATAAGCTGAATTTATGAATACTTTTTGGATCTTATGAATTAGTTATTTACATCTTATGTTCCTGCCCAATGCAATACTTACTTTATGAGGTGTATTCCCTCTTTCTTTCTTTTAGAACTGCTACTTTCTGTAACATCACTCAGTGAAAGTACATGTTTGTTCATAATATTAACCATACATTTACCAAACCAAACACTTTCCCTAAAGGGTAGCAGTGATATAGTCTCTTTCGTTAAATTTACAGGCTCAAGAATTTTGTGAACAAGATTTATAAAATCTTATTTGCATTTTTCTATTACAGGGACCAATGCAAGAAGACCAATATTGAAGGAGCAAAAAGGGTTTTCTTGTGTGTGTGTGTTTCTTTGTGGCTGATTAGCTGCTCTCCCTGTGCAAAGGTTTGATCCATCTTTTAGATTTAGGGGAGCTAGTCTCAAACGTTTGTTGGGGGAGACCTAGGTTTTTTTTGTGGGGGGAGTTATTTGTCCTGTCTTCACGCTTTTTATGATGGAGGACCGCTGTAGCCACCCCCAACGACATGTTCTCAAGATGGAGGGGGAAGGAACAGCTGCAGTCGCCTGCAGTTCCTGCTCAATGTTTGCCATCTTGCCAAAGGTTGCAGGCAGATTTACCTGCAGCAATTGCATGTTGATTGCCCTCTTAAAAGACAAAGTCCAGCAACTGGAGGAACGTGTAGCTATGCTCCAAAGAATTAGAGAGCTGGAGCTCTTCTTGGAAGCAACAGAGCACACCGTCTCCACCAAGGAGGAGACAGGGGACTCCCCTGAGAAGGAGGCTAGTTCACCAACACAGGAGCCAGATATATGGAGAAACGTGACTCAAAGAAGTAGGAGGCCCAGGGTTTGCTCTGATTGTTTAGAAATACACAATCGCTTTGAGGTCCTCTCCCCTAGCATGGAAGATGAGGAGCAGACTCCATTTGAGGATCTCTCCTTCATTACAGTCGATCAGGTATATGAAGACGAGCAGCAAAGTCAGTCCTCAGGGAATGTGCAGGCGACCTTGGAACGGACAGCTCACGGAAGAACCCCGACCAAACCTAAGAGGAGGCGTGTAGTGGTGATAGGGGATTCCCTACTGAGGGGAACAGAAGCAGTGATCTGTGGGCCTGACAAGAGGTCTCGGGAAGTGTGCTGTCTCCCCGGGGCTAAGATCCAAGATGTAACTTAATGACTGCAAGGAATCATAAAACCCACTGACAAATACCCCTTCCTCTTGGTTCACGTGGGAACCAATGACACTGCAAGCAATAGCCTCCAGAAGATCAAAAGAGACTACGAGGCTCTGGGCAGGAAATTGAAGCAATTAAATGCACAAATTGTCATCTCATCTGTCCTCCCAGTTGAACGACGTGGCCCAGGGAGAGAGGGAAAAATAGTGGAAGTGAACAGATGGCTTCGCAAATGGTGTAAACAGGAACGGTTTGGATTCTTAGATCACGGACTGCAGTTTCTTGACGATGGACTTCTGGCAAGCGATGGGCTGCACCTCACAACGGTTGGGAGAAATGTTTTTGCCAAAAATCTCAGAAACCTCATCAGGAGGGCTTTAAACTGACTAATGTGGGGGAGGGAGACAGTGCTCCTGAAGGTAGGAGTCTATCAATTGATGAAGATGATCATCCAAATGTCATAGACCAAATGGAGCAAACAGCACGCAGACCTAGTGGTGGGAGGAAAAAATCCTTAAATAAGAGACATGGGGGAATGATTAATGGACTTCAATGTCTGTACACTAATGCGCAAAGCATGGGAAATAAACAAGATGAGCTTGAGCTCTTGGTACAGCAAACTAAATATGACATAATAGGCATCACTGAAACCTGGTGGGATAAGTCCCACGATTGGAATGTAATAATGGGGGGATACAATCTATTTCAGAGAAACAGACCAGACAAGAAAGGAGGAGGAGTGGCGTTATATGTCAGGGATGTGTATACCTGTGAAGAGATCCAAGATTTAGAACCTCAAAGCCAAAGTGAGAGCATTTGGGTCAAAATTAAGGGAGAGAAGAATAACAGTGACCTCATTGTGGGAGTTCACTATAGATCCCCAAGCCAAACGGAGGACATAGATGATGCCTTCCTGGAACAGATGGCCAAGCATGCAAAAGAAAGGGAGATAGTAGTAATGGGGGACTTCAATTACCCGGATATTTGTTGGATGTCAAACTCAGCCAAGAGCATAAGGTCAAACAGATTCCTCACTGGCCTTGCAGACAACTTCATTGTCCAGAAAGTGGGAGAAGCAACAAGAGGAACAGCCATTTTAGATCTGGTCCTAACCAATGTTGATGACCTGGTTAGTGGGGTAGAAGTGGAAGGATCATTAGGCGTGAGTGATCATGCTCTTCTGAAGTTTACTATACAGCGGAAAGGAGCAGCCAAGCATACTAGGACTGAATTTCTTGACTTTAAGAAAGCCGACTTCATAAAACTTAGGGAAGTGCTGGGTGAGATCCCATGGACAGTAATACTAAAAGGAAAGGGAGTTCATGATGGCTGGGAGTTTGTTAAGAGGGAGATAGTAAAAGCACAACTTCAGGCAATACCAATGAGACGGAAACATGGAAGGTGCCTAAAGAAGCCAGGGTGGCTATCTAAAGAACTTTTAACTGAGTTAAGATTAAAAAAGGATGTGTACAAAAAATGGAAAAGGGGGGAAACCACCAAAGAGGGATTCAAACAAATAGCCAGCACGTGTAGACACAAAGTCAGAAAAGCTAAAGCACAGAATGAACTCAGGCTTGCTAGAGAGGTTAAAAGCAACAAAAAAGGCTTTTTTGGGTATGTTCGTAGCAAAAGGAAGAACAAAGAAACAGTGGGGTCACTCAGAGGAGAAGATGGTGAAATGCAAACAGGGGACACAGAAAGGGCTGAACTCCTCAATGCCTTCTTTGCCTCAGTCTTCTCCGATAAAGAAGACAATGCCCGACCTGAAGAATTTGGAGCAAATGATTCAGCAAAGGAAACACAGCCCAGAATAACTAAGGAGATAGTACAAGAATACTTGGCTAGTTTAGATGTATTCAAGTCTCCAGGGCCAGATGAACTGCATCCAAGAGTATTAAAAGAACTGGCAGATGTGATCTCAGAACCACTGGCAGTCATCTTTGAGAATTCCTGGAGAACAGGCGAAGTCCCGGCAGACTGGAGGAGGGCAAATGTTGTCCCTATTTTCAAAAAGGGGAAAAGAGAGGACCCAAATAATTACCGCCCAGTCAGTCTGACATCAATACCAGGGAAGATTCTGGAGCAGATCGTTAAGCAAACAGTCTGTGAGCACCTAGAAAGGAATGCTGTGATCACCAACAGTCAGCATGGATTTCTGAAAAATAAGTCATGTCAGACTAACCTGATCTCGTTTTTTGACAGAATTACAAGCCTGGTAGATGAAGGGAACGCAGTGGATGTAGCCTAGCTTGATTTCAGCAAGGCATTTGACAAGGTGCCCCATGATATTCTTGTAAAGAAGCTGGTAAAATGCGGTCTTGACTATGCTACCACTCAGTGGATTTGTAACTGGCTGACTGACTGAACCCAAAGGGTGCTCATCAATGGTTCCTCTTCATCCTGGAGAAGAGTGACTAGTAGGGTGCCACAGGGTTCTGTCTTGGGCCCGGTCTTATTCAACATCTTTATCAACGACTTGGATGATGGACTCAAGGGCATCCTGATCAAATTTGCAGATGACACCAAACTGGGAGGGGTGGCTAACACCCCAGAGGACAGGATCACACTTCAAAACGACCTTGACAGATTAGAGAACTGGGCCAAAACAAACAAGATGAATTTTAACAGGGAGAAATGTAAAGTATTGCACTTGGGCAAAAAAAAATGAGAGGCACAAATACAAGATGGGTGACACCTGGCTTGAGAGCAGTACATGTGAAAAGGATCTAGGAGTCTTGGTTGACCACAAACTTGACATGAGCCAACAGTGTGACGCGGCAGCTAAAAAAGCCAATGCAATTCTGGGCTGCATCAATAGGAGTATAGCATCTAGATCAAGGGAAGTAATAGTGCCACTGTATTCTGCTCTGGTCAGACCTCACCTAGAGTACTGTGTCCAGTTCTGGGCACCACAGTTCAAGAAGGACACTGACAAACTGGAACGTGTCCAGAGGAGGGCAACCAAAATGGTCAAAGGCCTGGAAACGATGCCTTATGAGGAACGGCTAAGGGAGCTGGGCATGTTTAGCCTGGAGAAGAGGAGGTTAAAGGGTGATATGATAGCCATGTTCAAATATATAAAAGGATGTCACATAGAGGAGGGAGAAAGGTTGTTTTCTGCTGGTCCAGAGAAGCGGACACGGAGCAATGGATCCAAACTACAAGAAAGAAGATTCCACCTAAACATTAGGAAGAACTTCCTGACAGTAAGAGCTGTTCGACAGTGGAATTTGCTGCCAAGGAGTGTGGTGGAGTCTCCTTCTTTGGAGGTCTTTAAGCAGAGGCTTGACAACCATATATCAGGAGTGCTCTGATGGTGTTTCCTGCTTGGCAGGGGGTTGAACTCGATGGCCCTTGTGGTCTCTTCCAACTCTATGATTCTATGATTCTATGAATATCATCTGTTATTATTTTTACATGAGTTATATGTCAGCATTACATTACACTTCGTATAAAATGTGCTGAAATACCTGCATTTATTATTTTTTAGAAAACAATGTATGTAATGTTCATAGTACTTTATATTTTGTTGTATGCACATGTGTACAGTATTAGGAGCTAATGTTTTGAATAATAAATATTGACATTTAGCACTTTGCAACTCATTGCTTTCCATAACTTTAATCCAACAAATCTCTTTGGGTAGAGTGGCTGTACAAAGAAATCTAAAGCTTTATTTGGATATCCTCTATTTCTGTTAAGCAAACTGAGATAGGCATCACCACAGAGACGGAAGTCAAAGGGTAAAGAGAAACATGCTTGAGAAAATGAGAAGAGCAAACTGGAGGAAATATATTGATTATACTTTATGAACAAGATAAGAAGAAAGAGAGAGAATAATTTTCTTTTTAAGAAGAAGAATTTGTCAGTAGCCAAGTTAAAGAAAATCACTCATACTGACAACACTTATTTCAGAAAATGAGAGTGCTAAAATTAGAGCTGTTAGCTCAGACTGTTTCAAAGTTCTGAGATTTTCCATTACTTAGTTTTGCTCTCATTATGAATAAGGAACTAACAGAGAGTGTCAAGGGTGTAGTGGCAAATTGAGAAGTGTAGGGTCCCTTTATGATAGTCACAGTCATGCCCCTATAAGCCTAAAAGTTGAGAAAATTTCCCAGTGCCTAAAAAGCTCCCATTCACGCTGATTCTCTAAGATGCTGGAGAAAGTGCAACAGTATCAGGAGGGTCACAAATTCCCCATCTCTGGTACAGAATATTGCTCAAAAGAGCCAAACGATGTACCTTAAGGTGTTATTTTTTGGTTTTTTTGTGGGGGTAAGGACCCAAATCCATTTCATTTGTTTTTCAGAACAAAGGCCTATCTAGTTCAGCATTTTGTTTAAACAGCTACTTGTGGTGGGTTATATGTTGTAAATAATGCACCCTTCTATATCCTCCAAAAGGACAACATTAGTTTCCTGGCCCAAGTTGCTGCTACCCAGCAGATATGTGGGCAGTGACCTACTGAAAGCTATCTTGACCCAATTCATGGAAAATCAGTATTTATTTGTGGTTATTCAACCACTTCTACCTCATCTGAATCCTTCTTGGATAGCAATTTAAGTTTCACGATAGGTGCTTTAGAAGTATTCTTCATTTCAACATCCTTACATTTGCTCTGTTTACTACTTTCAGCTTGTGGTAAATTGGGACAAGCAAGAGGAAAAACAGATTTTTTCCCTGTATATAGTCAGTGAAAAATTGGGACACATCTGTGCTAAACTTTGCCCTGCAGGCATGAGTAAAAGATGCATAAATGCAACCTTGGGGATTTTAAAAATATTAAGCACTTTCTAAATGCTTTTAAATAAATAAATAAACCTATGGATATATATCCAACTCTAAAAAGCCTTGTAGTCTGAAAAACAGGCAATATGTTTCAAAAGTTAACATGGATCCAAAACAGCATAGAGGTGAGCATGTTTAATTTGCTTTATCTACTATTTATTTTACCACACAAGTGAAATTTCTCATTGGGTCTGAGTTTGACTTGAACACAGTTGAAAGCTGTAGATATATGGAGGCACCTATAATGGAGACCAAAGTGCTTCTTAGAAGTTCCTTCAAATGTGCTAAAAAGGCTACCAGCTGAGTCACTACCAGAGCAATTGGGATTAGTAATGCCCTACAGTGAAGCATGTGCCAAATTATGGCAGCTAGTAATGATTATAACAAAAACAAAACCCTGTGACATTATCAGAATGCCTCAGAGTGAAGCTCTGGGTCCTAAATCACTGTTTTCCAATTCAAAAGAATGTGACTCATTAAAATGACTGGAGTTTGCCAAAGGAGTGATATGTGTAAAAATATAGTTGCTCTGATTGCTGAGTTGCAAATCGTTGTCAAACATCTTGTCAGCTGATGATCAACACATAAATGTCAAGTCATGCTTTGAAAATTCTTGTGGTATTTCAGCCACACGGAGAGAATTTAAGACATCAATGCAGAATGAGAAGCGAGAGTCATGGTTATATCTTTCTTTCTTAAAATTTGACAATCTGGATACCCTTAGACCATATTCTTAATCTCTCTCTCTCTCTCTCTCTCTCTCTCTCTCTCTCTCTCTCTCTCTCTCTCATGTGTGTGGCACTGCACAGATAGGCAATGAGAAGATGAATATGTGCAAATTCAGTTATACATGCAGTGCTTTTCTCTGGGGGGACGCAGGGGTACGCATACCCCTAAACATTTTGTGAATCTAAATTTGGCCACATTGAGGGGCATTATTTCAATATGAGTAGGAAAATGAGACTACCCCTAAACATTATTTTTTTTTTTAGAAAAAAGAGCACTGTATACATGCATAGACTCTTTTGGGGATAATGAATTAATTAGGACTAAATCCAGTCACAATGAGTGGTAGCTTTCCTTCATGTGTAAATAGTAGGCCCAGCTCCAGGTGACCTGAAGTTGTTGTTGTTGTTTAATCATTTAGTCGTGTCCGACTCTTCGTGATCCCATGGACCAGAGCATGCCAGGCACTCCTGTCTTCCACTGCCTCCTGCAGTTTGGTCAAACTCATGCTGGTAGCTTCGAGAACACTGTCCAACCATCTTGTCCTCTGTCGTCCCCTTCTCCTTGTGCCCTCAATCTTTCCCAACATCAGGGTCTTTTCCAGGGAGTCTGCTTTTCTCATGAGGTGGCCAAAGTACTGGAGCCTCATCTTCAGGATCTGTCCTTCCAGTGAGCCCCAACCCTCCCCCCGAAGGTTGCCAAATCAGATAAGAACCAATTCATATCAGTCTGCTATGATTAAAGACTACAATACTATTTTTCAAAAAGGGGGGATACAAGGGGGATCTTGGAAATGACAGGTCAGTTAGCCTAATATCTTAATGGTATCTAGACATTAGATACCATTCGTTACAGCCCTATGTCCTAGCCTGCTTCTACCACACTGTTTACCATCCAGTCCACTCTAACTACATACTCTCCAACATTTCTCCGATGAAAACAGAGATGTCCTATTCCATCTTCATCATAATAAGTAATTTTACTATTTATAGCCCACCCATCTGACTGGGTTGCCTCAGCCACTCTGGGTAGTTTCCAACATATATGAAAGCATAATAAAACATTAAACATTTTTAAAAAACTTCCCTATACAGGGCTGCCTTCAGATGGCTCAGGGGTCAGATAACTCCATATGTTCCCAGCTTTCTCCGATGAAAAGAGGACATCCTAAGGAAGGGTGAGACATTCCGGTATCAAATCAGAAACACAGAGACACTTGTAGGGTATGTAACTACAGGGCTGATTAAGGAATGTGACTAATCATGTGGCTTTTTCTTGCTTGGGCTCTTTATGAAAGAATATTTTCAAAAGAACATGTAACACTTTCTGAAAGTAAGAACCTCGCCCAAGAACTATCTTAAGTTAGTGTTTGTTCCTCAAACATAATTAAATGGTGGCAGTAAGAAACTGCCTATTGACTGTTTATTAGATGCCACAGAGACATTTGGAGTAATGTTTAATCCTGAGCCATCATCTATTTTGCCTGGAGCTTCTGATCTGAGTCCAGATGACAAGCAATACATTTTCCCCCAACTAAAACTGGAAATGTCAGTCTTTTAAACCAGATTTCTGGAAGATGGATTGCATTACAATGGAATAATTATTCCCCGCCCCCCTCTCTCCAGATAAACCAGTTAACCTCCAAAAATTTAGTGGGAAGAGCATGGGATATATTTATGTATTTAACAAATAATGCTATGGAGACAAAATAAGTTATATAGCATGCCAAGCAGCACAGTCCTATCCAGAACCTTCATCTGCTCTGGACCAAGAAGCTTGTTCTGCCATAGTGTTGTATATAAGGGATCACACTAAAGGATCACCAGGTTCCAAAAAGCTAAAAAGTAAAATGCACCTGAAATAGTCTAACCAAGGGCATATATTTTCACAGCATAAAGGAGACAAGTATGTTGTTATTGCACTTTATTTCCTTACTGCCATCAACAGTAAAAAGTTGTCAGTCATAGAGCTACTTAATAAATCGCATGCAAGAGCTATAGAGTAAAATAAATGGTAACCTACAATACCAACAATTATGTATTGTGGGTCATATGACATTGCTCTTCTTTGTAAGATCAGTACTACAGGTGTCATGATAGACATTTACTATTTCATGTTGAAGCAGGGAGTATTTTTTTTACATATAAATACATACATACAAACTAGGACACATTAAGTATACATCTTTAAAAATACAGAATGAGTTAATGAAGTTGTGCGGCCAAATTTTGAGGGAAGATGTTGTGAAGGCTAACCCTTCCATAGGAGGTCCTGTTTGGGCTCCATGGGTGCCATTGCCTTATACATTTTTTAAAGATAACTCCCTTGTGGGAAGAGTATGCGTGGGGAAATGGGCCTGAAGACAGTGATAAAGTTTAGGAAAAAACCAGATTATTTATTTATCATCTGCTGAAACCCAGCATGTTCCTTTCAATATTTTATTTGACATCAGTTATTCCAAATATTTATTCTGTAACAAACTGACTTGTGCTTAGCCTATGTTTAAGACTGGTCCGATACTGCAGGTGGGCAGCCTCAAGACCCAGCAAGACAGTGTCAAAGTAGCAAGCATTCTGACAGGTTCCCTGAAAATGAATGTGTTAATCCAAGAATCAAATATCAAATTATGAAGTTGCATGCAATAGCAACCCCCCAAAAGTATAGCTGATTGTTCATGAGACACATAGAATTCTGGCTTTGCAATACTGTTTATACCTGACAAAATACCAGAAGGACACTTAGTCCAGATTCAGAATAAACATCTATTTCTATGTCACTTAAATAACTAATCATCTCCCGTCCTGGGGACTCTGCTAATTAGATGACTAAGGTGCAAAGACATTTGCTGTTTATTCATTCAGGCATTGTGTCAGTATCAATTGGATTTTAATTCTGTGTGCCTCATTCTGACAGCAGAACTTTTAGACTGAGAATGGTGGTAGGCAGGAATTTAAAGTTGCTTGTCTTTTTATAAAATTAAATACTTTTTTATTACTAAGTAAATCATTCCCATTCTATGTGTGCATAAAAATATACAGTGCCCCCCTGTGAAGAACATATTCACTCACATAATGTCCAAGGTAATGAAATATTTATACATTTGGTTAATTTAATCAATTTTCCATCCCTGCTACAGACACAGTTCTCAAAGTAGGAGGCTACTTCCCAGTGCTTTTAGTGATATTTAGGGTCCTTTCAATGGTTTTAGCTGCTGTTTCAATCCGCTGCTGTAATAGTGTTATTTCTGTGCTTTAATGTTATGACAACATTAGTTGTGACCAACTTATTTCTACTCAGAGCAGACTCATTGATTTTAATGAACCTAAGGTAGTCATAGTCATGCATCTCAATGGGTCTACTCTGAGCAGGACTGGCATTGGATGTGACCCCATGCTTATACACACCAGTTCTCTCCAACCTGGCAAACATTTTGGGTATACTTCCCATTGGCTCTGACCATTGGCCATGCTGGGGTGGATGGGAGTTGTAGTTCAAAACATTTGTTGGTAAGGCTGTTTTACACATGCAAAGATAATAGGCATTTTTCTTATTACTTGAATCCATAGGTGGTATGCAACTAAATTTTACTCAGAGTATACCCATTGCAATTCATGAACATGATTAAATTAGGTCCATTAATTTCAACGGGTTTGTCCTGAATAAAACTTAGTCAACTACCATCCCATGTAATAGCCAAATATTTAAACAGTAGTAAGGATTCCATTCCATCATAAAAGTACTAGGCAACAGTGATTTTACAAAAAAGAAAAAAAAGTAGGTCAGTCTACCTAACTAGTCATCTATCATGCCTACAAAAATAACACCCATGCTGAGCTTCTCTTGAAACAGGAGATTTTAAGTACTGGATTTTCTGAAAGAATATGTTAGGATGATTGTCACTGGCAACACTTTCATTCATTTGAATTAGAGTCTGTATTTTCGTTTCTTAATCCAAGCCACACTCCCCATAGAGAGAGGAGGGAATGTAGCGTTTACAGTAAGAAGAGCAGACAGACTATTTTTACTGAAGTTGATCATTGGCGAGTAGCAGGGAATGTTGTAACAGCTGTCTACTGTCTACTTATTATATCATTATCAGAGGCAGTCTAAAGACTCAGCCCTCTATTTGCCTGGCTGGAGGGTACCCAAAACGTTCTCTGGGATACAAAGAATAAATAAAAAATGTAGTCTCTCAGCATGGTTGGCTTTGGCTCATTCAGTCCTAGTAGTATTTGTATGCGAATTATAAGACCTGCACTTCTACGTTTTAGCCAGGAGGTGTCTCAGAAAAACCAAATCACTTCATCTCTAGAGCTGTGTAGGAACCTTTCCAAGGAGACTGATAAAATTTGGCTGTGCCTAAGCAGACTACCCAGCCCTAACTCTCATACGTGAGTATTTTGGACCATTAAAAATGCTTTTATTGTTTCAGTATGAAATATAGGAAGTATCAGGGAAACACCACCACAAACCATAATCCTTTAAAAGGTAAAATATGTTTCCATAGATTATTAAGATGTGCATTTGCATTATCATCTATATTTTTGATCTAGCAAATGCTTTTTAAAAGAGGAAGTGTGATTAAAAACAACTACATAATTTTCAGCATGATAAAGTCCACTCAGGTTTTTAGAATCAGTAAATTTAAGGCAGCTGACAATAAATGCATAGCAATATTGGCTATAAAGATATGAGATACATGGCAGCAAATCAGAAACAATGCAAATGTACTGCTAGCAAAAAGCATAGCCTCACAGTAAATAATGCACTATATAATCAGGCAAAGAATGTCTCTGAACATTTAAAAGATTAATAGATGGCAAAGACAGTTCAGTGCAGACAAATGTATTACAACAATGACTTTGATGAGTCTCCATCACATAGCTCTGTGCACCATAAAGTATAAAGCATATAAAAGTGAATAAAATCAAGATTAGTTTGCATGCATCACTTATGACGAAAAGGAAATAAAGACAAATTGTATTATATTTGAAAACCCTTTCTAGGCACTATCTAGGTACTTTATGGAATATGAGGAATGAATAAGTACTGAAGAAGAATTAGATGAGATAAGGATAAAGTTAGGTATAACCTGCATAGGAAACCTGGCAGCATATCATACTTAGATGTGGTAAATGGAGGACTGATAGGAATCCCACACCTACTTTGGAGAAAACTGTATTCACTTTCCAGGCCTTGGAATGCAGCATTTGCCACAGCAATTGTACCCATGCCCACCCTGAGCATTTATTTAGCACCTTTCTCCATACTATGTCTTTAAACTGAAGACCAGAGGCCAAAGATTTGCCCTGTAATTTAAGATGTGGCTATTTGGAACATGTATACATACATTCAACAAGTTTTCTCTCTACTAAAAAATTCTGAGATCTTCATAGTTATTGTTTCATTTTGAATGAAAACAAAGGTTCATCCTAATTTTTAGCCAGTAAGAACCTCAGGAATTTGTTTTATTACTTCTCTCTCATGCTCATGCTCACTCTCTGACTCTCTCTCTCACACGTTTAAAAGTTGTAGTTTTCTTCCCAATGATTTCCTGCTGTACAGTCAGTCTCTGGAGTGCATGGTTGGAAAATATGTCACACACACTCCAACAATTCCCGAGAGGAATTTGAGACATCCGCCTCTGCACTAATCCACCTCTGCCTGCCCGTTTGTCCCCCACTGCCACTTGCCCTCTGACATCTTACCTTGGCTGGTGCACTCTCTCCCACCACCACTGCTTGTGGTGTGCAGCCGCAGGCAAAGGCCATGGCACAGCGGAGGCTGAGGCCATAGCATGCTGGAAGTGTCTCTTCAGCATGCTCCCGGAAGGCAGCAGTCTTGGTTGGGCTGCGCCACTGTCTGTGGCCTGTAGTTTGCAGGCAGAGGCCATAGTGCAGCGGTGGTGGTGTTGTCCAAAATGAGACATTCGGTATTACTTTCAGAAACTGGGGCAGCTTCTGTAAATCCGGAATGTCCAGTGCTTTTTTTCAGGGGGTACTCAAGGGTATGCGGTACTGACACCTCTTTTGCTTGTTGTTAAAAAGTGTGGCACTTACTCTAACAACTTCATGGCGAGTGCTGGCACCTATTTTTCTAGAAAAAAAGGACTGGGAATGTCTCAGTGAAATCAGGGCAGTTGGATGGTATGATGTCAGGGTGGGAGAACATACCTGCAGGCTTGAAACTTAAGTAGGAAGAATAACTTGCTGCGATGGTTCCCTTTAGGGCAATGTTTGGGTAATGATGTCAATGCCATTCTCAGGATATCAGGGCAGCACCTTATTGTCATAAGGTAAATGGATTGTGTGAAACCCAGGGTTCATCCAGACTTCCTTTAGTGCCATCTTTCTAGACACAGGTCTACACTTTAAAGCTCCATGACCAAACAAATTGCCATTTGTTCCAATTCAGTGTTAATAAGCAGGTTTTCCTGGGGAAAGTGGTGGGGCAAAAAGACAAAGAAAAAAAGCACTCAGACACAGAGTTTAAAGTGTGGACCTGCAAAAGGTGAGTGCAGATAAGCGCTTAGTGGAACAGAAGAAACTATGTGTGGCTATTACAGAAGAAAACCAGTTGGGCCAATTGTGAGGTCCATAGAAGAACCAAAGGGGTCCCTATATTGTGACTGTATGACACTGAAAGGAAGATAATTAACACATTGTCAACATACCTAATCCTCCCCCAAACAAGTGTGTGTGTGTGTGTGTGTGTGTGTGTGTGTGTTTCAAATCACTATATTCTGATATAAAATAATTTGTGGGCCTGTGTCAGACACCCCTCTTTCCAATCCTGGAAAGTGTGATGTGTAAACTGAGTGTTTTAAGCCCTACACATAAGATGAGTCAGAATCTAAGCTTATGCAGTTTTCTTTTTATCAAATATTAAATGAATGCTTGTGGGCATGTAAAAAAGTATTAAAGGAGAGAGGATGCCATTTACATTTTTGTGCATGTAGAAGGTATTTGACAAGTGACATATAAATGTATACATATACATATTCCTATTTACACACTGGAAATATGCATATTCTATCATGTGTATCTCTAATGGAATCGGCAAACAAATATTCATGGCGTTTGGAGAACATTCTGTAGCCAAGATATGTATCTTGTATCAAGGCTATATGCAAAACATGAATATATCAGAGCCTTTGCTGACCATGCCCAATATGAATAAATAACATATTATGGATATCAAGGCAAACATGAGTGTAGACATGAAGAAAGGAAGAATAATCCTGTGCAATACAACACATGTTATGCATGAATCCTCTTAGCATCTGCAAGTTTTGAAGAGGTCTTAATTTTGTTGTTGTTGACATCCATCTTGAGACAATGGAGTGTGCCTCTGGAGGTGAAGCCATCATGCTCCTTCTGGGCAGTTTGTCTACCTTTGGTCCCCACCCTGCACTCAGCTCTCACTTGTGGCTCGTAGAAGCTTTCAGCGTGCAGCATGGAATGGAAGATGTCTTAATATGTAATAATATATGGCAAATATTATGCACTTCTATTGCACCTTCCTTCCCCACAGCTCCCTAACATGTACATATCTAAACTGATCCTCAGTACAAGGCAGCAAGGCCTCATGAACAATGTTATAAGCATGGACTATTTCAGAACCCAGTTCTGGCAATAAATAAATAATGGTAGTAACATCTGTGAAAAGTATGTCCCCAGAGGAGCATGTAGTCTTCCACCTAGCTTTTGTCTATTGAAAATGTTATCTGTGGAGAGGTCTTCAGTGTTGCCTTCCTTTGCTGTAAGGAAATATGCAGGAACCATAACTGAATATGTGCACTTGGCACTTCAGGACTGTGGCCAATATTGAGAAACTGGTGAGAGCATTGGTGAGCTATCTACAATGCCAGTCTAAATGAAAGAATAAGAAAAAGGACTTTGCAGTATTAAATGCTACCATAGTCTTTTTAAAATAAACAACAACATCTTGTGGTATGTGATGAAAAGAACAGTGAGAAGAATCAGTATACCTTGCTAGGAAATCACTAGGATTTGACACTAGCAAGTGAGGTTGAACTTATTCCTGCTCACATTGAAGTCCATTCTTTCACAAAGCTTTCCTAAAAAATACTTCAGGGGCAAATGTATTTTTTGTTTTACAGTGGTGCCTCGCAAGACGAAAAGAATCCGTTCCGCGAGTCTCTTCGTCTTGCGGGTTTTTTCATCTTGCGAAGCAAGCCCATTAGCGGTTTAGCGGATTAGCGCTACAGTATTAGCGGCTTAGCAGGCTTAGCGGATCAGCTGATAAGCGGCTTAGCGATCAGCTGTTAAGCGGCTTAGCCGATCAGCTGATAAGCGGCTTAGCGGCTTGGGAAAAAAGGGGGGGAAAGGAAAAAAACCCCGCAGGAACTCGCAAGACATTTTCGTCTTGCGAAGCAAGCACATAGGAAATTCGTTTTGCGAAGCACCTCCAAAACGGAAAACCATTTCGTCTAGCGGGTTTTCCGTCTTGCGAGGCATTCGTCTTGCGGGGCACCACTGTAGTTTTTCAATCTTGAAGCACTTTTCTAACTGGCAATAGAACTCTCTCTCCCCCCCCCCAAGTTCAAATGTAACACACTGGGCTGCAGATCATGCTATTTTCTTTTCCTGTGTTTTCTAAACTGACTAAAGAGGCAAACGAAAGTACATTCTCTTCTCCAATGCTGGAAATAAATCTTCTGAACAAACTAATTGCACTGCAGAACTTTAGAATTACAGTGGTACCTCGGGTTAAGTACTTAATTCGTTCCGGAGGGCCGTTCTTAACCTGAAACTGTTCTTAACCTGAAGCACCACTTTAGCTAATGGGGCCTCCCGCTGCCGCCACGCCGCCGCTGCACGATTTCTGTTCTCATCCTGAAGCAAAGTTCTTAACCTGAGGTACTATTTCTGGGTTAGCGGAGTCTGTAACCTGAAGCTTATGTAACCTGAAGCATATGTAACCCGAGGGAGGTACCACTGTAGTGACTGACTTACAGGTAGCATTTTTGCCAGAATAAATGTGGCTAAATAAACACAGGCTTGGAGTTGACTGAAAACAATTGCTGATAGCCACTCAAATGACCCTAAACAGCCACTCCAGAAAAATATAGAGCAGCTGCTTACAGCCAGTTGAGAGGATTTGAAGTGGCAATTGTTTTTAGATAGCTGAAGTCCCATATTTATGGAAGAGCATCTCATAAAACAACAAATCCCATTGGAGAGTAGCTGAAGAATTATTGAAGTCAGAGAGCATGCAATGTAAGATTGTGTGGCAAAAACACACCACTTTAAAATATTGCCACAATTTTATGATAATATTGTGCAACACTAAGGCATTCAATGCTGTTAAACAATTCTAAGCCTTCCTAAACAATGATTGGTGGCACAGTAGAGACATACCGAGATCAAAGATGAGAAAACTCTGTACGAGCTTTGCTGAATCCGTTGATCTTTGGCGAGTGTCATTTGAAAGGTCATTTGTGTCCAAGGAAACTGCCAGCAAAATATATGTATTTAATTTAAAAATGCCTTCAATTTGCAAGGCGAGGTTGTAGTTTAGTTCTTCTGGTAGAGACAGACAGTAATGCAGTAATGTGTGGCTTTTATAGCTTTGCCATGATGGTTTGTCAATCTTCATTTTGCTTTTGCGTTAATGCAAACATCGATGAGTCGGTTTCTTAAAGGCCACAGGAAAATAAGGTATAAACATGCCCATACATAAAAGTTCCAGATGGGGACTTAAAGAACTATTTACTCCTTTTAATTAGAAATGGGCCCAGTGTCCAATTTTTAATAAAAAGTTTCCAAATATAAACATGATTGACAGCTACTCATAACCTTTTTTTTCCTTAAAAAAATGCTTGTTTTGGCATACAGAGTAGTAGTTAAAGAGTGACACAATCATTAGTGCTGTTGCCAACAATCAGTTCCAGAATGTTAATATTCTGCGGCACCTCCATGATATATGAAAGGGTAATACAATTTCAGGAGCTCTTACCAGCTGTTTCTTCCTGATGAGGAACAGCTGCATGAGGTCTTTTCCTCAACTGCCCAATAAGTGTTAATTGCATTCCAAAAGAAAAGCCAGAGGCAGATGTTTAAAAAACATATAAATAATTACTGGGGCAACAAACGGTCAGTAAACATAACACTTATTAATCTATAAGCACCAGCGCAATAGTTTCCCTCAGCATTTGTCTCAGACAACCGTCTCCCTCACCAAATGTCTGCTATTTTTTCTATTTCTTTTCACTCAGTAAAAGCCTACTCTTGTTCCATCTGACTAGCAAGAGATGACCAGTCTTTAAATTCTTCTTGAAGTGCTAAGAGTCGGCCTTGACCCTGAAAAACATCTCAGTCTCTGATAACTCCCATGTCCATCCCTTTCTAATAGTCCCCTGACCTCCTCTTCAGACCACTAGAATTTTCTCTCTTCATAGCATATAAAAAATAAGGTGAAGTAACTTAGGATCACAGTGATACTTCCCAACATTGCTGTCAATGGACTTGCTGAACCCAGAGAACCAGTGTGGTGTGAAAGAGTGCTGGGCTAGGGCCTGGGGAGATCAGGGTTCAAATTCCCACTTAGCCACAATGTTCACCTTGGGCCAGACATTCACTCTCAGCATAACCTACCCAACAGGGTTGTTTTTATGATGATAAAGTGTGGAGAAGGATAAGTATGTGTGTCTCCTTGGGAGAAAGGCGGGGTATAAATGTAATAAATAAATACATAAATATGTCTGCACAGGGTCTTGCCACACTAAAGAACTGACTGCTCACAAATGTGGAACGGATATAATGTGGCAGTTGTAGAAGTGCAAATTTGGCAGATCAAAGTGATCAACTAAGCCGGTATGGGGACAAGGCAATCCCTTAAGTAAACTGGTTCCAAACTGATAAGGATTTTGTGCATCAATAGTAAATCCTTTAACTTGGTCCAATGACAGATAATCTTTGCTTGAAAAAACCCTGTTGTTCTGACTTGTCTTTTTGGCACTAGATAATTCTCAGTGCCTTTGATCACTGATTGAAGAACTGGTTCTTTTATTGCTGATATTTTTCTTCATTTATTGGACTTCTTTTCCCTTTGATAGTGTATTGGATTTTATTGCATGTTTTAATAATTTGTTAGCTTCCTTGAATATTTTGGGACAAAAGGGGAGAATATAAATGTCACAAAAAGGAACCTGCCTCATCTTGTAATTCTGTTTACACAGAAGTAAGTTTCATTCATTTTAATAGCATGTTTGTTTAATCATTTGATTTGGGATCAGTCCTCCTATGAGTCAGAAATGTCTTCCATTACATGTGTGTGTTAATAACAGGATCACAGCTTTCTAAATACACAAAAATAATAATAGTAATAATGTTACCAGCTGGATGGTAGCCTACTGACTACTACAAAAGCACAATGGAGGATTTTTGTTGAGAAATTCAGTGTAGACAGTGCTTGCTGGATGTCTTAATAATCTGAATTTATGTCTTTAACCTCCTGTTAGGGTCCTCAGGCTCACAGAGGAACTATTTAGTATATGATGAAGCTAGAGCAATATGCTATATTTTGCAAAAAGAAAGGACTAAACTTGTTTGGCTTCCATTCAGAAAGTGACAGTGCCCCACAAATAGATATGATGTTTTGCAAATTATTCCAAGTAGATAGATATAATGTTCAAAACTTACAATGGCAAAATCACTGGTTGGTGGGTTTTTTAAAGGCTATTTTGAAACATGATTTTTAGGAGTATCCAGTGGGGTGGTGGTGGGGATGTGTGCCATGACACTGCCCTCCCAACACTGGCATGGCTGCTGTTTACCATGACAGCATGGATGACTTGTAGTTAAGCTCTTTCCCAACTAACCACAAGCTGTAGCCATGAACAAACCTAAGCTAGAACTTGTTCTTAGGGAGGAAAGAGCTTAAACATTTGGGGAAAATCCTAAGCCAAACCTTGACTTAGATCAGTGTAGTGTGGACGCAAAATGATTGGGGACGGAGAAAGCAGCTGTAAGCTCCTCTGGGAAACTATGAAGTCCTACTAAGCCATATTTTGTGTTAGCGTGATGTGCACACTGGGCCATAGAACCAGAACAAGACAGGCCATAGATTTTCCTTGTACTGATGCAGTTTTATAGTTCCAGTTGGCAGATGCAATTTTTCTGCCACTACTTGGACCTACCAGTTAACAGTTAGCTTGCATTGTAGGCTACATAATTTATATGAACAATAATGTCCTTGTTACCTTGAATAATTCTAGACTATTTTGTATGATTCCTTTTATCTGACATTGTGAATGACAAATGCAGCTCATTCACAGATTACCAGATGCCTCCTGCTGCCTCATTCTGCAAGATGTGTGATGATCTCTACAGTGCCTTGGGAACTGCAATTGCTGCGTGGCTTCTTTACTTTGCTGAAAGCAAAGGAAAAAAGCTGAGAAATAGCTTCCAGAATTTGTAAACACTTAGGGTGATGTCCGACTATCAGTGGTTCTACTGTGAAAATGACACCACAGTTACTTTTTTAAAAACAAACCAACAAACAAAAACAAACGAACATGGTTGGTACAAAAACACTTTATTTCCCATTTAATTCAAGTTATTGGGTTCTCCATGCTTTTGCTCTTGAAATTCTATCTATTCTTTGTTTGGTTTAAGGTTTAAGAATGCCAACAACTCTAGAAAAAAAACAACATAGCCTGCCAAATAATAATAATAATTCCAAAAAAGGAAAGGGGGGGAAAGAGTCTTTAGATTGTTTTATGCAAATAACATTTTATTTAACATTTTTAGTATTTCTTTTTGCATGCATATCTAAGAAAATATTTATCGCCTGTGTGGGTCTAATGAGCTAACTACTGTACTGATATGCGCTCATATAAGGCTCCATCCTCCTTGCCTTCTACCTGCAGGTTGCATTGACATTGCAAAGCATAGAGATGATCACAGGCAGAGTGTGTGCCCACCAGCTGCCCAGCCCACTGGCCAAGCAACCAGTCTATCTGGCTTGCTGTCAAACCACCTGAATCTTCTGACTTGCTGCTAGCTTGCCTGCTCACCAGCATGTTGTCCTGGCCAACCTGGTCTAGTTCTAGTCCACCATTTTTGGATTTTAAGAAACTTGCTCTGGAGACAGAGGTGAGTCATTTTTACAACAGCAGATTAGGCCCAATTTCCTCTCTCTCTCTCTCTCTCTCTCTCTCTCTCTCTCTGTGTGTGTGTGTGAGAGAGAGAGAGAGAGAGAGAAGGAGAGGTAAAAATAGTGTTTGTGTCCTTTTCTATTTCTGTATGTCTGTGTGTTCCCTAGACAAATGTGAGACAGAATTGGTGTATATTTGTACAGAATATATTGTAAATACAGTACATGAGTTGTTGGAGGAGCTTTTTGTCCGTGTAAAGCTGCTTGGGAAGTGTGCTTCAAATTTCAGAAATCTTTTTTTTTTTTTTAATAATTTTTATTAACCGACCAATCAAATCAAATCAAATCACATCACATAAATTCCGAATTACAAAGCAGAATTTTAAATTTTTGTTGAGGGGACCCATATTTCAAGTTCCGAAGGGGGATTCTGATCATCTTCTTGCTACTGCGTTAATATCCACAAATCAGTCCAAATAATGTTCATAATTCTATCCAGTCTTATCTTGCTGTTTCCACATCTCATCTTATTCGTATATTTTTTCTTCTTTTCTTTATGATCTCTTCTGATAATCTCCTTAAGCAGACAAACACCAATTATAATCCTGTGTGAATTTTTCCGTTCGTCCAGTCCTCATATCAAGATGGTTTCCATATATCATCGCTTTCATAAATAACATCACTCTTTCCATCATTAATCTCGCAAATCTGTCGCTCTTAAGTCCCTCTGAGGAGTCTCATCCACAATATAAAAACAGCTCTGTTCCTCCTCCCAGACTTAAGTCCTCCGACAGAACTTGCCAACATGGCAATGGTATTTTTTGCTGCGTCATTCCAAAGCTCTTATAGTTTCCACGATCTTCTTGAAACATGCTTTGGTTAGTAAATTATCTCCACACAGTCATAAATCACAGCTTAAGTCATTTAAATGGCATTACTAACTTGTGACTTGTGGGGGGGGGGGGCGGGATTCTTGGTTAATCACATAGAGAAAAGAAAGGAAAGTTTTTTCCTCCTCCCCCATCCAGTCCCTTTGCCATACCGTGCCTTGGTGGGTCTTCTCATGATTTATTCTTGTTCCTCCGACCCGTCTTGTTTATCAGAGATCTCTTCAGTTAGCAGTCTTTACTCCCCCTTCTTCTTTGAAAGATGTGCATTCGCCTCCTCCTAATTGTTTCTTTTGAAATTGCTGCAAACTAGAGACAGCGTCCAGGAGCGCCAAGATCCACAGGAGGGCTTTCTGCCTAGTGCCCCCATCCCCACAAATTCTGGGGGTGGTATCGGGCACAGCAGGCAAGGGCAGTCCCCCCCACACACTTGGGGGGGGGTAGGGAGGCTATTTACTCCCATCACAGCTTCCTAATTACCTCGTGTGGGTCGGAGAGATGTTATTGTCAGCCATCTTCCGATGCGCCCCTTCAAATTTCAGAAATCTTGGTCCTAACCCAATATTTGGTTATTTCCATGTCACTTTTCCTAGGGAATTGTTGCACTGAATTTCATATGAATGCCAATGCATAGTCAAATATTTGGTCTGTCTAGTTGTGCACTGAAAATACTGGGGAGCTTCTCACATGTAGGTTGCATAAGATTTCCAATTAATATGGTTGATCCAGGTCTATTCCATGTCAGTGAGAAGGCGGCATATGATAGTATTATGCTCTCCCCGAAGAGAGCAAAACTGGGTCAGCTATGCACACTGTAAGTTATATAGCAAGTGCTAAGAGAGCTTTTGATGGTAACTTTCAAAGCTTTCAGTGTGACATGTGCTGTAGGATAAACCTTTTGAAATATTCTGCAAATTGTGCTGTAGAACTACATGGCCTAAATTCTTAAATCCCTTTAAATGGAATGGGAAATTATAGTTCAATATTAGTATTCTATTCAGAGGAATCTGGAATAAATTGAAATGGTCTGAAAAACAGCTTCTGCCTATTAAATTTTGATCAATGTTAGTTTTTGATCAGTGTTGCATCAAATCAGAAACATCCTAGTCAGAGGGGTAATTTTTAGATTCTAAATGTTGTAATAAATGAAAAAATATTATTTCCACAATGGCCTGTAAAATAATTGTCAGTGTGTACAAATTGGTTCATATTGACATAATTTGATTATTTGATTTAGAAACATATGGATTTCTCCTATTATTGTTCCATATTTGGGGAAGGCACATAATTATTAAACTGATGACATATTTAAGGACTACCTAGAATCATTCATAGAAGAATCCTATGCATGTCTACTCAGAAGTAAGTCAAACTTAATTCAATGGGACGTGCTCCCAGGTAAGTATAGTACTGCAGCCTTGATTGATAACCATAAAACCCCAGATGTAGACATTCCAAAAGTGAGTCTTGCACTGAGATTCAGGTGAGAGTTCTGTTGCTTCACAAACATTAACATGCCATTGGCAGTTATCAACACAAATCACAGGCAAATTGCTGAAAAGAAATAAACTCTTCATAAAGTACAATGATTCCAATAAATGTCAGAACACATCTGCTCTCTTAAAATTTTAACCATGCCATTAAAAATTACATTTATGGTTAATTTCAGTAAATGTTTAATTATTAGAGAGTTATCTGTCTAGTTTCCAGGAAAGGATTAGAAGCATTACTCTGCTTCTGTTCTTCGAACTTCAGTCTTGCAGACACTTTAAATTTTAAGAAGATTATATTTCTAATTATTTGGGTGATAAGCATAATATCTTTCATTGTTATGAATGAGAAGTCACCAAACTTAATGTCAAGATGGATTCCGCCCAATCTTACCCACTTGAAACCATTTTTTCCCTTTCAAAAGCCGATATAAATGGACTTGGGCTTACTTGTGACAGCAGTAAATCTGTTCCAGAACATTTTTTGAAAATGCCAGTGCAATTAAATCTCCACTACAGGCCTGAAGCCAATGTTTTGGCTGCTAAATTCCAACACGCACAACTTTCTGCCTTCTTGCAACATAACCAGAAGACTGTAGAAACTGACTTTCTCCATTGTGTCTGTTTCTGCTCCACCTGTGATACATCCATGATGGATTTAGTTCAAAATGAGTCAGGTGTGGCCGTGCAAGTTCTGGACTGATGCCTAGTTCAGGAGAGCTGAAAAGAATGCCAATATATTTGACATCTGGAAACCAATGTACCCCTTTGGTTTGAGATGGTATGTGGGCTGTTGTTGTTGTTTAGTCGTTTAGTCGTGTCTGACTCTTCGTGACCCCATAGACCAGAGCACACCAGGCACTCCTGTCTTCCACTGCCTCCCGCAGTTTGGTCAAACTCATGTTGGTATCTTCAAGAACACTGTCCAACCATCTTGTCCTCTGTCGTCCCCTTCTCCTTGTGCCCTCCATCTTTCCCAACATCAGGGTCTTTTCCAGGGAGTCTTCTCTTCTCATGAGGTGGCCTCAGTATTGGAGCCTCAGCTTCAGGATCTCTCCTTCCAGTGAGCACTCAGGGCTGATTTCCTTCAGAATGGATAGGTTTGATCTTCTTGTAGTCCATGGGACTCTCAAGAGTCTCCTCCAGCACTATAATTCAAAAGCATCAATTCTTTGGCGATCAGCCTTCTTTATGGTCCAGCTCTCACTTCCATACATCATGGGTATAAGAGTACCTGGGTAGACGAACCTAAAAATCCTGGGACACAAATTTCCATGGCCCTCTAGTGGCTATGGTGGCTCATTTACCAGAAGTAATGTTTTGAGTGTGAACTCTGGAAGTGTATACTCGATTGTTACCAAGCTGAAGCCTCCTAGCACAATATACATTATGGAGGCATCCTGTTGCTCCCCATCAGAAATTTGCACCCAGGACCTGCCCACATGTGCTGGTCCCGGGGGGAGGTTACTGTGGGGTGAGGTCCAGGACCTGAGTCGAGGGTCGGCAGACAGTCTTCCACGGGCGAAGCGGGGTCCAAAGCGAGGAGCCGGGCAAGGACAGGAACTCTGGGGGAACAGGACTGGGTGCTGGCCGAAACAGCTCTTCAACGACGTTGCTCCCGCAACCTGGGACCGGGCTGACTGGCCTTTATCTTCTCTGAGGCCAGGGGCGGTCCCGGCCCCCAGGAGACCCGCCTTTCCTGGCCTTAAGGCGAGCACTCCTCCTGGGAGAAACCAGTTCCCTCCGCCTCTCTGCCCTGAGCCTCTGCAGCTCAGGAGAGGCTGGAGGGTTACTGGACCCAGGGGGAGACTCACCTTCCCCTGACAGGGCTGGGAGAGGCGCACCTGTAGGCACTGTGTCCTCAAGCCCCTCCGGAGCCAGAGTGGATTCACCTGGTGCCTGCTCCTGAGGATCCGGCACAGGTGCAGGCGCTTCAGAATCAAGGCCCTGCCCCAGTTCAGCCGGCCCTGGAGGCGGGGACTCCTGTGCAGGCTGGGATTCCTCTGGTTCAGCCTCTGAATCAGATTCCCAGGCAATCACACCACGCTACACCACCACACTTCCCTGAGGTTGATGGATATGTTGGCCATGGCAGACTTTCACAACCCTGGTCTGTCAAAAAGGAGAAACAGAGACTGCAAGAAACCATTACTATCTACATATTTACCCCAGCTCATTCCAGAACAATCCTTTCCTATGGTGATCCCGCTACACATAGATGCTTTGCCTGCATAGGGAAGTACATCAAGTATATCTGAAACATTATACAGTTTTGTATGTGTTCACAACATACATAAACATGACCAAACAATAAGCTCTATGACAAAGGTGTCCAGAGCAAAGGGACAGTTACGCAAAATAATTCAGACGGCCCAAGCAAATTTGCCAAGCCCCATACAGTTGGGAAAGGACATACTTTCAGACCTAAACTGCTAGTTATTATTGGCAGGGAATTTCTTCTGACTCTAAATGAGCTAATGGTATGGTAACAGATGTTAACAGCCTGCACTATTGTATCATTCAGTTGTATCACCCTCTTAGTGAAGCACATTCTGCTGAGTAGAGCCTTTCATAAAAAAATATTTGTTTGATGGATGAACTCATTCAGAACTTCTCAGGCCCACAAATAAAGTTTCTAACAAATAAAATTCCAGCTTTTGTGTTGGGAGTCCATACAATCCTAACCATTCCTACATAAAAGTCCCATTTAATTCAGTGAGTCTTACTCTCAGGCAGTACCCTGCTTACCCAGGCATAAGCCCCATTAAATGGAATAGGACTTACTTCTGAGTAGGGATGGAAGGGTCTATCAATTTTTGTTCTTTCAGAGTCTCATTTTTCCAAACTTTAGTTTGCCACATTTCTATAGTAATTTGCCTTTTTTAAAAAAACAAACAAAAACAAAACGAAAATTCATTAGCATTTTAGTGTGAATTTCTCCAAATAAAAGCATTTTTGTATGCAGTTTTGACTAATCAGCACATTTTGCAAGCACATTTCCCCTAACAAACATGCATTTTTGTATGCGTATTCACTAATGAGTGCATTTTAAAAAACATTAGTCTGAGAAGTGTAAATTTTGAAATACACCTTTCAAAAGGTTCTCGTGAGGGTGTGAGTTACATAGGTACACCTTTAAATTAGATATGAATTTCTCCCCCATCTCTGCTTCTTAGTAGACATGGTTAGGATTGCTGTGTAAGTTATGCTGATGCTATCCTGACTTCTGGCTCATCTGGGCTGTAGAATGAGCCAGGCCTTCAAATCAAATCAAATCAAATCAAATCAAATCAAATCAAATCAAATCAAATAATAACAGCATTTTATAGACTTGCGTCCCTAACAGTAAATCTAGTATCAATGATTCAGCTCAGATACATACATTAAAAACACAATTAAGAGCTTTTACAATTTCCCTAGACTATAGCTAAGGTTATCTAAAGCCTGTTCAATTTGCTTCATTCTGTTTAACACATTTTTTTTTGTTTCATGTGGGTGGCTAACCACATTCTGTATTCACAAGATGTTTATACACAGATACACAAAATATATTCAGCTTTAAAGAAAAGATTTCCAAGATTGCACCCTCAAAGACGCCTTCTCTAGTGAAGATAATTAACGTCATCTGTTGCGCTTTCACACTTGAGTCTTATTTTAAGTTGTTTCCAGCTTATTGTTTCCATATTAGAAACATATTGATGCAAACTCCCACATCCTTAGCACTAGGGAATTTCAGGAGTAGACTTTTAAAGAGTTGATGTGATTAGGCAGACAAAGTAAGGGAAAGTTGTGCTCTTTGAGATTGATAGATATTGAGCATTTGAACAGATAACACTGGTCTTTAGAGCAGCGAGAGTTCTCCAAAAGCCAACAGCCTGCAGTTCTTTCAGCTTTCCCTGTTTGCTGCTTTACCAGCTTAAAAACTCATAGTTTTCTTTTTGTCACTATGTTCCAACCCAAAACTGTTTCTTGAGCCTATGGCTCTTATCCCAGTCCTGCTTCTGGCTAGTAGCTTTCATTGAGCAAGCATTTATATCAGTACGCAAGGAATGGAATGGAACATATATCCTAGTCTTTACTTGGCTGCAACATGATGTGTGCCCTGATTTCACAACAGTAACTAGTCTGATAGACCATAGTTTTGTCTATATGCATATGCACTCACTTGGTAACTGACTAGGCAGCAAGGAAGGCAAATTCCTTGTTGGGATTTGGAGGAAAGCAAATCAAAATCATAGCTAATATAATAATACCTTTTTATTCCAGATGCTGCTGAAAACAACTCCCATAATTCCAGGCTATTGTTTATGCTTCCTGGGGCTGTTGGGAGATGTCCTTAGTAACATCTGAAGGAGCAAAAGCGGGACCCACACCTGCTTTATATAGTGAAGTAACCACATCTGGTATATTGTTCTCATGTCATCTCAAATAGTGATAGGAGAGAGGCTCTTTGTTTGACATTAGGGGGTGGCTGTTTCCACCTGTCTTGCACCAGTTGTGAGAACCTTCATAAGGGAGATGCCTCTTGGGGGAAAAGGCTGACTTTCAAGTTTGAGGATTAAGGGGTGGGATTGCTAGGCACTAATGTCATCAGCTTTGCGGCTGCTTTTGCATGCAATGTTACCGTATTTCACTTGACCCCATTGGTGAGCTTTCCTCTAGCTTACGTTTTAGTGTATTTTAAATTAAACTGCTAACTATCATTTTCAGTGCTATGTTGTAGTAATACCATTCATTATGCATTGTGATTGTATTCTAATATTCCAGATCATTTATTGGTCTGCTGTGGCAAATCAGTAACAGATTAACAAATTAACCACCCCCCCAATATTCCGGCAGTATGATGGGCACCAGAAGCATAAATGTTCATTCTTAGATCATCCTGAATTTTCATTCTTCAGTTTGTGTAGTAATGTACTTGTTCACTTTGCAAATGGTTATGGAAAACGGTATGAACAACCAGTTATGCTATTTTATTACAATGCTATACAGAAAGATTGTACTTTTCTGAGATCCAGATTTTTTTCTGTGTGGTGATATTTGCAGCTTAAGAGCTGAAATATTAATGGTGTAATAAGAGGCATGGACCAAAGTCATGGTATTGCAGTATGTGACCGATATAAACCTGCACTCTGAAAAATCTGGGGCATGTCAACATACATGTAAATCAGGTCAGTCCTGAACCAAAACTGTCTGCGCTGTTCCTAAATAAGTCAGAAAGTCCCTCCCATAGCTGCTAAATCATTTGTGTAGAGATGGATCTGTCCTATAATATCAGCCCAGAAGGTTGTGGGGAAGTGAGAGGTTTTATGTTGACTAATGTATGTAATGCAGTTGGTAATTAAAGGATGCTTACTCATATCAATGGAGTATGACCCAGATTCACTGTTTTTGTGGTCTTTAGTAGCAGAGATGTCATACTAAGAAAATTCTAAAGGTGTCCATCTATCTGTGTGGGTGGAACATGATGTTTGAAGTACTTTAGAGTGGGGGTTTAATATTAGAGTCTGTATTTTGAATGTCTCTTTTCAAAAATCAGTACAATGATTGTCTTTTGTGTTTTGTACTTTTTAATTTTATCTGCATTTTACTTTCATATTTTTTAATTTTCATCTGCAGTTTTTTTTAACAAACATAGGTTTGTGTACATGAAATTCATTTTCAACAACCCATAAATTATGAGGAAAGTAATAGAGTTGTCTGCTCTGTTCAATAACTGGGCCAAGTATTCCCCTAGGAAAAGTTGATAACTCTTAGTAATAGTCAGCTATTACATTATTAATCTCCTTCCCCATAAAAATGTGTTATTCCTTTTATTACCTCTGTCAGCATGCAGCACATCTTCCCTTCTCTGACTGGTGAGCTAACATCAAGTTCTCTTTAATAATGCTCAAATGCAATGGATTTAGTTTACACTACTTAGCCTGTCAAATTCCCTTCCATGTACTCCTCCCTCCTTTTCCCCATTTGCTGCCATGCTCGGAAGAACCTGCTTTAAAGCTTGACAGTCTATTTAAAATAAACATGTCTAGCTCAGTGTCAGGATGAGCTGTGCTACATCAAGCCTTTTAAGACAATCGGCTCCTCCTAAGCACTGGGTCAGACATCATCAGCACAGTAGGGCTTAACTCAATACCCTGAACAAAGAGGATTCATTCTAAGAATGACTTGATATTGGGTAGATTCTTACGAAGTACTGGTCACACTTCAATGAGTGAATAAGTACGATACAGGAATGCAAGAACAGATTGAGCATTGCAAGGTTGGGAAGGAGATATAAAGAGCTACCTTCTGGCTCAGACCAATTGCCAATATATGCTAGTCCAGCTTCCCTCAGCTTGTGGCAGCTCTCTTCATCTTTTCATAGTGATTTCTCATGGAGCTACCCTCAAGTAAAAGACTTCCCCAGATATCAAAGCTAGGACCTATTATGCACCAACAATGTGATCTGCTATGGCTTGTGGCAGATACCTACCTACCTACCTACCTACCTATAGCACATCTCTTCTTGTCTTACCACCACAAAAGATATTGACTTCCTATCACTGGCAACTTCCACTTAGAGTTGGACAGAAGAAACATTTGGACAAGAAGGCATAACCCAATTTAGTTCATTCTTTGGTGATGGAACCCCCCTTAAAGTGTTAATACTTTTACTCAATGTGGGAGCAGGGAGCAGGCACAATGAGTAGCTCCATCCCCCTAACCTTCACACAGGCTGTGACTGTACTGAGGGAACATTCAAACAAACTTTCAAACGCTTGCAAGGCTTCCACAGGACCCAAAACCAAAAAAGGTTTCCCACTCCTGATGTAGGGCTATCCCATCCTTGGCATAAGCTTCACTAGCCTCATCCTCTTGACATTGCATAGACATCTGCAAAGGAACACTTATGTGTAAGTAGGTGAATGAGCATAGGAACTCCACATGATTTGCCAGGTACAACTGTTCCTGAACAAGGATAGCCAAACCACTGTAGTCCATCCATTGGTAACTGCAAGGTTGGATTACTCCAATGAACTGTATGTGGGGCTGCCCTTCGGCTTGTTTTGGAAGCTCCAGCTGGTGCAGAATATGGTAGCCAGATCGCTAGTGGGAGCACCTGGCCAACAAGATGTAACAAAACTGTGAAAACATCAGCACTGGAGGCCCATCTACTACTGAGCCAGGTTCATGGTCCTTGTATTAATTCAAAAAGCCCTGAGTAATGTAGGACCAGGGTACCTCGGAGTCCACCCCATCTCAGTCATCAGCCACCCAAGTGTTATCAGCCAAGTATTCAGCCGCACCTTCTGTTTCAACTTTTAAATGCCTGCTGGAAACTTTTCTATTCTGTCAGGCTTATATGGGCAATTAAGAGTCCATATTTCCACATTAGTTAACTGGCTTTTATTTAATTTTCTTATATATTGGTTTTATTGTATTGATTAATGTATAATTGTTACAAACCACTCTATGACGAAGTCCCAGCTGCATGGAGCGCCGATGAATATTCACCTATACATTATCATTAGGCACTCTTTGCAGACATCTATGCTAAATAGGTGGATTTTAAGGTGGGAGCTGGGATGCTCTCAACATCAGGACAGGGTCAGGGATGCAATTATGCTTCCTATTATTAACATGGAAGTCCTACATATGTATAATGTGTGAATAGGGCCTTAGTCTAATGATTGATTGATCTTATTGTGGTTGTGATTTCCATGTAGTGTTGAAATATAGGCCACATTTCTGTTTCCATAGCAGCCATTTACACATTTTAAAAATATTTTTTTGAAACTAATGTGGTGCTCTGATCTAAGAGTTCCTTTTTATGTCTGTTTTGCGGGATCTGTGACAGCCTTTGAAAACTGAAATGCAGAGCCAGATCATGTTTTTGTTTCCCCCCTCCAAAGCATGTGTATGTGTGCATGTGTGCACACACACCTTCATTTGTTTATACCTTGAATAGTCACTTATGTGGTTTTGGATTTATTTATTTATTTATTTATTTATTTTCTATATTAACCTTTGTTTGATGATCACAGGGTGGTTTACAATATAAAAACACAAAAATGCATACCATAGCAAAAAAAACATTCTGCAGAATGTTTTAATAGAAGTGTTTCACTTTTTAAAAAATAGGAAGTATTCTTCAAATACGAAGGGTGGTATTCAACGAAGTTTTGCTCAAAACAGACCCACTGAAATCCAAGAAGCCTAACTTAGTCATGTTCATTAATTTCCATGAGTCTGCTCTGAGTAAAACATGCATGAGTATAACCCCAAATAGTTGAATAGCATGAGGCTTTACTAATGTATATACACATTACTTTCAACTGTCCTGTTTTCACAGCTGTATATCCTTTGAAAGAAAAAGACTGTAACAATGAGATGCATGTGCTAGATGGTTAGCAGTCAATATTTTGAGGAAAATATGCCTTTTAGATAAAAATGTTCATTAGTATGACCACCAGGAAAAAAGATCATCAATAATTTGATGTAGCTCATCCACTATCCAAATCATTATTGTCAGAAAATCTATTCAGGATCATAGGTCATAAATCTAAAATTATATAGAGTATGAGGAAAGAAGACATGAAGAGGCAGACTTGAGGTCCGCATCTAGTTAATATGACTATTATTTTACACCAACATGTCTTCACTTTGCTCAGAAAATAATATACTGCTATCTGTTAGCTCACATTATAATAATATTTATAGAAATTCCAGGTACCTTTACTATGAATTTTAATGTGCTGCTTCCTTCAGATGGTAACCACCCTTATTTTAAAACCACACACCATTTGGCAAAGGAAGTTGCTTAGTTATCACCACAAATAAGCTGTGAAACTTATTTTTAATTATAGCTGACATTTCTGAGCATACAGCCTGAAGCGCCTGTCTTACTGCAAAAAGATGTCACTTGACAGCTCCTGAGAAGGAACATACACAAAGTTCCAGCCTTGGGTACATAACTTAGCACAACCAGCAAAGTTGGTCTTACTTCGAGTTTAAACCTATTTCTGCAAGACCTAGACATTGTCATAAATTTGCAGGTCATCTGCAACTGTGTGTGTAGTAAGGGACATATTTTGTTACAGAGTAATTGTGAGTGGCCTGGAGAAGTAAAGTAAAATTTGAGGATATCGCCTTGACGGAAAACCAATTCCTGTGGCTATTTTCTTATCCATCTATCTATCATCTATCTATATCTATATCCCACCATTCCTCAATAGAGCTCAAAGTGGTGTGCAAGGTTTTCCCTCTCCCTATCTGATCCTCACAACACCCAGAGAGCTGGGTGGGAAATAGAATCCTAGTCCAACAGTCTAAAACTACACCATACTGACTCTTAGTTGATTACATTCAAGCAACGTATGCCATCTATGTAATGTGAAATATGATTATTGTCTTGCCTTGCCTGCCTTTAGGAAGTTTTCAACCATGGAAGGGGCATAACACATAGGGATGCGGAGGAATCTGGCAAATGTACAGTATTTTTTGCTCCATAAGACACACTTAGTTTTTAGAGGGGGAATGCAAGAAAAAAATATTCTTTAAAGGAAGCGCTGAGCAGAGCCTATATGTATCCCAGGCTCTGCTCAGCACTCCCTTTCATGAGCCACGTGGAACGTGTGTGCGGCATTTGCAGGCTTTTCCCTGAGGAGGGAGAAGCCTCCAAGATCTGCACACACATTCCATGCAGCTCTTGGGGGCTTTTCCGGGAGGTGGGGGAAGGGACTGACGGGCTGTCCTTCTCCCTCCTCGGGCAAAAGCCCTCAAGAGCTTATCCATCTATCTATCATCTATCTATATCTATATCCCACCATTCCTCAATAGAGCTCAAAGTGGTGCAAGGTTTTCCCTCTCCCTATCTGATCCACGCGGCTCTTTAAAGGGAGTGCTGAGAAGCCTCCCGCCTGCATTCACTCCATAACACACACACACACACACATTTCCCCTTACTTTTTAGGAGGGAAAATGTGCGTCTTATGGAGGGAAAAATACGGTAAATTTTGATGTTGGCTCACCTGATCCATCCTATCACAACCAATGTGGGAACTGGATTAGATGCAGAACCAATACAATCCGGATTTTGTTCTTGGATGTTAGTAGCAAACTGCCAGGAATCAATATCAGGAGTCCTAGTGGAACCATAGTCTCCCCTGCTCTGTTGGACCTCATGACTGCTAAAGTAGGCTAGGTCCCTTTAAATTAAGAGGGTCGTCTCAAAGAAGGTAGAGCCACTTAAGATAAGAGGACCTATTTTAGCTCCTATTTAAGGCAGATTGACCACTGCTGAAACAGTTGAGCTCTGCTGTAGTTTGAGCCAGGTGTGGAGCTGTCCAGGGTGCCAGCTCAGTGGTAATGTGGGTTTCTATAAAATATTGGGTCAGATCCAGCTATTCTTGGCCAAGGATAGCTAGGCCACAGAGATCCATCCATGCATTGCCAACCTTAAGTAATGTGCTCTATGTAGGTCTGCCTTGAAAACTGGGCCAGAAGCTGCAGATTGTGAAAAATGCATTAGGATGCTAATGTCCAATACCAAGATGAAAATCTACCAGAAGTGTGTGTTGAGCACGCTGCTTTATGGAAGTGGTTTGTGGGCAACTTAGACCCATCAGGAGCGACACCTCAGTGCCTTCCACATGTGCTGCACCGGGGAGATTTTGGGCATCACATGGTAGGACAGGGTCTCAGACAACAATGTGCTCTCTCAAACCCACATTCCCTGCATGTGCATGTTGGCTTTTTGCAGTATGGTAGCGCTGCAGAGAGCTTGCTGGGGAGACCATGCATTAAAAAGGGACTCAAAAATAATTTAAACAAGGTTTTAATAAGAAAAACAAAAACTCCTTTTACACTAAATACATAAACAAACAAACATGACCCAACCACCAACCCATCCCCCAGGGGTAATGGGAGAGCTAGGTGCTGCTCCTTATATACTACACCCAATTGCCAACACAGCTTAATCAGTACAACTCGGCAGCACCTGCTATGTTTCACAGCTGTAAAGCTGGGTCTCGTGATCTTGCTCTGGCCCTTGCTTTGGCCCCTTAAAGACATACACATCGGGTGGAACAGTGATGAACCTTTACATTTAAAGAAACCATTCAACAGTTTGCACTCCTGTCTCAGTAATGTCTATGCTGGCTTGGTAATGTCCACAGAATGGAAGATGGCTTCAGGCCCATTGGCAGACCAACTCTGTGTTTCAAATACGTCTGCAAACATGACATGAAGGTTGGCAACATTACGCCCCTGCCCATGGGAATCCCTTGCAGACAACTGCAGTGCCTGGAGACAGTTAGGTCATGCATCCATAGCATTGACCAGATGAGGAATGACCACTGGGAGGAGTGCAGAGAGAAGAAACACCACTGTACATCTGCAGCAGCGCAACTTGAAACTTTCATCTGCCACAGCTGCAACAAAACAGGTCTCTCCTGTATCTGTCTCTCTACAGCCACAACAGGTGCTGTAACCCTCCAACAATTTTACTTTGCCCCCTAAGGCACACTCCTCCAATATCTCCTGAGTCAGATGGATGTCAACTAAGTGGTTGCTAATGGGAGCAACTTACCATAATCACGTCATCTCTACTGAAAAGGCAGCACTGGCTGCTAATCTGCTATCAAGCCGATGTCCTAACACAATTGGGACCAGGTTACTTAGGGGACACCTGCTCCCATATAAAGCAGTGCAGCTAATGAGATTTCAGGATGTGACCCTCTTGGTTGTGCCACAGCCTGTAGAAATACATCAAGCAGCAAGCAAGATGGTCATAGCTCAGTTAAGAGAAGGACTGTAGCTGTGTGGTAGAACATCTGTTTTGCATGCAAAATGTTCCAGGTTCAGTCCTTGGTGCTTCCAGATAGGTTTGGGAAATACTCCTAGAGAAAAACTCTAGAGAACTGTTGCCAGCCAGTGTGGTAATGCTGGGATAGATGGACCAATAACCTGACTTGGTATATGCAGTTTCCTATGTTCGTAACTGGGGAGAGGGCCTACTCTGTAATGTCATTCAATTTATGGATTGGATTATAACCCCACTTGGATTATAGTGGATACCAACCTTGTTGAGTTTTCGGCACCTCCTTAAAACACATTTATTCACCCAAGGGATTGGGTGTCTTGCTGGGATTCAGATTCAATTGATTGGCCCATACCTTTCAGGGCGATTGATACCTGGCCTTTATAATTGTTCTAGCTGTTGAGTTGATGACTATATTTAACATAGTGAATTTTTGTCAATGCTAAATTTTGTTCATTGGAGTGTCTTTGGGATTGATATGGAAGGCAGTATGCAAATGTTTAAGAAGTAAATAAAGTCACCTCCACTGAGCTCTCCTACTGCCTGTGTCATAAAGCATAACTCTTAGCAAGTTGGCTGCCTCCAGCACTGTGTTTTGAAATGCCAAATGAAATTAAAAACCCAGGGAACAAACTGGCCAGAACAGTTTTGGGAACATTTATAATGACAAGCACTATCTTACCTGAAGAAATTTTTGAAAAGGAAAAAAACACCACCACAGATTTTCCAGATTTTCTTCCTCTGTCTCCACTGTAGATTTTACAAGGTGACCTACCTCTTAACCTCCATTCCCCACCCTGCTTCTCTCCCCCTGCCCCTAGAATAATATCTGCATTAAGGCATAATGTGGAAATCAGTTGTTCATGTCCTAGTATGTGTCACACTAATTTGCTCCTTGGGAATAGTTTTCTAACCTTTTGTATTAATTTTCCTTAAAGCTAAATGAGACACTCTATGCATTTGTTCTTCAGCTGACTGCATTGATAATTGTGCAAGTGTCTGAACACATTAAGACATTTTGCAGCATTTATACATTCCAAACACACTACTGTTTTCTCAGTGCAACTAAAAAGAGTTCGCTTTTGGTTTATGATGGTTTCCTCATTAAAGTCTAAATTGTTTTGGCAGCTAGTGCCTAAAACAAAACAGCTACCTGGCAAGGATAGGCATTCTGTCATGTCACACAAAGAATATATAAGAAAGCAAGAACATAAAAATTGCCTTCCAGTTGTAGGCCAAAGCAGCGGCAGAAACAGCCAGTATGGTGAAGAGTGCTGATATATTCTTCTTTGCTCTCCCACAGCTAAGATGTTCAGGGATAATAGGCCACATAATCTGGCATTGTTGGACGATTGGAAGAAAGACATGACTAAAGGCTTGAGGTCTAGGGGAGGAGCCTCCAAATCTCATTCTATTGGCTGAGTAGGGCCATGTGACCAACCCTCTCACTCCTTCCTATGGAAACAAAAACTCTCACATCTTTCTTCATGGAAACCTGTGGAATTCAGGAGCAATATTATGGATATGTTCTCCCCCCAGCCCTGATCTATCCATTGCATGCCTACATTACCACCCACCTGTCCACCTGCCAGGTTGGACAGAATGTGTGAATTCCACCCAAGGCATAAACCCCAATGTGAATACGGGGGGGGGGGGGACACAGACTTTGGTATTTCAAATTTCAGAGGTGCCCTGTGGAAGCCCAAAATTTAGCATGCACACACCTCTCACCTTCCTTTCTACTCAGTTCACTACATCCTTGTTGCTATACCCCTTAGTGTTGGTGCCCACTATGGCGGAACCAGTCACAGTGCCCTAAATCAGCATCTGGTGCATAGATTAAAAGCAGTGGGTTTTTTTAAATAAAAAAAATCAGGTGTTCAAGAAGGAAGCTACATTATTTTAGCATATGTGAAATAGAATTTACATGCAGAAAACATTTTAATGTTCTGTTCTCCTGTGAACATACTGGAGCTAGTGAGGCTGATGCACCAAGTGGGCAGGCCAGATATTGGTACTTGTGCTTTCCACAACCCAGTGGCTGGATACTGTCTATTGTGTTCGGGAATGTGCTGCATGACTCTTTCTGTTGTGGCTCACTTCTAATTCTTTGGTGGCTCCCTGACTGCGGGATGATCTCTATAGGAGGGACATCTGGCACCATCATTTTAAACTTGGAGGCACCAGGTGAAGATGTTCCTGCTTTCATAGGCATTTGGTTCTTAATTGGGAACATATGGTGTGATAACTCTGCCTGTTTTAGTAGGACGGGGTAGGATTTGTCCTTTTTGTAAGCTTGGCAGACATTTTGTAATTGTTTTCAGACATTTTATGTAGCCAATGACAAATAAATATCTAAATAAATAAATAACTCTTGTTGGCATGCATAATGCTACCATTTTGCTCATCCACTCCTGCAGTAATACTGAGCAGCTAGGTGGGGCTTGCTGAGCTAAGAGACTTGAGCTAATGTTTGCAAGTTGAAGATAATTCAATCGCATTTGCTCTGTCAAATAACAGTCATTATAGGAGTAGTCCAGAAGATTTTCCTGGTATACATCAACACTGCATAAGAAGATTATGCAAGTTGGCCCTTTTCACTTGCCATTTATGAAAGGGCACTTACGGTACACTGGAATTAATTGCATATGCAGGAAGGCTTGCATGAAACACTAATACTCATCACTTTAAATGCCATTATAAGCTTCACTATCAAGTGTATATTTTAACATTTTCAGTTCAGGGGGTAAAGCATCAAGCTCAGTGTGGTTGTGTATAGCTGTTGTGCCAGTCTCAATAGAAGTGAGTCTCAATAGAAATGAGACTGGCACAACAGCTGAACAAAACCACAGTGAGCTCGTCGCTTTACCCCCAAAACTGAATATTCTACAGGCTTATATATATTGCAGCAGGTGTGTGATGATTGGCTACAAAGTTTCTCAACATCATGCATTCTGATAAGCACAGATAAAGCAATGCACAAGAGAGCACACAATTCTCCCACCCTCCCCAACAATAAACTTTCACATGATTGGGGGGAGGTATCACTGAAAATAAGAAAAAAAAATGCCAATATCTAGCCTTTGCATTCAAGCACATCCGAATAGTCAGGATAATTCATATCAATATCAGCTCTAACAACACTGAAGCAACACTTAGAGACCACAGCTGTGCCATTGTTCCATGACACCAAAGGGTGTCATACTCCAGAATTGCCATAAAACCAGGACATTCCTATGAAGCTATTCTCCTTTTAGAAAAAGGCTTGGGATATCCGTGTGAGTGAACTCTGGAAATACAGAGATGATAACGAACAACAACATCACTACTTACACAGACTGAAGAAGTATATACAGTTGCATAAAGCAGTCTCGTCTCCTTTTTAAGAAAATACGTCACAAATTGTTGCTTTAAAAACCTAGAAAGCAATCAGCACTTCACATCCTTTGAATGGAAATGGGGTCAGAATTGATCTAGATAGTCAAATTTATTATTACATGCAGAGAATGTACAATGAAATGTGATTAGAGCAAGTGAGCCCATCAGTCCCTCGAAAAAGTGCAGCCTGGATGAGGGGAATCAATACCACTGAAAGCAAAATTGGAGGGCTGTCAAATCAACTTAATTCCTATTTTCTGAATGAGTGGAGAAGGATCGCCACATGCACTTGCCAATAACCAAATTAGCTTACTTTCAGCTCAGCTGCTGAGTCGATCCCCTATACTAGTTAAATACCATCACTTCTCAAAATGAGAATTTTGCTACATACCTAAATCTGTGTTCACAATTAGAAATCGCAGGTACATTGTAATGAAAAACCGATAGCCAAACCAGGCCGTGGATTTACTGAATACTAATCCTGATTTATTTTCATGAGAAATACTAACTTCTCCAGATGGTTACATATCAGCAGACAAGAATATTTAAATGGTAATATTATGGGATTATTGAAATCAATATGATTTCCTAGTGTTCCACTTCAGAATGAACATTCCTGGATTTATTTTCACTTTAAGGTTAAAAATGCTTCTTGGGCTATAATTCGACACCCACCTACCTGGGAATAAGCGCCATGAACTAAATGGAGCATTACTTTTGAGAAGACATTTACACAATTGTATTTGCAGAATTAGAATGACTTGTGTATAGCCACATAACACACATGGCTGATAAATCATTCTTGGATTAGCTATAGCAGAAAAGAAGTGAAATATGGGAACAAATCTGAAATCATGGCTAAAAGTGCTTAGAATTTACAAAACAAGCAGAAGTGACTCTTGACACAGAAGCAGTTATGCATGAGTAAGACCTTTAAATAAGAAAGTTGATGAATGCAGGTTTTCAGCAGCATTTATGCTTAGATCAGAGGTTTTGACAGTAACAAATGTCTAAGGCAGGCATAGGCAAACTTGGCCCTCCAGATGTTTTGGGACTAAAACTCCCATCATCCCTAGCTAGTAGGTCCAGTGGTCAGGGATGATGGGAATCATCCCAAAACATCTGGAGGGCGAGTTTGCCTCTGCCTGGTCTAAGGCAACATCTGCACTATAAATTAAAAGCCATATAATATCACTTTAAGCACTCATGACTTCCCCCAAAGAATCTTGGGAACTGTAGTTTGTTAAGGGCGCTGTGTTCTTAGGAGGTTCCTCTCCCTACACAGAGCTATGATTTAGTCAATTGTAGCTCTATGAGAATAGAGGAGTCTCCTCATGATTCTCAACACCCTTAGCAAACTGCTTTGGGGGAAGCCAGAACTGTTTAAAGTGGTATGATACTACTTGAAATGTTTATCCTTTGGCTAATTAAACAATATATAGCCTTTTAAACTGGGGGGGGGTGTGTATTGTTTTTGTTTGTTATTATATTGTGTCTTTTTGTGTTTTTATACTGTAAAACGCCCTGTTATCCTCGGATGAAGGGCAGTATAGAAATTTAACAATTCATCATCATAATCTTCACAGTGCAAATGGGGCCCACTTCCATTTTCTGTGTCAGAGGTGGTGAGAAAAAGCAATGCATGCAGCCGAGACATTCCCATTTCCAAGTAGCAGTTGGATCTGCTCCTGCTTTAGAATACTGACCCTTGTTGTTCTTCAAAGTACTTTCCTTAAGCCTTTTCCTTTAAACCATGTGGATGTGGGGCTTCTTTAGCTACAGTTACCACCACTTTTCTGTATGCTTCATCCTGAACCTGGATACTCATTCTGGAAAAAACCATGACAAGTGCCTGACAAACATTCCTTCTCTTCTCTGTGTTATAACTCTGACATCAGGAGCCAATGGTCACTGACTTGCTGAGGAATTTTGCCAACAGCAAAGTTGAGAAGGCTAAGAAAAATTATCTAGGATGTTTTTCACACATCTCACCACAAAGTTTTGCTTATTTGGAGGGTTCTGTTCAAATAAAATATTGATGGGAACTTTGAAGGGCGTTAAATGCATTTTATAAGCAGCAAAAACAAGAAAAACTCTCCCCTTTGGGTAATGTAATGACATCACTCCACAAACACTCCTCCCCTTCTCTGATTTCATCAGCCTTACATAACCCAGCAGGAGACATTTTATGAATCTACTGCATGTCCACTTCAGGCTCTGAGCACACAGAGTTTGATCTGCTGTGAAATTGTCTATTACCCAATAAGTAAAATATTCAGCAGCTGTGATGTTCTGTAGATAGACTTGAGCCCAGCCTTGAACCTAGACAGCTTTCATCATGCCAGTTGGATTGAAGACACTGAACCCAAGAGATCCTGTGTTCCCTTAATTTCCCCTTTGAAAACTATATGAGATGGCTCATTTGCATAGAAAAGCTTGCCTTGAATATATGACATTCAGTTTTCTATAGTAAGCGATTTTGGGGTAGCTGCTGGATCTATATCAGTTCACTGGGGGGAAAAGGCAGGGAGAGAAAATTAATAAAAGATCTGACTAGTGTAGCCACTGTCCACACCACCATACAGGTGACCTGAAGGCTATTCTTTGAGGATCGAATTGCATTTTTTAAACAATTAATATACAAAAGGTTCTTTATCACAAAATGAAGTAGAGGGATTTATTAAAATTTGAACTACACAGGTGGTATGTTTACTTTCCTAAGGTCAAACAGATGACTCTAAAGGCTTTTCTTTTATATTATGTGTGACCTTTTTTTTTTGCTTATTTGGGGTCTTGAAAGAAGCAGCACTGAACTAGATAATTAGCTTGGCAGAATTTCACATAGTTGCTTTATGGGCAGAGATAAAGAGTGGCAGAAGGCACCTGTTGGCGCATTGCCCTACAACTCGTCCTGTTCAGTAAGGGTTTTTTTTTATGGAAGTAGGTTTTGAAGCTGAGTCCTTCTGCTTCAAAACAAAGAGCATCTGTTTTCAGTCACAACAACATTGGGAAATGTGGCTTTAGAAAAAGCACAGAGCTATATATCAATACTGTATGCCACAGTTGGAAGCAACATAGCTCTCATTCATCAATGGCTGGTGCCTTCTTTTCATAGGGAAATATTTAGAGTGTGGCCCACACCCCTCCTATAATAGGAATGGTGGTGTAAATCATGTGAGGAAATAATGATGCTGTTAAAGCACCTTCTAGTGTTCCTTGTTGCCAAAGTGACCTTTATTTACCACATTTGGCTGAGGTACAATAGGGGCATATGAATTTGTTTGAGTTTAATTGAGACTACAGATTAAAAAGGGAACAAGAGAGACTCTAAAGAATTTGTGTTGAGGATTTCCACTACACTGCAATATTTACAGTGCCAGAAAGTAATGCTACAGTATAAGACTTAATTGGAAACACCTATAGGCAAGTAGAAGGTTCACCTAATGAAGTGAAAGAGGGAATATTTCTTAAGCTGCACTAGATGTCTTTCCAAAGGGAAGCTTATGCTCATGCTTATTTTCACTTTAGACTTTTGACATCATTGCAGTCCTAAACAGCACAAACTTTGAAGTTCAGCACAGAACATATTTTTATACTTCTGAAAATCTTTCTTTTTGTAAATGTATTTTAATGCATTGTTTTAAATGTTATTACTTAAAAGCCTGTAAACTGCCTTGAACACTGAACTGAGTCTAAAACTTAATTTAATGTGTATAGGAGGACACATTGCACAGATCATAAGTCCATGGTGCTGTGAGAGAGCGTTAATGAAGCCCAAAGGTATTGCTGGCTGATGGTTCAATCTCTCTTAAGTCCTTGGGCAAAGGCAGACTTTTCATCTTCCTAGCTAACAATGTGATCTATATTTGTGTATTCAGAAAGAGACCATAGACTGCTGGTGAAGGGACTGAGAAAATTCAAGAGAAAGAGTTCTGGAAGTTCTGGAAGCATTTTTGGGTGCTGCCTGATTCTCTGGACATCTCATGGCAGTGAATTCTCAGGCAGTGAGTTTCAAGCTGTGCACCACCACTCATGCACAACTTGTATATTTTAAAATAAATTCAAACATTACAAAACACCATAAGCCATCAGTGACCCGCTTCTAATGGAAACCAAACCTAGGCAAGAATTGCTCTTCTGGAATTTCTCACCACTTGGGGAAGTAGGGACGAGAATAACAATATATTTTGACCCTGGAACACAACTGGGTTTCAGTGGTATGATATCCCTATCCACATTGCATTCTTTGAGAAGTGGATGCACTCATGGGCTTACCTTTACTACTCTCATTGCATGTCACTAAGAATGAGGTATCCAAATTTTAATGCCTCATATATTTTGTCAGCGGTAGCGGTGTACTGTGCCACTTTGACCTTTCTGATTGGCTTGCCATTTCAGTCCTTCCTTTTATAGCCTCATTAACCTGTAGGACAGAGGTAAAATGGCCCACCAATCAACATACAGCTTAATGAAAAGGTCAACTGAGTCCACTGCATTTAGACTCTTTTACAGAGTCAAGGAAATATAAAAATGTGGCCTTCTAACTCCAGAGACAAACCAATGGGATATGAACAATGATGAAGTGACATCAGTCCATTCTTCTGAAACATAAGAGTAACTCTGGTAGAATTGTGGAAATAGTGTCTTAATAACGAGGTATATTACCATTTTGGTGTCCTTTTCATTTTGATTCCTATTGCTCATTTCCACTTGGAGATGTAAAATGTAATTGCAACATTGTATTTTGATCTTGTGAAGTCACCTGCAAAATGCTACTTTTATGGATGCAGACAAAATTGTATTATCTGCTAAGAAAAAGACCATATAGACAGGGCATACCAAAGGTTTCCAAGTTTTCTTATATGCATAACTTTATAATGAACTTTATTATTATTATTTCATCATCATCATGCATTCATAGTGCCTATATTGCTTGCATTATATAGTATTAAATAAACATGTTTTCAATTTTTCTCATATAGCAAAGAGAAAAGGCTAGACTAAACTTTACTCAGTTAAAAGTGGTTTTTTTTTTTTTAAATGAAAGTAGTTTTAAGACAGCAAACTTTTGCTGACAACCTCTTGTGATCCTTGTGGAATATTTTGGAATGTTAATGGAGTGACCTGGCCAAATTCCAACAACAGTAATTACATTCTGTCTGCTGCACTGGTTTTTCTATCCAGTTTCAGCTGAATAATGAATTCTTTTCCTCCTGTCCTAAATGGTGGCTGATTGTTACTCTGTGTGTTGCTAATAGCTGTTAAAGTGTACCCTGGAGACCCCTGAATCCAGCAAGGGAAGAAATGTCTATCACAAACAGTGAATACAATGAGTATGCTCATGCTGCAACTTTTATTCCGTCACTTTTCTACTTCAACCTTTCCTCAGTGTTTTCTTAACAGTGCCAAATTTCACTTTAGCATACTGACATTTTCTTCTGAAACCAAGCATTTCCTCCCTGACTGGCCAGTTTGCAGAGGAAGACAAGCTTGTAGAAATCGATCTTACAAAAAGAGAAAACTAGGTATGATGTTCACTTCCTTTTCTTCCCCTTTAGGGTTCAGTATAGTGGCTAAAATATGCCATTCTGTCTATAACTCTTTTAAACTATGGTTTAAGCATAAAACACACAGTGTGCAGTGCATGCCGCTGAATCCACAAGTGTTTCACCCTTGCTCCAGCCATGCTCTCAGGAAACCAGCTGTGGTTGCCTCAGCATTATATCTGAACCTGGGGTTATAGTATGGTTCTCTCAAAACATACCATGTGCTGCAACCAAGGTTTGTTCTTGGTTTACTGTTCATTGGTTTGTTTGGGGGTGGGGAAACAAACCATTAGCCCAGGTTTGGATGTAATGCTAAGCCAGACCATGGTTTGTTTCCTGGCATCAGCAAGAGAAAGAGAGGAGTGAAGTGCCAGCAGTTTCAGCAGCATGCAGCACGTTTCCATTTAAACTATAGTGGAAGGGACCTTAGAAGTTATCCAGTCCATCCCCATCCCTCACAGCTCAGTACAGAATCTGCAAAGGAGGATGGAACTACAGCACCTCTGCTTAGATACCTCCAGCAAAGTAGAGACAATGACCTGCCAAGGCAGGTCTTTCACTGTAGAACAGCTCTTACTGTTATGTTTTTCCTTATGTGTAGGCGAAATCTACTTTCAGTGTGGTGTCGTGGTTAAGAGCGGTAGATTTGTAATCTGGGGAACCGGGTTCACATCCCCGCTCCTCCACATGCTGGGTGATCTTGGGCTAGTCACACTTCTCTGAAGTCTCTCAGCCCCACTCACCTCACAGAGTGTTTGTTATGGGGGAGGAAGGGAAAGGAGAATATTAGCTGCTTTGAGACTCCTTCGGGTAGTGATAAAGCGGGATATCAAATCCAAACTCTTCTTCTTCTACTTCCCTGCCATTTCCACTTGGCCTGGATCTCAAGCTCAAATTTAGACACTGTTTTGTTTTGTTTTGCAACCTGTTTTTATGTACATCAGACCTGTGTCACAATGTGTCAGCTCAGAACTGCAAGTTTAAGATATCTTATTTTGGTTTTGTGTTGTCATTTTCCTTTTTTTAATCTTTACCCTGGCTAGGGGCCTCAAAAGCAGGAAGTGGCCTAGGCCTCTCTGAATCTCTGGGAGGGCTTGCCTCCATATGAATGAAACGAGGACTGCCATGAATGTGAACTATGATAAAATGCTGTGGTTGAACAATGTTTAATATTGAAGGACTCCCTTCCTTGTATAAAAAGGTTACAGAAAATAACACTGAAAATTTACATATATTTCACTCAAGGTCCTTAAAAAGAGCCTCCATGGATTAATATTTTTAACAGCATCTAGAATTGTTTGTTATAGCTCATATATTGATTTTAGAAGTAGGGAAAGCTGGGTTCCCCCACCCCGACATTCTAACAATGGCCTTTTCATAGAACAGGATTGAGTGTTTTGTTTGCAGCAAATAATTTCCCTATCTCTACTACGGAAAGGAAAGTTGTATAAACATGACATTATCAATTATCTCTTCAAGGGCCTCCAAATGACAGCACAGAACATTGCATTCTGTAGATGGAGTTTTCCTGTAATAATTAAAATGAAAATTATTTTGGTTTTGCTTAATTACCTGAGTATATCTTCACACTCACTAATTTGATGGTGTAATTGCAACTTTCCGTCGAACATAAATAATAATGTGGGTTGTCAAAATAACAAAGGAAAATGTTTTGCCAATTGTTTAACAGGAAGAAATTGTATTTGTCTCTATGTGTCTCTCAAAAATAATTATGGCATACCTCTCTTTTATTATGCAGATTTGCCATCTCACTTTCTCAAAGTTTTTTTTCTTCTAAAAGGGAAAATGAAAAGCTGGAACTTGATTATGAACAACAAGGGTTTCCTTACAGCCAGGATTACTCATGAAGCCAAAATGGGAAGTACTTGAAGCTCTACCTAACCTAAGTATGAGGCTGAAAGACTAGTTTTGTCTGTTTGAATCTGCCTAGAGAAAAACAGATTCTATGCTTTTTGGACGACTTTGTTTATAATGTTGGACTTCAGCTGTAATGTTATGGCTTTTAGAAAATAATTATCTTTTGTGGGAAAGTATAAATTCCTGTCTATCTGCCTACTTGCTTCCTACCTGCTCAGCCTACATATTTGTAACTAAACACATATTACATTTTTTTTAAGCAGTTATAAAATTACATAGTATAAATGAAGTAGAAAGATGGAGGTGTTGTTTCTTTTTTTTTTTTGTCACCAACTTGAATAGCATTCAGGGAATGCACTAAAAATACCTGTATAGATTGTGAATAAACTGCAGTGTTGTGAAGAAGAAAATTTCATGTAAGAGTGTAGTTGTGTTATAAGAACTGTTTGGTTTGCAAAGAGTTAACCAAATAAGGAGAAAAGACTTCTAATAGAAGCCTGGGAGTTATAATGTGTGTGTGTGTGTGTGTGTGTGTGTGTGTGTGTGTGTGATCTTCAGTTGGAAATCTGCCCAGAAAGAGAGAGTCTGGTATAAGTGACATAGCTGCTGTTTCTTTGGTAACTTGAAGATTTTCCATTATGACAGTTGGAAGTAGAGCTCCGCTTTTATAGGGGTCTGTTGTCAAGGTCAAGTTGTGATAGAAGAAGTTGTGATAGAAGAAGAAGGTCAAGTTGCGATAAGTCCTTTAGTGGACATTGTGTTTAAACTCATTGGTTCTTAGTTGTAGGTTTCAGAGAGAATCTTGCCAAGGGTTCCGGCTGGAGATAACAAAAGGGCAGGCACAGTGTTGTTTGGAAGAGAAGAGCTGGCTGTAGAAAGACTGAGGAAGCCACTTATAAGAGGCTGAAGGTGAGCCTGAAGATAATCTGGACCTGAGAGCAGCTGCCACTGCCAAAGGAAACAATCATAAGCCACAGTAGGGCTGAGAGCTACAGTAGGAGGCAACCTACCTAGATGTGGAGTTTTAAAAATATGTGACTGACTAGGCCACTACCCACCAGTGTATGTGGAGAAGCTGTAGGATTAGAAGGTTAGTTACATATGTGAATACTGTCCTGTTTTGAAAACCACATGAAAGGAACAGATCAGCAGAGGAACAGAGGCCTGCGTGATACAAAACGTAGGGTTCTTGAGGTGGCAGTCTGCCAATGAATAGCTAGACTGATATAAGAGATGAATCATGGACTCATAGAATTGTGGAGTTGGAAGGGACCCCAACGGTCATCTAGTCCAACCCCTTGCAATGCAGGAATCTCAGCTGAAGCATCCTTGACAAATGGCCATCCAACCTCTGCTTAAACACCTGCATGGAAGAAGAGTCCACCACCTCTAGAGGGAGTCAGTTCCATTGTTGAACATCTCTTACTGTCACAAAGTTCTTCCTGATGTTTAGTTGGAATCACCTTTCTTGTAATTTGAAGCCATTGGTTCGAGTCCTACCAAGCAAAGCAGGAGAAAACAAGCTTCCATGTGATAGCCCTTGAGATATTTGAAGATGGCTATCATATCTCCTCTCACTCTCCTCTTTTCCAGGCAATACCCAGCTCCTCCAACATTTCCTCATAATGCTTGGTTTCTAGACCCTTGAACATCTTGGTTGCTCCCCTCTGCACATGTTCCAGCTTGTCAACATCCATCTTAAACTGGGGTGCCCAGAACTGGACACAGGACTCCAGGTGGGGTCTGGCCAAGGCAGAATAGAGTGGTACTATTACTTCCCTTGATCATGACATTAGAGTTCTGTTGATGCAGCTCAGAATTGCATTAGAATGAGCATAGAAACCCACACAATCCTTCTTTGGGGGGGGGGGACATTCAGTTCCAAAATGAGCGACCATTGCCAACTGAAGAAAACAAGCAGGGCCCCTTAACAACATATGGGGCCCTGCTCCATGTTCCCACACTAATAGAAGTGTGGTGGATGTCCATGAGAACAGGTGCTTTTGGTAGAGACTCAAACTCTATTAAATAGCCTTCCTAGAGAAACTTCTTCTGGCCTCAAAGCCGAGTATTTTTGGATGCCTGAAAAACTATGCTGCAAAATTCAGGAAAGTGTGAATTTAAAAAGATGGCTATGTCTTGGTTCCCATATCGTTTTGGAATGTGTTAATTTTTTAAAAAAATGGCTTTAAATTTAACTAAATCAAATTTCTCCCTCATTCCTAGAATAAAATGTGCTCACAGAAAACTTTTGTGAGAAAGAAATATATTTACATATATTTGACTGGTTTTCATAATAAAGTCTGAACACAGGATTTGAGTTCACAGAATATAATTTTTTTCAGTGAGAAATGTTGAAGCTATCTGCTTTACAGAATATTCTGTTTGACCATTCAGATCAGGCACATCTCAAAAGCAATTTTATCTGGATTTAATTGTCTAATTCTCAAATCACTTTCCCCCTAAGAATTTATGAAAGTGGTATTTTTTTTACAAGAGTTCATCTTTATTCTTTTGTAGATGATGGCATAGATAAATCCGTAAGCCCTCTGACACTGAAGTAATGTCTTTCATAGTGTGAAAAGATGGAAAGAGTTATTTCTTAAATCTACGACCTTGCTATCAGAGAGTCCCAGTCATTTTCTGCAGTGAATCTTTTTTAAAAAGTTGTCCTTTCATTATTCCTTTAAAGACTTTTTCCTGAACTCAAATTAATTATACTTGCAAAGCACAGTGATGGCTCTATCAGGAAAGAGTAACACTTGCATTTCCCTTCTATTTAATCCAAACCTATCAATGCCCAAATGGGCACAATATGCTAAAACCCCTGAATAATGGACACATGAATTACTCATGCAAGGAATTTGAAATGCCTTACAATTCACTCATATCTACCATAATTATTTACAACAGAAAACATAATGGAAATGTATTCAGCAACATCAGTGATGGCACATCAAATATTTGTGGAAAAGGGAGATCACTGGGGGCAGAACATATTGATACAATATGAGGTAACAGTGAGTGGTTTACATTAGAGCCCAACTGTTTCTTTTCTCATAGAGACTTTCTTTATACTGAATTGGGGAAAAAATGAATTATGGGTTATAGAGAACACAGGAAAATGAAAACCAGCTGTGGTACTAAAAAATACAACAAATATCATTTCAAAAAGCAAATGAGATTGGGGCATGCTGCAAAAAACACTCATTCAATGGTAGGGGGTATTACATAGTTAAGGCCAGAGCATATTTGTGTTAAATTTTATATATCCATTTTTTGAACATTATTTAGCCCAACCTATAGCCTAAAAAGGGAAGTGGGTGGCGCTGTGGGTTAAACCACAGAGCCTAGGACTTGCTGATCAGAAGGTTGGTGGTTCGAATCCCCGCGACGGGGTGAGCTCCCGTTGCTCGGTTCCTGCTCCTGCCAACCTAGCAGTTCAAAAGCACGTCAAAGTGCAAGTAGATAAATAGGTACTGCTCCAGCAGGAAGGTAAATGGCGTTTCCATGCACTGCTCTGGTTCGCCAGAAGCAGCTTAGTCATGCTGGCCACATGGCCTGGAAGCTGTACACTGGCTCCCTTGGCCAATAAAGCGAAATGAGCACTGCAACCCCAGAGTCAGCCATGACTGGACCTAATGGTCAGGGGTCTCTTTACCTTTACCTTTATAGCCTAAAAACAAAAGGTGGCAGACAGCTAGATAACTGATGATCTGGTTTGATTTTCTTGTCATGTATTGTACTGTGATTTGGTCATTAAGAGCAAATAAATTTGCATTTCGTTGCTTTGTCATTATTATTATACCATTAAAACTGTGCTAAGCAGAGTTTTGATTAATAAGCAGAACAACAATTCACCCTTCCTGAGTGCTCTCCTTTCCTGGCACCAATTTAAACATGTTGTGCAAACTGAAGAAATGGAAGGATAGGGATCACATGTTTCAAATCAGCAACTACCTAGTAGGTAAAGGTACCTCTGCCCGTACGGGCCAGTCGTGTCCGACTCTAGGGTTGTGCGCCCATCTCACTTAAGAGGCCGGGGGCCAGCGCTGTCTGGAGACACTTCCGGGTCACGTGGCCAGCTTGACGAAGCTGCTCTGGCGAGCCAGCACCAGTGCAGCACACGGAAGGTAGGAAACAGCAATACATAGGTAAATATATTGGTCATTGGTCAGGCTTTTAATTTCAATGCTTGATTATAAAAAAAGAGGTAATATCCAAGGGTGGAACTACACATATATATTGACTACTTTTTGTAAACAGCCTTGGAAGTGTAAAACAGCAGCAAAGCAAGACATATTTGATGGGAAACCAGTGCAAATCCTTTTGTCCAATTGGTGCCCTGCAGCTGTTTTTGTGTGTGTTAGGGAAGTATGATTAACAGATCATGTAGTTTGGTCTTTAGTTTATGCTAATCAATCTGAAAGAAAACTTCATTGGGGATAAATTGGAGATCTGAGAATAACTTTGAAGATTGAGGGAAAGAATGGAAAAGGCTGAAAAGCTGCAGAGCAGATTGTAAGGGATGTAAGTGTGGCAAATACTGTAACTGAAATGGCTTAAGACCCATGGCGTCTCTCTTCTAAATCTGAAACAGGCTCACATTCTTTGTAAATTAGCATCTGCCAATTCTTATTTCCCCTGCTTTAGGCTATTGAGGAGATATGGAAAACCACCTGCAGTTTCCCCCAAGCAAGATTAAGCTGTTCACAGTATGAAATGGCAAGGAAGAACTTCTCTCAGCCCTCTGCCTCCCTTCTCAATCCTACTGCTTTCTCCTCCTAAACTGAAGGAGAAATGAATTATATTTTCTTCCTCCTCTGTTGCCTTATTATGTCTGTTGTTATAATTTATACTGCTGTTCATTAACTTTTGAACATGTCCAAAATCAGTGCTAATGATTATCTAGGGCAGGCTTGAGATGACAACCATCATTTTGAAGCTGCTTCATTCACAACAAAATGTGTTGCTACAACTCAGCAAAAAGGCAAGCTCTTTTTTGATAGCTGACAGTGGTTTAAAGATGTTCTTTGCAGAATTTTTAAAGGTTATGGGGAATCTGATATTAGACATGCATAGAATTGCATGGTTAATAATAAATCCTATTGAGTTTCATGGGGCTGACTCCCAAGTACAGTGGTACCTCGGGTTACATATGCTTCAGGTTACATATGCTTCAGGTTACAGACTCCGCTAACCCAGAAATAGTACCTCAGGTTAAGAACTTTGCTTCAGGATGAGAACAGAAATCGTGCTCCAGCAGTGCGGCGGCAGCGGGAGGCCCCATTAGCTAAAGTGGTGCTTCAGGTTAAGAACAGTTTCAGGTTAAGAATGGACCTCCGGAACGTATTAAGTACTTAACCCGAGGTACCACTGTAAACATGCTGATGACTCAGTGAAACAAAGTTTCTCCTTAAATTACTGGGTCTAATGAAGTTTTAGTCAATAATTCACTGTTTGTCAGCAGTATGTCAACTAATGTGTGCAAGGTGCATTCTAATTATCTCTAACTTACTCTTATGCAAGTGTCTAATAGATGAATGTACAAAATGTACTGCAACGTGCTACCTTTACTATGGTAGTAAGGCATGTGGCTGTCTACTGCCAGACTCCATCTGTACGTTTGTTAAATAGAATGATGAGGATAGCCCAAAAAACATGACATCAGTTTACAAAGTTATGTCAAAAAGTCAGCTGAGTTTGTGTCTTTATAATGATCTGGCCCTAATAGCAGTGCCTCCTCCCTGTCACAGCCTTGCTTACTGAGGTTGCATGGCTGCAGCAACAGTTTCCATCAAGATAAAATGAGAGTTTTGCATGATCTTGTTGGAAGCTGCTGCTGCAGCCACATGATACGCAGTGGCAGGGATGGAAGGAGTTTTCACAGGGATGCCGCCCTGCAGTATTGCACCATCTGAGGCAGTTGCTTCAGTCCACCTTCTAGGTGGCAGCTTGCGGAGCCTCACTCCCCAGGATTGTCCCCTCTTTTCAACAGCAGTTGAGTGAAGGGGACAATCCTGATATCTAACATTTTTTCACACTGCTGTACTTATTGGTGTGAATGTAATTTAGCATGACTTGGTGGCATATAGGTACTGCAGTTTGAAAAGGAGGTTAGAAATTGGGACAGAAGCATTACCATTAGAATCAATAAAATTAATTCAATAAACCCCATGTCTGAATGCAGCCTTAGACAATAAAACAACAAAAATATTTAAATCCTCATGTGCATTTCTGAAATACACATTGCAACAAGGAATCATATTAAAAAACTTTGACCAGTGTAAAAAATACTGATATTGTGAGATTGTTATAGTATAAAACCTTTCTAAAGGTTCAAGAGCAAGAAAAATAATTAGCAACCAGCTTAGACTGCAATTAACCTCACTTACAGGGGAGAAAGTCACAATTAATTCAATAGCACTTACTTCTGAGTAGACATGGTTAGCATTGTACTGTAACTTCTGCAAAATTGCTAATTGTACAGCACTATACACAGCTATATGCATAGACAGATACACATAAAGATTATGAAGAGCTGAGCTGACAAGAAGCATTTTAAACATAATTATATTATAAACAAAGAGCGCTGTTATCTAGCTAGATTCCATTGTTAAATTATTTCTAATGCTTCCTACCCCACCAAGTGGCTGAGAGTGTTACTTTTTATCATTTTGCAATGTGCACACTTCCAAAAAGGATAGAGAAATACCAGACGTTTCCATAGCAACTAAAGCTAATTCTTTCCAAATTTAGATATGAGCTTTAGCACTGAATCCCATACAAGCTTCCTTTCATATGCGTCTTTGAGCTAGGACAAGTTTTATATCACAACTTTGGTCTGCAGACCTAGAAAAGATTGGGGGGGGGGGGAGGAATCTAGAAACTATGTTTTGGAGAACATTTACATCAATGAAATATCATACTTGCATTTTCAGATGTTCTATGCAGCAGCTGCATTTAAACATAACATTAAACCACAGTTTAGTGTCACAAGAACAAGGCTATGAACCACCTCACCTCCTCCAGGGTGGCTACCAGGAAATCAAAAGTATCTGTTTCCATTTTTTACTAACCCTAGTTTGATGTTTCATTCAAACCAGGAACTGAAGTTAGTTCAACTATGGTTTATCCAAACAAACTAGGAATTTGGCTTGTTTGGAGAACCATCTGTGGGACTCCCAGGTGACATATTGGCCATTGGTGTCCCACCTTGTTTCTTTTATTGTTTAACATCTACATGAAATCACTGGAAAAGGTAGGTCTGGAGTGAGATGTCATCAAAATGACACTAAGCCCTCTCTCTTCTACCCATCTCAACCCTGGGAAACTGTTGAGGTTCTGATCCAATGCCTTAGAGCAGTACAGTGGTACCTCGGGTTAAGAACTTAATTCGTTCTGGAGGTCCGTTCTTAACCTGAATCTGTTCTTAACCTGAGGTACCACTTTAGCTAATGGGGCATCCTGCTGCCACCGCGCCACCACCATGCAATTTCTGTTCTCATCCTGAAGCAAAGTTCTTAACCCAAGGTACTATTTCTGGGTTAGCAGAGTCTGTAACCTGAAGTGTCTGTAACCCAAGGTACCACTGTAATAGACAAAGGTGCATGTGAGCTGCTGTCAGGGACTGAGTAATGATGGCTAGATTCTGAAGAGTGGACACCAGGAGAAGGGGGGTTGGATAATGACTTGGAAGAAGGGATAAGTGAACTGGGGGGAAGCTGTAACAGCCAGTCAGAATCAGGAGAAGCAGCAGGACTGGACAGTGAAGAACAAGTGAAGGGACTCAGCTAGATTAGTAAAGAAAAAACATTTTATATGTGTTGTATTTGTGATATAACACTGTGACACCAAATGGTGCTGTGGAGTCCCGTCTTTCCCAACTGGATTTCCCTTATGCGTTTACAACGCGTTTAACTGAAACACTTCTTTGATGTGTCTATTTCCAGCCCAGGAGGAGAGAGAGATAGGTCAGGCTGGTGGAGAGTCAAGGGCTTCTACACCTCCTCCTCCTCCTCCTGCCCCCTCTCCTGCTCCACTGTTTCCCAGGACCATAAAACAGGATTGAACCAGGAAGAGCAGAAGGTTACATGCAGGTCTTCGCCTGCTTTTCGCCTGTAAGTACGCAGAAAATGCTGAATAAACCAAGGAAAGTTTGTATCACTACTCTAAACTAAAATGTCCCCAATTGAAAGTTAAGACTCTGAAAAGGACATACACACTGGCTTTTGGAAGTACCTATCAGAATATAAATGGTTAGCATATTAATATTATTTTTCAACAAATTTTAAAGATAATTAAAATTACAATTAATTGGAATACAAAGCTCCTGATCCAGCCTATTGAAATCTGTTACACCTCCCCTCAACCCCCATATAATGTCTACAAGGATCTTCTGTAATGGGAGCTAAACTCCATGATGCTCTAGGCAGAAAACATGGCCTTCACAAATCTGAAGTAAAAAGGACTGTGAAATATGTCCCAACTCTTTTAAGTGATACATTAGAGAACTATCTCAGACACTAATAATAGTTTCAAATTAAGGAAGGACTGGTAGACTATGCCAAGGGGAAAGCTCCCATCATAGATAATAAGGACATTTCTGAAACCAGCAATTAGTGCTGTACATTTCTAGTAGGAGTAAAGAATGTAAAGTGTTTCTAAATGGGCTTCTCTCTGTCTCTCTCTCTTTTTCTCTCTCTCCTTTTGTAGGATTAATGCTGATGGAACTGCACTTATCCTCTTCATACCTTGGGTGATGTTTATGAGAGGAAGGGGTTATCATACCAATTGTCCTTTACTCCCAAATGCTAATTACCAGAGAAAAACCCAAAGTCAGTCATTAAGGACTTTAATTAAGTGAGCCTGCTTCAGACTATTTAACATTTAAAATATATCTGCATGCTTCATATTATATATTCCTGTAAGTGCAAGGAGAATCCAAAAGTTGGTCACAAAGACATGCAATGTATCTAATATAGCTCATGTAGCATTTTGCTACGGAAATTGTTTTCACATTTCTCTAAAGAGAAAAGGGCACAGAACAATGTGTAACATTTTAATGAATCTTATTTCAAGAGAGCATAAATCAACCTTTTTGTTTAAAGAGATGTCTTGCTGGGGTGGGGGGAATTACAAAGAGGGAAACACATTTTAATAGCACAGGGAGAACACACCAGCAAGTAATATATATTTAAGAATACAGTGCAGTTTGTTTATTTTATTTAAAGCAATCTACTCCACCTTTCAGGGCACATTGACCTTTGTATGTAGTCCCCACTCCCTATAGCTTTACATCTTGGCTGACTGACTTAATGCAATCAGTGGAAGATCTAGGCTGTCCGAATTCAATTAAATTTCTATGACAACATAGTTATCAACAGGATTGTTCCAACTAGGGAGGTGCAGAATCCACTTCAGGAATTGCCTGGAAGGAGGTGCCACTACAGTGTGAGGACTCCTGACCACAATCTGTTGCCTTGAGCTCCACTGAAGGGCTTTGCATGGAAAGGTGGATCTAGTAGAGCACAGCTGGTTCTGGTGCACTGCAGCAGGTGCCACAGCCATGAAGTCCAATGGAGGGTGAGTGGTGGGGCATGCCAGATTTTGGTGTCACACAGGGCACCACTGAAATTTGAGTCACCAAAATCCACTACTGGTGCATGGGTTATTCCATCTTTGGTGGTGGCATATATTTTACAGAAAGAAACTCTAGATTGCTGTCCTGTAATGTATCTAGTGCTGGTATACAGTCACAGAGCATATTCAAGTGAACAACTTAAATGCTCTGTTCCTAAGATGGCATTGTTCATAGTGTGCCATTTGTAAAAGGACTTGAGGACTCATTGGCTAGCAGAATGGGATGCGGAAGGAACACTTTTGTATATATATCAAACTAATATTCCTGAAGATAATTCCAAGTCCATCCTGAAATTGCAACTCCCTGTGGAATTCAACAGTTCTCTTTCCAGGTTATAGATGGAATAATATTCCTCTATTCACCTCAAAACAACTGGGTTTTGCACACAATATTTTGTGTACTCACAGAACCTGAAGGGCTTTTGCAAGCACACAAATAATGCCCACCAAGACCCTCAACTGTCTCTTTCCCTGCTCCACAAACTAAGATGAGAGAAAAAGGCCTGTGAAAAGGGGGGGGGGGCAGTGATGAGAGGGAACCCATTTATTGCTAGTTGGATATGCATCTGATCTGTCTCCCCAGCTGCTGACATTGAAATGATGTTTCTGAACATGCAGTGAAGCACTTTAAACATAAAAATAAAATCAGGAAATTGTAGTTTCAACTTCTGTAACAGGGCAGACACAGAGCCTTCCCAGCAAGTTAAATGCTACATTCTACCACTAGTTACTCCCCCCCCCCTGCAGAAACAAATGTAAAGGATTTGTGCTTTCCCACCTTAGTATGTGAAAGTGGAAGGGGGAAGGCTAATGAGGCAGGAAGTGAGCCCCATTTCATACCTCACTGTGACCTGAATGGGTCTGGACTGGACTTCTGAGCCTCTGAATGGAGGGATGGGAATCACTGGAAAACAGGGCCGCCAATACACAGGTATTTCTTTAGGATGGAAAATGTGCAATAGGGCACACAATGCTGAGTGACTGCTCACAGCATTCATTACTGCTTCTGTGAGGGTTTGTTGGAAGACCTCCATGGTCCATCAGGACATCCTTTGGAAAAAAATTAATGAACTCAGCTTCTAATCTCTTGAGGGAAATCTTACTTATCATTAATGGAAGTGAATAAGAACAATTTAAGCAATATGGTGACTGACATTAAAATTAAAGGTTCAGGAAAAATGGGGGGGGGGGAATGTCAACTTCATGAAAATGTGTGTGCTAAAAGAATATTTCATCTACAAATAACAATGGTAGAAAAATCCACATCATATGATGGTGTAATGAGTGTACTATGTCAATATGTTTCTATATTTACCTCTATGCTTTAAAAAAACAACACCTAATCTGTAATGTACCAATAGTCTACTTATTAACTGAAGGTGTACTTTGGAAGCACTGAGAGGAATATGTTACTAAATTGAAATTCAAATTATATTAAACTGTGCTATTGATTGCACATCACATTCTATTCTTTTGGAATAGTAGAAAAATAGTTGGAGCTATTCTTACAACAACAGAACATCATCACACTTCATAATTTAAGTTAATGAATCAGTGTTAAAGTTTGAGTTACTTACACTAGAGAACCTAACTCAGAAGTGGGCAGGCTGTAGAATCAATATTAAAGTTTTGTCCTGCACAGTAGCCATTGCAACTTGAAGAAGGGATAGTCATCTTATCTTTAGGTCATCTTAGCAAATGCTTGCCTGACCAGATTAGATTAGATTTCCACATGGCATCACCCTTTTTTGGACCCACTTTAGGATTAAGCTCATGAATGTTTCACTTGCATCTTTCCTTAACTGGCTCTTAGCCCAGCCAGAATTCTCAGAGTCTTAAATGTTTCTTCAATTAGCTTGCCAATTCATTACTCTTATTGGTGCAGTGCCATAGATAGCAATACATTATCAGTTATAGCAGTAGCAAAGAGGAGAGTTGCCATGAGGAGGAAATTATTGCTAATTCCAGTTGGGTTAATTGTAGGGATGGCATTATGTCCATGGAAATAGTTGTAAATGTAATTCATAAATGTGTTATCTATAATACTCCCTTGAGGATCCAATGGCTGCCAGCTGCTGACGGCCACAGTGCAACCCGGCCTCTTCCTTATGCATTTCTCTTCTCCCATTTTATTCTTCACCTATGGATTTCCTAAAATCCTACATTCTTGGCATATCTTTGTTAATTTCACCTCTACTCAATTTCATTCTCATACTTTCCACCCAAACTTCTGCACTTTGTCCCCCACTTTCCTCAACCCTTTAATTCACTTTTTTCTGTTCTCTGGTAAACTCTGACAATCATAGGAATCGCTGAATGATAGAATTGTAGAGTTTGAAGGTCATCTAGTTCAACCCCCTGAAATTATTAGAACTGAATTTGCTTACATACAACCTTATCGAATTTGGGATATATAGTGTTTCTTTCCTTGTTAAATGTTCTTCATGTTTGGAAATGGAAATATTATCAAAATAGTATTCTGTAAGAAGTTGACAGAATGAAGTCATGTTTGCTAATGGTCATAAATAAGTGGCATTGTCGTAGCATGAATCAGCAAGAGTCTGTTCTGAAGGCAGAGCATGTATGTTTGTATAGCTGTATGTCATTTATGAATTGCTTCCTATAATGATCTAACAATCAACAGTTTAGTTCTTTTGTAAAGTTCTCTTTGCTTTAGAGTGCTCACAGCATAAGCATAAACATGTTCACTGGCATCAGAATTGGATGTTTCATTTGGTAATAATACCTCAATAAATGAAACTCCACTTTTTTTTCTCCTTCACTGTTGCTATCCTGTTAATGCACACAAAGGCAATGACTATTAATGTCTAGCTACCTACCTAAATTTACTAAAGTTCTAATTATGCCAGTATGAATTAAATATGAAATGGCTCAAATTATGTTGACAATGCCTTTAGGGTTACTGTTACCAGTGGGAAATATATTGGGTCGAATATTTGGGTCACCAAGATTCGACCTTACCTAACAAGGTTGGACTTCCTTACTCTCATTTCAGGTATGTCATCATTTAGCTCATATTTCAACATATTTTGTAGATCTGTGTACAACCCCTAGAGTGTACTAGACTGATAGGATTCTATTTTGATATTTTTATGTTCATATCACATGCAATATTCATGTCCACTACTCAAAGTACAGGACAAAATTCACTGAAAGGAAAATATCTCTTTTAGATTTTGTCTGATGCATCTTGTAGCACAGGGATGTGATGGAGGATAAATAACATTTAAAGGAAGTCTAGGCAATAGATTTTAGTTTCAGATTTAGAGGATAAATGATTACTACGGGCTACAAAGAATCTTCCTCCAGGTCAGGTTGGTTGCTGGTCCAAGAGGATTTACATCTCCTTCTGTAGCAGGTGTCCTAGTTTAGTTCCTTTATTTCTCTGAATAATTTATGCCTTGTCATATTGAGTTAGGAGTGAAACAAAAAGGACCTCATTATTTAATTGCCTTGAACTAACAGAAGATGAAGTGTCAACAAGCATTGCTCCATTGCTTATGTGGCAGATAGCTGTTTCCGACCGTGAGTTCTCTTTTGGTGTTTCAGTGAGGAAAAGATAAATAAGAGAAAGAGAGTGAAACTGTGGGGAAACAACAGAAGGAGAAAGGGAAATGGTGAGAGCAGTAGGGCTTGGGGCTGATTCACAAGAGGCTCAGGCCCCATCTGCACTATATATTTAAAGCAGTATAATATCATGGCCAAATATCCCTATGAAGGGTGGTTTGTTAAGGGTGCTTAGAGTTGTTAGGTGATTCCTATTCTCATTACAAAGCTACAGCAGAGTGGTTTACCAGTCAATTCCTCTTCCCATGAAACTGGGAACTGTAGCTCAATGAGAGGAGTGGAGGTCTTCTAACAACTCTCGGCACCCTTAACAAACTATAGTCCCCAGGGGAAGCCACAGTTGCTTAAAGTGCTATGAAGCACCATAGCTTTAAATGTATAGTGCAGATGGTGGCCTTAGCGTCTCTTAACATGCCACTGTAACGTGTCATTTAAACAGCTGTGGCTTCCCTGGGGACTGATAAGCGGTTGTGGTGGCATGCTCAATGGTCAAACAACAGTCATAGCTAGAGTAGTCAATGCAGCCTCATTTGTACATGAGAACCACATCACACTCAATAATAATTTATAAATAATTTATAAAAAACCTACAGAACGCAGATCATTCATTTTTAACTTGTAAGATGTGCATGAACAAATAAATAATGTCCTGATCACTAAATTGCTCAGGCCACTTTTTAGCAGCATATCAGACCCAAGCTCTCTCTGGCTTCATGCTCAAAAAGTGAAAGCACTGTCTCCTACTCATCTCACATGCAGTGGTGTAGGAAGGAGGGAGAGGGGGTGGGCCAACCTGGGTGCCACTCTGGGAGGGGTGACAAGATGGCCCCTGTCTCCCCCCAGCTGTAGAGTGGCCGAGGGCGCCCACAGTCCATATGGGCGCCATTTGTGCGGTGTCTGTACGGGCTGCCGCTCTCGCACAGTGTCCATACGGGCATCCACACGGGCTGCCTCTCGCATGGCAACCATATGGGCTGTGCATGTGTAGCATTCCGTATGGAGTGTGCACATGTGGGATGCAGCACATGCACAGTCTGTATGGGCTGCGCTGCCCCAGGTGCCAGAGAGGGTTCCTCCGCCACTGCTCACATGGCTTGTTAGTCTCTAAAGCATTTTGGGCTTGCCTCTTAAAGAGGAAGTACACAACAATGGTTCATAGATGTTGTTGGCCAGTGGTCAGGGATGTTGGCAGTTATAGTCCAGCACAACTGGGGCACCACATATTTATAATCCTGGGATAGAGTATTGGCCTTGCATATAAGAAACACACTCCAAACATTATATGGTGGCAAATCTGGTATTACCTCCAACAGTATACTATACCAAATAAGTCCCAGCTTGAACTAGTGAATATAAATTCATTTACATTATATTCATGAAATATATTTTACATTTAATATGCACAGTCACCCAATGGTTTAATCCCGAAGGGAGCGAGTCACAGAGTGGAGGCCAAAAAGGTGAGAGAGGGAGTGAGTTTGTTCTGCTAGAATTCTTGAGCTCCCATCAGCTTGTACAATGTAAACTTAATATGCCTAGTTGATTAGGGCAGGCTTCCTCAAACTTGGCCCTCCAGATGTTTTGAGACTACAATTCTCATCACCCCTGACCACTGGTCCTGCTAGCTAGGGATAATGGGAGGTGTAGGCCCAAAGCATCTGGAGAGGGTGAGTTTGAGGAAGCCTGGATTAGGGTATGAGAAATAATTTCTTGTTTATCTGGTATTATTTATTGTGATTGCTGGTCTATTATCCTTCGAACTGTAATTTAGAAGTTACTATTTGCTATTGCTGACCTGTGAGCTTGGGACAAACTACAGTTTAGTTTAAATTAGAATGTGGATGCTTGCTGGAGGAATTTCCTGATGCTTACTGGAAGAATACGAAGCTGTGGTTCAGTGTAAAGTCCAAACTTATCCAATGTGACAGAATTATCTTGTGGGTGAAAAAACTTTAACAGTAAATCTCACTGGTATCAGTGAGGCTAACCCCCTAGTAAGTATTTTATGGTTGCATCTAGAATATATATGAAGAGCTCTTAAATAATTATGTAGGTTTTCATGCCTTTTTAAAAAGAAACACTAGTGCATACTGGAAACCAGAAGTTTGGAACATAAAGAGTATTTTTGACCTGCAGTGCATGAAGGCAATTGCAATGCACCTGATTAATGGAAGCTGAAATGCTGAGATGCCAGAAAATTTCCATAAACAATGGCTGATTCCAATATTACACTTATTATACTGCTAAGTGACAAGATACTTTACTTTTTCTCTTCCAGTATACAATCCTAGTAAGCCCATGCATGTACAGGAGAGTGTTCATTGTAAGGGATTATTTTCTGTCAGTATGTAAAGTGTCTCCTATAATTAAGCAGCAACTTTTCTTTGATAGAATGCCAAGAAAATAATAACTTTGTCACAGCAAAAAATGTGAAAACTCTGACAAAGAAAGACATTTATCTGTTTCGTAGGTCCTGTGGTGATTAGTTTGGCCCTAATTAATGATGGCTTTCTAAAGTGAGAGATAATTGCTGACACACGTAATGCAGAAAGTTCAATAGCTAAAATGAGCAATAATGAGCATGCACTTTGAAGCATGCCTGACAGAGTGCTTAGACTACAAAAAGTTAAAGAAGTACCTTGAGCAGACTTCATGAATGACAATCTTCCACTGTCCCTCTCTTTCCATCAGTGTTTAAGGATTATGGCTTTTAATGGTTCGGGGCTGGATCCTTGACTCTTAAAATTTGAGATTTATGATGACTGAGAAATGTCCATATTAAGAAGGTAAAATGAAGATTCAGATTACATCCATTTCTGACCATTATAATTAATAGCGGAATCTTCACTTGTAACTAATTCAATAGAGGTCAGTGCGTTGCTATGGTAATGTCCTAGCCAAGCAATTTTACCCATTTTCCAGTCTGCTGCTCTTTTGCATAACTGCAAGTGATAAAATGTTTTAATTGCAATATTTGCAAATGATGCAACATCTGGGCTCCAGATTTGCATATAAAGGAAGAAGATTAATGGAGTTATTAGCATATTGTTGTAAACCTTGATATAATGAATTTAATTACTGAAAACTAAAATTTCAATAATAACTTTTTGAATGTTAGGATGGTGAAGAGGAGGAGAAGGTTCATACTAAACAGGCCCATATTTATTGAAGGCAGCTTGCAGCAAGTTTATTTTATTTTCACTGAAAAGTAACTTCATTTCCTGCTGATATTACAAGTGAAAAATATGCATGTGGCATATCAGTTGAATTAACTGAACTAGTAGATAGAGGATACCTATAAACGTGGGTTGGTGCTAAAGGCTAAATTTATTCTACCATTTACATTAACAAACCAGTTATCAAGTCTGGAGGAAGATCTCATAGACAGTTGTGGGATCTAGTTTTAATATGCATTTTTGCTGGCTCCATGAACACTGGCCATGAAAAAATTGGCTCCATGAACACTGGTGGTGTGGATCAGCACAAGTGTCCTGTCATAATGAAGAAGGCCAGTGTTTCACAAGCTAAAGAAGTAATCATACTAAAAATGTAATAGCCACTGCTTACGGCCAAGATACCTGTTTCTAGCTCAGTACTAAATTGAAAACCACTGTGTTACTTTTATGACCAATAATTATTTTGGCTAGATCTATGCTTGCAGTAGAGATCCAGGCCAACCCTGATGAAGTGGATTTGATGTTGGGGAGTAATAAGTACCAGTGACATCATCATTATCTTAATGACCAGTTCGTTAAGCTAATTCATTAATTAAAAAAATTTTTTAGCACACCTGGGGGGATGGTCGACAAAGGAAAATAAATCAAAACCACAAATATCAATCCGATAAAAACTACAGCAGAAACCCCCCCTAGCAGAATCAATAGGAACAATAAATAATGCCAATATGCAGACAGAGCATTAATATCCTATAAAGGCCTGTTCAGCAGACATCCAAAATTAATAAAACTCAGTGCTAGCTATATTGAAAGGGATATGCCATTTTATAGTTGGGGTGCCACTATAGAGAATATCCTTTTCCTGACTGCAACATAACAGATCTCCATTGGCTACAGAACAATCAAAAGTGGGGCCTGAACCACTGATCTCAGCTCATGGACAGGTTGATGTTCCTTTAAATGTCTAGGTCCCAAGTTATTCAGGGTTTTACAAGTCATTACTAGCACCTTGAAACTAGCTCAACAGCAAATTGGCAGGCAGTACAGTTCTTTTGGGGTTGACGTACTGTGATCCCAAGAGGCACAGTCACTGAACAGCCTAGCTGCTGCATTTTGCACTGGCCAAAGCTTTGGAACAATCTGCAAGAGCAGCCCCCCATAGAGCTGGATAGCACACAGGCCTCTGGGAGATTAATAGCGCATGGACCATTATGGCAAAGCTGTTTCTGTCCAGGAATGACCATAACTTGTAAACTTGCCATTTGTGAATACTTGCCACTTGTGAACTGGTTGCCAATACCATTTGTGATGCTGGCAAAAGTGTTGGATCTAGAAGTACTTCCAGACGACGCAACTGCTCTTTCAAAGGGAGTGCAACCTCATCAAGAACAGACCATCTTTCTAAATCCCAGACATGGGAACCACAAGCTCACAGTACTGCTACCCTGTTGTGATTCAGTCTGCGAGAGGTCTTTTGTAAGATACTACAAGGATCATGCAGGACCCTTCAGTCTATGAGGCTTATGCTAGACCTCAGTTCTACACACACTAGCCCTCTTCAGGTGCTCTGCTTTAATGTAATAGCAACATGTGTATTGAGGATGAGTACACTAAGCAACCCTAGCATCACCCATGTTAGTCACCACTAGTTACAGCTGAACTTTTGAAGTAGGTAGCTTCTGTACTCATCAAAGCTCCCAATGTGATTTAGATGAGTGAACCAGCATTGGCTAAATGGCAGATTTCACCATTTCCTAAACTCACCATTTCCTAAACTCAGTTATATCATCAAAATTCATTGACCGGGCTACTACTACTACCACCAGTACTATTTTTCTAGAAAAGGAGGTGCTGGAACACACCATGAATGCCTTCTTTGTTTTCTTAGAATATCAATGGTGCCCACCTGAAAGGTGCCAGAACTGAGTTCCAGTGAGTTCCAGCGGAAAAAAGTCCTGACTACTACTACTACTAGTACTAGCATATGTTCATTCAGGAAATTGAGAAGAGCTCAAATAAAAGGAAAATGTTTCACATACCCTCTGATTTCTTACTTTTTCTGTTAAGGAGACAATTGTATAGAGTGTAAAAGAAAACACACTCTGCTTGTCTACCTGCATATTTTGAAGATGTTTCAAAAAGTGATAATAGCAATCTTTCCCATGAAACCTTGTATCCTAATTTCATATGATTTGATGCAGCATTCATAGGAAACAAAGATGAAGCAGCAGCAAAAAAGGTATGAGATAGGGTAGCATATGGTAGCCCTCAGGGCTGTTAAGTGAAGCCTTTATATTATTGTAATAAATCCTAAATCTCAGTTTCGTTCCTTTGTGGTTGTGGCAAAACATGAAACTTGAAACCATGGTGGAAGCATGCCCTAAAGCTCTGGAGCAAACAGCAGCAAAAGAACTTCCAGCTTTTGAAGTTTCCAAATCAATGTGTTTCTAAGTTCATTTCTTGATCCCAATAGGCTGATCCATGCTTTTGAAGATTTGTGGTCAGAAATACCAGGGTATGTGGTAATTCCAGTTTGTTGAAAGCCTTAAGCTGGTGAACCCCATTCTGTAGATCTTGAATTAAATGCAGAGAGCTCTAAAGAACTTTTAGAAAAGTTCTGCATGAGAAGAGCTATAAAAACACACAGGACATTTGTATTTCATAAAAGGCAATCAAAAAGAAAAGCCACAAACATTTCTTGTTCACAACGTCGAATTATGATCCTCAGTCTGACTGCTTTTAATAAAGCATTTGTCAAAGTTTAAGGCATAACCTCTACTGTTAGCTCCCATCAATCAATTATTCTGGTAGACTTTTTAAATTAAAAAACTACTCCAGATGAAGTTTTAATTCCACACAAATATGTCAGTAGTTTGAAGTCTCAGTATCAGGCAGATGTAAAATGAGCGCAGCTTCTGCCTTAGCAAATAAAAATGTTGCCTGCTGTTTTGTGCAGCTCACGTGCAATGGATGTTGAAATACTCAACCACCCCACAAGAACTGCTGATCTTTTCACAGAAATGGAATCAAAAGAAGTTGTTGATAAACCTGAAGAAGTCCCCATGTTAAAATGCATTCTTCAATATGTGCCATTTTCTACTTTCTGATCAAAATAAATGGGATTATATCCACAAATCATTCAAGTGTTTCAAAATAACTTGTCAGGATGTCACCAGGAGGTGTGTTTCACTTTTGAAAATAAGAAAACTTCACCAGCAGGTAGAAGACTAGTTCTAGAAAAAAATGAATCTATCACATCTTGTTTGAAATACCTACTTAATCAGTGGAGATTACAGTCCATTATTTCTGGGAAACCCTTTGAAAAGTTCTGTGACAAACCCCTGTATACTTATGTAGACCGACAGCACCATCTAGAGCCTCTGGAATTTTGAATCCCTATGGAGAACTCCTGACTAGACAAAGGTTTTTATTTCCAATTTACTTTCCCAGTTTAATCCCAAGTGATCTGAACTGGCTAGTTCTTTTGCAACAGAAACTAATCAGAACCACTAAGAAGGTGGAACCAGATTCTAATAAAATTTCTGATTGGCTACTTAGATCACTTTCATTAGAGAAGCTATTATTTTGCAGTTGGTTCACCCTACAACAATTTAAAGAAGACAGGGATCTTTTAATGGGCTCAAATTTCCATGAATTTGTGATGCATCCCCTCAATTCCTTTGTCTTTGTGCAACAAATCAGGTGACCAAATATGCTCTATAAGGAATTTCAGTATATCTAAACCTCTTGACAATGGCATTCGATGCGTGCTCTGAAATCCAGGATCCTATTCAAGTAGGCAAAATGTAACTAACTTAGATTGGTTTTTTTAAAAAAAATCTGTGTATGAAATTTGTTCCTTTCCTCCTCTTTTAAAATACATTTCTTATGAATTTACCACCAAAACCTTCCTCATTTGCTAAACTGCATGTTTTTTTAACCACCCTTTGTGTACCAAGGATGAGGTTCTGTAGAATTTGTTATCCTCTGGGCCTTGGAAGCATAAACCAATGCTTCTTTTAAATACCCCACCCCTCAGAGCTGGGCTAGATGAAGAAGTCCTCATCCATATGTCTTAAACCTGCCCTACACAGCTCAATTGTTAGAGTCTATCAGATGGCTCAGTTTGAGAGCTAGAAATCTATCAAAAATCTTTTGGGGGAAATGTGGTCCACCAGTAGTCCTTAATCCATCATAGTTCCCACTGGCTTGCTCTTATCAAACTTAGCCATGATAGCAGTAACAGAAGTCTTTGAAAGGCTAGAGTTGGCAAGTAGGATTCTGGAGAACCAGCCTAACATTATATGGCAACCCATGCCTTTTATCCCTCCTGATGACTTTTATAAAGGTATAGAAAGGAAATGCTCTCCTGTTCCTGTTTCCATATTAGATCTGTAAAGTTGCAATTTAAAAAGGAATATCATCTGTCCAGGACCAGCCCTATCCAGGGACGTCTTACTCATAGAGGCTAGTGGCGCAGGGTGCCAAGTTCTGGAGGGCGCCAGGGAAGAGGCACAGGCTAGACATGGCACCTCCCAGGATCAGCTCGCTGCCCTCACCCGCCTCTGCCATGCTGCGCCAAAGCAGCGTTGTGCCCGGAGCCTCCATCTGCTGTGGCCACTGCGGCACGAAGCAGCCAGCTGAGCCAGGAGGCACCATCTCCACTTCTTCTTTTATTGCAACTGGCCCTATCTTTAGGCAGAGTGAGGCAATCACCACAGGCGACAGATGCTGGGGGAGCTGGGCAGCAGCACTGGTCCCCTAGCCACTGCCCTCTGTTGGAGGACAGAACTGCATATGTCACAGAGCCTGATCTGGGGCCCTGAACTTGCCTGTTGCCTCGGGTGCAGTGGAGAATGCTATTTCATCATTAGTGTTGAAGTGATGTTTAATTGCCACCCCAGTCAACTTCTGTTCATGGAATGAGGAAAGGCTACCATCTTGCTCTTTGCCTCAAGCAGCAAAATGTCCTGGGCCATCCCTGCTTCTGCACAGAGCAAGAAATGGTAAAATGAGAACTCAGAAAGGCCTGGAAATTAACAAAAGAATGCCACAGGGAAGGTGGGCTGCCTGGCAGCTAGGAGACAGAGAAATAGGAAAGAATTACTATTAGCTTTTGAGGGACCCCAATTTCTCTTAAGAACTCAGCACAATAAGCTCTATGATCATCTCGTGTCTTAGCATATGTATGCCTTTTGCACTGGTTGCCTGGAGTGCTGCTGTGATCTTCTGTTGCTACAGAGAATGAAAGTAGGTCAAGTGGGTTGGTAAGGTTACACCACTGACCTACTTTGCCACTTTGCTTTCACTGACAGAAACTGGTAGCAGAGAAATGTACAGTAAATTACTGAAGGAAACTGGAAATTCAGAGTAGAACCAGTTATTGACCCCAGGTTGTTCATACTGCAAGCCAGGCAGCAGAATCTGTAGAAACATATTATTATGAGTATGGATTGCACCTGTTTCCATTTTTACAGAGGATATTTTATACATAATAAGATCTGACATCTGAAATACCAGACCATTTCATTTCAGTATTTTCATCATTTCAGCATCTCCCTTCTCCCTGTCAGTGCCTAGTGTGCAAGCTTTTGAGTTCTCCAGAACTCTTCATCAGGCTAGCCAGTAAACAAATCTTAAAGGGAGAATATATCTATTTATCATAATGGTGGTAAAATGGGATCTTGGACTGGAGAAAGAGGATATTATAATGTCTAAAAATGAGACTTGGTTCTCCAAGGAAACATTTCCTCCAGCTGCTAGGTAAAGCTATGCAATTTGCTTCGTTTCCCCACTTTTTTACCTAGCAGTACACCTAAAATTAATCTCTTTTGTTCATACAAAACTTACTTAGTTTCTCAGTTTTCTTGTTGTCTGCCTATACAAGGGACACCTCAAGATCGATTTCAATGCCTTAAAATGGAGAACAGAATTGGGCAATGGCTAGCCATTGTGTTTGTACAGATAGGGGAATGAGGGGGATACAGTCTTAGCCTCCTAATTTTAGTCAGTTTTCCACAACTCAATGCAGCTTTATTAAAACATAAAATACAAGAAAGCAAACAAAAAGAACAGTAAAGGAAGGAAAAATCAATGTTGTAGCCAGCCAAAATAAAAAATGCAAAAATAAATGTGCCTCATAACCCCTGCTAAAGTCTAGTGTGGAGGAGGAAACATGCACCTTAGTGGAGAGTTTGCTCCAGAGAACTGGAGCAACTGCTGTAAAGGCCCTGCTTCTAATTGCTACAGCTCTTATTTCAATTGTGGTTTGTGAGTTTCATTATAATGGTCCACAGCAGGGGTAGGCAACCTAAGGCCCATGGGCTGGATGAAGCCCAATTGCCTTCTAAATCCGGCCTGCGGACGGTCTGGGAATCAGTGTGTTTTTACATGAGTAGAATGTGTGCTTTTATTTAAAATACATCTCTGGGTTATTTGTGGGGCATAGGAATTCGTTCATTCTCTCTCTCCCCCCCCCCCCCATATAGTCTGGCCCCCCACAAGGTCTGAGGGACAGTGGACCGGCCCATGGCTGAAAAAGGTTGCTGACCCCTGGTCTACAGCATGTCTGTGAATATGTGGTCAAGGGCAGGAGATGACGCATTCATCATATTAACTAGCTATACTGATTTTAAATTGTATTTTTTTCTGGCTTCTCTTATTTCTTATACATATTGCATTTTTTTGTATTACAATTGAATTGTATGGAATTCAAAGGGCAATGCACTAAAATGCAATATATCTAAAAAATAAAAGAAGCGGTAAAATGCAGTTTAAAATAAGACAGAATCTGGTGCAGTGCGTTACAATAGCTACAACAGGCACAAAACAAAACATTGCCCACCAAAACTCACAGCAATTTTCAAGTGGTTCATTGGAAAAAATAGTTTGGGAATCGCTTCTCTATTAGCTGAAGCTTCAGGACCAAATTACTTCTATTGAAATTTGCAGGGCTAACCTTTACCTCCCATGCAGCAGTCCCAATGAGAACTTCTCAAACTGCCCAGCAGGGAAGCTTCCATTATTGATTTTCACTTTTGTGGCTACTGTTTTCACTTAAAAAGACAATCCCGCAGCTCCCAGTGATGCATGTAGCATCATATGTAGTTTCAACATGAGCTGTCTTCATGGAGAGCCTCATGTAGAGCACATTACAGCAATCAAGCTTAGAAATTTCAAAATCATTTATCAGCATTCCAAAGGTCTCCCCTATCCAGGAAGAGATGGAACTTGTGTTCCCTTTTCTTCAGATGCCTTTCATCAAATCCTGATGAGGCTGTGGGTGTCCTAAATCAGTGCCTAGATGTAGTAATGGATTGCACAAGGGCTGGTAAACTGAAATTCAGTTCAGACGTGATGGAGGTACTGTTACTGGGTGGTTTATCTACCTAGGGTACAGTGGTACCTCAGGTTAAGTACTTAATTCGTTCTGGAGGTCCGTTCTTAACCTGAAACTGTTCTTAACCTGAAGCACCACATTAGCTAATGGGGCCTCCTGCTGCTGCTGCGCCCCCAGAGCCCGATTTCTGTTCTTATCCTGAAGCAAAGTTCTTAACCTGAAGCACTATTTCTGGGTTAGCGGAGTGTGTAACCTGAAGCGTATGTAACCTGAAGCATATGTAACCCGAGGTACCACTGTATATGCAATTCAACCTGTTCTAATTACAAAGGTAATGTGTAAGATGGACTTAAGTATAAAGAAATAACAATACCTTACTAAGAGTTATTATTATAAAATAAAATATACCGTATTTTTCGCACCATTGGACGCACATTTTTTCCTTTAAAAACTAAGGGGAAAAGTCTGTGCGTCCTATGGAGCGAATGTGTGGTCCTGGGACTTCCCCCTCCAGCCCCTCCAAGCTCAGGTTGCAGCGGAGAGGCTGCGTGGGCGGCTGGGGAAACCCCGGGCTTCCCCCTTCAGCCCGACAAGCAGCTGAGAGGCTGCGTGGGCGGCTGGGGAAGCCCTGGGATTCCCCATTCAGTGCTACGAGCTCAGGGCGCTCAGCGCACAGCGGAGAGGCTGCTTCTAACTTGCCCTCCATCCCTGAGCCGCTCTAGGGAGCTGGCTGGGGAAGCCCTGGGCTTCCCCATTGAGTCGGAGGAGCTCAGGGCGCTCAGCGCGCAGGGAGAGGCTGCTTCTAACTTGCCCTCCCTCCCTGAGCCGCTCTAGGGGGCTGGCTGGGGAAGCCCTGGGCTTCCCCATTGAGTCGGAGGAGCTCAGGGCGCTCAGCGCACAGCGGAGAGGCTGCTTCTAACTTGCCCTCCATCCCTGAGCCGCTCTAGGGAGCTGGCTGGGGAAGCCCTGGGCTTCCCCATTGAGTCGGAGGAGCTCAGGGCGCTCAGCGCGCAGGGAGAGGCTGCTTCTAACTTGCCCTCCGTCCCTGAGCCACTCTAGGGAGCTGGCTGGGGAAGCCCTGGGCTTCCCCATTGAGTCGGAGGAGCTCAGGGCGCTCAGCGCGCAGGGAGAGGCTGCTTCTAACTTGCCCTCCATCCCTGAGCCGCTCTAGGGAGCTGGCTGGGGAAGCCCTGGGCTTCCCCATTGAGTCGGAGGAGCTCAGGGCGCTCAGCGCACAGCGGAGAGGCTGCTTCTAACTTGCCCTCCATCCCTGAGCCGCTCTAGGGAGCTGGCTGGGGAAGCCCTGGGCTTCCCCATTGAGTCGGAGGAGCTCAGGGCGCTCAGCGCGCAGGGAGAGGCTGCTTCTAACTTGCCCTCCGTCCCTGAGCTGCTCTAGGGGGCTGGCTGGGGAAGCCCTGGGCTTCCCCATTGAGTTGGAGGAGCTCAGGGCGCTCAGCGCGCAGGGAGAGGCTGCTTCTAACTTGCCCTCCCTCCCTGAGCCGCTCTAGGGGGCTGGCTGGGGACCTCCCTGAGCCGCTCTAGGGGGCTGGCTGGGGAAGCCCTTTACAATGAGACGGAAGACTTGGACATCCCCTTCCGCCCCCCCTCCCAGGTTATTGTGCCGGTAATTCCCAGCATTTCCTCCTTTTGCTCCGGTTCCACGAGGCAAGGCAGCTGCACTCCACAGTCATCCAGAAATGTGAGCTCTCCCTCTCTCTTCCTTCTTTCCCTCCCTCCCTCTTCCACCTTAAATAAAATATTGGGGGGGGCAGTAAAGCCCCACCTCACATACAACAATTCAGCCCTTCTCAACCTGTGGGTCCCCAGATGTGAACGCCTCTAGGTAGCAAGGCCAGAGCTCAGGGAAGATGGGAGTTGAGGGATGATAGGAGTTGTAGTCCAACAACACCTGGGGACCCACAGGCTGAGCTCTCCCTCTCTCTTCCTTCTTTCCCTCCCTCCCTCTTCCACCTTAAATAAAATATTGGGGGGGGGCAGTAAAGCCCCACCTCACATACAATTCAGCCCTTCTCAACCTGTGGGTCCCCAGATGTGAACGCCTCTAGGTAGCAAGGCCAGAGCTCAGGGAAGATGGGAGTTGAGGGATGATAGGAGTTGTAGTCCAACAACATCTGGGGACCCACAGGCTGAGCTCTCCCTCTCTCTTCCTTCTTTCCCTCCCTCCCTCTTCCACCTTAAATAAAATATTGGGGGGGGCAGTAAAGCCCCACCTCACATACAATTCAGCCCTTCTCAACCTGTGGGTCCCCAGATGTGAACGCCTCTAGGTAGCAAGGCCAGAGCTCAGGGAAGATGGGAGTTGAGGGATGATAGGAGTTGTAGTCCAACAACATCTGGGGACCCACAGGCTGAGCTCTCCCTCTCTCTTCCTTCTTTCCCTCCCTCCCTCCCTCTTCCACCTTAAATAAAATATTGGGGGGGGCAGTAAAGCCCCACCTCACATACAACAATTCAGCCCTTCTCAACCTGTGGGTCCCCAGATGTGAACGCCTCTAGGTAGCAAGGCCAGAGCTCAGGGAAGATGGGAGTTGAGGGATGATAGGAGTTGTAGTCCAACAACATCTGGGGACCCACAGGCTGAGCTCTCCCTCTCCCTTCCTTCCCTCCCTCCCTCCCTCCCTCCCTCCCTCCCTCCCTCCCTCTTCCAACTTAAAAATATTGGGGGGGGGGCAGTTAAGCGCCCAATAGTAAACATTGGAGATACTGTACTGTACATTACTGACAGTTCCTTACCACTGTATTTTCTTGCAGAAAACCTCCCCCATTCTGATAAGGATGATAAAGCAGAAAAGACTAGCATATAAGATTCCTTTTAAACTAGAGGTAGTAAAATATGCTAAGGAGCATGGAAACAGAGCAGCAGAGAGACATTTTGGACCACCTCCAACTGAAAAAATGATAAGACGGTGGAGGAAACAGGAGGATCAGCTGCAAAAAGCAGACAAAAGCAAGCACACTTTTCGTGGACATGCTGCAAAGTGGCCACAGATGGACATTGCCATGAAAGAATGGATCACAAAACAGCGGAATAAAGGCTTCGCAGTCTCTACAAAAATGATAATATATGAAGCCAAACGCATTGCTTTAGAGAAAGGCATTCACGATTTTACTGGCTCACCATCATGGTGCTACAGATTTATGAAGCGATGTGGCCTTGCTATGCGCACTAAAACTAGAACTGCACAAAAAATGCCAGAAGAATATGAATCTAAGATTCTGTCTTTTCATAAATTTGTAATTGATGCTAGGAAGAGAAATGGATTTGAAATTGGCCAGATTGGGAATATGGATGAAGTCCCGCTAACCTTTGATGTGCCATCTAATAGGACTGTTGATCTGAAAGGTGCCAAAACTATCGCCGTGAAAACCTCTGGGCATGAGAAAACCCATTACACTGTTGTGTTGTCTTGCTGTGCAGATGGCACCAAATTGCCACCCATGTTAATTTTCAAAAGGAAAACATTTCCAAAAGAAGTGATTCCACGAGGAGTGGTTGTACATGTTCATGAGAAAGGATGGATGGACGAAAATGGAATGAGAGTATGGGTTGAAAAAGTGTGGTCCAAACGTCCTGGAGGGCTTTTGAAAAAACCTGCCTTATTAGTACTTGACCAGTTTAGAGCACATATTAGCGAAACTACAAAAAAGTGCTTTAAAGAAGTGAAGACTCATCTAGCTGTAATTCCTGGAGGTCTTACCAGCCAGTTGCAACCTCTCGATGTTTCCATCAACAAGCCATTTAAGATCTTTATGCGAGAAGAGTGGAACAAATGGATGGCTGCTGGTAATCATGATCTAACACCCACTGGACGAATGAAGAGGCCCACTATCACTCAAGTTTGTGAATGGGTGAAAACATCATGGCACTCGGTGAAGGAGGAAATCGTTGTCCGGTCATTCAAAAAATGTGGCATTAGCAATGCTTTGGATGGTAACGAAGATGGTATTTTACATGAAGATAGCGAAGAAAGTGATGTCAGTGATTGTGAGCAACTGAGCTCCACAAATTCTGACTCTAGCAGTGATGAGTTCTTGGGGTTCACAGAAGACTAGAAGAGTACTCAAACTTTAAAGTCTCCCTTCATTTAATAATGACAGTGATGATGGTTCTTAATGCCATTGTTGACTGCTGTTCACTTTACATGGCTGTAATATGATTCTGATATACTGGTTGTTTATTAAATACAGTAGTTTATACAACATTTGATTCAGAATATTTTTTACTTGTTTTCCTCCTCTAAAAACTAGGTGCGTCCTTTGCTCCGGTGCGTCCAATGGTGCGAAAAATACGGTAGAAGCAGTGGAGAAATTAACATTCAAAATAATCCTGCTCTTGTGCTTTTAAAAGTAAAAAATAAGCCACAAACATAGCTTCCTATATACTTACAATATGACACAACAAATAGTTTCTCATATGCTTAGGAAGTACAGTGATCCTGGAAAGTCTACTTGTTTCCGTTCTTTTTTTCAGAATTAATGTGGCTCTGTTGAAACCATTCATCCATTTAAGAAACAGTTTTATCCCAATTCTTTTACTTGTCAGATTTCTTCCCTTCAGTGAGCTGTGAACAGACTCATCATGCTCTGTCTCTAGTGTTTGATTTTTCTTATTCTTTTACCCTATTTTAACCTCTTTCAAAATTGCGAGGCATTCAGTACAAAATGGTGAGAAGATTTTCATGAGCTTTCACAAGACGAGCTCCCCTCTAATTTAGCTTAACATCTGACTGTGATTTCAGTTAAAACCGTATTCTGTCCTTTAGTGGAAGATGTTATGGAGTTAGCTACATAACAGAGCACAATCAGGTCTGATGAGTTCAGTTTTGAAATTTTGTTATTTACTGTGGATTTTCCTTAATATGATGGTATCTTCTATAAAGAGAATGTCTAAACATAGCCAATAGAGCCACTTCTATCACAGGTACTCAGTAATGTAAGGTCATAAGCAAAGTCCTGCTAGATCACATTGAGTTGGGTGCCCTGCTTCTCTTAGTAGTCAAACAGATACTTGTGGGAAGCCTACAAGCAAGAATCAAGGAGCCTTTTCCCACTATTCCCTAGCATAACTATCATTCAGTAGCATATTGCCTGTGAAAGTCCCACTTAACCATTGCAGCTAATAGACACCAATAAACCTCTCATCCAGAATTTTGCCAGTTCCCCTTTAAAGCTATAACTTTGAGAATTTTAAAGATATGGAAATAATGAGAGGGATTATTTACATATTGGATGAACTGATTAGCTATGGTTTTTCATGAAATGAATATACTTAAGTGTGTACCAGATTCATATGCTCCCCCCTCCCCTCTCCTCATTAGGAATGAATCGGAAACCTTTTGCTTCTGCTTTTCATGAAATACAGTTTAATGTTGCATCCAACTCCTATATTATGGTTAATCTTAATGGTAGTTTGTTGAAACAAAACTTCATAATACATGCTTGGAAGCTTACTCTGATAAACCATTGTAAAACGGAATCTCAGTTGATGCTTGGACATAAGGAGAAGTGTCGGTGACTCTGAAACAAAAGGGAAAGCTGTGTGTGTTGTGTTGTGTTGTGGCTGTGTTGTAGGAAGATGGATGAGCTACAATGATAAATTTTAGTTTTTTTATGACAGAATTCATCCATAATCAGTTAACTGGAGAGCCAGTGTGGTGTAGTGGTTAAGAGTAGTAGTCTCGTAATCTGGTGAACCGGGTTCGCTTCCCCGCTCCTCCACATGCAGCTGCTGGGTGACCTTGGGCCAGTCACACTTCTTTGAAGTCTCTCAGCCCCACTCACCTCACAGAGTGTTTGTTGTGAGGGAGGAAGGGAAAGGAGAATGTTAGCCACTTTGAGACTCCTTAAAGGGAGTGAAAGGCGGGATATCAAATCCAAACTCTTCTTAACTTGATTGGGGAAAAGTTTAGCAACCCAGAGTAGGAAAGTGTATTTATCTTATTGTTGATGACTGAATTTTGACTTCTAGAAGGACATTTATTCAAGGTATCCCCATTACAGTACAAAATAGATAAATTTAATCAAGGATATGCTGAGACACCCAGAGTTACTGTATCTCACAGAAGCTGTGTAACACAACGTTCTGTGTCTGTTACACAAGACTTGAGAATAATTTACAACCTAGTACACAGTCTTTGTATTCAGCTTTGTGCTTTTAGTATTACTGTCCACAATTATTTTGCTAATTTGGTGTTTAATATGCCAATTGTCACATTAACTTTACAAAGGCCACAATTTGGAAAATATCTTAACCATATGCTTAACTTTATTGTTCTAATTCAATTAGTGTAGTGCTTGTGAATAACTTGTTGATAAGTAATTTCAGCGCATAGAAGTACATTCATGGAATGATCTAGTAAAGAAGCACTTAGTACCCAAAGCAATATACTGGCAATATGAGTTGTAATGGTATATTGTGCAAACAAACTAGGCTCAGTCAGTGCAGATTAAGGATATAAAATTGGGGTTTGAATGGATGCCAAGATTCACCTTGGATCTGTATATATAATAAAAAATAAATAAAACCCAATTGGTTTCTGAGTTACTCTCTGCTCTTTCCACTTTGAACTGTGCTTTGGGTTTTGAGACACGCCGTAAAAACCAAGCTATGTGTGCCCCAGTCACTATGGACTCAGCTACATTAGTAAAGAAACAATTATTTGAATGTGCTATAAACATGCAACACCAGATGGCACCAGAGAGTAGAAAAAAGTTCATACACATTTCCCCATAGGGTTTTATTTTATTTTATTTGGTTATAACGATCTAATTTCAGACTTATTTAGAGTGTTTTTCCCCTGTGTGTAGATCCACCCCAAAGTGAGAAATCTAAAATTGGCTATACCTCACCACACTTTTGATCAAAGTGAATGAAATTTACAGGCACAGGAGTTCCCGCGTAGTGAATTAAGCCACATTGCGGTCAAATAAATCCACAGGTTTTTGTGGAGAAACTTTCTATAATCCATATTAGGACAGTATCATTATTAATTTAACTAAAATTCCACAAACTGCATTAGCTTCATATTTTTGGTGGCAGTTTTGAGTGGAGGTTTGTCTCTTGTTCTTCTTTCTTTGTGTTATAAGAGTTAGAGGTTGAGTGGCATGCATTCTTGTGTGCACATTTCCAAAGAAGAAGAGTTTGGATTTGATATCCCACTTTATCACTACCCAAAGGAGTCTCAAAGCGGCTAACATTCTCCTTTCCCTTCCTCCCCCACAACAAACACTCTGTGAGGTGAGTGGGGCTGAGAGACTTTAGAGAAGTGTGACTGGCCCAAGGTCACTCAGCAGCTGCATGTGGAGGAGCGGGGAAGCGAACCCGGTTCACCAGATTACGAATCTACTACTCTTAACCACTATACCACACTGGCTCTAAACTTTTCTGGAGGTAGTTTGTTTCCTCTTGAGATAGGGTTTGCAACAGGAGGCTGTTTATAATGCTTCCTGTGGGGTTCTGAAAGCTCCTGCCCCCCCCGAGCTTAACTGTTGGGCTTAACAAAAAAACAACAACAAAACTAGAGTTCTTCAGTGTGCTGCAGGCAAAATCTTGGACCAACTCACGTCTTGCAAAGCCCATGGACTTGGAGCAAAGTAGAAATATTGGAAAACATAGAGTATACATTGGCAGTGGGGGGGGGGGGAGAGCTATGTGAGGTTTTGAAGGGCCCTGTTCCAACATGGCCATTATTGACTTGGCCTGGGAAGGCCCCATGAATCACCCCAATTGACCTCATTATTTGCACTCCACACAGAGCCAATGCACACTCCCAGGATAGAAAACCTATACACATAATTACATGATAAAATCTATTTACTTGGTTGCCATTCAATGATCTACCAAATGTTATTGTGGCTTGTCAGATTCCATTTGCACTGGAAATGTGCTATGCTTCTTCCACTGGTCCTATATTACTCTGTGCATGCACAATCAGTTCACAATTGATTAGACTCCATGATTATGAGTTGTCGCATGGCCATTTTTGTCCATGTGAAATTATAAAACAGGATTAGAACTGCATTAACTGGATATGTGGCAATTATAAGACTTCTGATGATGACCAGGGCTGAAGAGCATGTCCATGATTTGATTTCTGCATATTATTTAATGCAAGTAAGAACAGCAAAAAAAAAGGCAGACCAACTGGAATTAGATAGCAGCAATGTGGATATTAGTAAACCCTTTCCCCTTCCATTTTCAGGGGAAGTATTCTGATTTAGCAGAAGCTCAGAAATGCACAGAATTCTACAAAAACAGAATTTGTGGCTGCCGGTAACAGAGGAATTTTACAAAAACCTGTTTCACACAGAGATGGTGCATGGTACAATTACAATAGGTGGCATGACTGCAGCAACCTAAAGGTATTCCATTGTGGGTTCTTTTTTCTGAATTCTTTAATATCAGAGGTTGATTTGAGCTACCGTTAGTCATTCCTCAGGATGGTCTGGTACACATCTGGAGCAGATGGACTTCCAGGTGTTTGGGTACATGTTTTCTTTCACCAGTGAATAACACACAGTAGATAAGCAACCCAGTCAGATGGGTGACATATAAATTAACAACAATAACAATATTCCTGGTCCTTTGGTAAAATCCTAATTGTAAAAGTACTCTGCTATGGGAAGCCACATTTAAAACCTCAGAAGCTGTCTCATGCTAAGTCATGCCATTGTTCAGTCTAGCTCAGAATTCTCTAAACTGACCACTAGTGATTCTCCAGCGTTTCAGACAGAGGTCCTTCCAAGATTTACATGGATTTCCCGGCAATTGGATCTGGGAAATTTTACATACATAGCATGGGCCATACTATGACAGCCCTTCCCCTAAAGAGTAATGTTCTTGATGTGACTCTAATGCTTTTCTTTCTCTTCATTTTCTTCCTCTTAAATACTGGGAGTGGTGCACACAGCAAAGAATAATCTCTGTGGGGTGATCTCCCTCATGACCTTTCTTCTGTCAGATACTAGGTTCATAGGGAGTAAGGAACATTTAGCTTTTAAATATGATCAGTGAAGACATCATATTTTCTTTGTTCATTATCCTTGTGTAATCTTTTCATTTTCTTTCCCAAAAGATAACACTGATGCTTACCAGTGATTTGGTGATCCCCTATTGTTTTATTCTAAGACCCAATAAAACCCTTGATGTAATGAAAACTCAAGCTACTGATCTTATTTTGATCATTTCCTTACATTCCACCAGACTCTTTGGCACCTTCAAAAGCTTGATGGAATACCTGGCTCTGTGGCAAAAGTTTCATTAGCCATTGCTATAAAGAGCTGATTGGGAGACTTTGGTTGATGATAAAAGATCAAAGTCACTCACTGAAAGGCAGTAAATGTATAACCTTTAGAGGGTGCTTTTGATGAGTTCCTCAATCTTGCCAAATAGCCACTAAAGCTTTTATGATAAGGGTGGGGACCTATCATTATTGACCTTAATGGAAAAGAACAGAGAAAATATGTTGTTAACCAAAGAAAAGGGGAGCAATGTCACATGTATGTTTTAATATTTAATGAATCTATATGGATGCAATCTATTATGTGACAATTTAATTATATGCCAAAAATCTTTGATAAATAATATTGTGGTGGGACAGCTAATTAATTATTTAACAAAAGAAATCAATACTTTCATAAATCATACTTCTCCATTTATACTGGCACTCACACACACTTTTCAAAAAGAGAGGGAGGGAGGGAGGGAGAGAGAGAGAATATCTAGAAAGCCTTGTTCAAGATTGCTGGGCAATTTATTTTCTGGTCAGGACAACTTTGAATTGAAGTTTAATCATGCCCTTGACAGGCATAAATTATATTTACTTTTTTTGTCCCTTGAGACCGGCACTGGTTCCTGAGAGTTTTGTCCCCCTTTTGCTTACTAAAAAATTAAAAATCTGACTATAGCAGCACTACAGTGATTTTGTTCGGAGCATATTTTTAAGAGATAGGGAGCCAAACTGATCCACATTTTGATTATACTCCCTGCCCCAGCTCCTCAGATTTTTCATTAAATAGTTGTATGAGCTTTGTATACCCTTCTAACTTAGCTTACAAGTATATCAAAACAGCAAAACTAGAAATGGCTCCACTGATTTCAAATTAATGTTTCCACCACTTGTTACTTGAACAAAATAGCCTGATTAAGATGAGAATTGAAGTTTATGTATGTTTAGTCAGAAGGAAATCCCATCATGTTCAGTGTGGATTAGTTGCTGGTAGGTGTCTAGAACTGCAAGTATGTGGTTCTGCTATGTAATGCATTTGTGCAGGCAGGAACCACAAACAAACCTGCCTCTGCAGCCCAGAGCAGCTCCAATAATCATGGGACAATAAGCAGCTGGGAAGACGTGATATGTCAGATTCCAACTTATGAGAACCCAGAGTCGCTACCTTGCTTTGCCTAACTCACCTTCCAACTGCTGCAGAGGGACATATCTGAAACAAGGAAGCTTTGAGCTGAAGCACACAGGAAATAAGGCAGGGGCAAGGAAATATCACTGAGTAACACTGCTCACACCTCGTTAAACTACTCCTCTTTATTCAAGGTAGCACCTCATCCAGTCAGGCCAAAGCTGCCGTTTCCTGAACAGGCAAATAGGCAGTCTGATTTCATCTACTCATTTGCCTCCTCAAAGAGTAGCTTGCTATGGTTGAAGTGCTAATTCAGGACCAAGTTAGATTCACTGCTGGCATTTGGATACTAATGTAATATTGTATTGTCTACTGCAAAGAAGGAATGCTGCTTCCTTTGGAACTACTTCAGCCTATGGAGCAGCTGATTACATAGACCATATTGAAACACATGAATTATGCACAGATTCCGTATTGATTTCAGCAGAGTGGGAGATAGGTCTCAGAGCATAAGAAAAGCCCTGCTTGATCAGACCAGAGGCCTATTCAGTCCAGAATTCCATTCTCAAAGTGGCCAACAAGATGCCTATGGGAAGCCCACAAGCAGCACATGAGTGTAATACTAGTCCTTTCCTGCTCATGAATCCCAGCAATTGACCTATAAAACCTTAAACGGCTCAGGACCACAATACCTCTAGGACCACCTCTTCTCGTATGACCCTACCCAGTCCCTGAGATCGCCCTCCTTTGTGTGCCTCCTCCTCAAGAGGTCCGGCAGGTGGCAACACAAGAACGGGCCTTCTCTACAGTGGCTCCCTATCTGTGGAATGCTCTCCCCAGGGAAGTTCACCTGGCGCCTTCATTATACACCTTTAGGCGGCAGGCAAAAACATTCCTTTTTAACCAGGTCTTTGGTTGATCTTATTGACAGCTAACACCTTTTTAGAATGGCTTTTTTTTTAAGGGGAGGGGTTATTGGTTACTGCTTTTATATGTTGTTTTGTTGTGAACCACCCTGAGACCTCCAGGTATAGAGTGGTGTGTAAGTTGAATATATAATAATAATAATTATAATAATTATACACACACACACACACACACACACACACACACACACATACTGGAGGGAGAGTGGCTCACCCAACTGGAAAAGGCTGAACTTATGTAAAAGCAGGTGGGGAAAATGCCATGACCGTCCCACCATTAGCAGTGCATTGTAATAGCTTTCATTAGTTGGTTCTGGGAGGTTATGTGGTAAGAATTCACCTCTACACCACTTTGTTTGTTACCCAGGTGAGAAATAACCACCTTTTGAATAAACTACAGAACCAAAAAAAAACTATTTTCAAGTCCAGCACCCAGATTTAGGGACCCAGCGTTTATTATAGCTATTGCAATAGGACAGAACTCACTCAATTCAATGTGCCAGTTGAGAAGGTCTGTCCTGAGGCACTTCAGAACAAAAGCCTATATAGTAGTTCAAACACAGGAAACAAAGAGTCATAAAACATCTTCACATACGTCAGGAAAGGTTACAGGTCATGAGAAGTAAAACATGCATAGCTCCATGCTGGTATCTTCACCCCCACGATCACCTTGGTGTGGCCCCGATGTGCCCAGACCATTTGACCATTTTAGGTCTTGGCTGTCCAGTGTTACCCTGGCAACCTAGCCTTCAGTGAGGGAAGAGCATCATAAAATCCTCTTCCTGGGTCTCAGAATGCTTCAAGGATAGCTGATTTACACTCTGGTGCTAAAACATCCTGCCATTTGTATCACTTTCAGGGGTAGATAAGGAGAGATGGAATGCAGCATAGGAGCGGGAGACCCACAAATGCAGAACACACAAAAATTAAGCCTAATATATTCTAAAAGGTTAAATGCAATTAAAGTCAAACATTGAAACATTATTAAAAAAATAAAAACATACACCTGGGGTTTCTAATTCTTATATCAGTTATAAGCAAGGATGTTTATGTGAGTTCATGTTGCAGGTGCAAATAACATTAAATTGTGGTCTTAGTTATATCAACCATTTTAGAATACTGAATATAAATTATGAAGGATAAAAATGACCTTTTCACGAGGTCCTGAATCCTCGCCCTCCTCCCGCTTAAGACAACTTATCATTTTGTCAATTTTCATTATACTTCACTACGAAAGTAACAATTCTCAGTTGTCATTACATATTTTATTACTAATGATTTTTACTGATATGCTTGCTAATATGATAAAGAGATTTGACTACATCATTAATCCCCTTTGCAACTACAAATGTACATATTATCTGCCTGTGAAATCTGGTTCCCAGATTTCTTTCTCTTTTATTGGTATGTGATTTTGTCCTTGGATTAAGCAACTCTCATGGAGGAGGTCTCTACATACTTACCAAAGAATTCCACATTTGTATTTGGTGATGCCCTTACTGCTTTTCCATAGTGATCAAAAAGATCAGAGGCACTGAGATGCATGGAAAAAGAAAGTATCATGTGTGAGAGCTCCAAAAGTGAATTTATTACATGTGGCACCATCCAACCTCTGTCTTGAAATAGGACATATGAGGAGCAGATGGTATAACGGGAGCAGGATGAAGTAGTCATACAGATGCCTTGTCTTGTTTATGTGGCAAAATATGATTCTCCTCGTTGCTGACTAAAAATGGAGTAGGAATGTGTGATTGTACTTCCATTCAGCACCAAAAGGGTCAACGCTCTGCAAATGTTTGAAAGGCATCAATGCATCTTTTACAAAGCTTTGAGGACACTTAAGAAGTTGCCTCACCTCAGAACATTCTGTTTCCCCTTTTGCCCTGCAGCTAGGCCAAGAAATTTACCTTGGTGCAGAAGAAGAGGTATGACAACCAGCACCCCCTGTCCCTGATGAGGTGTATTTTCCCACCTGCAACTGGGACCACAAGTCCCAGTGTATGTTCTACCTAACAGCAATGTTCTCTTCTATTTCTTGTAGGAATGAGAAGCTGGCACTATTGCATGCTAGGAACCGGAGATCAAATTGCAAACATGCGCTGGATTATGGAGAAAGCTAGGGAGTTCCAGAAAGACATCTACTTCTGCTTCATTGACTATGCAAAAGCCTTTGACTGTGTCGACCACAGCAAACTATGGCAAGTTCTTAAAGAAAGGGGAGTGCCTGATCACCTCATCTGTCTCCTGAGAAATCTCTATGTGGGACAAGAAGCTACAGTTAGAACTGGATATGGAACAACTGATTGGTTCAAAATTGGGAAAGGAGGATGACAAGGCTATATATTGTCTCCCTGCTTATTTAACTTATATGCAGAATTCATCACGTGAAAGGCTGGATGAATCAACAACCTCAGATATGCAGATGACAGAACCTTGATGGCAGAAAGTGAGGAGGAGAACCTTTTAATGAGGGTAAAAGAGGAGAGCGCAAAATATGGTCTGAAGCTCAACATCAAAAAAAGAAGATCATGGCCACTGGGCCCATCACCTCCTGGCAAATAGAAGGAGAAGAATTGGAGGCAGTGAGAGATTTTACTTTCTTGGGCTCCATGATCACTGCAGATGGTGACAGCAGCCACGAAATTAAAAGGCACCTGCTTCTTGGGAGAAAAGCAATGACAAACCTAGACAGCATCTTAAAAAGCAGAGACATCACCTTGCCAACAAAGGTCTGTATAGTTAAAGGCATGGTTTTCCCAGTAGTGATGTATGGAAGTGAGAGCTGGACCATAAAGAAGGCTGATTGCCGAAGAATGGATGCTTTTGAATTATAGTGCTGGAGGAGACTCTTGAGAATCCCATGGACTGAAAGAAGATCAAACCTCCCCATCTTAAGGAAACCAGCCCTGAGTGCTCACTGGAAGTACAGATCATGAAGCTGAGGCTCCAATACTTTGGCCACCTCATGAGAAGAGAAGACTCCCTGGAAAAGATTCTGATGTTGGGAAAGATGGAGGGCACAAAGAGGAGGGGACGACAGAGGACGAGATGGTTGGACAGTGTTCTCGAAACTACGAACATAAGTTTGACCAAACTGCAGGAGGCAGTGGAAGACAGGAGTGCCTGGCGTGCTCTGGTCCATGGGGTCACAAAGAGTCGGACACGACTGAACAACTAAACAACAACAACAAAATATTTATTTATAAATTACCTTTCCTTAAGAGAGCCCAGGTTGATATACATCAAACATATGGATGAAAATACAATAAAATAGTGCTAAAAACCTATATACATGAAACACAAATTGTAGTAGATCAATTAAAAAAGGAATTCACAGTTGACCTGTGCCAGCATATCCCTGGTTCTATGCTGCCCTTTGTAGTTCTGTAGTTAAATGTCATTGTTCTGATAAATGAACAATGTTGTGTTTTTATGGCAAGGCTCTGCATGTGTCCAATAAATTTTTTATTTTACTTTTAGATGAGCTATATAGAGAGATTCTCATTGTACTTTTGAGCTACTCCTGAGACCCTGAAAGTACTCAAGAGGCATTGCCAATGCTGTTATTGTTTAGGAATCAGGATGGATTGTCTACAAATCAGTCTTGCTCAGCTAGTACACACGAAAACCATTTATGGACCTTAGCACTGCTTTCTTTTCTTACATGCTTCTGAAAAGCAACTGGACAGTGATCTATTTTGTCCTTTGGGTATACAAAAACCAAGCTCGTAACTGCCTTTAGGGGAGTTGTGGGCTGAACTTGAATGAGAGCTTTTCACCCCTTTATGTGTTGAGGAGGTTAGACAAAACATTTAAGAAAGCTTCTAGAAAGCAAAGTAGTGTGTCTGAAATATGTGATGAGGTGGAAGACATTGTGAACTGTATTTTAAATCTGGAGTTACTGTAGAAGCAGAATTGAAACCAGCAGGTGTATTAAGGGAAGAAACAAGCCAAGCTCTGTAAAAACAAGCTCTGAGTACCAATGTACCCTATAGTGGCATCAAGAAGGAGCTATTAGAATTAGCTGGATATGAGCATCCATGTTTGATGGGAGTGGTTGGGTTTTTTAAAACTATCTATTGGAGCAGTGGCGTAGCGTGGGGGGTGCAGGGGGGGCCGGCTGCACCGGGCGCAACTTCTGGGGGTTAGGGTTAGGGGGCGCAAATCCATGGGTTAGGGGGTGCAAATCCACGGGTTAGGGGGCGCAAATTACTTGCCTTGCCCCGGGTGCTGACAACCCACGCTACGCCACTGTATTGGAGGTGTTCAGTGAGGTGACATCTGGGGGCACCATTGAGGCATAAGTGTGTATATGTGTCTTTGTGGTGTAAATATGTATACAGTGGTACCTCGGGTCACATACGCTTCAGGTTACATACGCTTCAGGTTACAGACTCCACTAATCCAGAAATAGTACCTCGGGTTAAGAACTTTGCTTCAGGATGAGAACAGAAATCGCGTGGCAGCAGCGGGAGGCCCCATTAGCTAAAGTGGTGCTTCAGGTTAAGAACAGTTTCAGGTTAAGAGCGGACCCCCGGAACGAATTAAGTACGTAACCAGAGGTACCACTGTATATGTGTCTTTGTGGTGTAAATAAAGTGCAACTGTTATGTTCTCCAATACAGTGGTACCTCGAGTTACAAATGCCTCAGGTTACAAACGCTCCAGGTTACAAACTCTCCTAACCTGGAAGAGTTACCTCGAGTTGAGAACTTTCCCCCAGGATGAGAATGGAAATCGTGAGCTGGCAGCAGGAGGCCCCATTAGCGAAAGCATGCCTCTAGTTAAGAACAGTTTCAGGTTAAGAATGGACCTCCGGAACAAATTAAGTTCGTAACTAGAGGTAACACTGTATATAGAAAGAATGGGTCTACCAAAAATAAAGGAAAAAGGGAGAAAAAGTGCACACACTCACTTGTATTAAAAATTATGTTATGCAAATTATAGTATTTTCTAGCCTAGAATAATTACATATTGCAGACTGATTTACAGAAATTATTCATGATCAGTTGGTAAGCAGGAAAACAGTTATTAAATGTAGCTAATTTCATTACTTGATTAAACTTGGTTCTTTATATTTTGCTATTATTAACTAAAGTAAGTTCATTTTCAAAATAGAGTATCAAGTAACTTTTTAAAAGTCTCCGTTCTAGACATTAATGTGCTTTTTAAAAACTGACTGGAAACAAATAAACCTAATAGGAAAGAAAAATAAGGAATGTCAACTTTAATTATACCTATAAAATAATATAAAAAGATGAAAACTATTAAATTTCTACTAATATAACTAGTGATAATACTTTGGTAATTATTTTAGAATGATTACAATATGATTAGAATCTTCTAAAAAGTACAGAGGCAATTTAACTTGAAATGTAAATGCTATATCTTATAGATGGCAAGGCTGATGGTAAGATGCTTAATTAATACCATATGCATGTCAAATATCTAAAACAGCAAATGAAAATGAAGTAAGGAGACTACATTCGTACCTCAGGTTACAGATGCTTCAGGTTACAGACGCTTCAGGTTACAGACTCCGCTGACCCAGAAATAGTACCTCAGGTTAAGAACTTTGCTTCAGGATCTTAACCTGAGGTACTACTGTATTTAGAATTACTCTTTCAAGAACCAAGATGGATTCAGTTGCTATTATTGGAATGCCTACGCAACTAAGAAATAGATAAACAAAACTGGGCATTAGCATTGTGACAACAGAATTTAAAGCTCTTTAGTGAATTGCAAAAGTAAGATAATTGAGTATTTTAGGAACTTTTAAGAGCTCTGCAGGACCAAATACCTATCTAGTCCAGCATCCTGTTTCTAACAGTGGCCAACCATAGGCCTATGGAGAACCCATACACAGGATTTGAAGCCTTAGCCTTTTCCCACTGTTGTTTCCCAGGAACCGGTGTTCACACTCAGAACCCACTTCACATTCTTGATTACAAAGCCAATCAGTGGCTGATGTAAAAATGAACACTTAGGGGAAAGGGAGAACGTTCTTAATGTTTACTAGCAGGTCAACAAAACAAGACAAAATGAAATAAGTCAGAAACGCTGAATTGATGACATCATTTCAAACAATCACAAAATGCCACCATTTCTGCTTTCTGACATGCTGCTGTGAAGACACAGAGAATAATAAAAACTGCCCGGGCATCGTAAGTGTGAAAGTCACATTTTCTGTGCCCCACAACTGATTTTCTGAAAAGCAGTCTGGGTGCCCTCTTCTATCTGCTCTAAACTGGACTTTAGAACTGACTGCTGCTAAGTTCAGTGAGCTTCAGCATATCTGTTCTGGTATACTAATTTATGAACTGGCCTCTGAAGCAAGTACAAAAAGGTTTTCTCACACTTTCCCCTCCTTTCCTTGAACACAGGATAAAAAGGAATTCATAAGTAACTCACACCTGTCATACGTAGCACAGCTATAATGAACTAAAAATGAACTGCTCTTTTTAAATAGAACATTTCTTTGGGGTTAATCATGAGGTGTCACTTTAATAACTCTGCATGGTGCTAATGAAGACCTCACATGTATTGGCATAACACCACAGTTATTCTGAGAAGCTGTGTGATAAAGGTTTGTCAGAGCATATTCATCCGATGTTATGTGAATCTTTTAAAGTGCCTATACTTTTCATCATTCAAATAATAAATGTGGGGCTAATTAAGTTCTGCATCTTGTGCACTATGCGTCTTTTGTGCTGTGGCAGAGTCTCTACACCAAGAGTGGCATCTTGGAGATAGCCTGTTAGCAGCTCAGCAGTACACTGCAGAGACCCAGGTGGGACACACAGTGGAAAGAAAAGGGACCTGGGGTTTAGGACTTGTACAGTCTTCTGGTGGCCAGAGAGCAGCAAATAACTCTTCCCTTCATCTGCTTGCCAGACAGGCTGTACTGAGTCCCAAGTAAGTGGGTGTTGCATAAGGTTACCAGATTTTTTCCAAAGAATCTGGGGACACTTTTCTTTTGTTAGAGGAAAAAAAGTTATTAAAGAAAGAGTAATATCTTCTCTTCTGCAGTCTCCTCTGTCACGCAGGCTTCCTCTGAGCCCCGGCTTGGAGTGCTAGTCACCGTGGAGTAGCCACCTGGGCTCGGCCACGTGTCCTTGCCCTCCTGGTGCTCTCTTACTTCTCCTTCTCTGCGGCGGCGGCAGCAAGGTCAGGGCTCTCCTCTTTTTTCTCCTTCCTCTTCCTCTCTCTTCCTTCTCTTTCTCCTCTCCTCCTTCTCCTCGCGTCAGCTCCAGGGTTTTCCTGGCCCTGGAGCGCAGCTGGGCAGTCGGCCAGGTGGCTGGGTGCTCTCGCTCCCGGCTCAATTTGGGTCATGGGGGGGAGGTCAGCGGTTCCCCCACTTGACGCACCGGGCGTCCCTGGCTCCCCCACAGCAGTGGCAGCGGCAGTCTCAGCAGCCTGGAGCCAGTCTGGTAGTGCAGTTGGCTCTGGCTGGCTTCAGGAGCTGCTTGCTGCCATGGCGCCCGCCATTTTGCCTCACAGGAAGTCACCATATGATGTGTCTTGTGCCGTTGAACCAATCACGCAACATTCATTCCCTACTAATAAATCTACAACACTTAAAATATAAATCCGGGGACATTAAATGAAATCCAGGGACATTCTGGGGACGGATTTTGTCCAGGGACAGATTAGTAAATCTGGGGACTGTCCCCGGGAAACAGGGACGTCTGGTAACCATAGTATTACAGCCTAAGGATCATACCTGCTCTTACTGTCCATGTCTGATGAAACTATCAATTCTTAAAGCACTGAGTGCACAGATAAGCATAAAGACAAAGAAAATTGAAGCTTTATCAAAGTGGGTCTTTAAAGGAGTTCATCACTTAACATAGGAAGACGAAGTAAATATTAGCCATTGCTTAGAAACATATGTATTCATAGATACCACTAAATCACATGAGTACCTTTCCAAGTTATACTGCCATTGGTCTTATGGGTTATACATGGTGCAATGAACACCAACCTAGATTAAACAATGTATAGCAAAACCATCTTACCTGGAGGCAAATTTGCAACAGTTGTGCAGACCCCATGATACCACCAGTTCCAAAATCCTAGATGCTGGATTCATAGATTCCCATCAATCAGCTGCCCCCCGCCCCCACCAATCAAATCACCAACATGTCAACTATAGGCTGTAAAATAATACACATTGTAAACACAGATCCATATGTGATAACTACTACTTGAGAAAGTGGGAGGTTTAGTGTTTTTTTTGTGTGTTTTTTTAATTCCAACAAAGTAAGAACAGCAAAGTTTTTGTGGGGTGGGAGGAGATTATAGTCCATACACTAATCATGTCATGCACTCTAACACTTCTGCTGAACAAAACTCGTCGCATATAGAGAGCAAAGATGCTTAGGTAAAACAGCAGCAACACTATTGTATAGGCTTCTGGGGTGAGAAGGAAATTACCATTGCTTACTTTTATGCTAAATTACAATGGACCTGGATTGAGTTAAAGGATAATACAGTAGTACAATCAACTAAGTAGATGGCAATGTAGGAAGTACAGAACCATTATTTATTAAGTAGTCTACAGAACAGCAAGATTTCAGCTGCTATCAAACTGCTTTATTCGACTGAACCTTTGTGTAGAGTTGTTTCTGGATAAATGGCACAATAGTCTCATTACATTGCTTTCAAATGTTAGCCCAGCAAAAATCTTTCACATCTTGGTATGTGAGAGCCTATTAAAGTGTTTTATTCCTAATAATGGCTTTCCATTTTTTGATAGAAGGTGAAGCAAATGCCAATGGTTTGTTCAATAGAGTATAAAAGCTGGGTTGGCTCTTCAATTACAGGATGCGGGGCCAGGGCACAACACCAGCTGTTTGCGATTCTCATAGTTTCACATCAGGTATTTCTCAGACGAGGGACAGTCCATGACTCTTAATCACTTAACTTCTTTCTTTTCAGGTTCTGCATTGCAATTTTGCATGTCTGAATAGATTCTTGACTTGCTGCCGCTGCTGTACATGCTGGCTTCTGCTTGGTAGGCAGCCTGTCCCCAATGGGGTGCTTCCTGTTTCAAATACAAGGGAGACGGGAGGTATTTCATGTCTACTTCCCAATACAGAATAGCAACACTGTTCCCTGATGTGCAGACACTGAAGTAAATAGAAGAGCCACACAACTCACGGCACCCCCCTGTTCATAGATGAGCTTGATGCTGAGGTCTTCCCTTTGCGCATTAGGCTGTGTGGTATAGTATATTGACACTGTTGCATTGCATTTCTCTCTTTTTGCTTTATTTGTTCTTGCTCCTACTGTGCCTGTGTGCTGTGTTTTTCACAGCTTAACGAGTGTATTTAAGAATATAACAGCACTTCAAATAAATTCTGACATTACACCCAGCAGGCATAACAATATCTGTCTGAGAAGACTAATAGTTGGCTTTGTAGGGCTGATCTGATACCAATGGCATTTTTCCAGTTTCACTCCAGTGTCCTGCAATTGACTCGAATGGACTGAGACCTAGCATATAACTGAAGAAGGCAGCCATGCTTCAAAATTGTACGCTCAAGTGTTAATATTACTGCAATTATGTAAAATGAGAAAATTTATGTAGTCATCATTTGGGATGTCAGTTATGCTGGCTGAATCACAGGAATGTTAGTATGGTATAAAATCCAGGATAAGGCAAAATGTCTGTTTCCCCCCTTACTTGTTGAGTTAAATTATATATTGATACAGGTGCTGTAAAATGAAGGGAAATAATTGCTTTAACATTTTATTTCTGAAATTGAAGAAAAAGGCGAGATCTGTACACTCCTTATGGGCAACAACTCTCTCAACACAGCATGGTTTTATAGCTCTCTTCTGATGGAAGAAATGCACACATTTTAATTTGTAACAATAAAAACTAATCTTTATTGAAACTATAAAAAGGAGCTTCCATTATAGACATTCCAGACACTGTTTACTCTATCACAGGAACATCTGTTACCTGAGTCTGAATCTAAATTTGTTGCTTGCAAATTTTCTCTCTTCTCGTTCAGCCAATGACAATTTTGTAATTTCCATTTTAACTATATGTGACATTTGTAACTGCAGCATAGCAGCTTAAATATGCAGGCTGTAGTTCAGATAAATCATGTCTGTAGAAATAAGAGCACCATGCCTTCCAGAGGTTTCATGGACACCTTCTCTAGTGACTCCCACTGCTCAAGGAACGAGTCACCTTATCAGTAGAGAGCAGGTTGTCTTCTACAGGCAAGGCAGAATTTCTCTGAAAAAAACCTGAAGCACATATCAAAGCATGGGTTCTAGTCACCCAGCCATGCCTTCTGATTTGGCTACATAAGGATTGGTAATTTCCCTTTCTTGAGCCGAAATACCTGTTTCAGGAACTTTTGCTTGAGAAGTGGAATCTTCACAAAAGGTAAAATATTTATTCATTTATTTATAAAGAAATTGCATTAAAATGCAACAGTGTAAACCAAAAGGCCCCCTCTCCCCTGAAACTAAGCCGTATAACCATAAAGCAGGAGAAAACTCAAACCACAAGAATGTATGACCAGCCTGCTGGTTCAGGTCAAGGGCCCATCTAGTCCAGCATCCTCTTCTCACAGTGGACAATCAGTTGCCTATGGGAAACCTGCAAGCAGGATCTGAGCACAAAAACTCTCTCCACTCCACTCCTGTGGTTTCCAGCAATTGGTATTCAGAAGCATTGCTTCCACCGACTGGAGAGGTAGAACATAGCCATCATGGCTAGTAGCCATTCATACCAAATACCCAGAGAATTTTAAAAAATGTCTTTTCAGCTTGCATGAATGAATGAGGTAATTCACCGGGCTTCTTAAGGTAGGGAGTTTCAAAACTAGGGTGCTACAGCTGAGAATGTCCCATCCCATGTTCCAGTTAGCTGAACTTCCAACTGACCAACCACACCTCTGTCTTGACTGGATTATGTCTTAGCTTTATTTATTCTGTTTATGATATTTTAACACTGCTTTTGATGCCAACAGTGGTCCTACAGTGGCTTACATATTAATTTAAAAAACCCACTACTACAAAATATTTTAATAATATAAAACACACATGGTTAGCCTCCAGCCAATATTTCATTGTGATGATCAGACATTTGTTCCAGATTTACACAGCCTCCTTGGAATTAGATGGAAAAGGGACACAATGCCTATAAGACTATCTCGCAGTAGATTTTATGTAAATATTGAATAAAATGAAAGACATGCTGGAACTCTGTGAGTTAGTGAGCTGCCAAAGGGATGAACAGCAGTCTCCCAGCACTAGCTTTTTGAACATAACAGGTAGGACTAAAACTATCACATAACAGTTTATCTGTGCTATATCTCAGGAGCATACCATGGTAGGGAAAGCTACAGCAGAACCTGTCTGTTCAGTTTCTGACATAGATCACCCACCTAGGTTGATCAAGGCCATCTCTGTTTCCAAAACAAGCTAAACCCAAATTAGAAAGGATCAAGATAAGGATCAGTTTCATTAAGAAAAACACACGCACAGAGCCCACAAGTTGCTACCACCAGCTCAGACACTGCTGAAGAATATGAAATTTCAGAGAGACCAGTAATTACTTGGAATTGTTCCAATGAGGTTTACTTTAATAATAGTCTTAGAACTGCTTAGAACTATTTCTTTCAACCCACTTGGAATATAAGCTTCCCTCTTGAAGCATTCACAACAAAGATCAGCCAAATGGTTAGGCTCCCTCTGGTTATTAACAAATAAGGATAGCAACTGGGTATTGTTGATCTCTCTTAAAAAAACCAATCAACTTGCTGCACTGTTCATACCCTCAATCCACCTGATTGTCATCTTGCTATATATTGTACATGGCATAAAATGGTGTCTAAGACTGTGTCTATACTGTGGCTTGCTTTTGCAGGAAACCAGACTATTCACCCTTGAATCACTGTGATCTTCAAATGTAAAAAAAAACCAGTAACAAAACTGATGCAATGGAACACTTTACAATAATACAATGAATGAATCAAACTACAACTATTTATTATACTTCACAAAAGAAAAAACACAAAACCCTTGAAATGAAAATTCACATTCCATATTTGAAAATGTTTGAAAACTCAGAATATTTTAAAATTTCTTGCAGAATCCAAGATATTAAAGAAATCCCAACTCTGCCAGATTTTTAAAAAACAATGAGTGGAGTGGAACTTCAAGTTGCTAGCTGTGGAAAAAAAACACCAGTTATAATAAATGCTGCTCCATTAAAAAAAAAATACTTGCAAACTAACTCAGAAACACTATAAATCTAGCAGACATGAATTAATAGAAAATGGTGGAAAGTACATAAATTATACACCAGCCCACTGTTTTAGTGTTCTACTTGGGGAACATTCAAACTTCTCTCCTGAAGATAAAACCTGACGTCCACACAAACCCTGCTGCCCTGTGGTCCTTCAAATGAAAGCATACACTTTTAACTCTCTCTAAAGTATAGCAGCCTTTTATTAACAGTAATATCTGAGTCAGTGTACTGCTGAGTAATTCAACTGCAGAACTTAGACCTTAATATTTTCAGAACAGGTGGCTGAGGGTTTTAATGTCATAAGAAATGTTATAATTATTATACCAACAGTTATTCCATTATTATTATTTTTAAAAAACCTTGTTTCATATGTTTCAGAATGTTGTATTATTTTACTGTTGTTAGCCACTCTGAGCCCGGCTTCGGCTGGGGAGGGAGGGATATAAATAAAATTTTATTATTTATTATTAATTGATCATATTTGCCAAGCATCTGTAAACTGATTAGATTTATAAAATAAATAAACAAGGTGAGCTACTATTTTAGATAGATAGATAGATAGATAGATATAGATATATATATAGATATATATTTAAAACACCTTAAAAGTAATAGTCCAGATTCTAGCATGGCATAGGTCCATCAATCAGTCAAAATAAACTGATTTACATAAAGTGCCAGACTATAGTCAATTTGAAAATCACAGGAAAGGTTTTTTGTATATAGTGCTGAGTATTTTTCTGTTCATGTCGTCCCCCCCTCTGGGAATTGTAACTCTCTGAGGCAAATATGGCTCTCTGAACAACTCTGAGCATCCTTAACAAACTACAGTGCCCAAGCTTTATTGGTAGAAGCCATGACTGTTTAAAGTGGTATGCTAAATTATAGCACAAGTGGGTCCTTAGTCTAGAGCCAACTGGATTATTTTATTAATTCTTGCACAAAAGTAAGGTTGGTATTATAGCTTCATATTACTTGTGAAGGGTGAGTGAAATAGTGGCTTGCCCAAGGGCACCTAGCAAATTCATGACCAATGTCATTTAATACGTTTAATAAAAAATAAAAATGAAGAAAACAAAAGAATCCCACAAAACATTTAAAAGGGCATTAAAAGGAACATTTTTGCCTGGCATCTAAAAGTGTATAATGAAGGTGCCAGCCGAACCTTCCAGGGGGAGCCACTGCAGAAAAGGCCCTTTCTCATGCTGCCATCCTCTGAACCTCTTGTGGAGGAGGCACATGAAAAAGAGCCTCAGAGGATGATCTCAGGGTCCGGATAGGTTCATATGGATAGAGGTGGTCCTTGAGCCGTGTGTGTGTGAGAGAGATATTAAATTAAATGCTCTAACAGATTTCTCATTTACATATAAGCATTCAGAGAAACCAAGATGGTTGTCCTTCTGTGCAGAGCTACTCCCAGGTAACAACATGCATCCTAAAGCAACCCAGACAGAATAAAACACATTTACCGTATTGGCCCCAATATAAGCTGCACTCCCCCCCCCCCCCAATTCCTTTTTTTAAAAAAACAATTTTTATTAACAGGCCAATCAAATCACATTATTTCCAAATCACATTAGTTCCAAATTATACAGCCAGATTTTTTAAATTTTTATTGGGGGCACCCATACTTCAAGCTCCGAAAGGGGTCCAAACATCACTCTTGTTGCTGCTTTAATTAAACAGTTCTATCCAGTTCTGTCCAGATAGTCTCTTTGTTACTTTCTTCATCTTCTTGTTGTTATCATATATTCCTTTCTTTGCGATCTCTGATAATCTTCACAAGCGGATTGAAAACAAACATCCTCTGTGTGGGTTTTGCACTCTCCAAAAATCATATCACATAAAAGACAAACGCCATTTCCACACCTCCGTAAAGAACTTTCCCTCAGTCTGTCCGTTGATTTCCCCAGGCTTGCCAAACATATCTCAGAGGGCTCTGCCAGGTCAAGATCACATTCCGATAACCATACATTCACATTCCAATGACCCTGGTCCTCCTCCCCCTCGTCCTTCCTAGGCAAGCCTGTCTTAGCGAGATGCCATTTGAAACTGCGTCATAAAACTTTCCTCCGTTCCCCGATGTTTCTACCAGTCCTCTCTTTGATCTGTGATTCATTCCACACAGTTCTTGAACTCCTGCTTGTGATTAATAAAATGCAATGATTCTTCTCTCTGGAGGGGAGGGTTATTAATACTCACATAAGGCCAAAAAAAAGAAAAGTTTTTTCCTCCCTCTCCTTTCCGTTTCACTCCAACATACCAGTCTTTTAAGGATGATTCATCACTTGATTTATTTGTCCAGCCCGTCGCTCCGCTCACAGAGATCCATTAATCAGCAGTCTTTACTCCCGATCTTCACTTGATGTATGTGCATTAGCTTCTTTCCAATGATATATTTCCAATTATATCTTTCGAGCTAATGCGAACCAGTGCGCGATTAGAGACAGCGTCAGAGGAGAGCCGGCCTCACACGAGGGCTTCGTGCCAAGTGCCCACACCCCCTTCTTTCGAGTCCGGGGGTGAATTATGGACACAACTGGCAAGGCAGTCCCCCCATCTCCTGGGGGGGGTAAGGGAGGCTGCATACTCCCCATATCAGCCTCTTAATTACCTTGTGTGGGTCGGAGAGATGTTATTGTCGGCCATCTTCCAATGCGCCCCCTGGTGGGCCCCTCTTCCCCCCCAAATTCCGATAGTGAAAAGTGAAAGTGCGGCTTACAACCATGACCTTATGCCACCGGCAAAGCGGCACAGCTCGCCCTCCCCAGGAAGCAGCCCGCTTGCGTGGGGCAACAGTGCTCAGCCCACCTGCTACTCCCAAACCTCCCCCATGCTGTCGGAACAAAGGGGGGAGGGGGGGCGCCGGCAAAGCGGCGCCCCCCCCCGAAGAGCAGCCTGGGAGGGCAGGGCAATGGCACCTGTCCCATCCATGGCTCCCAAGCGACTTATTTGCGGATGCGACTTATATTCAGGCGAATACCGTATATTGCATTGATTTCAATAGGGCAGAATACAGCACAATGTTGTGCCTATTTACTCAGAAGTAAGTCCAACTGTGCTTAGTGAGACTTTAAAAGGTAAAGGGACCCCTGACCATTAGGTCCAGTTGTGACCGACTCTGGGGTTGCAGCGCTCATCTCACTTTATTGGCTGAGGGAGCCGGTGTTTGTTCACACACAGCTTCCGGGTCATGTGGCCAGCATGACTAAGCCGCTTCTGGCGAACCAGAGCAGCGCACGGAAAAACTGTTTACCTTCCCGCCAGAGCGGTACCTATTTATCTACTTGCACTTTGACGTGCTTTTGAACTGCTAGGTTGGCAGGAGCAGGGACTGAGCAATGGGAGCTCACCCCATAACGGGGATTCGAACCGCCGACCTTCCGATCAGCAAGTCCTAGGCTCTTTGGTTTGACCCACAGCACCACCCGCGTAAATGTGGACATGATGACATCCGCTAACATACATTTAATTCTCTCACTGAAAACAAAAGTGCTTAAACTGACTGCATTTTGCCTCTGATAAATATATCTAAATATGTTTGGGTAGATGTTGGTTCATTGTACCAGAATTCTATATCTAGCTGTTCTTTGAATCTCAGAAGATAATAAAATATGTTCACATTAAAAGATGTTGAACTATTTTAAAACTGTGAGGTGTTTTATATACTCACTTCTTATTTTTTTATCATTACATTCTTTAAGCCTGGCAGAAATGTAATGTTAGTCAATGACAAACTGAGCTCTGCCTATGAAAAATGAATGGTTTCAATTTGATTTTTAAATTGCATTTCAATATGGTCCACACTGCATATCACTTTACAGAACTTGAAATGCAGCGAAGCACAGCATTTCCCATCCACCAAGCCAAGAACACATCTTATGAACTGTATAATGGTATTTCACAGCATATCCAACGATAGGGAACTAACTATTTCCACTTGTGGGAAACAGGATTACTTTCTCCTGGATTACAATCTTCCTTTGTTGATTTCAGGCCCCAGGCAGAGGTGGCAAAGGGTTCTTCCCCAGCCACAAGGTCTCTGTGTTATCTGAGGCTCACTTAGCTGCAAGCAAAGCAGGTGCACAGATGTTCACAACAGGAATAGATTTCTCTTCTTTATTTATCATTAAAACCTAAATTAAAAAGTTGGGCCAAAGGAAACATAATTGCATAGGTAGGCATATGGTTGAAAAGCTGTATGCAAAAATAGTTATCTTTTTCATCACTGTAAAACTGCAGACATGTACCATGTGGTATCCTCCCAGCAATCTCTTGTAGATCATCATTTTTATAAATTACCTTTAATCAGGACCAATGAGCGTACATGCAAATTAAAGGCAGGCAGCCTGTACCAAACCAATAATAATGTCTCAGAACTTTCAGTGCACAGATCATTTCTTCTGTTCCTCTAAGAGGCAGCTGCAGTAAATGCAAGTCTAGAAAAACTGAGTTATGGAGTCAGTTTTATTTCATGATGGCCAAATGGAAATAGGATGCTCTTTGACACTTATTGCACTTTAAATTTTAAGCACATACATGTGCATTATTAACCTTACTTTTTGTTACAAGCATGGTTGCATAATAAGAATGCCTGGAAGACCACACACAGATTTTAGAAGCACAACAGAAATAATGGGATAAGAAACTGCAGATTAGTACAGTTTTGTGTTTTCATTTTTTCTTAGCACAGTAATGTGCCTTCTGTTTGTGCATGTTGTGGCACTCGTTGCAAAGGCATCAGCACTATTTCAGTGCTATTATTCTGAGTGTCCCTTTTCTTCTTCTCCTTCTTCTTCTTCACCCTCATCATTCTCCAATCCTAAATAATCTTATTGGCTGTGATTTTGTTGATGCCCCATTAGAAGTGATGACAACATGGTTAAGTGTAAACAAAATGGTAGCGTAGGTAAAGGAGGCCGAGGAGGGTGAGGTCAAAGCATAAGAAGACTGCAGGGCATAAATTTTGCTGCATAAATTGAAGGACAAGGTGGTGACCATTCCCAGTTCCATGTACAGAAGCCAGCTGGGGTGCCAGCAGTGCCAAATTTAGGGCAGTGCAAGAAATTCCCATGCACAGGGCCCTGAGCCAAGAGGGCACAAAATTGAAAAGGTCTATAATTCAGAAGATCCATTTGGGTGTGCCAAATTCTGCCTTGCACAGGATGCCATGTTACAAAAATTTATAAAAGTCCACCCCTGCTGCCAGCTGAATCTGACTTCAACATTGGTGACAGGATAGCATCTTCAACCACACCCAAGGCAGCAGTCCAGATTAGAGGCCCCTGGAGATGGCTGGAGGATCAGGAGGAACAGCCAGGAGCTACTGCTGCTCCTGGACACCTACTGCTTCAGACAGTTGTCTCACTTTGCCTAATGGTAGAGCTAGCCCAAGGAAATTGGCAATGCACAGAAGATTCAGAAAAGACAACAAAGGGACACAGAAACATGAAACCAATATACATGGTCAATGAGATGAGAATGTGAGGAGGCTTAATTTATTCAGTAGCATCTTTCTTCTTTCATTTCGCTCTCTCTTTTATCCAGCATGTGTCATCTGGTTATTTATGCTGGTGTTTTTTCAACACTCCCAAATTCGCCTACACATTCAAGGTACGAATTGTTGTAAGAAAGTATTAGAAAGTACAGAAAGAGTAAGGTAATAATGATAAGTACATTCATCACGAGAAAGGTTATATGCATTGGGAAATGATAGGAAGTCTATTCTATGTTAGCAAAAAGATAGGAAAAAAGAGATTGCATAAATTTAATTTAAATTTAATTTTTGTAAACATATATAAGATTATTAGTACATGATTGTTTTCATCTTGGTATATTGTGTATGTTATCTATGAATTTCAATAAATTATTTATACTGGGGGGGGGACAAATTCTCCACATTCTGGATAGTTTAAACAGAATCACAGAATCACAGAACTGTAGAGTTGGAAGGGACCCTGAGGATCATCTAGTCCAACCCCCTGCAATGCAGGAATATGCAGCTGGTCCATACAGGGATCGAACCTGCAACCTTGGTGTTATCAGCACCATGGTCTAACCAACTGAGCTATCCAGGCTCATTGAATTTCATATAGTTTATAATAGTTCAACTACTTTTTTAAAAAAAGTAAAATGCAGCAGGAATTGTCTATCCATATGTCAGGGCAGTTGGACAAATTCATTAAGCAGTAAGCATGCTCTCTCTCTCTCTCTCTTTCTCTCTCTGTTACTTGAAGGAAGAGTAAATTAAGTTCCATCAGTCAGCAATTTGCTCATCAAAATGTTAATGCTGAATCAGTTAAATTTGGTCAAATACTTCTCTTATAGTTTCAGTCTTGCTTTACTTAATTTGTTTTGCAATTGTTTGTGTGTGTGTGTGTGTGTGTGTGTGTGTGTGTGTTCCTTTAGTTTATAAAACTGATTTACTAAATTAGAATTCAGATTGAGTTGCCCTAAACTATGTAAAATACACCCTCTGCTGGCTGTTAGAAGAATGTTACATGATCATTTTTTTTCAACACAAAAACATGCTCTAAGCATACTCTAAGAAAAGATTTCCATAGTTCTTAAAAAAAATCATTGACATGAAATTTTTATCCATCTTGCCTTCATGTGAAAGAGTGCAATACTCATCTCACTTATTAGCTGAAGGAAAATGTATGCCATAGAAACCTACGCAACAAATGACTTCCATTACAGAGAAAAGCACATCCTATTAGCTTAGATCATAAGAACACTATTGGAATAAAATAAAGAATATAATACAATCAAAATAAACTACACCATATACTGCAAAATGATATACAATGTTGACAATATATCTAGAATATTAATGGCAGGCATAATAGTGACATTAGTGCATTTTTACACTAGCCCTATTGATACACTACACTACACATTTTAATGTATGAGGGCTGATATTCTGACATGCACTTATATGATAAAGAGTAGCTGTTAGGACCACTTTTGCATGTTACAGGGAGAGGCATAAAGTGCATATGCAAGTGCATTCAATATCCTGATTTTTGCCACTTTTATACCATGAAAATATGAACTCATTTATTTGTGACCCAGGTGCTTATTATATATTATTGTTGCTTTTGTTTCATTTATTCAATGTTTTACTTCCCATAAAGACGCAAAGTGATTTACGAGAATAAAAAATCTAATATGGAGTATAATGTTAGACACTGATACAGTGCAGACAAAAAAGGAGGTCAAACAATAATTCCTCCTCCATCACCGCAACATAGACTTGATCACTCAATAAGTAGCCCCAAAACATCTTCAATTGCTGCAATACTGGTGTCCTACATATACACATCTGCAAGCATTCTTTATGTTGGAAAATGGAAGCCATCACTAATACCATCTTATAAAGAATGGATAAGGAAAATGTGGGAGTTGGCTTTAATGTCCAGCTTAACACACTGTGTAAGATTTAAGCCTCTTCTCCGCTGGTCTCCGGCACACTAAGGAGTTGTGGAGTCCACTTCCTTGGTGCCAGCCTGGTGATGCTAAGCCACAGTTCCACTCCCAGGTCAGGCTTGACCTGGGGGCAGCATCAGCGGTCAGAAGGAGCATCGTCTGGAGCTCCATTACTCTCCTCCCCTGGCCTCCAATGTACAAGCTCTGTGAGGTTGCAGCTCCTCTCCTGGGTCAGGCAAGACCCAAGGGCAGCAGCAGTGGAGAGAAGGAGTGGCAGCTCCTCCACTGGGCCCAGCATCACCAGGCCACAGCTCCTCTCCTGGGTTAAGTCTGACCCAGGGACAGCAGTGGCAGAGAGAAGGAACGGCGGCAGTAGTGCCACACCTCTCCTGCACATGGCTCCAGTGTGCGAAGGAGGCGAGGACAGCCCCTGCGGGGAGATCATCCTTGCAGCACCGGCTATTCTAGCAGCTCCTGCAGTAGGCAGGCTGGAGCTGCTGGTTCCAACATGTCACTCAGGCTGGGCTTCAGTGGTGGCAGTGAGCCACTCGTCTTCCACCTGCTCTCCAGCAGCCGCTACAAGCTTCCAAAGGGAGGAGGCCAGCAGCGGCAGCCATGGAGAGGCTTGGCCAGCTCATTCTCTTCCCCAAGCTTGGTGGTGGTTCTGGAGCAGGAAAATGGAACATTCCTGGATCCAAATGGAAGCCAGCGATGATTCTGTGAATCCAGAATGCCCCACTAAAATTGAGGCGGTTGGAGGGTATGCCTTATTATGAATACATTCATGTATCGTTATTTTGACCCCTTCCCTATGTTCATATAATATGTGTAAGAAACTAAAGTAGAGGCAGTCAAGCAACAGTTAAAGCTTGTGTAGGCTGATCCAATGCCTCTTTATTCAGAAGTCTTTCTGGGTTTTGTTGTTGTTGTTGTTGTTGTTTAGTCGTTTAGTCGTGTCCGACTCTTCATGACCCCATGGACCAGAGCACGCCAGGCACCTATGTTCTACACTGATTAAATAAGATTTCAGAGGCAGAAAATTAATACTGCAATTAAAATCAACAGGGTTTAAGAGAGCCTATGTTTCATATACTCCTATGTTTTGTAGCCAGGAGAATGCTCAGATTTCCATGTTCATAAAATGGCATGTTGGTTTGGAACTCAGGACTCAGCTACATTAGATTATTTTTGTTTTTTAAAAAAGTTTCAGATGCATTATAACCCTGTGACACCAGATGGCGCTGTAGAGTTTAATCCTTTGGCAATGTGATTTTCCATTATGAGCTTTACAACAGATTTTCCTGAAACTTTTTTTTTGATGTGTCTAGATCCACCCTCAGTGTATTTCATTTGTCAGCACAGTACAAATCCAATGGGCCATATTCTAATAGGACAACAGCATCACATTTAGACTGTTGCTTATCAGTATGTTTTGGTTGCAGGCATCATACGGAAACTCATGAAATGTCTTCTGTGTTTGTAATTCTATTACTTGATTCCTGTAGTGTGCAGATTGGTCTACACACATTCCAGTTAATATCACATGTATAGTTTCCAGGTAAGCACCAATATTCTAGCAAGGTATCTACTAGGAAGGGTTCTGTGATGTTCCACATAACAAAGAATTCAGAAGTGGAGGTCACGAGGGAACAGTAGGAAACAATGACTTGCAATGCATATATCAGTCTAAGGGAAATATTCAAATAATTTCATATTTCAAGTCGAAGAAGAAATCAACCGGTGGGTAAAAAGAGATCCCAGCTGGAAGCTATTGCACTGGTGACTTATGTGTCACCCTTGAGATCCATAATGTAATGAACAGACCCTCCTCTATGGCCGGCACAGTTAAAGATCCTCTCTAATGATGTGTGTCACTGCAAAATGATAATGTTCTTCATGGAGCCCTTCTTTAATGAGGTGTGTTACTTTGTAATGATAATGTTCTTCTTTGGGTTAGAGACAATAGTATAAAATCACTAACCCATCATATTAAGGTTATTTCTATGATATTTGGCATCAGTTAGCTGAAGCTGTGAATATTGCAGTCAGATAAAGTGGTTGGGGGCAGGAGGGAGAATGAGTAATCAACATATCTAAATCTCAGCATAAAAATAACTTGTAAAAATATGTTCTAAAAGTAATTTACTTTAGCTACTTTTATACTGAGTACCTCATATTTACATACATACAAATGGGCATTATTGTAGCAAACTGCCTTTTGTTGTTGCTTGAAATCCATTTTGGAATGGAATAATTCAGAGCAGATTGATGGCATGCACAAAAGGTACAACCCTTTCTTACCTGTGACTCTGATAATCTCAAATCATATTAGGGCCACTAATTAGGAGCTTCTTCCATGTTAGTGGTACTTTCAATCTTCTCCAGTCTCTTTATCCTTTCTCTGCTTACTAGGAACCACAAAGCTATTTCCTGTTTCTTTTCCCAGTGTATCATGGGACAGAGGCATGAAGCCCACCCCTCTTTCACTATACAGTGGTACCTCGGGTTAGGAACTTAATTCGTTCTGGAGGTCCGTTCTTAACCTGAAACTATTCTTAACCTGAGGTACCACTTTAGCTAATGGGTCCTTCCGCTGCCACCGCAGTGCAGCCATGCGATTTCTGTTCTCATCCTGAAGCAAGGTTCTTAACCCGATGTACTATTTCTGGGTTAGCAGAGTCTGTAACCTGAAGCGTCTGTAACCTGAAGCATCTGTAACCCGAGGTACCACTGTATTCTATGTCTCATAATGTCTTTGGATAGCTAACCAGAAACTTCATTTTCTGTAATGCCCTGACCTTCCTTCTCCATCTTTAACTACACTGTCAGATCAAACAAGTTTCTTCCCTAAAGATTTCTTGTTTTGTGATAATGGTGTTTATATATGTGTACCTTCTTGTAGCAAATATGCTTTTCTTTGTAGATTCCTTCTAATAAATTTCAGTGAGGTGTCAGGTATCAGTGAGGTATCAGTGAGGTGGGACTTTTGTTGAACTGTGAATGTGCCTCATATTTGATCTCATGCAGGAAAATAGAAAGTCATCCAATATTTTCCTAAAACTTGTAAATCCATGCATTAAAAGCCCTAGGCTTATGAATGGAGTTTAAGAGTTAGGGAAATGTAAGAAAGCGTGGTTCATTAATATGAAACTTGTGAAGCAGGAGTATTGTTTCTTATTTGTTAGGCAAAGTTATGGAAGGAGCATTTTACCAGCTACTGGGCTGTTTTTGATTTAGTTTAAATCTGTTTTTGCTATTGACTCAGTCATTGGCAATGAAACAAAATACATAATCATGTAACACAAATGTATTTGTACCACTCACTAGAATCCATTCATAAAAACTACACAGAGTGGAAGTTGATTATTGTCTCATTGTAATTGTTAGAATTTTAGCATAAGTCCATAATCAAGGAATGAGATATCAAGCTTGTAAAAGGAGCTAATTTTGGATAGCAAATTCCGTTATGATTGAATGCTATTTAATTTTGACATTTTTTTTGCAAAAAAGGAAGAAGTTAACTATACATTATAATCAATTTGGAATAAAATATGTAGCACAGCTCACAAATCTTGAAATGAGGCTTTGTTGCTGCAAGTGAACAGTCTTTGTAGACACAGGAGGAGATTGTGTAATTCAATCTATTCAACTACCCTTGGGAAATGGCTTTATGGATACAATGGGGGCAGAGAGCAGTTATAGTTCACAAAATGCCAGTGTTTCAAAGAGTGGCATAGCAGTGATGCTCAAAGCAACAATTGTTTTCTTTATATATTTTTCTTTGCAACAAAGATTCATTCTTTACCTTGAGTGTGTGATGTGAGTCCAGTTGAGAAGACCCATACAATGCTAAGGAGATCTATGAAATATTTTTCCTAAGTTATAAAATGGATAAAACTTGCAGGAACCACCATGCAATCTAAACATGCTTTTCACAAAATTCAGTACCCAAGAACATGGCTCTAAAGCATTCTGGCTGCTTCTAGACAGGTGGGATTCAACTGCATAACAGCAAATTTAGAATGCACAGTAGATCTGACCCTCTTGTGCAACATACCCAGTTTCAGACTTTTGCAGTAAGGCAAATGCACAGGGAAATGCACTGTACACTATGGAATAACAACTGCTTGGCATAACACCATATAACCTCCCTGCAAACAAATCAGCATGAGAGCTTGAGAAACAAGCTACCTAGAAGTGACCTCTTTGCATGTGATCATTACAGGGCTGGCTCTAGGTTTCTGAGGGTATTTGGGCACAGGGTATCAGAGGTTCATCAACCCCTCCCTTTCCTCTTCAAATACTCTCAAGGGAAAGGATGGTCCACCCCTTCCCCTCTCCTAGCATCTATTAAACTATGGATATTTCCCATTGCCCCAATGAGCCTTTGAAAATGTTGCAGTGTGGAGAGACTGAGAATACCAGAGAAACATACGAAAGGACAGGGGCTTTATTTTTATAACTGTTATAGCTAGTGAACATTGTTCTTAACTTTTGAACCAAGTCTTCGCATAAAAGCAATATTCAGTTCAGAATGGAAATTTGTAGAATCTCTTTACAAAACCACTAGAATTCAGTTCAGGTAAAATACCTGGAGGTGCAGATGTCATAATGTAGTATGAACAATATGTAAAAGGGAAGTGATATGGCAGATTCCAAGCTATGCACTTTCACTGAATGTCATGTACACAGTTAGTGTGTACTGAAGTAGCATTTCTGCCCCCTCTGCTCAGCCTAGACACTGAGGTCTAGCTCTGAGGGCCTTTGGGGGTTCTCTCATTGCAAGAAGTGAAGTTACAGGGAGCCAGGCAGAAGGCCTTTTCAGTAGTTGCGCCTGCCCCTGTGATATGCCCTTCCATCAGATGTTAAAGAAGAGAAATAAATAATTATACAACCTTCCATAGACATCTGAAGGCAGCCTTGTTTCAGGAGGCTTTTAATATGTGATATTCTAATTGTGTTTTGTAAATACTTTTGGAAGCACTGTTGGAGTACAAGATAACTTCTTCTTCTTCTTCTTCTTTTTTTTTTTTAAATAATATTTATTAAAATTTTCAAAAAAAAAGAAAATACAGAAAGCAAGAATTTACATATTTTCATATATCCTTATTTTCATATATCCGCTTTCTGGGACTCCCCCCTTCCCCCACCCCTACCATATTCCTTTTTCATATTGTTGGCTCCACAAGCTCTCAGTTCTAATTAAAAACTTAATTTGTTAAACCATTATTCGAATTTAAAATTTCTGCACTCCACATCAATACCCTTAATAAAACACAAAAAATTTCTTTCCCAAGGCCCACCCCATTTTCATTCCACAATTTCCCTTTTTTTAATAATAAAAACTCCCCACATAATAAAAGTATCAGAAATAAGAAATAAAGAGTATAATAGATAAGACAAAGCTAGTTCAAAAAAAGAAGTTAACAAGCCTTTGGATTATAGTTCTCCCCCCCTGTCCCCGGTTTAATTTCCCCCTGACCACCAAACCATGTTATCCGCCTGGGATTCTTACAATCCATAAATCACCTATTTCCCCCAACTCCTTGCTGGTTTTTTCTTTTCTTTTTTTTTTTTTTTTTTTCCCTTTCATAAACATTTTTAGAACACTTAACTTCAGATCTGTAATAAAACTCCCCCCATTGTTCTTTCCAAATTGTAGTCCAATTTCCTCTTGTTCCGCTGCTGAAACGTTCTAATTCAGAAGCTTAGTAAGTCTGCAGGGATTATTATTATTCAGGAACAAAAACTTGCGTTCAGTCCCTTCCTTTCTTCAATAGAAAATTCTATTGTCTCCTTTAGCTGAACACCCTGTAGACAAAATATTGTTTCCGTTTCGCAGCTTTCCCAGAAGATAACCAGTCCTGTAAAATTCCAATGGTGTTTTTTTCACCTACGACCATCTTTGTAATGTCCCGAAACTCCTCTAGGGGGATTGTTATAACTTTGTCTTCTCTAGTCCAAAAGTCCGATTGTTATCCATATTTTCGCCATTTTGTATCCAAGTTTTAACAAATTGTAGCAAATTGTAACAAGTTTAGCCAGCAAAGTTCTCATAATAAAATCCTCTCTGCTTTCCGACTTTGACAGCTACTTTGACAGCTGTCAAAATCTCCGACTCTTTTCACCAGGCTCTCTCTTCAATCACCCCGGTTCCCAGGGGGGGGGGGTTACGTTTCTTCTCCCTCAGTTCATCCTCCAGCACAGTTCTTATAATTCCCCATCGTGAAATTCTTAGTTTTTATCAGCGATACAAATCTTTTTGGACCTTGGTTGCCCCGTCCTTGTCTTGAAAGGTTTACAATAGGGGGGGGGACTGACTTCCTTTTTGGATCCCCCCCCGCTCGTATCCAATTCAAAAAGAAATTCTTTTTTTCCTCCTTTTAAACCCAGTTTCCAAATTACTCACGGGTTGTTGTCTAAAAGTCCGAATTTTCAATAGAAGAAGTCAGCGCTCTCCGCCGGATGGCATGCGGCTGCGCTCGGCAGGGATAGCAGAGGACTCAAAGCACCACGCTTCTCCCCGGCACCCGATCCGTAGCCTTTAAAAAGGCTCCTTCACGAGTCGGGAGGGCGCTAGCGGTGCCAGCCGAGTCTCCATGTCCACGACCCTCGTGGCCGTGGTTTTTAAGGGTCCCCGCATCGCCGGTGCGGTAGGACCCAGCCCCTGCCGAGCAGACTCCCTCCGGAGCTCGGAGGGAGTCCGCCATTCGGCGATGGCGCCAACCCGGAAGTGTCCTTCTTCTTCTTCTTCTTCTTCTTCTTCTTCTTCTTCTTCTTCTTCTTCTTCATTCCTGTATACTTATATACAGATCAACTCACATATACACAATCCAAAGCCCTCTATTTCCTAGGACCACATTTATGGGAGCTTAAACAACTGCACTTTTCTCATGGATACCTGGTGCATTCTGTACATGAAGACAAAGTACAGACATTCTGGCTGATCCTGCTTCCAACCTTCATGCATTAAGGGGAAATTATTTTTACACACACACAGAGGGGGGGGGCAGAGAGAGGTGGGGGGGTATAAAAATACTGTATGTGAATTACTGCAAAGTTCATAGACACTCATGCCTTAGCTTTCATGCAGAGAATTTGGACCTATAATTGACAAGCACTCTTAATAACTTTCTTTGGAAATACCAGTTGCTAGGATGCTTAACTAACAATAGTTAAACAACTACCCTTTTATAGTGAGCCATCTTCTTCCTAACACTGGTGAACAAGTTTCAAATGTTAAAAAGCCACCTTTCCCAAAATGTCCTTTTGTAGGTAAAAAAGTCCATTTTTATATGCATGTCCATCCATCTCTAAGTCATCTTGTACTACTATTAAGAAAGGTTTTTAATTATTTAAGCAGTAACATAAACAAGCCATTAGTTAGTACAGTTAATAATCCATGACAATTTAGCTCCGAATGAAATCCTTAAATTTAGTATTATTTATTAGCCAATTTGATTTCTTCCTAGGCATTTATCTATCAAAGTAGGCATTCTGATTGCATATGCATTATGTAAGATGAAAAATAAACCACGTAGCTGTTGATAAGACAAACATTAGTTATTGAAGCAAATCAAAATCCTTCCCAATGCTGTTTTTCACTATAGTTAAGAAATCTCTTAAGCAACCCTTTTGTGCAGAGTTGGGAAGCAAATAAAGCAGAAATTAATTGATTTGCTACTGAAATTATTCAGAAGTCAATTTTGAGGCAACAAACTATTTGCATTATTGGGGAGCGGGAAATCTGCCATGGTTTAATGGTTACGATCTTTATTTTTATGGATTTTAACCCTTGACACAGTAGAATTGAGAGCAAAAACTACTGTTATGCATTAGTAGATTACAAAGCCCAACATGTAGTGAAAGATTTTCCATGAAAATATTCTCCTTAATATTGGGAAATAAAAGACAAAAAAACAGGATACCTCTTCTAAGTCAAATGAAGCAGAAACAGTATGGCTTATGCAAAGGTAAGTCCTGTCTCATTAACCTATAAGATTTCTATGAGAGTGTTAACAAGCATATAGGCAGAGGTGATTCACATGACACTGTGTACTTGGACTTTCAGAAAGCTTTCGGCAAAATATATCACCAAAAAGTCCTAAGTAAGCTAGTAATCATAGAATTAGAGAAGAGGTGCCTATAACTGGTTAAAGAGCAGGAAGCAGAGAGTGGGAATAAATGATTCTAATACTCATCCTTGAGGAAAACCACTTTCCTTATGTTGCAATGAGTATTAGAATCAGTGCCTTTTAACTTGTTAATAAACAATCTAGTATTAGGAGTTAGTAGTGAGGTAGCCATGTTTGCTGATGATACTAAATTGTTCAGGGTGGTTAAAACAAAAAGTGTTCCAAAAGAACTTCTCAAAGCTGAGTAAATGGGCAACAAAATGGCAAATAGGGTCCTCCCTTAAAGAGGGCACGTGTTGCGGTGAGACCTGAAAACCAAACCCTGCATTGTGGGTGGGTAAGATTGGTTAGCCACAACACCCAATTGGTAGGTCCCTTGATACAGGGTTTAATCAGGCCAATGGGACACAGGCTAAATGGATCAAGGGACCTATATATGCCTATGCACGTGACCCAGAGCTTCCTCTTTCGGTGCGTGCATTGGAACACCCGCCCACCTCTCCCTATTTTTAGGGCTTGTGAGCTTGACCTTGCTATGCCGTCGTGTGTCATCTGTTGTTGGGACAGGGCCACAGCAGGAATTTTCCCCACTTGGCTGATGCCATTTGGGATTCGACTGCCGCGTAGCAAATCGTCACAACTTGTAAGGTTGCGGATAGGCTCTGGTTCAGGTGATAGGGATGGGAGAATGCTCTCGCCATCCCTATGTGAAGGGTATTCCATAAAAGGAATCAAGGGACTCGATGGTTTCGTCAACCCCTGTGAGGGGGTTGTGCCCGTGCCTGAGTCCAGGGGGGTATTAGGGTGGCGGAGATGGCCTGTTCCTGGTTTTCCACTGATCCAGGTGTTCACCCTAGGCTGACCTATGCTGGCACCCTGGGTCAGCACTACCTGCAATGGTGCAGGGAGCTAGTCGAACCAGACCCTATGCAACCACTCACTTGCTGTAATCAATAAAGTTGTGGCCTAAATTCTGCCAAAAACCAAACCAAAATTTGAGTCTTATCTGAATTTATTTAAGGGGGAGGTTTAAAGCTCTGAACACGCAAATGTAAATCAGTGTGGATGCATACAATGACCAGGGCAAAAGATATTAATATCACATATGCGCTTATGAGGTGCCGATAAACTGTGAATGAGCCTTTGGGGTCATAGTGAATAGCTCAATGAAGAGGTCAACTCAATGTGTGGCAGCTGTGAAAAAGTCAAATTCCATGCTAGGAATCATTAGGAAAGGAATTGAAAATAAAACTCCCAATATCATAATACCCCCCACCCCCCCAAAAAATTCCATGTTTCCTCCTCTCTCCTGTTTTGCAACCCCTTTTGTGAGTCGAGGACCTGCACCCGCGTAGTGGTGAATAAGAGACAAGGACACAATTATTTAGGTTAATGGGCTGAAAAGGCCACAACTTTTATTAATTATGGCATGTGAGTGGTATTGGCTTAGGCATTGGATCACACAACATATACATGTACGATCCAACGTCCTCCAAGCAGCTGAATGAGGCGCGGAGGCTGCCGTGGCCGCTTGAATGCAGCTAAACCCCGCCCCTGGGCCAACCCTATTGGCTGGCCAGCCGGAGGGTGGTGCGGCAGCAGGGTGATGATGCAGGGGGCTGAACACGCACCCCTGCCGACACGGGAACGGCTCCCACTCACAATACCTCCCCTCTGGGAGGAGGAGAGGCTTTGCACACAATCTCACGATATATATTACTGTATCTTTAAGATCTTAAGAGCAAAGGCCTGTCAGTTTGTTCAGTAATCTATTATGGGTATTGTTTGTTATATGTATTTTTAGAAACTGAAAAATAAAGTAAAGAAGACTTAGAGAAGGTTTCATTCAATTAATGGATATTGTAGATATATGGGTGTTCACTTGTTAATAAAATACCTGCTCTAAATTATTATGTTGAATCTGGAACTTTAGACAACACATGGTACCATGAATGAAATACATTCTGTGAAGTACCTTTCTGATTGTTTAAAACTGCTACTTTTCCCCTGGTAGTGAAAAGTAGGGTGCGATTAAGTATGTCAGTGGTTCAGAATTTCTATTTACACTTTAATAAGAGAACCCCTATGTAGCATTAAATCTGCACTTGAAAATATAAATGGCCTTTTCCTAATTATTCTGGCAGATCTAAGATTTCACCTGTCACAAGTCTTCACTGATTTTTTTTTCATGCTCTGATTCATAACAATGCATTAAGTACATTTGCCTTCCTGCATTACTATTCAAGGATGTTCTTTAAGTCCTTAAAATTAAGAAAATGTTTGTCTCCTTGTGATTATTTACACTTAAAAGTGCCTCACACTTCATGGGTGAATAATTAATGAGGACTTGAGACATCTGATAAAACTTCGTCTCGTAGAAACCCTATGCCAATCCTCTTCACAGCCCCAAGCACATACAAAGTCATTAGGGATATTTTATTCAAGCTAGACAACATTGATTTAGCCACATAGGTCCTATTGACATTAACTGTAGGCAGGCTTCTAAATCATTGTACATTGTAGTGAAATCACTGCAATTACTCTTAACAAGATCACTTTCAGGGTGTTATCCCAAAGATTATTAAATAATGGAATCTTGGCAAACAGTGAACTGATGCAATATTTCAAAACATGGGTTTGATATGCTCAGCCGAGGCAGTATATTATGGCTGTATTTAGGCGAACAGCTATGCCAATTTAAACCAGATGATTACATGGCCTCCTATATTGTGCACTGAAGTTCTGCATTGTGGCAATTCAGATGTGTCTGAAACTATTTAGTATCTTACTCCAAGTTAAATGAAGAAGCAAAATTATTTTCCTCTTGTAACAGAAAAGCCTAGCGGTATGGAGGTGATGTGGCTGGGGAAAACTATAGCAAATTGTGGATTTTCATACCAATAAGCTATTTCCAGTATTCTCCTTCTGACACTCTCATGAGAAATGAATACAAATGAACCATTGCAGCTATCATAATTTTTGTAGTACCATTTAGCATAAAAATTATTTTTATCATTCTTGCCATTTTAATGATCTGAACTAGGCTGATTTACTTCATTTTTCTCAGACGATAAAGCCCAGAAGATAGGAGAAGACTTATAAGGGAAGCTCTAATTCCATTGAGATTACACCATCCATTATGTTATGGAGGTATAACAGAGTCATACTCACCAGGGCCTCTGACTGCTGCAAATGCCACTGCTCTTCTACGCACTACTAAGTGCCTAGTGCTGTGCTTAACAGCCTCTTTCTGCCCTAGCTAATATGTACACAATGCTATTCTACCACCCTAGTTTATTAATCTGACTAAAATAGATATTTATTTCCGTTGTAGGACTAATGAAAGAAGAAGAAAACTCCACATGCTACAGTTGTTGGCATCCACCTGTTTCAGGAGACAATGGAGAAGTATGCCTTTACAGGTGAAGTCAAACCACTGGAAAGTTACAGCGCCTGCTGTGGCTTCAGGGACCGATATAGGAGAGAATACTTTGTTGCAGCTGGTGCAGATGAAGGTGATTGGTTGTGCTACTGATATGCAGCTTCTCCCAGTGGTCAATCCTCCTCTGGTCACTGCTGTGGATACACAACTTGGCTGATTGTCTTCAGGTGCTGCAGTGCTAATGTTGTCAGCCTTCATGTTTCGTTTGCAGACATCTTTGTAACACAGGGTTGGTCTGCCAACGGGCCTGGTGCCAGCTCCCTGAAGAGTACATCCTTGGGGATCCTGCCATCTTCCACGAGGGAGACTGGTGCGCATTGTGCACGCATGACATCACACACTCAGTCTCCTCCAGAGGACACAGTGCACGCTGGGCACCCTCAGTTTTGGGGGGCAACCTGGCACCTCTGTTTTTCAGATGTATCCCTGGCATATATGCACATCTTATGGTTTATATTAACAATATTCATTTAGTTCATAGAACTAATGGGCTAGACAGAAATGGAGTTGCTCCTGATAAATTGTTATTTTTGTTTTGATATTTTTGTGGCCTTAAATTATATTTTATAGTGTATTTGACTTGGTGCTTGTAAACTGCTTAGGCAGATTTTACCCCCATTGAAAAGTAGTATACACTTTTTTGGGGGGTGTGTGGAAATGCTATACAAATGAATTGTCTAATGATTACAAAGTATACTTTACTTTCTTTATTTATAGCGTTTTCCAAATAAACAGCTTCCTGTGCACAAGGAAGGTCAAGGTACATCAAAACAACCAAAATCTCCTCAGATATAATGAAACAATAAATCACTTTTAAAACTTTCACCAAGTGGGCTAGCAATTCATTAGGCTTCAGATTTTTTAACACAATAAATATAGGGCTCTTTCTTCCTTGCTCAATGAGAAAGGCTCTATTCTCAGATATGTTGGATAGTCCAATTCACTTTAATAATTTTTTTAACATTTCCATAATGTCAGGTTTTCATCTTTTATTACTCTTTTCTGTATTGGAAAATATATTTTCCTAAGTACTGTTCACTATCCATTAAATGTATTGTTTAATATGATCTCTAATTCCTTAAAGGTTAGGGGAAACTACAAATCCTTTTCATATCTGGCATGTCTTAGAAGAAGAAAAACAACACACACATTCTGTTAAAAGGTCAAACAACCATTAACTTAATCATGTTTTTCCTACAGACTTTGGCTTGTATTCTGTTTCAAAATTCTGGTTCACTCTCTGGTCCCACTCACCACTAGCATAGCCCCACTCCCAGAAGTTGCCACAGGGTTCCACACCCCTGCTGTCAGTGGTGCATAAACAATGTGGGTGTGTGTACCTTTGCTTACAAAAATGAGAATGTTAGGAGAAAGGCACACTAGAATACTGAGAAATTTTGTGACAACTTTAAAAAATAAAATGGAAGTGAAAACTAAAGTGACATAACTTAAGATCTGAAAATGAGAAACTAAAAGATGAAACAGGCAGACTGATGCATTCCTAGCTACTTGGCTTATTTGTTAGGAAATGTGACTGCCACATCCTGCATCACCTTACACAGATGCAGAATATCCCCCAGGTTTTTCCAAGTTGTGCAGTTGTCCTAGTCCTGACCCATATCTGTTTCCATCATCTAGGAGGTCAGAACATACTTCTCTCTCTGATAAAGGGATGGCAGAATATGGATAAAGAAATGTAGGACTATATCAGAATCACTATGCTTGGAACTGCAAGGAAAAAAGTAAAAATAGGTCAGACACTCCTCCCGCGCTTCATTTTGCTTTAATCTCCACTCTTTCAATTGCATGGCACCTTGTTGTAAAATAAATCTACAGTACTTTGCCATCTATTAGTTGTTTACGGCATTCAGGCTGCAGAAGTATAAACATACCATAGATATCTCAGTGTAGCAAATCCTAAGTAATGAGATTTGGGACAGTTAAATCCTTGTATAATGTTCTCTGCCATTTTGATTAATACTGTGAATTCTAAAATACCTCTAGGCTATGAAAATGAATGCAAGTCATTATTCAGATGAGTGGAATAAAGTTTTTAAAAATCCATTTTTATACATTTTCGGTTTAGAACGCCTTAATTAGTATTTTACATCAACATTAAAATTGTTAGGATTTTGCATTCCTTAGGAGGTTCCTTGATGGATTTGCAGAGAATTGCAGTAAATGTGTTAACATTTGAGACTCTTTCTCCATGAGAGCAGTTGCCTGCCAAAGGAAAGCTAAAAATTTAAGCCTGTTATGTAAGGGAGGAAGCTTCTACTGGTTTCAGCTAAAAATTCTGCCCTCCAGGCCCCTTTGCAAAGTATTACAGTTACTGGCTGATAAACTGCTTATTGTGGAGGGTTTCTTTGGAAATACTGCAAGTGCCCATTGAAAATAATGCATTGCAGATCCTGAGGAAATGATATTAACATTTCCTATGCCATCATTTATGGTGATCTTGTCCTGAAAAACTCATAAACACTTTATTTGGTGATTCAGTTTATGCCTTACTGTGTCATTTGGATTGATGCTTGACAGCAATGGTGCCATAAATTATGCATGCCAATTTAGTGAATGCCATTAAACCAAGCAGGTCAGGGTAATTTCAGTAATTATACATATAAATAGTATTATTAGCTCTGTCAATGTCTGTACCTGTGTTATACGTCAACATAGCCCATCAACTGTGTGGGTGAAAAGATTCTGGATTTTGCATAAGGTTGATTGACTGGACTGGTTCCAATTTTAATCTGTTGGGAAACTGATGGAGGTATTTATTCCATTTGGCTGGTGACTATAATCATGCATTACTGCACAGATTTAGAACACTGTTTCATGTTTTGCTTTGCTTGATTTAATTTTTAGAGGCTAAAAATGAAAGAATAATTGCTTCTGCTAAATATGGGAAGAAGCCAGTGCTGTTCACATCATTACATTATGGATGTACAACTATTTCCACAGGGCTTTTCAAGGTTTTTCAACTTTTCCTACCAACCCTTCTATACAGTCCTCCAAATACCAGATATTCTTTGGTATTTAATTGTAACAATGATGCCTAATTATAAATAACTATTAATAACTATTATTTTCAATTCGCTCAATTCAAATCACTGTTCTCCTTAGAGATGCCACCAAAGAACATCATTTACAGGATCAGATTATCTGACTTTGTTGGTTTGTAGTGCTCATCTTCAAAACAGCCTAACAATCCAGCTCAGATTTTGATCATGGGACAGATTCAGAAAGTAGGTGGTGGGAAGGGATTTGTTCATGTCATCCGAGTCATGGTAGGGTTGATTCTAAACCATATTTTGATTTGGAGTAAGCCAACGTATTTTCTTATATTTGGTGGGAAAACTTCTATTTGCCAAGTTGAATTACAAATTGAATCAGGGAAAATGATACAGCTTTGCTAGTTCTACTGGGGATCCATTATCACTCTCCTTGTTTGTTTGTGGTGGCTGGGCTGGGCACCCCCCCCCCAGGCAGCTTGCAGACACACGCTGCTGCAGGAGAGTGCCTCTGATTTGCTAGTAAAAGTGACTTACCATGTCGTGAAATGATGCATGTCTAAAAAGTGTGTCACTAACATGAAAAGTTTGGAAAGCACTGGTTTTCAGGCATTGTATCTGGATGTGAATTTGAAAATTCAAGAGTGCTTGAAGAACTCGATATCATAAGGATCTCTTTTTATAACAGCTGGCAATTGTTACACAAACACAGACTTCCCATGGGCACATGGCTGGTCACTGTGAGGATACTGGATTAGATAGGCCTTTGGGCTGATACAGTAGTGCTATTCTTATGTCCCTATATACCATTTGGACTGGGGAATTGCTTCAAGAACATGCTCACCCACTTCACAAACACAGAAATACGATAGGGTGCTGGAGGAAATCCTGCAGATGAAGCCCTGATTGTGACTTCCACTTCATTTGTGGAAGTAAATTGGAATTTTAATTATTGATGACAATCACCTATGCAATTATGTCCTAAACCGTAGTACCATTCACAGAAAATGATGTTTTTCTAACTGAAACCTCCCTAACCTCAGTTTATCCTTTGAAAAGTAACAATGCCTTAGTTTCAGAATATTTTCATTTTCCTTAAATCAACCAAACCAGGGCTTTGGCTTAAACGAAACAAGCATGCAAATCATAACTCATGAAATGCACACACCACAATATTCCTTTGCACTTCTGTGCTGCTTCCAAGAGCATGTTATGGCTGTTTAAACCTTGCTGATCAGTCTCCTGTCCATAAATACTGCATAGCACAATGCCACACTGGTGCTCTGTGTGTGCGCGCGCGCACAAACACACACAAACACACACATGTGATTTGTTTCCCTTCTCTTCTGTCTCTTTAAGAGATGGGGTGGGAGAACCAACATGAGAAAGAACTCCATCTACAGTTGACATAGGCCCAGAGATTCTGTGAAGTAAACAAAGCAACACTATGGGAGCTGCAGATCCACTTCACTCTCCCTGTTCTTGCTGAGGGGAAACAAAGAATGCCATGTAACTAGCCAGAAAAAAACCAGGCCTGTGCTCTATTTCTGGGTCAACTTAAGTGCAGAGAAATTCATCCTTCTAGCCTTGGCTTTAAATAGCAAGGGCAAACACCTGGAATAGCCAGCAAGAGAGTCATGGCCATTTTCCCATAGAAGAGGTGGCACGAAATTATTCCATCCCTGCTTTCAAATCCCCTTCTGTGCTATCCAGCTAAGAGTCCTCAGGCTGTGCTGCACACAAACAAGCACAGCTATCTTCGCTCAGCAATTTTTCATGCTTTCAGTCTCTTAGGTTCCTGCATCTGATATGATAGTATATTTAAAGTATAATGTGGCAATTTACACTCCAGGTACCACAATGTAAATAATGTTTGACTAAAAAAAGTCTATCATCATCTATTTTTTTCTTATGCAAGAAAACGAATAAATGCATTTTCGAAATTCTTTGTGGGTGCATACAGCATGACAAAGTTCTCTAATAGTATTGTGGTTAATCTAGATGAGTTAAACTCAGGTAGCCAGAAACTTGACAACTGCTGATGGCTTAGATTTGTCACACTGGAGAAGATCTTTGGGGCTTCTCAAAGAAAGCAGCTAGTCTGCTTTTTTAAAATTTGAAATAAATGGATAAATACTAGTGATGCAAGTTGTAGTTCCAAACACTTGGAGGCACAAGGTTGGTGAAGGCTAATATAGGCAATTGGAGGAAGAAGGGTGAGAAAAATCCAGTTTACCTAATCTATTTCCAAAGATAGCACAGTCCAGTATGTTGAGCACAATTGTTATCACTCTTTTTCTTCAAACAGAGGCCCACTATGTTGTATCCTGATATTTTTGAAATCGGGTTAGTTGTACATTGTATTCATAAATGACTTGGATGAAGAAATTGAGGGGATGCTCATATTTGTTCATCTGGGAGAGATAGCTAATGCTGCAGAAGACAGAATCAGGATTCAAAATGACCTGAACGTAGTGGAGAATTGGGCCCAAACTAATGAAATTAATTTCAACAGGGGCAAATGTAAGGTTCTACACTTATGAAGGAGGAACTAGCTGCACAACATAAGATGGGGGACACCTGGCTTGCCAGTAGTACTTGTGCAAAGGATCTAGGGGTTTTAGTAGACCACAAGCTTAACATGAGTTAACAATTGTTGCAGCAGCAAAGAGAAAAAGGCTAATGTTATTTTAGGCTACATCAACAGAAGTATGGTGTCCCAATCAAGGGAAGTAATAGTCCCGCTATATTCTGCCTTGGTCAGACCACACCAGGAAAACTATGTTGAGTTCGGGGTGCTGCAATTTAAGAAGGATATTGACAAGCTGGAACGTGTGCAGAGGAGGGTGACCAAGATTATCAAGAGTTTGGAAATCATGCCTTATGAGAATGGTTGAGGGAGTTGTATATGCTTAGCCTGGAAAAAAAGAGACTGAGGAGAGATATGATAGTCATCTTCAAATACCTAAAGGGCTGTCACATGGAAGAAGCAACAAGCTTGTTTTCTCCTGTTCTGGAGGCTAAGACCAGAACTAATGGCTTCAAGTCACAAGACAGTAGATTCCAGCTAAACATCAGGAACAACTTTCTGACAGCATGAGCTGTTTGACAGTGGAGCAGACTCCCTTGGAATGTAGTGGACTCTTCTTCCTTGGAGGTTTTTAAGTAGAAGTTGGATGGCCACCACTGCCCCTTGTATTACAGTTCCAAGGAATGACCGCAAAGCCACATTACTGCAATCCCATAAATCAGGAGTGGCCAACTCCCAAGAGACTGCGATCTACTCATAGAGTTAAAAACAACCCCATTTTGGGCGGTTCAGGTCAAAGTTGTTCAGCTTTTTTAAGGGAGGAAAATCCCTGTTGAGCTTCTTTGGGGGGAGCCGGTGATCTACCACAGACATCCAGTGATCTACTGGTAGATCACGATCTACCTGTTGGACGTGCCTGCCATAAATGTTTACTCAGAAGGAATCTCTATAATAAACTTTGGTGGCGGTTGT